>NC_067490.1:6833641-7448641 GCF_947179515.1 Apodemus sylvaticus
CTGGGCAAAACTAGAAATGTCTTTGTTCCCTAGTGCAGGTGGGGAGGGGGCCAGCCACCTGGGACCTAGTCCCTGCAGGGACCGTCTGAACTCTAATGAAAATATAACTTATAACTAGGTGGCCGGCACCTGCGTCACGTGTATAGCGCTTCCCAGACACCTGGAAGAGGTGTCTTAGGCTCGGTGCATCTCTCTCCTTGCCCGCCGCCCTCTCGAGCGCATCCATCCTGCCCGGGTCTAGATGGATGGGACAATCTCTCTACCCACACCCCATTTGCTGGGAGACAGCCTGGGCTTCTGAATTTTTTATGGCCTCACTTAGCTTGGAGGAAATCCAGAGGTCGAAGCCGGTGCAGGCGCTCCAGTCACCTTGGCCCACCCGGGTGTGCAGCTTTTCCGAAACAGCCTCACCCACGGGGCCCTAAATTATGGCGATTACACCGCAATCCGTCTCGCGGTATTACTTTGATACGCTACCTGCGGCAGCCGGGACTGGGAGGCGTGCATTATTTACCAGCGATGCTCTGTGGGGTCCCTTATGTCCCCGCGGCCCCTCCTCTGCCTGCCCTGCGGGGGTCTCCAAGAAAGAGGACCAGGCAGCTGCTCGCCTCTCTTGGAGTGACCCTTTCCTGACCACCGTGCAACTTCAGAGAGGAACCAGTATGCACGGTGGCAACTGGGCAAGAGGGTGGAGATGGGTGCACGGGGAGAAAGTCAGACCCTGTAGCCCCACCTCCACCCCCGACTTTAAGGACCTGTGACGCTTTAGCTAAGTCTCTGGGAGCCTCGATGGTTGTGGGTCACCGGGCACAGCTGGTTAACAAACCTTTCCTGCCAAGCTCAGGAGTGGGTCTGTGACAGAGCTGATCCAAGTCAGGAGGGAAAGCAGGCCAGCTCCTCGCTGTCCCGTGTTACCTTGTTACCTTGTTACCGGGAGGCTGAGGGGCTCCTCGCTGTCCCATTACCGGGAGGCTGAGGGTTTCCGCCCTGCTGGGAGCTGGGACAGGCTAGCCCATCTCAGCTCCCCCTTCAGGCTCAGCATCAACATCAGCATCTAGATTGCAGGTTACTTGTGCCTTTCATCCAAAGCTGTCCTTAAGGGAGATGGATTTCTGATTGAAATCTAGTCAATTGCCTCTGAGGCTTCAGCGCCCAGCATGAATACACTGAAGTCAGGGGAAATGGCCCTGGGGCTGGGAGCAAGGGGGTGGGGGAGACCGGAGCAGGGCTAACAGTGGCTGGCTGTTCCTGCTGTGGACATCCCCAATGAGTCCTCTTAGGGAGCCCTCTCCCCACTCCCCACCCTTCAGCTCCTTGAGATCAAGAGAGCCACAAAAGAAGGCAGGAGATGTCTAGAGGCTTCTTGCATTCAGGGAGGTGTAGGGTCACCCAACCCAGAGGAGGGAGCCCTTAGTGGCGTGGTGGGTTGCTTATCTTGGTAAGGTAGAAAATGTGGCCATCTCAGCCTGTCAGACGGCCGGATTTGACTTGATTTTAGAGTCCTTTTCTTTTCTTTTCTTTTCTTTTCTTTTCTTTGTTTTTGTTCTGTTTTTTGTTTGTTTGTTTGTTTTTGTTTGTTTTTGTTTTTGTTTTTTTGTTTTTCAAGACAAGGTTTCTCTGCGGAGTACTGGCTGGCCTGGAGCTCACTCTGTAGACCAGGCTGGCCCCGAGCTCAGTGTGGTCCATCTGCCTTCCCACTGTTGGGATTAGAGATGTCTGGCTGGGTTTAGAGTTTCTGTTCTCCAGGGTTTGCTGACAAGGTCCCAGGCCCGGCTGGTGAGCCTGTGCTCAGCTCAGACTCTGCAGTGTCCTCTCCCCACCCCCACCCCAGCCTTCTTTACTATGGGGCAGTTTCAATAGCTCCAGGGTTCCTGGCATCCCCAAAGACCTCCATGTGGGGAACCTGGATTCTATATGAAGCCTCTTTGCTAGCAGAGCCTCATCCCAGACTTGTCCCCTCCCCTGTCCCCACCCCCACCCCTGCATCAAGTCTGCTGGCTTTCAGTAGCATTTGGAGGGACTAGGACCTGGGTTCACAGTGTAGAGAGGCCCTGAGAGGAAGCCACAGGCCCAGAAAGGGATATCTCTTGAAAGGAAACTCAGACACAGGAGGAGGCCCTGTCCCTAGCATCCCAGAAGTGTCAGGAGCTCACCCTCCCTGCCCTTTCCAGACCAGCACAGTGCCCACATATCATCCCTCGACCCACTTCAGACCTCAACGGACACATATAATTTTTAAAGGAAACCCTAGTGCTGAAGGAGCAGATGGTGTTTGCGTGCAGGGAGCTGGGGGTGTGGGGTGTAGGGACAGCCAAGGGCAGAGAGAAAGGGCAGTCGGCTTGCCAGTTGGTGACTGTGGACACATCCCCCCTCTTCTGCTGTGCCCCAGTTTCCCTCATGAAGGATGAATGGGTTCTCATCCTGCCCAAGGTAGTGAGTCCTCCCACCCCTGGCGTGGTGAAGTCAGGCTTTATCCTAACCAGCAAAAAGAGTCATTCTCCAGCCTGTCCAGTCTGTCCATCTTCCCAGAGGAGGAGGGGACTTGGCTGCAGCAGCCTGGGCTATGCTGGGCTATCCTGGGCTCTCGTCTGAGGCAGCACACCTAATTGGTTTATACAGAGACTCCCTGGCTGGTAACCTCCTCGGGTTTGTTAGGTTGTGGGGTGGACAAGCTAAAGCGCCACTCCATCAGTGTCTGAGAAGTGACAAGTGATGGCCTGTGTCAGCTGGTGCCCGCCTGTCCTCGGAAGCTGTACTTCTTGTTGCAGGAGGCAAACTACTTCCCACGGATCTGCTCAGCCGGGAAACTCGAGTCCTGCATATCACCTCTCCTTTTACTCTCAGGTCTTCTCGGACCTAGTGCATAGCAGCTCTCCTGTACTACAGGGCAGCCATGTTGTCCACATCCCAGTGTCTTGGGGCTAACCCTGCCCAGTGTTCTCACACTGCCACTTGAGTCCTCCCGGTGGCAGCCATCTTGCCCACATCTTGCCACCACAGGCTGAGCCTCTACAGTGTCCTCACACTGTCCCTTCACAGTGATGGCCATCTCCTCTCTACCCTTCCATCTTGTCCTTACTGTAGGATCTTGGGAAACTAACCTTCTCCAGTGTCCCCCACAGCAGTCTCCGTGCCCCTCAGTGAGCATCGCTTTGACAGGAATCGATTGCGCTTCCTGCCTGAGAGCAGAGCCCCTGGTCTTCAGGAAGCCCCGAGTGTGGGAGGATAAGAGAATCTCACGGTGCTGGGACTGCTGACTTCCCTCTGGTGTGGCTGCCGTGCTCCTCCTGGGAGGTGAATGGGTTTGGAGGAACCTTCCAAGGAGACAAGGAACTTGGTTATTTCAGAAAACAGCTTCCTGCCCTTCCTCGAAGTGGGGACCCAGGCTGCACTGAAGGCCTGGCCCAGTGCCCCTCCCTCCCCTGAGAAGGAGTCAGAGAGGTATAAGAGTGAATGGCCGTACCCCCTCTCATCCTGAGGGAGGGCTCCTAGAGTGTGTGTGTGTGTGTTGTGTGGTATGTGTGGTATGTATGTGTGGTGTATGTGTGTGTTCATGTGTGTGTCTGTGTGTGTGTGTGCGTAAGTGTGTATGTGTGTGTGTCTGTGTGTGTCTGTGTGTATATCTGTGTGTGTGTATCTGTGTGTATGTGTGTGGTGTGTTCTGTGTGTTCTGTGTGTGTGCATGTGTGTGTGTCTGTGTGTGTGTGTCTGTGTCTGTGTGTGTCTCTGTGTGTATCTGTGTGTGTATCTGTGTGTGTGTGTGTGGTGTGTGTTCTGTGTGGTGTGTGTGTGCATGTGTGTGTTCATGTGTGTGTTTGTGTGCTGTGTGTTGTGTGTGTCTGTGTGTGTGTATGCTCTGGTGTGTATGTATGTGTGTGTGCATATGTGTGTGTGTCTGTGTGTCTGTGTATCTGTGTATGTGTGTGTGTATGTGCGCTGTTTGGTGTGTGTATGTGTTCTGTGTGCTGTGTGTATGTGCTGTGTGCTGTGCGCTTGCTGTGTGTGTATGTGTGTGCTGTGTGTGTGTGTGCTGTGGTGTGTCTGTGCGTCCGTCTGTCAGTCCCCACAGCTTCTATTCTTCCTCCTGACCCCCAGAGGCTGCTTCTAAAGGGACCCCCTCCACTCTGACGGGTGCACCCCATCTAGTCCTCCCCGCTGCCCCAGCTAATTTATTATTAACTCTGGAACTGACTTTGAAATTAGGGGAGACCATGTTGCTTCTTTTCTCTGAGTCGCTTATGATCCCCACGGGGAGGAGAGCAGAAAACACCAGATACACAAATATGCCGTGAAAGCCCTGTGGGTTTTCAACTGTAGCAAGAGGAGGGGAAACCGCTGTACTAGGCTGCTGTCTCTGGGTGGAAAGCCTCCACCACAGACCCTAGGCGGAGCTCTTCCCCTGGCCGCCTCCTAGGGAACGCTGGTTTCCAGGACAGTCCCCTGCAGGACAAGTCACCTCCTTCCCATCTGGTCCTGTGATGCCTTGGGTGGGTGGGTGGGGGTGGGGCCACCTGTATCCTGCACAGTGAGGTGGGGGATGGGCACACACACAAATAAGCTGCCCCTGCCCCTGCCTCTGTGCCTGCCCGCCCGCCAGCCAGCCCGTGCCATTAGCTTGAAAGGTGGTAGGAGAGGCAGTAGGGGGCCACTTTCATTTTCCTGGAGTTAAGGAGTTTCTGAGAGGTTAGAGGATTCTTCCCCCAATCTCCCCTACAAACTCCAAACAAAAGATTGGTGGGTGTTTGGCTTTTCTGTTTTTTTGTGTTTTGTTTTTTTTTTTCCACTTTCTCTCTTGAGGAAAACCAGTTTAAACCTTTAAGTGAGGGTCCCACTGTGGAGGCTACATTTAGGCACAAAGTAGCCCCTGGCTGTGACTGAGCCTGTGGAGGGGGCTGACCTTCAGGCTTCCTCTTCAGCTTCTAGTCTCCTTGAGAATATAATATCACGGCAGATGTCCGACTGAATGGTCCTGGAACTGAGTGGGCTTGCTTTCCCGAGAACGTTGTGTGATCCCTAGAAAGTCACCTGGAGGTCTCTGGGCTTCAGGCATTTTTTTTTTTTTTTATGTAAAAGAAGAACAAGCAGAGAAACCAGGAGGGCTTTCGCTGGGACACGGTGTCTCAGAATTGAGACTCCAGCCAGGCGTGGTGGCGCACGCCTGTAATCCCAGCTCTTGGGAGGCAGAGGCAGGTGGATTTCTGAGTTCGAGGCCAGCCTGGTCTACAGAGTGAGTTCCAGTACAGCCAGGGCTACACAGAGAAACCCTGTCTCGAAAAACCAAAAAAAAAAAAAAAAAAAAAAAAAAAAGAACTGAGACTCCAACGCTCTCCTTATGTCCTCCAGCCAAAGTGACATGCTGTCTCCTTCCAGCCTCTGTCACTGAGTCACTGAGAATTCTGTCAGAGGCAGGTGTCACGACATTCAACAGGACAGTTCTGATCTTTCATTCCTCACAATAGTCTTTGTAACTTAAAACCTCAACAATGAATTCCAGTAGCCTCCCAGAGGCCTTTACTTCAAACTGCCAAAGATGATCTTTCCCGTGCCGAGAGCCGAGAACAGAAGGGAAGAGGTCTGACACTTTGTTGTCTGGTCTCTTCCTTCATCTCTCCATGCCTTAGTTTCCTCATCCATAAAGTGGGGGAATAACACACCCCGAGGTGATCATAACCCGCAGGGACACTGTGTGAGTGTCTCAGCTGTCACCATAGCTGCAGCAGCATTGCTTCCAAGTCACCAGAAAAGCCCACTATGGTGTGCACATGTAACCTCAGCGCTAGGGAGGCGTGAACCCTCGGCATTCACCGGTCAGGCAGCATAGCTTACTGGATGAGTTTCAGGTCTCAAAACACGGGGTGGACATTCCTGAGAATCAATGTCCGATGCTGACCTCTGCATGTCAGGTTCGAGCACTTGCACACTCACACACATGTGTGCTCACACACAATCCTCACTGTCATACATGACAGTTGCAGCTAGAGAGCTGGGCTGGCGCCGAGACAGAGGGCTCCTCTGGTTCACTGTTGGGGCATCGGGCCAGGGTCTGACACGGCCCTGCTCTTCCTCACTTAATCTGACCCATTTTCAAAATTCATGTGGTAATTTGATGATTTTGTTTTATTCTAATGAAAACAGTTGCCTTGGGGAGTAGAGAAAATGGGGGTTCGCGGAGGTTTGTGGCTTTCGAACTGGAAAAATCACAGGAAGCACAAAGTCATAGGATGTCAGAGCTGCAGAGGCTGGGAGTCTGCCAGCCTAGGTCACTGACCTTGAGGAAAGAGATGGAAGTCCAGAGCAGACAAGTGTCTCCTAGGGTCACTCAGTCACATACTCTCTGTCCCCTCCCCAGCCTTCTACATAGTTTAAAAACTATGTCATATTCTTTGTGTGTGTGTGTGTGTGTGTTTGTGTGCGTGCGCAAGTGTTTATGTTCATGTGCATGTATGTGTGCATATGCATGTGTGTATGTTGTATGTGTGTGTATGTTGTATGTGTACATGTATGTGTGCATGCATGTGCATTCAAGGGTTCGTATGTGTATATGTGCACATGCATGTGTGTACATGTGTTTGAATATGTGTATATGTGCATTCAGGTGTGTACATGTCTGTGTGTCTACATGTATACATGTGTTCTTGTTTATGCACATGTGTGTGTACATGTATATGTGTGTACATGTGTTTAGCTATGTGAATGTGTGCATTCAGGTGTGTACATGTGTTTGTGTACATGTGTGTATGTATATATGTGTGTGTGCATGCGCATGTGTGTGTGTGTGTACGTGTGTGTGTGTGTGTGTGTGTGTGTGTAGCTGAAGATCAACATCTTTCATACAATGGCTGCTATTACTCCCTGCCTTTTTTCTGATACAGTCTCTCACTGAGCCTGGGGTTCACGGTTTCCCAAGGCTAGCTGGGATCCCAGAGAGTCGCAGGGATCGGCCTGTCTGCCCTCCCCAGGCCTGCCCACACCTAGCCTTTAAACTCAGGCCCTTGTGCTTGTGTGGCAAACGCTACTGACTGAGCCGTGTTCTCATCCCAGAGCATGTTAGGTTCAATTAAAGGTAACCAAGTGTGGAGCCCAGCACGGGTCCAGCCTGTTCATCCAGGGATATCACAGCTTGGAGGCGACAGGCCCGTTTGTCTCTATTTGTAAAGATGGCACACGCCAAACAAGGGCTTTCTATAAACAAATTAAAAAGTAATAAAGTGGCCCCGTCTGCATGCTAGAACGCCACGCTCCCGTTTTAATGAAGCTTGCCACAGCGAAGTCATTCTGATGGCTTGTCAAATGCGCTAAGCACTGCGGCAGAGCACGGAACTATCATTTAAAGTCGCCGTTTCTCCTTCCTCTGTCGTGTGTGTGTGTGTGTGTGTGTGTGTGTGTGTGTGTGTGTGTGTGTGTAATTCGCCAGGGGCAGGCAGAGAGGTCAAGGACCTGGCCCTAGCTCTGGACCGTCCACCATGTGGGCCAATCATCCCGTAAAATATCAAACCAGACATCACAAGATGACCCAAGTAGCCAAATGGACACTAACAACGGTGGCGTTATTGAATCAGCCCTGACCATATGTCCGGACGCTGGGAATCGTCCATGTGTCCCATGAAACCCACTCCTGCCAGCCTCCACACTGTGCTGGGCTCTAGGAAGGCCAGCACCACCCCAAGCGCTGAGCCCTTTTGCAGGGAATGTTTCCAAAGCCAGCCATCCGGAGAGGGGAGGAACAGTGATGGGTGGATCTGAATGCCTTGCTTGGAGCTCACATTGCCTGACAGGGCTCTGTCCCCGCTAGACTTTGAGGTAGAAACTCCCCTGTCCGGCCTTCCTCTATCCCACCCACCACGCTGTGTGTGATCTCTCCTTGGTGGATCAAAGAAACATGCCACACCCTGATAAGACCCAGCTGAGAGGGAGTGGCTTACAGACTAGGAAACTGAGGCAAAGCTTTCTCAAGGCCCTGGAGGAGGCAGAGTCTGAGCCCGGGCTGCTATCAATTCCTGATCAAGGTTCCTTTACTTGCCAGAGAGGAAGAATGGTCCAGCTGTTCACTCCAGGGACCTTACATGAGCGTGCAGGGGAGGAGGATATCAGGGGATTGTGGGGGTGCGGGGACCCACATGTCACCTACTGGGAGCCAGCTCTCGCCCCCTGTAGAGGAAACCAAGTCTGGACAGATCAGGAACATCAACCTCTTTTTGCTTTGGCCAATTCAACCAGGTTCTTTGGGGGCAGAGCTGGACAGTCCTGCCAGGAATCCCCCCTCCTCCCTCCCGGAGAATCTAACATCACCAAGGACCCAGGCTGTGGCTGAGGCTTTGCCTGAGGTCAGCAGGGGACCAGAGAAGATTGAGAGGCCTCAGCAGATCTGGAGGACCCGGAAGGAGGAACACTGGCAGACTGGGGGTGGGGGTGGGGCCATCCAGGAGTGGGAGGGGCAGGTAATTAGCATGTGTCTGTGAAAATCCATTTAATGAACTTCAGAGCGAGGAGCTCTGCAGCCCCCAGCAGCCTCCTGCAGCTCTCATATAGAGGTTGGGGCAGGGGAAGTGTGTCTGCGTAGGTGTTGTTTGTGTGCCTGTCTCTGTGTGCCTTTGTGTCTCCTCTCCTCTCCACGTGGCCGTCTGCATGTATCTAGAGTGCCCAAGATGTCAGCTCCCTTCCCCAGCTCCAGTCTGTCTCCATACCCCACCCTCCAGGGGCCTCCAGGCCTAGGCCTGGCTACTGAACCCTCTGGATCCTGAAGCTGCCTTTCTCCTCTCTATCTCTGGGCTAAGTCTGGAGAAGCATCAACAGAGGCCAGCCAGCATAGTCCACAGGCTGTGGCAGGTCCACCATCCGCGGAGGTCACCAGAAGCAGGGTGGATGGGCCACCCATGAAGGTCACTCTCTATCTGGTGGCAGCTGGTGCCAAGGAACGCCCTCCATTGTATTGTGAGGACAAGAGTAACTATGTCATGGACTTTGCAGAGGCCGTAGGCCCACAGGGAGATGGAAGCGCAGCATCCCGTGACTGGTAGACTCGTGCCGTGGGCTTCCTCAGTGTCACCCTGGACTACGTGCTCTGCAAGCCTTCTGCATCCCCACACCACCCTCATGAGGTGGCTTCTCATATAACATAATATATGAAGTGGAGAGATGCGGCTTCCCCAGCCCCGTCCTCCATGTGAGAGCTACAGGAGGCTGCTGGGGGCTGCAGAGTCCCATTTGACAGATAACACAGACCCCGAAAATAGAGGGGATGACCTATCCAAGGTCGGGCTGCCCTTTGACCTTCAGCAGTCAGGGACGGGGAGGGGGTGATGGGAGTAGGGACAGCTTGGCCTGGTCATGCAAAAATGGAGAACATCACAGGTCAGAGCGCACGTCCTGGGCTGTGCCACTGAGGTAAGAGAGATGTGTCCTCAGCCCTGCCTCAGAGAGGGGGCCAAGGCCTGCTGGGCACCATCCCTCTTCTGCCTGAGCCCTCCCCCTTCCCCCCCACCCCGCGGAGGTGACTGTCTCCTTGCATCTGAGGTTGGCTGTGGCTCTGCGTATCCTTCTTTGTTGAGGGTAATTAACTGCCTCCTTGTCCCCTCAGAAGAGGTCATTTTGTTATCCTTAGCTGTTGTCCCTCCAATAAGCTGCAACTTTATGGCCGACAGCAGACGCATTGAGCTGGTTAGGGAGGCTCCCCTGCCTGGTGTTTGCCCAGCATCTAAGAGGAGGCCTGGGCCCCATTTCCTCTGCTGTGCCACCAGGCTTCCTTCCTTCTTAATAGCTCCGCTACAGGAGCCGGGTCCCCTAATCTCCTTTCCAATCTTTGCTTACAGCACGTTATTAATTCTATAGCCATATGGTAGGTAAAAGGTCTCTTGGTGCCCGGCAGTGCTCCTGGCTGCCACACGATTCTAGAAGGGACAGATTCTATTTGGTGAGCTGTCGGTGCAACGATCCTAGACTGCGCCTTCTGCATCGTCTCCTTCCGTGTTGGGTGTAGACACTGAATTCTCCCAGAGATGGTCAAGAAGGTCTTGGCAAGTCAGGCCACCCCTGGGGGCCTTGGACAGCATACATAACAGCCAGAGATTCACTCAAAATTAAATATGCCACAAATCTCGGATGTTTTGGCCCTGCTCCCTCATGCTGTGTCCCGTGACTTCATTACAAGCCTTGGGTCTGAACACACTCTGCACACACACCTACACGTCCTTCAGTAACTATCGCTGCCTGCACATCACCCCCGCTCAGGTCCCCGGCCACAGTCTGCTATGAACTGCAGTGTTTTGACCATACCTACAAAGTTTTCTATTCTAATAGTAACATGATGGTTTAATTATAGAAAACAAAGGCTTGATATTTTCTTACCATCATTCCTTGGCAGGTAAATATCAAATGAGTTTGTATTGTGCTAGAATGTTTGATTTAATTTTTTTCTGTTAGAATTGCTAACTTGAATTTTACTAAAAGAAAAAAAAGTTGCTAAATGAATTTTGTCTTGGGAGTAGGACAAAGTTTCCAACCATTTCTGCAACTTTGTTCTATGTGTTAATAGGAGGAGCATTCCCTGAACTGGTGATTATGAAACCAAGCTATCTGTCAACCCTGAAGAACATTCGAGACACTGTGTCCTGGTTATTATTGTTTCCATTGTCAGTTTGACACAAGTTACAGTTACCTTGGAAGAGACAACTAAAGGATCTTCTATACCAGACTGACCTACAGTGATGGCTTTGAGAGACTGTCTTAACTGATGATCGATGTGGAGGACCCAGCCCACTGTGGGCGGCACCATTCCTAGGCAGGTGGGCTTGGGTGCAGGAGCAGGAAGGCGACCTGTGCATGATCCTGTGAACAAGTCAGCAGACAGCATTCTTCCATGGTTTTTGCTTCCAGTTCCTGCTTTGAGTTCCTACCCTGACCCCCCTGGATGAACAATGACCGGGAAGTATAAGCCAAAGAAGCTGCTTTTGGTCGCTGTGTTTTATTATAGAAACAAGAAGCAAACTAGGTTAGCCTCAAATAGTCATCTGAGAATTAGTGCTTCATTTCAGAATGGACAAACACATCTATCTTATTAGTATGCAAATTGGCTTTCATCTTTAATAAATAAGCTAGTATGTATATCAAAGAATTGTTTTTAAAAGAATCTTTATACTCTAGCATCAGTATTTGATTGGTAGATCTGTTTTATTTATATTTCTGGGGTTGTGCAAAGTTTTCTTTATGGTCAAGGGGTTGCCAGGGGAAGGTAGAATTACTGTGATAATCTTCTTTTTCCATTTCCTTGTGTTTGCACGTGTGTGGGCACATGTGTGTGTGGGCACATGTGTGTGTGTGGGCACGTGTATGTGTGGGTACATGTGTGTGTGGGTACATGTGTGTGTGGACACATGTGTGTGTGGACACATGTGTGTGGGCACATGTGTGTATGGGCATATGTATGCATGGGTACATGTGTGTGGGTACATGTGTGTGGGCACATGTGTGTGTGTGTGGGCACATGTGTGTGGGGGCACATGTGTGTGTGGGTACATGTGTGTGTGGGCACATGTGTGTGGGTACATGTGTGTGGGCACATGTGTGTGGGGGCATATGTATGTGTGGGTACATGTGTGTGTGGGTACATGTGTGTGTGGGCACATGTGTATGGGTACATGTGTGTGGGCACATGTGTGTGTAGGCACATGTATGTGTGGGTACATGTGTGTGTGGGTACATGTGTATATGGGCACGTGTGTGTGTGGGGGGCACATGTGTGGGGGGGCACATGTGGGGAGCACATGTGTGTGTGGGTACATGTGTGTGTGGGTACATGTGTGTGTGGGTACATGTGTGTGTGGGCACATGTGTGGGGGCACATGTGTGTGTGGGCACATGTGTGTGGGGGCACATGTGTGTGCCCTTGTGGAGGCTCGAGGTCACTGTCAGGAATCACCTCTGCTGCTTTTCCATGGTATCCATTGAGGCAGGTCCTCTCACCCAAACCCAGAGCGAAATGACTTGGTTAGTTCCCCTGTCTCCACTTTCTGTGGATGGAATTATGGGTAGGCAGACCCCCAGGTCCTCCCTGCATTTACATGGGCTTCTGTGTATCTGAACTTTCCATTTTTATGGTTGCTTGGCAACCACTGTAACCACCCCTTCCTGAAAGTAGTGACAAATGGGAAATGCTGGAATGGCCCAGGGGCTGCAGTGACCCTTGCAGGTCACACAGCTGGGCTCTCTGGCATCCAACTTTTGCTAGGCTGCCATCCACCCTACGCCCTTCATTCATTCTTTAGGGGAGGCAAAACCCAACCTGGAGAGGGACGGGGACTGCCAGAGAGCACAGCAGCAGGTCAGTGTCCCCTATGAAGGCCTTGCGAATCACGGGACGGTCCCTAGCCTCAGTTTCCACGTACAGAAAATGGGAAGGTGCTTTATGGGCTCGGAGAGGTTTCCAGGCAGCATGGGTTCGATGTTTGACTGGGAGAGCTGGGGTTTACGTTACAAAGGTGGTGAACGCTAGACAAGTCTCCGCCAATTGAACTGGCGGCTGAGCTATGGTGGCTGGGCCATCATGAGGGCCTGGGTCTAAACCCCAGCACCCACACCAAAAACGTCAGGCACACTGCTGCACATCTGTGACCCCAGCACTGGGAGGTGGGGACAAGAGGACCCCTGCGGCTTGCTGGACAGTGCAGGCTACGTGAGGGGTTCCTGGTCAGTAAAGAGATCCTGTTTAAGTGGTGGATGGAAGGCTTCCCGACGAACAAAACCTGAGGTATACGTGGATCCCAGAGCTGGGCTGGGCCACAGACCCCATTTTGTTTGACTCGAAGAGTGGCTTTCTTGGTTTTTTTTTTTTGTTGTTGTTGTTGTTGTTGTTCTGATTGCATCGCAGGGTCTTGCTACGTGGCCTGGGCTGGCTTTGAACCTACAATTCTCTTCCTTCGGCCTCCCGAATGCTGGGATTACAGGGCTATGTGAAGCTTGCGGAATGTTGGATTTTCTTTTCCACTTGAACTGGCCTGTAGGCTGCTCTCGACAGCTGATCTTCTCCCGAGGGATCACCCATGGGCTCCTCACGCCTCTTCATCTCCGTGGGTCCTTGATCTGTTTCAAAACCCTGAGCTTTCAGAAGCTAATAGCGATTGATGTTCGTGCACCTCGTCTCCGCAGGTATGTCTGGCAGTTTTCTTTCTTTCTTTTTTTTTTTTTTCAAGTTTATTTATTTATTATATGTGAGCACACTGTAGCTGTCTTCAGACGCACCAGAAGAGGGCATCAGATCTCATTACGGATGGTTGTGAGCCACCTGGTTGCTGGGATTTGAACTCAGGACCTTGGGAAGAACAGTCAGTGCTCTTAACCACTGAGCCATCTCTCCAGCCCGTGCCGGGCAGTTTTGAGATGCTCATATAAACATGCTCATTTGGCAAGAAATGCTGCCCCTGCTTGTACTGTTGCTAAGGAGGATGGGGAGATCTGGGCATGACGTATCTTGACCCATACCCCTCATCTGACAGAGGCCCAGACACCAAAAGCTTCTATTCAGACGGGCGAAACAGTCTCTGGATTCACATGCAGGTCAGTGGAGAACTGAGGTTTCTGGCTCTGTATAAAACTGACCAGAGGGCGGGGATGTGGCTCAGTTGGTTGAGTGTTAGCCCAGCAAGCGAGAGACCCAGAGTTTAATCATGAGCACCTAGTAGTTTGGGAAAGGTAGCACAGGAAGTTCAAGGTCATCCTTCCATACATAGAAACTTTGAAGCCAGCCTGGTTCACATAAGAGCCTGTCTTAAAAACAACACAATACAACAACAACAGCAACAACAACAACAAAAGCCAAAAACCAAACAACCAAACAAACAACTAAAAACCCACAGCCCAAGTCTGACCAAGGTCAGACCATTGTGGGGCCAAACCTTCAGCTATTATTCCTCATATGATTACTGAGACCAGATTACTCGGGGAGCTCCTCAGAACCCACACTTTGAAAGGGCTCTTTCCACTATATATTAGAACTGGCCCCACTACTCCAGTCTTGGTGCGCCCACATCCTGAGGACCTCAGAGGATCAAAACGGCGAGTTAAAAGTAAAAACGGTACAGCATTTTCCACACACTTCCCTCTGCCTCTTGAGGAAAGCGACGCTGTGTTCACGGGAGCTTTTAAATCACTGGGAACAGTGCCGAGCGCTTTCATGGCTTTTCCTCTGTGACCGAGGCCCTCCGTGCAAAGCGCTATTATTAGCCCGGTCTTCGAAGAAGTAATTAAACGCATTATTCCATGCACAACGAGAGCATACATCTGTGTGGCAGCCTGGGACACCAGGCTGCGAGTTTCCAGTGGGGAAGACTTGGGATTGCCTCTCAGGGCTCAGCCACCGGGGGAAGACGGAAGGCCTTGAAGCTCCTAGAGGCTGGATGAGGTAGTTTGCTTTGGGGTTTGAGGCTGCAGACAGGAGCTCACAGGAGAGATGTAAGAATAGAGATGCTTTGGCCAGGCCAATCACAGCAGGAGGTGGGCATGAGGGCACCTCCGAAGTGAATAACGACTAGGGGCGGAGTCCTGTGTGGATGGGCGGAGCCATCCAGGGCTAGGCGGAGCCAGGCTGGAGTTGGGCGGGGCTGGGCAAGGTGGAAAGGAATTGGTTTAAACATTTGATCAGGCAGCCACTGAAAGCTAGCCCTGTCATCCCCAGGTGATCTGGCCACAGCCTCTGACCTCAACTCTCTTGAGTTAAGTGACCCGAAAGCAAGACCCTGGTGGCTTTGTTCTGCATGAAAAGGAACCGAGTCTCCGACCAAGTTGTTCCCTAGCCTCTTTGGTTTGATTTACTCAACAGACCCAAGCCATCTGCTTGCCTCCCTGGCCACCAGGGCGTTGGAGCAGGTCCCACTGTATCAGCTAGACAGGCAGGGCTGAGGAGGGAGCCCGGGTCCCTGGCCTCAGCACACCCTTGCTAGCCCTGTGACCTTGGACAGATTTCCAGGCACCGACAGATTTCCAAGGTGCCTATTTAAATTAAAATATGTATGCAATGTGGGATATTGCATACACAGTTTTAAAATAAGTCCTGGCTTATCCAAAATCCAAATCTGACTGCTCATTCTGTTTATCTGGCAGCCGGGCACTGGATACGATCCTTAACTTCTCAACTGCCAAGTGGAGGGGGGGACCAGACCCTCCTTCCAAGGTGGCAGTGGGCACAGAAGTAGTTAAAAATTTGAATCACAGAACGGGGTGATAATAACCACCTCGCTCAGAGGACTGGAGAGCATACCACAGCAGCAAAGGCATTGTTGATGTTATTTTTGGTATCTCTTTTAAAACACTTTTATATTTACTCTGCGTGTGTGTGTGTGTGTGTGTGTGTGTGTGTGTATGTATGTGTGTGTGTATGAGAGAGAGAGAGAAACAGACAGACAGAGACACAGAGAGAGACACAGAGACAGAGACAGAGACACAGCTGGGCGGTGGTGGCGCACGCCTGTAATCCCAGCACTTGGGAGGCAGAGGCAGGCGGATTTCTGAGTTTGAGGCCAGGCTGGTCTGTCTACAGAGTGAGTTTCAGGACAGCCAGGGCTACACAGAGAAACCCTGTCTTGGGAAAACAAAACAAAACAAAAAACAAAAACAAAAAACAAAAAAAAAACGAGAGGGGGGGACAGAGAGAGAGAGTGGGGGACAGGGAGAAAGAGGAAGAGAGGGACAGAAAGAGAGAGAGAAAAAGAGAGGGGGCGGGGAGGGAGAGAGTGAGTTGTGGGCTGGGGAGCAAGTGGCGACCAGAACAGAGGAACAATGCCTTGCTCTATCAGTCAGACCTCTTCTCTTGAAACAGGGTCTCCCTGAACCTGGACCTAGGCTGGCAGCAAGTCCCAGCAATCCTCCTGTCTTTGCTCCTCACACCACTGAAGTTACTGGCCATGGTTAGCTTTGTACATGGATGCTGAAGATTTTTTTTTTCAAGACAGGGTTTCTCTGTATAGCCCTGGCTGTCTTGGAACTCACTCTGTAAACCAGGCTGGCCTCGAACTCAGAAATCTGCCTGCCTCTGTCTCCCAAGTGCTGGGATTAAAGGCATGCACCACCACCACCCCGCCGGATGCTGGAGATTTTAATTCAGATCCTCAGGCTTGGGTAGCAAGCACTTTGACCCACTGAGCTGTCCCAGCCCTTTTATTTATTTATTATTTATTTATTTATTTATTTATTTATTTTTGTCTGTCACTTTCTTTTCCCACCAGCTTCAGAGACAACAGAACAAGAAGTCTGCTCAGGACGAGTATAGTCTAAGAGAACACCTTAACACCTTAGCAGGAAGAACTGACCGTATTTGTACTTTGTCGGTAGCCGATGCTCTAAGGTGTAGGAATGGTGACGGTACCAACCTCAGAGGGGGGTAGGGGGGGAGGAGGGAGGCGGTTAGTGACACAAAGAGGGCCAGCTTGGCTAAAGGATGTCCGCTGGCAAAAGAAACGTGACATTTTATTATCTAAAGCCTGGCAATAGGCAGAGAGAGGAGGACAGCCTGGGAGGGAGGCTCCTTGGTGAATACCGACTAGGGGTGGAGTCTTGTGTGAATGGGCGGAGACGAGGGGTGGAGTCTTGTGTGGATGGGCGGAGAGTAGGGGTGGAGTCTTGTGTGGATGGGCGGAGACTGGGGGTGGAGTCTTGTGTGGATGGGCGGAGACGAGGGGTGGAGTCTTGTGTGGATGGGCGGAGACGAGGGGTGGAGTCTTGTGTGGATGGGCGGAGCCATCCAGGCAATGAGATGGGAGGAAAAGGGTGCTGACCACAGCCTAGCCCCAGCGGAGGTGAAAACACCCTGGCGTTTGCTTTAAAAAGATTTGTTTTAAAACATCTGGATGGCTCCATAGGTCAAGGCACTTGCCACCAAGCCAGATAACCTGAGTTGGGTCTCTGGAACCCACACGGTGGAAGGAGAGAACCGACTTCTGAACGTTGTGCTCTGACCTCCACATGTGAGCTGTTGTGCCCACACGCATACACACACACATACCCCCGCTAAATAAGTAAAAATGTCATAAAAGGTTTCTGAGGCGATGACACGCTGAGACTCTAGGTGGATGTGGCTTAAAAATAAAACTAGAGCTTTGTTTATTGCACAAAGCAGTAAGATTATAGAGTGGGTGGAGACAGGAAGCGTGGCACTGAGGAGGCCCCAGGTTCATTCTCTTCCCAGAGGAACCTGAAATCTCTCATCCACTTTTTCCTTCTTGTGAGAAAGCTATTTTATGTGTGAGGGGTATGGCCTCATGCATGTCTGTGAACCATGTGCATATGCACATGCAGTACCCTCAGTGGCCAGCAGAGGGCGTCAGATCCTTTGGAATTGGAGTTTCAGGCAGTTGTAAGCTACCCTATGGGTGCTGGGAACAGAGTTCGGGTCCCCTCCTGCAAGAGCAGCAAGGCCTCTTAACCTCAGATTCATCTTTCCAGCTCTGCTTTTGTTTTGCTTTGGGGGAACAGGGTATCCTGTTTCTCTGGCTGTCCTGAAACTCTCTATGCTGCCAAGGTTAACCTTGAACTTGTGATCCTCCTGTTTCTACCACTTGAGTGCTGGGATTATAAATGTGGACCACCACGCCTGCCTTCCCATCTCCACCTGAGAGGCCTCCAGGGACAGGGGAAGCTGATCTCACTTTTTCCAGAATTAGCCTGCAACGCTAGAAAGCCAGGCTGGAGCATACAGCACTTGATGCCGGGCCTCTGCTGGTGGTCACGCCCTTTATTGCTATCAGCTTCTAACTGCTGTGCAGGTAACCTGGGGAGAAAGGATCCAGAAGAACACAGACTGGCTTGGGGTCGGTGCCCCAGGCGGCGGTGGGGCGGTGGTGGGATTTGAACTCAGGACCTTTGGGAGAGCAGTCAGTTCCCTTAACCGCTGAGCCATCTCTCCAGCCCCCCCCTTTTGTTTTGTTTTTGTTTTTGTTTTGTTTTGAGACAGGATTTCTCTGTATAGCCGTGGATGTCCTGGAACTCACTCTGTAGACCATGCTGGCCTCGAACTTAGAAATCCACCTGCCTCTGCCTCCCAAGTGCTGGGATTAAAGGGAATTCAGACGTCTCCCCACACCCAGAGGAACTCAGGAAGAATGCCACCGACGTGTATGGGAGCTATTAGCTGTGGTCTCTTCAGCCAGCTTTCAGACTTAGGGCAGGCGGCCCTTTGTGGTTCCTCTTAATTCCTTCCAGAGGGATTGGCACCCACATTCTCACATTTTATGAGGTTCCCTCAGCCTCACCTGCTGTACCTTTTTCCCCGGGTCCTCCCAAAAGGATGCCGGTATCTCCCTCAGAGCAGAAGCACACAGCAGGTCTAGGAGAGGCTAACTCCTGAGGGACTAGGATTTTTCTTGCTTCTGGCACTGGATAAAAATCACACGTGGAGATCTGCTTTGCTGGGGTTTGGCACTGCTCACCCCACCCCAAGCCGGTCTCTGCCCTGAGTGGTCATTCCCACCCGGGCACCTGTCATTAGTGTCTGCAGCGTCTTCCCTCCCCTGACCTGCCTTCCAGTCTGGTCTCAATTACCCAGCATCCCCAGCATGCCCTCTGCTCCTCAGCCCGCCTGCTCTTTCCACTTAAAGCCTGTGACACACACACACACACACACACACACACACACACCAGCTACTAAAGCCTGACCCAGCCCTTGCTGCTGAACTTGGACCAGCATATCTTCCACTTTGAGACCATTTTCTGTCTCGCAGACTCTGGTCCCTGGCCTTGTCCCTTTCCGCTGAGGACGCAGTCATCACTGAGACGTTGCTGAGTGGAAGCCGGAACTGCCTTCCAGATTAGTCCTTCCAGACTAGACTGAGTCTCCTGGGGTATGTAAGAGCTGGGCAGTGGGGAGGGTGTCACAAACAGAGGGCACAGGCTGGACAGAGGCTGAGGCATGGCAGCAGCAGAAGAGACCAGAAGAGTCTGTCAGCTTTCCATTGCTATAACAGATACCTCAGAGAAGCCAGCTTGGAAAGATGAGAGAGGTTCATTTTGACTCACGGCTCTAGAAGTTTCCATCCATGGTCACTCGTTCCCCTGTTGCTTTGGGCCTGTGGCAGCTCAGGACATTAGAGCAGAAGTGTGTGGCAGAGAAGATCTCCTTGTCCTGTGGCAGCTGAGAAGCAGAGAGGAAAGAAACACAAGAGGGGACCTAATGTCTCCACAAAGGTAGCAACCCTTTGAGACCCTATGTCCCCTAAAAGACGCACCACTTCTCAACAGTGATACATGCTTGCTGACCTCTGCCAAGCAAAGGGATGTTGCAGATACTAAGCATATTACAGGAGGAGCAGGGGGCCAGTCAGGGAAGCTTGGCTGCTTCTGCCAGAGAGGCCTTGCTTTATCCCCAAGAGCCTGAGCCCTGACAGAAACTAACCCGGGAGCAACTTTTCCACACATATTGGCCAGCTCTTCCTGACGACGACGACTCTCTTTTATCCTAGAGTTTAGCTGGGAGAGCCTAAATTAGGGCCAACACACCAGGGGGCCCAGAATATGCCACACTTATCTCTCAGTATATCCCAGCGTCAAGGCCACCTCACTGGTCTCCACTCAGCATGGCCCCCAAAGTGTGTACTGCATTTCCTCGGGTCTTGAGGTAGTGACCGAACATGGGGATGCTGTATGGATTTTTTGGGGGCTCACCGCCCCCATCAGGGCCCCTTTCCCACTCCCACGTGGTACCACACCCATTTCTTTTCTTGTTGACAGAGGAGGGTCTTGGCTGTGGTCTGGAAGAAGATGGAGTTTAAGGTGACCTCCACTGCCAGAGTACTGGGGGTGGGGGTCTTTTCCTCTGTGACTCAAGGTCCCGTTTGTCATTATGTAACCATGAGTTGCTCTGTCTGTCTGCAGCAGACCTGCAGGTGCATGGACTCTCGGGTCCTCGCACTGGAGGGGGGATGGGAATGGCCGAAGGAGTGCTGTGCTGAGTCTTTGCTTAGGTCTGGGCTCCTGAGAGGCAGGGTGCTACTTCCCTTTCCTGCCCGGCGTTCCTTCGTTCCCATACAGACTGGGGCCTGCTTCCTGTCTGTCTTCCCTCTCTCCACCATCATCTGCCCTAACCAAGGCTGGAGCAGTGTTAAAATTCCTTCCCATGGGGAGACCGTCACTCCTCCGAAGGTCCCAGTAACAATCTGAGGCACAGTTCCACCAAAGTTCACTCTGGGGGAGCCAATGTGCCTACTAGGTTCCTTACAGAGCATAGTTGATCGGTTACTTACAGGGACCTCCTCCCCCAAAAGATGCCGCACCAGAAAGTCTTTACCGAGCAGGGACTATGGGCTGACCTCCCCCCTCCCCTCCCCTCCCTAGCCTGTGTGGACTCTAGCCCTGTCCCAAGGCCACACACAGGTAGAACAGAATTACATACAACAGGCCAGAGACCCAGGTGAGGGTCTCATGACCCTCCCCATCCCCCAATGGGGGACACAAACTGCAAATCCAGCTGGGGTGAGCTTTGATAAGCAGGTACCGCTGAATCCCCCAAGATGATGATCGGCTCAGAGGCCCCAGAGTTGAGGCACAGGCAGTTGGGGCACCATACAGCCCAGACCCCAGCCGACTCCTCTGACAGAAAGATCTCCAAAGAAACCCCTGCTTGTGCCTCAAGTGGGGTCCCCAGCCTCAAATCTCAGCTGCTCGACTGGAAAGGACCGCACCTCCTCCATACCTTTCAATTCACCCTAGGGCTGAGGAGATGGCGCAGTCGGCACAGAAGCTTGCGGGCAAGCCTCAAAACTTGAGTTCAGCCTGCAGAACCCGTGAGACCTGACTCCCTCGAGTTGTCCGCTGGCCTCCCCATGCTGTCTGTCTGTACGACAGAAGCTTTCTCCTGCACTATCTGATTGATTTTCCTTCATGCATGTTTGCCCGCATGTTTGCCTGGCGGGGAGCTCACCCAGTTGGCCCCAGGGATTCCCACGCTTCTGCCCCTGCACAGCGCTGGGACTGGAGATGAACGTGGGTGCTGGGGAGCCAGGCTCAGGCTTCCTGCTTCTGTGGCAACACTTCACCCATGAAGCCTCTCCCCTGCCTCTGCACCCTGTGTCTTGGCTCTCTGTCTCTGCCTTCTGTTTGCACCCCAAGGTCTTCTGGGCCTCACCCCCTTGCCCTTCTAGCTGAGACAGCCCCTCCTTTTGTCACCAGCTCGTGCTTAGAGAGCTCACAAGGCAAGTGAAGGGGAAAGGGGGGGGATTCTAACACCCCAGCCAGAAACCCGAAGCAAGTGTCATTAGTGAGGTGTCACTGAATAAACACACAGCTGTTCCTCTTATCTCTTCCTGGCAGGGGGTAGGGTGGTGGAACCACTAGGAAAGGGAGCCTGGGAGAATAGACCCAGAGAACCAGACAGAAGCTGGAGGCAGCCATTGGGGCCTGAAACAGAGTGGGGGTGCAGGTTTCCATGACAGCAGGCATCTAGCTGGGGACTTTGGACACTGATGGCTGGGCACAGGGATTGGACAGGAGTCCACGACCATGGGATGGGTGTGAGTGTATGAGTCTGTGTGTGTGCCTGTGTGTGTGTGTGAGAGAAGAGAGAACCTGTGCGAGCATGCATGCACACACACACACACACACACACACCTATTATGTGCAGGCATGGCAGTCGTTAATAAAACTTGCTGAGAACTCCCTGGGGCTCCAGGTAGCACCTCCCCTGTGGTTGGAGGGCCGACCTGTGACCAGTTCTGGCCAATGAGCATTCCTGGCCAGCAGAAGTTAGTTTTGTGTCTCAGAAGCACATGCGGTCATGTCTCCCCCACCGCCACCCTCACTCCTGCACCCCTCCCAAGCAGGTGTGTGCCATAGCATTCCCATCAGCCTGGCTCCTGGGGCTGTGGTGATGAGCCCAGCCCATGAGGGACTGAAGCGTGAGGCAGAACGCAACTTTTCTGCCTGATCTGTGGAGGTTTTGGACTGTTACTGCCGTGTAACTTTTCCTACCCTGTCTGATACGAGATCTCGTATGTTTATTTAATCATGCACGTGTGTCTCATGTGTACAAGCGTGTGTGGTTGCATGAAGTACAGATCTCTGTGTCCTTTAGGTTTTATTTAAAATTTTATTTTTATGTGTGTAAAAATACACATGTGTAAAAATATGTGCACATGCATGTAAGCATGACTGGATGTCAGAAAACAACTGTTGGTAGTCGGACCTTTCCCTCCAGGACTTGGTGGCATGTGTTTTTTTTTTTTTTTTTATTCGATATAATTTATTTACATTTCAAATGATTTCCCCTTTTCTAGCCCCCCCCACTCCCCGAAAGTCCCGTAAGCCCCCTTCTCTTCCCCTGTCCTCCCACCCACCCCTTCCCACTTCCCCGTTCTGGTTTTGCTGAATACTGTTTCAAGGCATGTGTTTTTAAATCTTTATCAGATGAGCCACTTTTCCCTTCTCTGTGTTTCTGACACACACCTCCAGCCTTGAGCAAACCAAAGACATCCCCTCCCCTACGCCCTCACACTTTTTTTTTTTTTTGGTTTTTGGATTTGGTTTTTTCGAGACAGGGTTTCTCCTCTGTGAAGCCCTGGCTGTCCTGGAACTCACTCTGTAGACCAGACTGGCCTTGAACTCAGAAATCCACCTGTCTCTGCCTCTCTGGGATTACAGGCGTGCGCCACCGCTGCCCGGCACCTTTTTTTTTTTATTTATTACATCTAAGTACACTGTAGCTGACTTCAGACATACAAGAAGTGGGTATCAGATCCCATTACAGATGGTTGTGAGCCACCGTGTGGTTGCTGGGACTTGAACTCAGGACCTTTGGAAGAGCAGTCAGTGCTCTTAACCACTGAGCCATCTCTCCAGCCCACCTCAGACCTTTTAGTGAAACATGAGGGTGCCAGCTCTAATCCCAGGAGCGTAGTTCTGCAGATGCTCTCACTTCCCTGAGGGATCCTAAGGCGGGTATTTCTTGGGATTCCAGTTCCATTTCTGACCCCCATATTGCCTTGGGTGGATTTGCAGGACTCAGAACAGAGCCTGTTGTGCCGAGGAGAGCTGCCATCTGCCAGGACCATTTCCTGAACCAGCACAAGTCGCATTTTTGTGACTGGCCCTGATTGTTGACGTACGTCCCTCTTCCCTGCCTGACATAGCCTAAGAGGAAGAGATTCCCTCCTCCCATTTTTCCTCCCATCTGAAAAACTGGAAGTCCCTTTCAAGGGGCTGGAGAGATAACTTTGTGGGTAAAGTCATCGGCCACCACCCTGACCGCCCAAGTAAAATCTGGGGAACCACTTAATGGAAGGATCGAACCACCTCCTACATGAGTTATCTTTGTTCCTCTAAGCCTGTGTCTTGGCAGGCATCATAGACAGACAGACAGACAGACAGACACACACACACACACACACACACACACAAATAAATGTAATAAACACAATGTTAGGTCCCCTTCAGATTCTGCCCACATCTTTTCTGGTTTTAAGGGGTGCTACTACTCCAGCGGACAGCATGGGGTACACCCCTCCTTGAACTTTCGCTCGACAGTTAGCATCCCTTGCTGGTTTCTCTCCCCGCCCCCCAACCCACACCCTCACTAAGCTGTCCTTGAAGGACTCAGATGGAAAGGCCCTGCTTCCTGCTGAACTGGATCATTACTAAGATGTCTAGCGCCAGCTTCGCAGGCGCCCGCAGCGGTTCTCATCGATGCCCTCCCTCGCTGTTCCACATCTGCCTCTGCTGCCTCCTGTGTCCCGGGACCTCACTCTCCCCCAGGGACATAGCCCGCCTCGCGGGTTCGTCCACTACCTGTTCTGACGCAGGCTCACTTCTCTCTCCTGGCCAGTCAGCTCTGGTCCCCACAGGGTCTTCAGCCACGGTGTAGGCTGGGAGTCCAGTCTTGGCCCTCAGCCTCTGGTCAGAATTTCCAACTGCTCCTCGTAGAGGCTGGGTGTTCCTGAACGCCTCAGACATAGCACATTCCAAGTCGAAACTCCCTCCGTGTGACCTTTCAGAGTGTGGAACTACCATTTGCCCCCGCACAGGACATTGTCCGGGCGGCCATTTTGCCATCTGTTTCCTTCCTCCTGGGTCCTGTCCTCTGGATCACCAGAATCTGCCTTAAGGGCGTTCTCCCCATACTACAGGCTCCCTGCCGCCCACCTTCGCCACACGGAAACTCCTTAAGTGGCTTCCTAGGCTCCTATATCCTCTGAAACCACCCTCCACGTTACAGATCTGAACCTGAGACGCCCCTGTTCAAACCCCTTCTGTGACACGCCCCTCTTTATGGTGACTCCAATGCCCCACTCCGCATCACTCTGCCTTGGCTATCAATCTTGGTCAGTCTGTCTGTCTGACTCTTCCTTCCTCTTCCCCTTCCACTCTGTACTTGTTTTCCTGTTGCTTTTTTGTTTGTTTGTTTGTTTATTTGTTTGAGACAGACTTTCACTACGTAGACCAGGCTGGCTTCAAACGCACAGAGATTGGCAGGCGCCACCATGCCTGGCATCTTGCTTGTGGCTTAATGCCACTTTTGTGACGTTTCCTCCAGGCAGGGGCAGGGGCAGGGGCATCAGATGGTTTGCTTTGCTCTCAGGAGGAATAAGGGGGGCTGTGAAGTAGAGGAAGGAAACCCCCGGCCCCTGTTAACACCCCTTCTAAGAGCCTTCTCTTACAGCCTTTCTTCCCTGAGTTTGACGGTAGCCACAGTCTGCAGCTGCCAGGCAGTGGGATGTCCAGCTAGCTAGCTGCTGAACTTTTCTGGGCTTTCCCTGCAGAACGTTCTGCAGGTCCCTGTACTCCATGGCCCCGGAAATGCATTTCTCTCAGGCAGTAGTGACTTTGTCTCCTCTGCATGACTTTTGGCGCTGCCCCCGCCTTCCAGGACCTACCAAGAAACTTGGGCTCCAAGTGACACCTCTTCTCACGGAACCCCAGTATCCTCTGTAACCACACTCCCAGGTGCTCTCCTGTCTTACCCTTTGCCCCGTAGCTATCCATCCTGGACCCCCCGCTGTCCCTACCCGCTGGGGGAGGGGCTGCCGGAACAGGCTTGCACCTCATGCTGGAGTCAGGCCGCAGAAAGAGCGCATCAGCTCCACCTACCCACCTTCAGTCCCTTTCCTTAGAATCGGCCCCTGTATTTTCAAGAACAGTAACTTGGCTGGCTATTTGAGGGAGGAACTAGAGTCTAGGGAGTAGGAAGACGAGGGTAGAGAAAAGGGAAGGATTTAAAGCATGACCGGAAGGCTGCAGGGGAGTGACGGGGAATGGCTCAGATGCCTAGGAAGCCTTTCTCTTGCCCTTCCTTAGGGAGCAGTTTTCAATCAGGACCATTATTTATGAGCCTGAGAAGTGGGAGGTAAGAGAGGAAGATCACGTGGTCCCACCATCATGGAAACCATCTCTGAACAGGCCCCGAACGCGAGCGCCCCCTTGTGGGTAGCAGAGGCGCAGCACCCACCGTTGGCATGCCCAGCCACGGGAGCTAATGGCGCTCGGCGCTCAAGAAGGCAACTTGATCTATCAGCAGGTCGAACCATTCATTATCTCCGGGCACATCCATCATCATCATCACCAGTCCGTGAGATGGTGGCCTTTCTGATCAGTCCCATCCTGCCATCTGCCATGGATGCCTGGATAGTTCCTCGCTGTCTCTGAAGGCGCTGGGCGTCTGCCCACTTGATGGCTCTTTGCTCCGGCCCTGGGTTCAGGAAGTTCCTTTGAAGTTCTTCTCTCTTGTCTCCCTGCCTATCTAGTCTCAAGGCGTTTATCGTGGACTTAGTCCTCCCTGCAGTCCTGTGTCTGTTGTCCCTCCCTCTCCCTCCTCCCTCTCTCCCCGCGCGTATCCACACACCTCTCCCTATTATCCATCATGTATCTACATATGTATCATTCATGCTTCTAGCCATCTATTATCCATCAGCTCCTTGAAGCCTCTTTTGAAGTCCCGCACTTTGCCATCGGGGTTAAGGCTGTCAAGCCTGCTTTCCCCAGCCGTGAGAACAAAGACACCAAAAGCGACTTAGAGGGAACAGAGAGGCCACTGGGGGCTGTGCGGGGGGGGGGGGGGCGCAGGGGGCAGGCTGCGGGATTAAGACAGCTGGGGGTTCAAGTTTAGAGGAGAGTTGAAAGACTCGGAGATGTGTCAGATCAGACCCTTCCACCCAGAACTTTAGTCTGTATCTCCGTGACTCTTTGCTCTCACTTACCCAGAGACCCAAGAGGGCCAGGTGCCATTGCTGCCAGGGCACCTTATGCTGTACTCAAGTAGGGCTTATTTGCCAAAGAGGTGATGATTTCTGAAGGAAAGGATGTGTGATGGTTTGTATACGCTCAGCCCAGGGAGTGGCACTATTAGAAGGCGTGGCCCTGTTGGAGTGGGCATGACCTTGCTGGAGTGGGTGTGACCTTGTTGGAGTGGGTGTGGCCCTGTGGGTGTGGGCTTTAAGACTCATATCCTAGATGCCTGGAAGCTAGTCTTCCACTAGCAGCCTTCAGATGAAGAAGGAATCTAGATTTTTAGAGCCAGGAGTCCTTCTTTTAGCTAAAGAATTCTTGCTTAAACATCACAAGTCCCTCTCGGCCTCACGCCGATTTTATAAGTTATAAGCTTTGCTCCTCGTGGTGCCGAGACAGTGGCCAGCTTGCTAGCATCTCTCCTGCTTGGTTCCCCGAAGGGACCAGTAGGCTGTAGCTCTTTATACCTCGGGTTTTGTGCCTCCTCGTGACTGGCAGTGTTCCTGTGTCCCCCACACTCACAGAGGCAGCACAAAGAGAAGCAGAAAGCGCCCTTGCACCCGGGACGGAGCTCTCTCTGTGCCTATTTCAGAATCCCACATCTGGAGCGTAAGCAAGCACGAGGGAATCTATCTTGCCAATCAGGAGGAAACGCCTCATGGTCCTGCCTGCCTCACAGAGACAGGGCAGGCAGGGGACCAAGAGTTCCGTCAGCGGGCTCTCAGTCTCAGGACACAGGGTGGGCCCCAGACTCCCAAGCCATGCTCATGAGGGAAAAAGTCATTTCTGTGGGCTTCCGAAGGCTTCTGGTAGGAGAGAGACCTGCCAAAGAGCAGGGTTCCCAGAAAGGCCAGACCGAGGTCCAGGTACTCAGGGCTGAGTGAACACGCTGCCTCTTTCCCTGACATAGTTCCCTGGGTTAGGAAAAGTCTGGGAGGAGGGCTCCAGGGGACACTGAGATGACTCGTTAGCTGAATTATTTACAGTGGACATACAGGCAGATTGATGACAGCTGTTAAAGGGGAAAGACTGCCAGGATTAATGCCTGACTACAGTTGGATTCTTTTTTTTTTTAAAGAGATGTGTGCACCTGCGTGCGTGCGTGCGTGCGTGCGTACGTACATACGTGCATGCGTGCCCACCAGCAAAGGCCAGAAGGTGGCATCAGATCCCTTGGAGCTGGAGTTAGAGATGGTTGTGAGGCGTCTGATATGGGTGCGCTATACCATGCATCAAACTCTAGTTCTGGGCCTGGAGAGATGGCACAGTGGTTAAGAGTCCTGACTGCTCTTCCAGAGGTTCTGAGTTCAAATCCCAGTGAGCACATGGTGGCTCACAATCATCTGTAATGGGATCAGGTGTGTCTGAAGACAGCAACAGTGTATCCATATAAACAAACAACAAACAAACAACTCTAGTCCTCTACAAGAGCAGAGTGCCGTCTCTTCGCCCCAGCACCTGGATTCTGACACCGCATGCTCTCCCTTTGATTCTAGGATTCTGCTGCCCAGCTTGCAAATGAGTTTAGGGCCTGGGGTGGGAGAGGCAGGGGCATCCACAGCTTCAAGGGTTAAAAAGCACTTAGCAGCAGCACATAATAAAAGAAAAATGTAAGAGAAAGAATATCCTAAGAACTTAATAAGCCACACACAAAATTATCACGATTCTTTTCCTAGCCCAGTTGAGTTTTCAGTGATTAAGAAAATGCAATTTCCTGTAATTAAATCTTAACAAGGAATGTTATTAAAAACACTCTGTCCCAGCTCCTGTAATAATTGTGTGCCACCCCAGAACAGTAAACAGAATTAGACTTTGCCTTGCACATGCTAATCCATGCGTCGTTTCGATCAAATTTGTCCTAATAACCTGTCGTCTTCTGAGACAGGGAGAGGTAGGCAGGCAGAGGTAGCCAGGCCCGAAGGCCAGACAGGACCCTGTTCTGGGAAGGCTGGCTTTGCCCCAACTGTGGTGGGATTAACCTTACTGTGCACATATTGCATGCCAGACCCCAGCTCAGCAGGTGGTGTGTGTAACATGAGATTTTACTTGTATCCCACACAGCCTGAACTTGTGACACAGATGGAGGCTCAGAGATCTTTCTTCTTTGTTCCTTTGAGACAAGGTCTCACTAGGTAGCTCTGGCTGTTCTGGAACTCCCTGTGTAGAGCAGGCTAGTCTGGAACTCACGGAGATCTGCCCACCCAGCCCCCTTCTTGAATGCTGGGATTAAAGGTGTGCCTACACACACACACACACACACACACACACACAGCCCTCAGGGAGCTTTTTAAATTCCCTCAAACTCATGCTGATCTTACAAACTGACTCTGGTATGTGGCTTACAAGTCTCTCTCTCTCTCTCTCTCTCTCTCTCTCTCTCTCTCTCTCTCTCTCTCTCTCTCTCTCTCCATCCTTATCCCCTGAGAGTGGCACTGGCCAATACTGTGGAGAATGCATGGTTACGGGAGGAAGAACTTCTGCCCCCAGTCCACTCAGGCCACACAGCAGGGGACCGGGACCTCTACTTTGAGGAAAAGCCTAAATGTTAGAGAAGATGTTGCTAAGAGACCGCTGTGAGTCGGAGGGCTAGCCTTTGTATGGGGTGGGTTGGGGGCTCTTTGTATGACACTTGAATTTAGCTAAAAAGGAGATTCTAGGGCTGGAGAGACGGCTCAGCGGTTAAGAGCACTGACTGCTCTTCTGAAGGTCCTGAGTTCAAATCCCAGCAACCACATGGTGGCTCACAACCATCCCTAACGAGATCTGAGATCCTCTTCTGGAGTGTCTGAAGACAGCTACAGTGTACTTACAGATAATAATAAATCTTTAGAAGATTCTAGCACAGTTCGGATGGGTTGACATACAGGGCTGGGACAGCCATACTGCTTCTCCTGAGCCATGTTGGCCATGCACGCTTATAACCTCAGCACTTGGGAAGAGGAGTAAGAGGGTTTAAGGACATCCTTGGCTACACAGCAAGTCTGAGGCCAGCCTCGGCTACATGAGATCTTGTCTTAAAACCAAAGCAAGAAAAAGCAACTAAACAGACCCCACAAAACCTGAAACCCCACTGCCTCCCCCACTTGGGTGTGTGTGCACACACATGTAGATAAGTAAGCATGGGTGTGTCTATGAGTTACGGTGAGAGCATGTGTGAATGCAGGTGTGTGTGTGTGCACATACGTGTGTACGTGTGTGACTATGAATGTGTGTGTAAGTGCTGAAGTGAGCCAATGTATGTGTGATCCGGATGAGTGTGTCTAATACAATTGTGTGTGCCAATAGCCAATGGGCATGGACAAATGCGTGGTCGTGTATGTGTGTGAGTGTGTCTGAGTGTGTGAGCACAGTGTGTTCTTGGGCCCATTCCCTCTCAGGCTTTCCCCTCCTGGTGGACAGGGGTGGGAACACCACCATCGAGGCCCAGTTCCCAGCGCGGTCCCTAGAAGTACAGCCAAGTCTCCCTTGGCTGCGGCCCTCCCTGCGCATGACCAACCAGCCGGAAGCCACCCTGGGCTTGCAAGCACACAGGCGCCTGTACCCTGTCTCTCGCACCCAGCGACTAATTAGTGCGCCTAATTAAATCCCCGCTGAAGAGAGGGGAGGCTCTGTTTAGAGGCTCTGGGGACTGGGTGGCGCAGCCTGGGAAGGCTCCACCCTTCCTCTGTATGGTTAGTGGCCATGCTCAGTGGAGACTGGATGGAAGGAAGGGGGTGCTGAGGGCTTCCACAGGCAGGACTCCTGCTCCCCACAAGCAACGCACCCAAGTGCGCGTGGCACACTGCGCAGGACTTTCCTGGAAGGAGTTGAGATGAGAAAAGAACAGGAAAAGGTTTCTATTTCGTGACTGTCCTGGGGTCACTCTTCCTCCAACTCTTCATCCCAGCCCCGCCTTTCCTGTCTCTGGCTGCTTCTCCTGCTCCTCACCCTTCCAGGAGTGTGCTGAGTCTTTCCGTTTACCAGCCTGCCTCCCCCGTCGGAAAGTAATAACTCAAAGGACTATTGAGATAGCTCAATGGTTAGGGAGCAAGCAAGGACCACAGTTTGGCTCCAAGCACCCACATTAGTTCTAGGGGATCCAGTGCTCTCTTCTGGATATCTGCAGGCACACACACACATACACACACACACACAAATAAAAATGAAGCAAAAGGGGAAACCCATTGGTTCCAATGACCTTGCTTCATGCCTCTATGGAGCCCCATGGTCTGCTCAGCAAGAGGTGACAGAGTCGCCCAGGGGAGCCTCCATGGGGTAGAAGGGATACCCAGGTCCTGACTCAGGCTCCCAGCATGGACAAGGTGATATCTTGACCCATTTCCCTGTCAGCGGAGCCATTGCTGGTGAGACTTCAGGTGGAGACAAAGAGGAGACAGGGCAGCCCCCAGGAAGTTCAGGCATGTCTGAGACTTGACTCAGAGGAGACAGGACATGAGAGTGTGACCACCACATGACACTGACCCTCAGGCCAGGGGGCCTTCCGACCCCTCCCATCAGGCTGTCACTGGCTGCCAGGAGCCCAGGTTAGGGCCATTGGGACAAGGTGGCTTGAGGGAGTTCTCTAGAACAGAGGCAGCTGTGAACCTTTGCAGTGGGGGCGGGGGGCGGTGGATAGGCCTGAGTGCCTGGATAAGGACAGCACCCCCCACAAGAGCCTCTAGTGAGCTCCTAACCTCCAGGGCACTCTTCACACTAGGTATGGCTCCTGGGTCTGCCTTAGGAATGAGGGAAATGGATGCTTGGTCTGTGAGAGTTCTCACTTTAATCCTGCATTGAGGGAAAGCCATTCTAACGTGTCTAGACTAAGACACACACAGTGTCTTAGTCTCTCGGGGCTGCTAAAGCAGGAGCCCTCCCCCACAAGTAGAGAGATACACATGAGAAACGTATCACCCACCATCCTGGATGCAAGGAAGACTGAGGGAGAGCCACCTGCAAACCTGGGGTCTGGTGAGACTAGCCCTCATTCTTGGTCCTCCTGCCTCAGCTTTCCGGTTTTGGGACCACAGGCTGTCTGATTAGTGTCTCTTCTAAGGGTGTAGACAGAGCTCCCGGGAGGAGCCCTCACAACCCAGCTTAAATGTTTTATCTTGTGCCACCAGGAACTAGGTTGCAACTGAGGAATCTTGGGGGACCCAGACCCTTGAGGCATAGCAACCTGGTTCGTGGCGTGTCCTTCACATCTGGACACTCATTACCTGGTTTCCCTTGCCCTCCCCTAACTGCCCTTGCACAATCTCCTCTCAGCATCCCCCCCCCCCCACTCCCACCCCGGCCTCAGCAATGGCGGAAGAGCTTCTCCTCAAGACAGCACCTAGGCTGGCAGAGACCTGAACAGAGCCAGGCCTGTGGGAAATCATCACAATCATTCTGAGCTGATGGCAAGAGACAATACTCTAAGGAAGTGGACAGATTCTCAGACTTCAAGGACACAAAACGTGCCTGGTCTGAGCTAGCCAGGGAAACGCTGTCTCGCTTGACTAGGAATTGGTTCATCACTAGGCACGTGACCCACGTCAGGCCAAAGAGCCGCAGACACAGCCTACAGAGACTTGGAGAGTACACCCCAGGATCAAAGCCTGCTCCTTCTTTCTGTCTAGACTACAGGTGAATTGCCTGGAGCTATGGCGTTATCTTGTGACCAGAAGACAACTGTGGCTGAAGATTAAAAAGCACACTGCCCAGAGGACAGTCGCCAGGGCCCCCAGAATGCAACAGGAGGCTCCGTTCTTTATAACCTAGTCACTTACAGCCACAGAAAATGAATCAAGACAGGCCCCGTCTATATCCATAGCCAACACGGCTCCTCGGGCACGAGCAAGCCTCGTCTTAACAGAACTGACTCAGAAGTCTGCAGGGGTTGTCCTTCCGCTGACGGCCCTGGATGGATGGCCGCGGGGTTGAGGGAACACTCCTGCTCTGGAGCTAGGTGGACTTAGAAATTAATCTCATGTCTGCTGGGGTTTCCTAAGATGCTCTGAGTCCCATCATTATTGTGAAATACGTTTGGCAGGCATGATGGCGGGTGTACTCCTGAAATCCTAACGTTTAGATGAAGAAACAGAAGGAGTTCAAGGTCATCTTCAGCTAGTATGTTCTGGCCAGTCTGAGCTGCAGGAAACCCTGTATCAGTCAAGGTTCCCCAGAGTCAAAAGGACTTATAAATGAATCTCCCCCGGGGCTGGAGAGATGGCTCAGCGGGTAAGAGCACCGACTGCTCTTCTAAAGGTCATGAGTTCAAATCCCAGCATCCACATGGTGGCTCACAACCATCCGTAAGAGATCTGACACCCTATTCTGGTGTCTGAAGACAGCTACAGTGTACTTACATATAATAAATAAATAAATATTTTAAAAAAATAAAAAATAAATGAATCTCCCTATATACATGGAAAGGGGATTTATTAGAATGACTTATTGGCTGTGGTCCATCGACTCCAACAAAGGCCGGCTGTGCACTGGTTGTTCAGTCCATGAGGCCGGCTGTCTCCGCTGGACTTCTGTGTATCCACCAGAACCCTGAAGAAGTTGCTTTGATGCCAGCAAAGAAGTGGACCGGCTACCGAGGCAGAGCAAGGGACGAACGAACGAAGCTTCCTTCTTCTATGTCCTTATATAGGTCAGCGGAAGGTGTGGCCCGGATTAGAGGCAGGTTTCCCCAGCTTGAAAGATCTGGGTTAAAGCTGTGTCTTTCCACCTCGAAGATCTGGATTAGAAGTAGATCTTCCAATTAAGCAAAATTAAGCAAATCAAGCAAAACACAAAACAAAACAAAAACCCCAAAACAAAAAACAAAAAAAAACCCCACAATTCCTCACAGGTGTTTCCCTCCGATTTTTGGTTTTCATTAACTCCAGATCTGTGTAGTCAAGTTGACAACCAAAAATAGCTGTCACAGACCCCATATCAAAAAACCCAGGGCTGGAGAGATGGCTCAGCGGTTAAGAGCACCGACTGCTCTTCCAGAGGTCCTGAGTTCAATTCCCAGCAACCACATGGTGGCTCACAACCATCTGTAATGGGATCTGATGCCCTCTTCTGGTGTGTCTGAAGACAGCAACAGCATTCTCATATACATAAAATAAATAAATCTTAAAAGAAAAAAAGAGAGAAATTTAAAAAAAAAGAATGAGGTGGAAATTATAAAACTGAGACTGAACATAATGAAATTAAGAATCTGACAAGGCCTGGGCTGGGGGTGTGGCTTGGTTGGTAGGCCGCTTGCCTTGGCCCTCAGCCAGAGGCCCTGGCTTCAGTCCCCATCCATGTATGCACCGGGCATGGGGCGCACACATAATCCCAGTCGGTGGCAGACAGAGGCAGCAGGATCAGGAGTTCAAGGTCATCTTCAGCTACTTAGCAGTTGGAGACCAGCTTGGGCTACATAAGCCCTTGTTTCAAACAGGAGGTGGGGTGGGGAAGGGGGATTCAACAAACTCAACAAAGCTAGCCTGGGCTACTAGTTAACTAGCTACCTATATGGGTTTAACACAGAATCAGGCCAACAGAAGAGGATCGTGCTAGATACACAGACAATATCCAACTTGAAGCAAAGACACCACGTCTTATATTGTCTTTTATATTAAAAAAGGGTGAGGGGGACCGGAAAGACAATCACGAAGAACACGTTCTGCTCTTGCAAAGGTCCTGAGTTCAGTTCCCAGCACCTACATCAGGGGATTCCATTGGCCTGAAATTCTAGATCCATGGGGAGCTGACTCTCCTGGTCTGTAGGCTCCTGAATGTGTGTGCACAGACTGAGACAAGCAGACAGACAGACAGGCAGGCAGGCAGGCAGACATACAGGCAGACAGACATACACACATTTAAAATAATAGAAATAAATCTTTAAAAAGGAAGGGCATAGAGGTGTGTTTGTATTTGCCTCTAGGAGCTTTGGAAGTGCTTTTTTAAAGCGTCCTTGCATGTGGTAATCAGACATACATAGAAGATTTTCAAGCCCTGTCTCTATATAAGTTTCTGTGACATTCCGCATTTAAGGCCATGGGAATGGACTGCAAAATCAAAATAAGCAAAATAAAATTCAGGGTCTTTCATTTGTTTTTCAATAAACGTTAGCTGCTGTGATTTCTTTCCAAGGCCGCCTCTTTTGACAACAGTCCGCTCTGGTTAAATTCCTCAGGTGAAAGCTGAGCGCCTCCTCCCCACCCCCGCCCTCCCTGCCCCCACCCCTCCGCCCCCGGCATACCCCATAACTTACACATGCCTGGTCCTGGCTTGTCCCTGAAGAACGGCAGAGAGCACATCCACTTAGCTTTCCATGTGACAACTATAATGGCCTCAGCGACTTCTGTCTGACATGGTTCTCGGGCTGTTAACATTTCTTGCCAATTTCTCCTGAGATGGTGTCTTCATGCTGCGGAGAAGAGAGCCCGGTGAAGGAATTAACTCACGAAGGAATTAAGTCACCCATGGGAACTGTCACCTCCTTTCATGCAGGGAGTCTACTTTTTAGGACAGATTTTTTTTTTTTTAATTATATGAATAGGTGTGTGCCTGTGTGGGTTTATGCACGTGGGTGCAGTGTCCTTGGAGGCCAGCAGAGGGCGCCTGGTGGCCTGGGGTTGGAGTTGCAGGTGGTTGTGAGCCACCTCTTGGGTGCTGCAAACTTAACCTGGGTCCTCTGAAAACAGCAGTTCACAGCTGCTGAGCCTCTTTCCAGCCACGCTCACCCGCTTAGCTTATTTTATTTATTTATTTATTTGTTTGTTTGTTTGTTTATATGAGTACACCATTGCTCTCTTCAGACACATCAGAAGAGGGCATCAGATTCCATTACAGATGGTTGCGAGCCACCATGTGGTTGCTGGGAATTGAACTCAGGACCTCTGGAAGAACAGTCGGGTGCTCTTAACCGCTGAGCCATCTCCCCAGCCCCCCCCCCCCCCCCCCCCCGCTTATTTTAATGTAATCTAAAGTCAATCCATGTTGATGCCTAAACCAGGTTTTTCTCCAGAAACTTCCACTTCCTCTTCATACTCACACTGTCTTCTGGATGTATGCAGATGGTAAATAAGAGATTGCTTCCAAGTCTTTTTAGGGTTCTAGACTTTGACCTGTCAAGGTCCTTTCAAAGCTGATTTCTGTCAGCTCTGAGTCACCAGTGGGGTGAGCAATGTCCTTTAGATGAGGACTTTTGAATGAGGTATGATCTCTGCCCTACCCTCTCTGTCTCTGTTTCTGTCTCTCTGTCTCTCTCTATGTCTCTGTCTCTGCTTCTCTCTGTCTCTGTCTCCCTGTCTCTCTCTCTCTCTGTGTCTCTGTTTCCCTGTCTCTCTGTCTCCTTGTCTCTTTGTCTCCCTTTCTCTCTGTCTCTTTCTGTCTGTGTCTCTGTCTCTGTGTCTCTGTCTCTGTGTCTCTGTCTCTCTGTGTGTGTATTTACCTGGATTATGTTAATTGAGGTCAGAGGACTCACCGGAGGTCTACTGGGCCCTTCCTTGTCTGGGATTCTGAACTGTGAATGGAAAAAGGGCCCTGGGGAGAGCTACCCACTCATCACTTCCTACTTCCTGATTGCGGATGTGACGTGAACAGCTATTTCAAGTTCCTGCTGACAGGATGGACTGTGCCTTGAACCTCAAGCTAAAACAAACCCTCCCTCACTTGAGCTTCTCTTGTCCAGGTATTCTACTTTCAGCCACAGGAAAAGCCACCAAGACAGCATTTCCCCCTGACCCAGCAGGAACAGCAGGCTGTAGCTGTGCCTTGCTCTCTGAGACCAGCCCTTCTTCTGTGACCACTAAACAAAAGCAACAGCTTCACACTGCACACACCATAAATGTCACCAACCTAAAGTGAACAATTCGATTGTTATTTAAACTATATTCAGAGCAGTGCCAACATCACTGCTATTAATTTTAGAACTTTTCCATTCCTTCCCTTCCCCAAAGAAAGCCTGCACCTATGAATCTCCACTCCCTTACCAGCCCCGCCCACTCCCCAGCTGCAGGGGCTGTTAATCTCTGACCTGCCTTACAGACCTGCCCACTCTGCCCCCTAAACTGCTAAATTTAGTGGCTAGATTATTGCTTTGATGATTGGCTCACGGAAACCTGGTGTTCTGAAGTTTGCCTGTGGGATGGTAAGGTGCTTACCTGGTTATCTGAGCTGTTTCCACTTTTGGCTGTTGGGAGCAGAGCCTGTATGGGCAATCCTGCCCCGGGGATCTCATAGAGACATAGATTGTCCTTTCTTACCCTTCAGAAGAGAATCCCCCCTGTTACCCGGGAAAGAGGCCCCTCAGTATGTCTGGGGAGGACTTTACTGATCGGTTTAATTGAAGTGAGAGACCTGCCCACTGTGGGTGGCACCACTCCCTGGGCTAGACAACCAGACTGTACTCTATAAAAGGACAAAGTAAGCTGAGTGCCACCATTCACTCCTCTCTGGTCCCTGCCTGTGTGTGCCATGTGACCAGCCATCTCAGGTCTCTGTGGTCATGACTTCTTCACCAGGGTGGACTGCATCCCAGAACCATGAGTCACAACAAACCCGTTCTCCCTTAAGTTGCCTTTGTTTGAATATTTTATCACAGCAACTGGAAAAGTAACTGATACAGATAGGGTCTCATGGAGAGCCCAGACTAGCCTTAAACTTGTTATATAGCCAAGGCTAGATTTGAACTCCTGATCCTCCTGCCTCCCCCATGGTACTGAGATTGGAGATTGTGTGTGTGTGTGTGTGTGAGGGTAGCTGAAGGCTTGTATCCTCACCCACCTATAGTATACCCATCTCTTTTATCATGGCACGTCTTATAGGTAGAAGTTGGGGTCTATAGGGGTACCTACTGCTCTCTTTAAAGCAGTCTCTCCCTGCCTCTGCCCTCTCAGCCACTTTGTCTTCCTTATATCTCCTCGACTTCGTGGAGGAGGCCCTGAGTTCTCAAACTGGCTCACACGCATTCTCTTGGAGAATTCCACATGCCAGCCTACTTGATTTCACCTTTGCTGGTGGTTAAGGACCCAGTTGGTGCCTTTGTTTTAATATCTCTTGTATGCTGATGCCCACGGCTGGCCACTGAGGGTTCCCTCCTAGTTCCCCAACTTCCCTTCAGACACACATAGAGGGGGGAGGGTCTCCCAGGCAACCTTGCATGGCCCATGTTCCCCCTGCACCTTCTCAGGCTCAGGAGCTGGGCAGATAGGATGCCCAAGGAGACATGTCTCTCCAGCTAACAACCAAGGCCATGGTAAGAGCCCAATAAGATGGAATTGCATCCTAGGCATGAGGGTGTATGTCTATAAATGACAGTACTCAAAAAGCAGAGGCAGAGGGGTCAGGAGTTCAAGGTCATCCACTGCCTCAAGTTAGATACCAAGTTCAAGGACATTCTGGGATACATGGGATCCTTCTTCAAAAACAAAACAAACCAACCAAATAATATAGAACAAAAGAGAAGTGCGGTTAGGACTCCATTGTGGCTCTGCTGCTAGGCACAGGGGACCCTAGAAAGTGACCCTTTCTGTGCTTGTGTCAGTCAGGGTTCTCTAGAGTCACTGAACTTATGGAATGTCTCTATATATTGAGGGAACTTATTGGGATGACTTACAGGCTGTAGTCCTACTGACCTAACAATGGGCAGCTGTGGATGGGAAATCCAAGGACCTAGTAGTTGCTCAGTCCCACGAGGCTGGGGTTTCAGCAGCTGGTCTTTTATAGAAGTAGATTCCAACAGATGTGCTGACCAGTACGTGCAAGCAGTTGAAGAAGAGTGAGGCTTCCTTCCTTCATTGTCCTTATGTAAATCTCCAGCAGAAGGTGTGGCCCAGGTTAAAGTGTGTGCCACCACGCCTGGATCTGGGACTTGCTTTGTCCCAGGCTGACCTTGAACTCAGAGATCTGCTTGCTTCTGTCACCTGGGATTAAAGGCGTGGACCTACCTTGCCTGGGCCTAAGCTTTTCACAGCCACTCTGCCTCAAGATCTCCAGGCCAAGATCCAGGTCAGAAACTTGTGTCTTTCCGCCTCAAGATCTGGATCACAGATGTGCCCTCAATTCTGGATCGTAGTTCCTTCCAGCTGTAGTCACGGTGACAACCAGGAATAGCCACCACAGGGCTTCTGCGCTCACACTGATAAAGCCCTCGGGACGTCGGATGTCATGAGGAACGGTATTTTTAGCTCCAAAATAAAGTCTGTGATGCTCATTCTCTGGGAAAGACAAAGCAGAGTGTGGCCAAGTCCCTGTGAGTCCCCAGCAGATATAGGGTGGGGCAGGGGAGTGGGCAAAGATCAGGGGAGGGGCTGATCTTGGGAGGGAGGGCGGATGATGATCAGGCCTCTCGGCACACCATCATCCCCTTGTGGCACTATTATGCCACTCAGAGTCTTGGGAGACTCAGTCCTGCTGGGCCCCGTTCCTCTCTGACCCATCTTGTCTGTCTGTCTGTCTGTCTGTCTGTCTGCAATTGGGGAGCACACTAGGGGTCAACAGAGAAAGGAGGTGCCTGCATAATCTGAGGCTCTGGTTAGAGCCTCGATTTCCCATGCAGTGGTCTTCCAGCTGGCGCCCCGCATGGCCGCATCCTGCTTTGTCACTTAAACTAGTCCTGTGTATGTGAGGACTGGCTTAGGGGTCAGTCACATCCAGTATGGGGTCTGGCCCAACTGCCCTTGTGACTCCATCTTCCAGAGACCTTAGCTTTCCAAGGTTTTGAGTTTTCCTTCTAATTGGATACAGAATTAGCTACTCTTTGAGTATATATAGATTGTAAATGAGCCCAGGTCAAGAATCTTGGCTAGCTATCCATGGATATAAAATTAGATGTCGGGCAGGGTGAGGTGGCTGAGCGGGTAAGAGCACGTGCTACCAAGCCTGAGGAGCTGAGTTCAAATCCCTGGGACCCACATAGTGAAAGAAGAGAACCAACTCCCAAAAGCTGTCCACTGACCTCGATGAAAACTCCCATATGTGCACACACACAAGTGCACACGTGCACACACAAATAAATAAATGTAATTCTTAACTAAAAAAAACAACCAACCCTAAACAGCTCTTTACACAACTGTTAAATTGGTAAAAAAAAAAAAAAAAAAAAAAAAAAAAAAAAAAAGGAATACAGGTAAAAACAGGAATGGTGACAGCATATCTGGGACATAGTTTTGAGATCCAGACAGGTGAATCAGGAATTGTGTGGTTAGCATTGGCTACATAGAAAGGTCCGGTCTAGCCTGAGCTACATGAGACTCTTCCAAAGACAAACAAAATAGAACAAACAGAAACCCTAGTGAACAAAATAAATAAAACCAGTTGGTTGTAAAGGCTCATTGCAGTGACCCGGGTCTCTGAGTCAGGGGGACTGGTACTAGCCAGAGGCCTGCCCAACCTCCAAGTGAGACCTTGTTTCAAAAAGGAGAGGGGCACGGAGGGGGCGTTTAGAAAGTTGACTAAGGGTTAAGAGCGCTTGCTGCTCTTGCAGAGGACCTAGGCTCAATTTCCAGCATCAACGTGGTGGGTCCCTCACACAGCCATCTCTTAACTCCAGTTCCAGAGGCTCCACCGCCCTCTGCTGGCGTACGTGGGCACTGCATGCACACGGTGCGCAGACTTGCAGGCGGATAAAATGCCTGCACGCATAAATAAAAATAATTTTAAAGGAAGAAAGGAAGGAAGAACGGAAAGAAGGAAGGAAGGAAGAGAGGGAGGAAGGCAGGCAAGAAAGGATGGGGAAGGAAAAAAGAGGAGAGGCAGAAGGAGGGAGGACGGAGTATTCAATAAGAATCCAGGCTCAGCAAATCTCTGGGGCTCCAGCGCTCCAGAGGCCAGTCCGCAGCTCCTGCCAGAGAGAACGAGTCACACCCTTCAACCTGGCAGGTTGTCACACATTTGGAAATAAATCCCAACGAAATAGCACAAACGGAGAAAAGCAATTCTCACTAATATGGTTACCCGGAATGTGAAATAAATTGGAAAAGGTCCAGACCAGTCGTCACACCACAGAACCTACACGCAAGGCAAGCCGTGCCCTGCCAGCGGCAGCCACCAGCTGCCTTCCTGGACCTCCCCGCACCCCACCTTGGCAAAAACAGCGGCAGGGTCCACAGTTGCCCAGAATACACATTCCATTTCCCAGCCTCCCTTGCAACTAAGTGTGGCCTTGTAACGGAGTCCCGGCCGATGGGCTAGACATAGGCTAGTCCCAGGGATGGCACTGTTCATATGTGACCAGTGTCAGTAACAAACGAAGCATTCCCTTCCCGACGCTTTCCTCCTCCAAGCTGGCTAGAATGCAGGCGCCACAGACTTTTGAGTCTTGGCAGCCATCTTGAACCATTGGGAGGAAGGCATCTGTTGATAAAGGCAGAGTCACCCACAAGAAGGAGGCTGAGTTCTGGAAGATGTGATCACGTATTGGCTCCAGATTGAGGTTACTTGGCTGTTTAAGTCATTGTGAATTTGGCTATCTGACATTTGCAGCCACACCAGATCCTAACTGGTACAATCACATATGGGAAAAATTATATATATATGTACACACACACATATACATCATATACATATATAAACACACACATATCATATACATACATCATATACACATATATCATACACATACATCATATGCATATATATCATATTTGTCTTAGTCAGGGTTTCTATTCCTGCACAAACATCATGACCAAGAAGCAAGTTGGGGAGGAAAGGGTTTACTGAGCTTACACTTCCACACAGCTGTTCATCACCAAAGGAAGTCAGAGCTGGAACTCAAGCAGGTCAGGAAGCAGGAACTGATGCAGAGGCCATGGAGGGATGTTACTTACTGGCTTGCTTCCCCTGGCTTGCTCAGCCTGCTCTCTTACAGAACCCAAGAGCACCAGCCCAGGGATGGCACTACCCACCATGGGGCCCTCCCCCTTGATCACTAATTGAGAAAATGCTCCACAGCTGGATCTCATGGAGGCACTTCCCCAAACTGAAGCTCCTTTCTCTGTGATAACTCCAGCCTGTGTCAAGTTGACACACAAAACCAGCCAGTACCATATACATATACATCATATACATATACATATACATACATCATATACACATACATCATATATATACATCATATGCATATATATCATACATACACACACATCATATACACATATGCGTATATATCATATACATATACATCATATACACAAACACATACATCGTATACATATACATCTATACACATACACATACATCATACACACATACAGATCATATACACATACATCATATGCATATACATCATATACATATGCATCATATATACATATACATCTATACACATACACATATATCATATACACATGCATCATATACATATACACATACATCATATACACATACATCATATACACATACATCATATACATGTATATCATACACACATACACATACATCATATATACATACGTCATATACATATGCATCATATATATACATATACATCTATACACATACACATACATCATATACATATACATCATATACACATACATCATATACACATACACATACATCATATACATGTACATCATACACACATATACATACATCATATACACATACATCATTATACACATATATCACATACATCATATACACAGACACATACATCATATCCATATCCATCATATCCATATCCATATCCAATGTGTTATCTTTTCCTTTCATGTGTCTGTGTATGGATTGTGTACCTGTATGCAGGCACCTGCAGAGGCCAGCAGAGGGCAATGCAGCCCCTGGAGCTGGAGTTCTAGGCAGTTGTGAGACACCTAGATAGCTGCTGAAAACTGACCAAGGGTCCTCTGCCAGAGCAGTACTTGCTCCTAAGTGCTGAGCCATCTCCCCAGCCCCTACCATGTGAGTTCTTAGCATTCCTTACGGGTGGCCAGGAGAGGAGTTCCTCGGGACATTGGCTAACAGACGGCCATCTCTTCTCTGCCAGGCAGGCCCTAGAGGGTCTCATGCCAGGAATGATAGGGGTGGACCCAGACAAGACACCTCTCTTCTGCTCACAGCTCCAAGGCCAGAACCAGCGCCAAGACCTCACACGGGAGGAGAGCAGGTGGGATGCCATTGCAAGCCCAGATGGCAAAACCTGAGCTTGAATTATGCTAATGATTATCACAGATGCGCGGTGTCATTTACTAGTGTAAACACTTGTGGAAGAATCTTTAGAAATTTTCCCTTTTAGAAAGGAAAAGAACGTTCTGTGTTTCTTTTGCCTTTACCCTGTCTACGCCTCCTCGCTTGGAGGAGTGAGGGTGGGCAGAGGTGCTTGGGCTCTGGCAATGCTGGTGAGCTTTTCCCGGGGCTGGACTCTGGTCTGTGTGACCACAGGAATCACGTGACATGTTGACTTGCTCACAGAGCATACAGGGTCCCCCTGGTATTTTACTAACTCATTTGCTCATCACAAACAAGCCATGAGGTCACTTCTGCTGCACCCATTTCACAGACCAAGAGACTGACGTGTACCTTCATACCAGTTTTCAGGGGTAGCAGCAGGAGAATCCCCCACCCCTTCTCTCCTCCTCCTCTTTCTTCTGAGATCCCTGGGTAGCAGAAACTCCTATACCCCCTGCCTCAGCCCCCTCCCCCCATGTCTACTTAAGATGGAGCCGGAGAAAATGAGGGAAGATGGAGAGAGCTGTCCCATCCCAGTCACCCCTGGTTCCTCATGAGCTTTGTGGCTCTGGGAGGGCAGGTATCTTGCCCCAAAAGGTCCCCGTTCACTTCTACTGCCTGCTGGTAGAGCCCTTCTTCTAGGCATGGATGAAGGGTGTCTTAGTTAGGGTTTTACTGCTGTGAACAGACACCATGACCCAGGCAACTCTTATAAGGACAACATTTAACTGGGGCTGGCTTACAGGTTCAGAGGTTCAGTCCATTATCATCAAGGCAGGAACATGGCAGCATCCAGGCAGGCATGGTGCAGGAGGAGCTGAGAGTTCTACATCTTCATCTGAAGGCTGCTAGCAGAAGACCAGCCTCCAGGCAGCTAGGATGAGGGTCTTAAAGCCCACACCCACAGTGATACACCTACTCCAACAGGGCCACGCCCACTCCAGCAAGGCCACGCCTTCTAATAGTGCCACTCCCTGGGTCAAGCATATACAAAGTATCACATCTTGCTAAGATCTTGTCACGGAGTCTGGGGAAATGCTTCAAGGGGTAAAGTGCCCACTGCAAACCCATAGGGACTTGGGATGGGGGCAGAGGCACAGGGATTCGGTTGGCCAGTCTACCTGAAATGGTGAGCGTTGGGTTTCCTGAGAGACCTTGTCTCCAGGAAAAAAAAAAGGGTAGAGGAGAGTGATCAATATTGATTTCCGGACTTCAGTGATGTGTGTGTGTGTGTTGTGCATGAGTATTACAGTATATAAAAGGATCTTGACACTTTACTCTTGTGCCAGACTTGGCATCCTCGTCCTCCCTCCGGGACTGCTTACTGCCCCATTCTATAAACCACGAAGGGAGGGAGAAATATGAGCTAATGGAGGCAGGGCAGGGGACAGATTGCCAGAGCAGCCAGCCTAGAGAAGCAAACGGACTGGAGAGAGAGATAAGGGAAGGACAGGGACTTGAGTGTCTCAGGTCCCTTGTGACAGAGCCCTTCTCAACTGTCCTTTCCAGAACAGCATCCTTCCGTCCCTCTGAGGGCCCATGTCATCCCCAAAGCATGCATCCTACCTGGGACTAGACTAGGCATTGTGTGTGCGCATGTGTATGCCCCGCCGTCAGGCCCACAGGCCAGAATTGTCCCTGTGCCTTTGGAGTCCAGGGTCTGGCTGCAGCGGGATATTCACTGTGAGAGAGCTTTCCCTCAGAAGCCCCGAGATGCTCCTCCCACCCCAAGATGCTCCTCCCACCCCCAAAATGCTCCTCCCACTCCCAAATTGCTCCTCCCACTCCCACGAAGCAGGCATCTCTCTGCCTGGACCTATACCCAGAGCACAGCCTTCTTGGTAGCCTAGTCTGTTCTCAAACTGGAAATGCTCCTGCCTCAGTGAATATGCATGGAAACCAGAGCCACAGCCCATTCTGGGGCGCGGGAGGGGCAAATATCAAATAGGTGTAGAGAATCCTCTGTGTTAGACGTGGTCATTGGTCTGCTGGCATATGATTCATCTTGGACACTGGAGGATTTGGGGGAGTGTGTGCAGCTGGGACCTTATATTTAAAATTAACACACAGTAAAATCGATCTCATTTTTGTGTGGTTTTATGAATTTTAACATTTATCGATTCATGCCACCACAATGACAGCCAGAAAGATGTTCTGTCACCCAGGAAAACTGCTTCTACCACTTCCTTGCCCGGGATGGGGACCCGGAGGGAGTCCTGCGTGCACCCGGCCCTTTATAATGATGTTTGTGCAGAAGTCCCTGTGTGGCCTCCTTAGGGGACAGCAGCCCCTTGCTGGGGAGGAGGGCAGCCTCCCTTCCTCTTCTTCCTCTTCTTCATCTTTTGGACAAGCCTGCTTTTTCGATGCCCCCCGCCCCCCAGGGGACAGGTTCTCGAAGCTTCTCTCTGTACCTTGGGATCAATTTCTTCCTCACCTGAATTGCATAGAATTTTGCTTATTTTTTTTTTTTATCTATTGTTTTGTGGATTTTATCATTTACATTCCGAATGCCTGGGCCCCGAGGAATTCGGATGGAGTAGCGTGAGAAATGAGGGGAACCCCAGATCAGGGATGAGTGGGAGCTTTGAAGAATTTCTTAGGAAAAAACAAAACAAAATAAAACAAAACAAAAAATCCAGTCTCGGGGCCGGCCCCTGGCTGAGGGGGCTGAGGTGGCCGCTTGTCAGTTGTTTGGACGTCGAAGATGCTGTGCAAACCTGTCGCCTGCCCCATAGCAGCCGGGAGTCCCCTGGCCTGGTTGGTAGTGGTCCCAGGCCAGGCTAAAGCCAAACACACGGCCTTGCTCAGTCTGTGAGCACCGTGGGGGAGGGGAAGTGGGGGAGGGGACGGTTCGCAACTTGGGCCCCCTGCGGGCTAGAGCCAGGCTTTGCAGGCGGAAGGGAGGGGGCGGCCGCCCAACTCCACCTTCGTGAGGTTGGCGGGTAGGTTTCCATGGAAACAGCAGCTCCCAGCATCTCCAGAGATTTGGGGAAAAACTGGCTCTAAAGAAAAAAAAAATCACCGTCTTCGTTTCGGGGTGGGGAGGGACAGCCCAGCTTGAAGGAGAGAGAGGGTGAGGGGCCGAGGAGGGGACAGCAGGTTGGGGCTTTGCGGCCCACTCTGGCTGTCAGGGCTTCTAAGCCTTCAGGCCTGGAATAAGGGCAACAGAAGCCCAGATTGAATAGGTGAGGACCTTTCTCCCCGCCCACTCAGAGCCGCGGTCCCCGTGCCCCTCCCCCCGCAGCGCCCCTGCCCATCCTCCAGTCCTCAACACACTGTCCCCGTTTACTGCCTGGGGGGGATGAGAAGGAGACACAGGCGTGGGGACTCTTGCTGGGGAGTTAATCAAAGTGTCTGCAACTTCTCCTGTTCCTGTCCCCTCCCTGGGGAGAGTCGGGAGGGGTGGTGGGGACCAATCTGCCGGAGACTGATGGGGGGGCACGCCAGACCTGCTAGCCCCGAGGCATGCGCAGACATGAAACCAACAGGAGCTCTCGCCTTTTAAAATGACTTTCCCTGCAGTTTCCTCTTTGGACAGGGGACCCCTATTTCTATCAAGGCTCTCCCCCAAATTCCTGGTACTACAGTGAGCCACGTTCTGGGGGAAAGGGTCATCCCTGATCTTACCGCATTTAGAGGATTTCACACAAATAGCTCCTCATTCATTCATTCACTCATTCTTTCATTCATTCATTCTTTCATTCATTCATTCTTTCATTCATTCATTTTCTCTGTCATCCATTCATTCATCTGACAATGATTAACTTGTGTTTGTTTTGTGCCTGGCTCAGGCCTCCTTGCTGGTGACACAGACGGGTTTGGAGGAAGAAGTGGGTGTTAGTGAGACTCCCAAGAACCCCCAAACCTTATGTACCTTATACTTTGGAAAGAGACATAGGCTAACAAGTAAGGAAAAGACAGTTTCTGGGCTAGAGCGGTGGCTCAGTGGTTAAGAGCACTGACTACACTTCCAGAGGTCCTGAGTTCAATTCCCAGCAACCACATGGTGGCTCACAACCATCTGTAATGGGATCCGTTACCTTTTTCTGGTGTTTCTGAAGACAGGGACAGTGTACTCACATGCATAAAATAAATAGATCTTTAAAAAAACACACGGAAAAAACAAGAAACAGAGAAACTGTTGACAGTTAAAATTTTTAAAGGCTCTTCTGGTTCCTTCTGGAAAGGTGATGCCGGATCTCTACCGGCAGGGGGCGTTGGGGAGAACTGATTAGAATAGAGCCGTTGGTGCAAAGGCCCTGAGGGCGGCCATGCCCGGTTGTAAAGGGGTAGCCAGGAGACCAGACAGGCATGAGATGTAAGACAGTGGGCACGCGGGTGGTGGGACACGGTCTTGTGCACACTCAGACTACCCCAGATGGATGCAGAAGCCCACTTAGTTCTCTGTGCCCTTTCCTGTTTGTAGACGGACTCTGAGAACTCCATTTGAGTATGTCCACAGAGCACAATCCAGAGAGACCCAACCCACGGCCACATAAGTCAGGTCTCAACCTTGCTCCTTCTTCCCACCCTCAGGGGAGGGGCCGGGGCGCGTGATGCCATGGTGGGGGGGGAGACGTGATGCCACCATCGTGGGGGCGCGTGATACCAAACCCCTGTGCGCGCGAGCGCGCGAGTGCATGTGTGTAATTAAGGTGCTACCTTAACGGGCGGCTATCACCTCCTGGTGTGAAATAAACCGTTCAATAATTAATTGACAAAGATGAACTTGTCCAGAGCTGTGCTGGGGGCGGGGGGCGGGGGGGGGGCAGCTAGAGCCTCTGCAGGAAAAATGAGACGTGAGGGTCATGGCTCTACAGAGAAAGTGAGAGGTGTGGAGCTCGGATTGCAAGGTCCTTTCCTGGAGCCCACGGTCACCGGGTGGCCACAGCTGGGGCTCACAGAGCTGATTCATCAGTAACTGTGTTCCAAATTGTTCCAAAATGGGTCTGGAGAAAGCAGAAAATTGGCACCAAGGTATCTGCAGGGTGGGTGTCAGGAGAAAGAGAGAGAGACAGGGGAAGGGGCTCTGGGGACAGAGACGACAAAGGGGGTCACAGAAAGAGGTGCTGGGACCAAAACCATCTGTAAGGAGGTCGAGCTGGATTTCCGGTTGGTGACCTGAAGTTCTTCTGTGTTGCTGGGATGGGTCCCTTCCCTTCCCTGGGCCACAGTTTGGGCACCTGTAAATTGTCTCCAGAGTTTTTTGTACAACCGATAATGCTGTCACTCCTTACTCCAAGAAGGCACCTTAGATTCCAGTACTTGGGAGACTGAGGCAGGAGGATCACGATGAGTTCTAGGACAGCCTAAAACTATATAGTAAACCTTGGGCCAGCCTGGGCTTCATAGTAAGACCATGTCTCAAATGATCAAAAATCTAGAATAACTGCTACTGTGTGTGTGTGCACGCACACACACGTGTTTGCGTGTGCATATGTGCATATGCATATATATGTGTGCACATGCACGTGTATGTGCAAGCACATGTATGTGTGAATGTGTATGCATCTGTGTGTGTGCTTGCGTATGTGTGTGCATGTGTGTACGTGTGTGCAAGCATGTGTATATGTGTGTAAATGTGTGTCCATATGCATATGTGTGCATGTGTGTGTGCACATGTATGTATTGCAAGCACATGTATACATCTGAGTGTAAATGGGTGTGCATGTGTGTGTATGTGTGCGTGCACTCATGTGTGCTCACTCGGGCTCCATTGTCACCATCTGTTCCAAACTATCCCATCCCTTGCCTGAATTATCACATCTGTTTCTGCTTCTGTCCCCTGTGTCCCTGCTTCCCTGCCCAATATATTCTCACAGCATCCAGAGGGCTCTTTGACAGGAAATCAGTTCCAGCCCTGCTCCATGAACTCACTTACATGGTCCAGCCTAAGAGACAAAGATTCCAGACAGACCCTGCGGTCTCGCCCACTCTGCTCTCCTGGTGTCTGCCTCTCCTGCCTCAGGCCCTTCCACTCACTAGGCCCTCGACCTGGGGAGCTCTGTCCACACTGCCCACAGCTCTCTCCCAGCCGGGCATTCCTGAATCACCGAAGCCATGCACACTCCTCCCCAGCTACCACAGCGCCCATCCACCTGTGGGGCAGACCCGTCCGTCTGTGTGTCCACCCATCTGTCTGTCCACGCTGGAACGGTAGCTCCTTTGTTTGTGGCTCGATCCCCAGAATATGATCCCCCAAATTTCACTCCGGGCCTGGAAGCTTTAGGGGAGTAAGACCAGGAGGCTGTGACGGATGGAGTGGGCGTGGTCAGGAGATGCGCAGGGTGGCTAAGGTGGGGCGGGGTGGCTGAGGGCAATGTGTAAAGCCAGGGGGTGGGGCAGGGTGGGTGAGGTGGGTGGTGCTGAGTGAATATTCAGACAGAGTTGCAGCCTCCGCCTTGGGGATGGATTGAAAGAGGTCGCGAAGGAGGAAGAGAACGTGAGCAGGGCAGGGGAGTCTGCAGAGGCCGCATCTGGATTGATGCATCCCATATCTCCTCAGCAGAGAACTCATGCTCATCCTGGCAGGACAGGAGGACGGCTGAGGAAAGAGTGACCCGACGGAGCCCCAGGCCTGTCCCCCGACCCCTCTCCCAGCTGTTCTGGGCCGAGCCTGCAGAAGCCCAGGCCTGGCGCCTGCTCCTCCCCATCACTTAGTGTAACAAGAAGCCTTCCAATTGCCGCGCGATGGGGGCCAGTTAAGTCAAATGGAGTCTGTCGATAGAGTGGAAAATGAGGCAGGCGTTTAGCAGGCTGAGATGAGGGTTCTGTCGATACGGGAGAGCGGGAGATGAAACGCGGTTATGAGAGCCGAGGAGACGGCTGCGTCACATCCAGGCACGCGTGGGGGCTCTCTTCCCACAGGCACGCATGGAGGCTCTCTGAGGAGCTGGCATCTCGTTGGGCATGGAGTACGTACAGGTGACCAGCTAGAGCTCTGTCAGGCCATGAAGAGTCTGTCTGGAACTGGAATGGGGTACCTTTCTTGGGAGGGGGGGAAGGAAGCTTCATAGTGCCCTTGTGGAGGCCCCGGGACTCAGTTTCCCCTAGTGTAAAAGTGGTGGGCAGGAGTTTGTGGCATCCTTGTGAGAAGGAGTGTCCCAGCCTGCACAGGTGGACTGCACGGTGCTAACTGAGAATACCAGTTAGCTTAACAGCAAATCTCCTGTCCAGGGTAGTTCGGATGGGTTTGGGGGAGGGTGTCAGAGTGGGACTTTCCAGGACAACCTCTCTCTCAGTGTCTGCTTTGCCGCCATCTTGGACATTCATTTGCATACCAGCTTCCCCTGAAGGTCCTTCTCTTCCCACAGCCAAGGTTTCAAAAGGGAGGATTGGCCAGGCAGTGGTGGTGCACGCCTTTAATCCCAGCACTTGGGAGGCAGAGGCAGGTGGATTTCTGAGTTTCAGGCCAGCCTGGTCTACAGAGTTCCAGGACAGTCAGGGCTACACAGAGAAACCCTGTCTCGAAAAACCAAACCAAACCAAACCAAACAAAAAAACAAAAACAGGGGGCAGGAGGAGGATTGGACAAGGGGCCGCCCACTCTTGGATGACCTCATCCTAACTCACTGGGTCTGTAAACATTCTGCTTCTAAGAGGAGCAGTGGCTAGATTGTCACCTGAGGGGAACAGAAAGTCAGTGGTGGTTACTGTGGCCAGGGGAGGGGCCACACCTCCCCTGAGAAAGCTGGAGAAGCCTCCTAAAGAAGGGGTGCTCAGGTAGAGGAGGAAGAGACAGTTGGGGAGCTATCTATCCCAGGGGTGCATGGAGCCTCAGGACCCTGACAGAATCTAGCTGGGTTCAGATAAGTCAGGCTGTTATTAAAGTTTATTTTAGTGCACAGTTATTTTTGTACAGTGTAAAAAGCCGGCGGACACTTGAGCCTGGCGAGAGCTGGCAAGGCCCACGCCCATCTGGATCCCTTCCCCACGGAATAGAGTCTGCCGGCTTACCGTGGCCTAGAGGGCCTCCAGCGCGTCCAGGAGAGAAAGCTGAAGAGGTCTGAAAGGGCCGCAAACTGGAGAATCTGCAAAGAGCCTGTGTGAAGCCGCCGTAGGTGACTGCTTCAGAGAGGGGCTGTCAGCCTGGGTCTGGGGCTAGAGGGGAAAGGATGTGGAATGGGCTGGCCCTCCTTCCTAAGGCGCAGAGATCTTGAGCTCTGGGTTGAGGGGGAGAAGGGAACGTTGGCCCCGCCCACCTGCCCCACCCCTACTCCTGTGTCCACCCCAGACCACAGAGCTTTGTTCAAATTCAAGGTAGGGATCGGGAGACCTGGTGGCACCTTGTCTCAGAAATTAAGGTGCTGGCGACGTTAAGTCCTCTCCTGCTGGATTTCAGAGATTGGGTTTGCCTTCGAGGGGGCGTCTGAGTAGGGCTGAGGCAGAGTCCCTCTGCGGGCTGGAGGGAGGCACGGAAGCTATGCTTCTCACCACCACCCGCCTCTCTGGCCCACGTACTCATCACCTCCATAATTTCCTGGAAAAACAAAACAAAACAAAAAACTAAAGCGGGCCCAAGGGTCTGGGGTGGAGACAAAACCGTGACCACTTTCAGGTCCCTCCTCGTGTGATAGACTCACAGGAAGTGAACCCTGGGCTCACTCGCTAACCTGTGCTATCTGTGCAGTCTTCTGTCCCCATCCCGGCCCCAGCCTTCCCGTGTCTAATGTGAGGTATCAGGGCGCTCCAGTCTCCTGCCTGCCCTGAGGCTCTTAGGCAGGTAGCCATTCCCCACCCGGCTTGTTCTCCCTACCCTGGCAAGGGAGTAAGACTGTCCATGCAGAACACCCGCCCTGTAGCACTACCACAGAGAGCCCTTTCTCTTTTGGGTTAGGTGGAAGCGATCTCTCCAGCGCTTACTGCATACCTACTGTCTGCATGCGCTTTGGTACTTTCCTTTGAAAAATATTGGACATTTTACCCCAGCCCCAGCACAAGTCCTTTGGTTCCTGTGAGGATTTTCCTGGCTGATCTGGTTCCCTGGAAACCTCTAAGACCCACCTTTGTACTTGGGAGGTTTGTTGGGACTGCTGGGCCAGCCAGATACCTGTTGGAGGGGAGGGAAGGATATCCCAACAACGCGAAGCCAGGGGGCTTCTGTGGATCCTTCTGCTCCAAGGAGGGAGTTGGCTTGGGCTGGGGCTCAGGGCAGGGCAGATCTCTGAAGAGGTGTGCAGGGAACTCCCCAGTCTACAGGGGAGACAATCCTCATATCCACTCTCTCATTCCCCCCACTGCAGGAGAAAAGACCCACACCTAAGGGTTTTATCAGAGCACTCTCAAAGGAAAAATTCAAGCAATCTAATATTAACCATCAGAGACCTGGCTTTAAGAGATGGTGGTACAGCCGGGCGGTGGTGGCGCACGCCTGTAATCCCAGCACTCTGGGAGGCAGAGGCAGGTGGATTTCTGAGTTAGAGGCCAGCCTGGTCTACAGAGTGAGTTCCAGGACAGCCAGGGCTATACAGAGAAACCCTGTCTCGAAAAAAACCAAAAGAGAGAGAGGGAGAGAGAGAGAGAGAGATGGTGGCACAGTCATGATACAAAGGATTGGGCAAGCTTGGGTGCAATCCCAAGACTGGCCACACTGGACAGAGTAAAGGGGAGTGGCCGAAAGAGCAGGCAGCACTTGTACTAAAGAGGAAGCTAGGGTCTGGTGTTGTGGCCCAGTAGGTACAGGGCTTACCTAGCAGGCATGATGCCCTGGTTAGATCCCCAGCACGGCATAAACTAGGCATGGAGTCAGATGCCTATAACCTAAGAACACCTGGAGGCAGGAGGATTCAAGGTCATCCTCAGCTACATAGAAAGGTTGAGGCTAGCCTGTACTACATGAAATCATGTTCAAAATTTTAAAAGTATAGGGGGCGGAGCTGAGAACACTATGTTTTTTGTACGAATTATAGTTTTCCTTTTTCTGGGTAGGATTCACAAGTGTTTGGGATCGATGGTTGATTTATGATTGGGAAGTGGGTATCTGAGCGCTGGAGGAGGCAGTGATGTGTCCTCATATCTTCTGAATATTCAAATAAGCACTCTCGGCTTCTGAGATAGCTCAGCAGGTGAAGATGCTTGGTGACAAAGCTCATGATGTGAGTTCTGTCCCCAGGGCCCACATGGTGGAAGAGAACTGACCACTGCAAGGTGTCCTCTGACCTACCTACATATGCAGACTGTGGCACACGTGCCCACTGATGTAAAAGAAATTAAGAAGAGTCCAAGACCAGCTTTAGCCTCATATCTAGACAGTAGATGTGCGGTCATCCTGGGCTACATGAGATTCTGTCTCTCTCATATATATACGAGAGACTAAGGTGGGACATTTTCCTCTAAAGAGAATTTATAGTAACTTCTTGGAAGGTAAGGGATCCCAGGCACTTCAGTCCTTAGGGACTCTCCGGCGGGGGTTCTCTGTCTGCGGTCACTACCCACTCCCATTGATGTTTGTGTATTCCATTGTGGAGTCTCAAAGAGTTCCCTACCAGTTTCTGAACCCCAGATCATGACACACAGCCACCTAAGGATTAAGGTGTTTTGTAGAGAGAAGGCTCTTTGGAGTGACTGGGTCAGTCATGTTCCAGCATCAGCTATGTCTGGGTGAGAAATCCAGGCCAGGTGCTATAGGGGGTCGGAGGAGGACTGTTGGTTACTATTCTCTAGGTTCCATTTCTGTTGTTGTGATTAAATACTCTGACACAAAGTAACTTTTGGTTGGGCAAAAAGGACTCAGTTGTATAGCTTACAATTCCAAGGTATAGTTATTGTGGGCAAGTCAAAGTAGGAACTTCAAAGACAGCTAGTCACATCTTATCCACAGTCAAGAGCAGGGAGAAATGAACACATGCTCACTCAATTGCTTGCTTGTGCTCAGCCCAATTTCTCCATTCTCACACAGCCCAAGGCCTCCTGCCTAGGGAATGGTGCCGCCCACAGTGGGCTGGCCCTTGCTACAACAATTAACATTAGTAACCAAGACAATCTGCACAGATGCACTTAGGTGAACTTAATCACAGTTACAAAGGGACAATGTTGCATGATGGGGGACTCCTGGGATTGCCACAAGATGTCTGTCTTTCCTTCCACACTGAATCCTGTTCCCCCATGTTCCTCACATACACTATGTGACGCTGATGCTGACTGCTTAAGTTCATTTCCAGAACCCCTGGGCTGCAGCAATTACAGCTGTCTTCATGGAGGAAGCTGAGTTTGATCAGAGTCTCGAAAGAGCTTAAGGGGGGAGGAGACAAAGGTATGACTTAGACAACACGGGGTACAGAGTGCAGAATCCTGCCGTGGAAGTGAGGCAGGAGTGGGGGAATGGTCCAGATGGTCAAAGTCTCAAAAATCTCAAGCAGGGGGCTGGAGAGATGGCTTAGCAGTTAAGAGCACTGGCTGCTTGCTCTTCCAGAGGTCCTGAGTTCAAATCCCAGCAACCACATGGTGGCTCACAACCATCTGTAATGGGATCTGATGCCCTCTTCTGGTGTGTCTGAAGACAGCTACAGTGTACTCATACATAAACTAAGTAAATCTTTTTTTAAAAAAAACCCAAAAAACTGAAGCAGGACTTTAGGCTTCATCCTAGACAGTCTTCAGACCCACTTAGAGCTCATGGGGCAGACACAATAATAAGTGCCAAGAGCAGTTTCATCCAGTTTCAAACAGGATGAGGCAGCGGGGAGCTGGCTGAGTCATGCTCTGCAGTTTTTCACTTACTAGGGGGATAATTAACCATATCATGCTGTTATTTTAATAGAGTTGGGGGGATTTTTTTTTTTTTTTTGAGAGAGGAACAGGGACTATCAACCACTCAGCTTTCTGGGCTGTCAACTCTGGGCCTGGGAGAAAGACTGAACAGAAGACAGGCACATCTCCACAGGCCCCACCATCCACTGCTGAGACTGCCCATGTTTTGTAGGTCTAGGCCCAGAAGGTCCTAGTGGGCTTCCCAAAGATGAACCTTCAGCTACTAAGAGTTGTGCATGTCTCAAATTCCTGGTCTGGGGAGATGGCTGAGGGCCAGGCGAATGCTTGTTGACCAGTTTGATCGTATATGTATATGTACATGATGTATATGTATATGTACATGATGTATATGTATATGTGATGTGTATGTATGTGTACATATACGTGATATATATGTATATGAACATGATATGTGTATGTGTATATATATATACACATATACATATATATATTTATGTATATACACATATTATATATATGAAGACAATAGGATCCCTGAAGATCTCAAAGGGATCCGTGCCCTTATCCTTAGCATCTGCAACCTACCCCCCTTGGTCTCTCTCCTCCCTTGTTAACAATATATGGGACCCCCAGCCCTGGCAATAGGCAAAGAGACACCTTGTTGGTACTGGTGTTCTTCTCTGGTGAAGCATCAGAGCTGATGGTAGTCCTTTGTTCATGGCTTAGAGCATGGCTTGGTGGCCAGAGCTATTCGATGCTTTGGAAAAAATGTATTAAAAGATGTATGGGACCAAGCTAACTGCTGTCGCCCTTGGTTGTCCCGGAGAGGTGGAGAAATCCCTATTGCAGAAGACACTATGCACTTCAGATACATGGCCCAGAAGCCCCTGAGCTGGAACTGTCTGGAATGCTTCCTCCCTGATGACTGGCTTCTATAGCACCAGAAGGTGCCAGGTAAGCCTCCGAGGAAGGGAGAAACCAAGAGTCTTACCCAGGTGTAAAGACTATGAACCACAACAGGGACTGGCACGGCCCGTGACTCTAAGAGTGCAGTAGTGGCATGCACACCTTGATGGCAACCAAAGGTTCTCCAATTCAAATTAAGACAAACTCAACACGAGGGAAATCCTCTCTGTGTTTATCCTAGCTTGATGGCTAAAGTTGTTTGGTGCTTTGGGCAGTTAAAAAAGGAGGAAGCCAGGCAGTGGTGGCACACGCCTTTAATCCCAGCACTTGGGAGGCAGAGGCAGGTGGATTTCTGAGTTCGAGGCCAGCCTGGTCTACAGAGTGTGTTCCAGGTCAGCCAGGGCTACACAGAGAAACCCTGTCTCAAAAAAAAAAAAAAAAAAAAAAAAAAAAAAAAAAAAAAAAAAGGAAGAAGAAGGAGGAGGAGGTGGAGAAGAGGAGGAGGAAGAGCAGAAGGAGGAGCAGGAAGAGAAGCAAAAAGAGGAGGAGGAGGAACAGGGGCAGGTAGAGGAGGAAATATGGATGGAAGCAGGGTTATTGTTATTGCCCTTACTGGAAACCCAACCAACTATCCACAGCTAGGAAGTAGTGGATTTTGGAGGAGAACCTACAATTACCACTTTAACAAACCAGTACTCTCGTATTTAGGAATATAAATTTACAGACATATTGATGAAATAGCAATTAATGAAAAAAGAGGCCATGAATTTGAAGAGAACAAGAAGGAGTATAGAGGAGGGCTTGGAGGAGGAAAGGGGGAATGATATTTCATAAGGGAAAAACCTATTCAGTGCAGGATAGGGTCATGATTCCCCTAGGGACAGACTTACCAGAGACCTGTAGTTTATGTAGGGAAAATCCCCATAATCCGTAAGGAAGAGATCTTTACTTTAATTTTCAAAGTTATTATTACAATTATTTATTGTTTGTGTGTGCATGTCCCACAGAGATGTATGTAATTCAGAGGGCACAGGCCTGCTGTGGTGATACTTGTCTGAAATCTCAGCCTTCCTAGGAGGTGGAGGCTGGAGGATCAGAAGCTCAAAGGCCATCTTTGGCTACATAGTGAATTGGAGGCTAGCCTGGGCTATGCTACATGAAAATTTGTCTAAAAATAAACTCATGGCATTTAGTAGTCAAATTTCAGCTGCAACGTTCAGCCCAGAGTTGACAGGGGACACAGAATCTCCAGTCTACATTAACATGTATGGGTTGAGAACTATGGTTTTCAATCTTCCTATTGCTGAGACCCTGCAATGTAGTTCTGCATGTTGTGGCGAACCCCCAACCAAAAGAATTATTTTCATTGCTACTTTATAACTGTAATTTTGCTATTAAGTAATGTAAATAGCTGTGTTTTCCTGATGGTGTTAGGCAACCCCTGTGAAAAACTTGTTAGAACTTCTGGGGTTCATGCTCCACAGGTTGAGAACCACTGTTCCAGAAGACTGTATGAGATACTGTTACAATGTATTTAAAAATATATAATGTGCCTGGCAGTGGTGGCACATGCCTTTAATCCCAGCACTTGGGAGGCAGAGGCAGGCAGATTTCTAAGTTTGAGGTCAGCCTGGTCTACAAAGTGAGTTCCAGAACAGCCAAGGCTACACAGAGAAACCCTGTCTCAAAAAATAAAATAAAATAAAATAAAATAAAATAAAATAAAATAAAAAGAAAAAAGAAAAGAAAAAAATATATAATGTATCCAGTCCAGAGCTGGAAATACCTTATTTAAACATACTTTAAAAAATAAATAAATAAAAGGATTAGGGGGCTGGAGAGATAGCTCAGTGGTTAAGAGCACTGACTGCTCTACCAGAGGTCCTGAGGCAGTGTACTCATATACATAAAATAAACAAATAAATCCTAAAAAAAAAACAAAAAACAAACAAACAAAAAAAAAAACCCCAAACCCTCCTGTCCATCGCATTGATTTGCGCAGCCAACCACAGGAGAGTTAATTTCTCCGCTTGTCAAATCAAACCAAGGAGTACAGAGATGTTCTCAAACTGCACGGAGGAGGTGCAGAGGCTGCACCTGGGGCCTGCTTCTGTCTTAGTTGCTTTTCTATTGCTGCCATAAGACTCCATGACAAAGGGAACTTATAGAAGACTTTCCTGGGGGCTTACAGTTTCAGAGGGTGAGTCTATCATCATCTCGGTGCGGAGCACAGCAGCAAGCCGGCAGTCATGTGCTGGAGCAGTGGCTGAGAACTTTCATCCAATCCACAAAGCTCTTCCCCTCCCCCCACCCAGTGACAGACCTCCAACAAGGCCACGCCTCTCAAACCTTTCCAAATAACTTCACCAGCCTGGGACCAAGCATTCAGATTCTGAGCCTATGGGAGCCATTCTCATTTGAACCGCCACAGCTCGTAACCTTAACTGCCTTCAGCTTTGCCGCAGAGGAGCTGAGGCAGGACTGAGTAAGTGACTGTCAACTTTAGGAGACTCTTTGGGTAAGCATGTGCCTGCTTTCTGCCCCCACATCTCCCTTGCTCTGCCTAAGAGTCCAGTGAAGCCAGAGAAGACCCCATGACCCTGCGGTGGGGGAGCAGTCAAGAAGCCCTGACCTTATAGTTACGCTGCATATATAGGTTTCTCAAATGAAAGGTGCCATCCACTAGAAACAATGGAATATTAGGCCACAAAGGGCTTTAAATGCTTTTTTTTCAAGTAGGAAAGCCTGGAGGTGGGCAGAAGTGGTGCTTTGAATGAGAATGGCCCCTACAGGTTTGATTATTGCTTTTATAGAGGACCTGGGTTCGATTCCCAGCACCAACATGACAACTAGCTAACTATAACCTGTGAATTCTTTTTTTCTTTTTTCTTTTTTTTGGTTTTGTTGAGACAGGGTTTCTCTGTGTAGCCCTGGCTGTCCTGGAACTCACTCTGTAGACCAGGCTGGCCTGAAACTCAGAAATCCACCTGCCTCTGCCTCCCAAGTCCTGGGACTAAAGGCGTGCGTGCATCACCACTGCCCAGCTCACCTGTGAATTCTAAGCTGTATAATGAGTTTAAAGCTAGCTGGAACACTGAAGAGTATTTCAAAATAAAAGCACAGACAAGTGTGGGGACACACGCCTTTAACCCTAGTCATATATCTCCTTCATATACAGCCTCAGCAACAAATCAAGTTCCTGTTGGCTACACAGTAAGACTGTGTCTCAATCAATCATCAGTCATCAATCAATTCACTAATTACCAAACTATGTGCCAAAAGTGAGCAGCACAATGCTGAATCTATTAAGTATTAAAATTATTTTAAGAACTGCAAAACCTAGGCTGTACGGTTTCTCAGGCGAATCCTACCAAACATTAAAAGAATGTCACACTCCTCCTCTAATCTCTTCCTAAGAACAGGAGAGACAGGGATCCATCTCGACTGTTCTGAGGAGCTGAGATTGCCTTCATTTTTCAAACGGGAGAAAGACAGGAGAAGAAACCTGCCGAGCGCCATTCCTCACGAACCTAACAACTAAAATATTATGCAAACTACGAGGCAGGTGACTGCATCAATACAGAAAAAGAATTACACACACCAGGGCAGAATGGGGTTCATCCTGGGAATGTCGGGCTGGTTCAATATTCAAAAGTCAATCAATGTAATCCATCACATTAACAGCCCACATTCCCCTCTCAAATGGAGATAATAAGCACGTGTGGCCGTCAGCCGCTGGGCTGTGTGACAGTTTGATACTCAGCGATGGATTAGGAACCCAGCACGGCTAATGTCCTCCTCAGTCCCCTCTCTATTCATCCTACACTCCCCAGGTGTAATCACCAGTCTAAACGTTGGAGATTGGACCCAGGACCTTGTGCGTGCTAGGGAAGGTCTTTGTCCCTGAGCTATACACCCCAGCCCACATTTTACAGGGGTTTAAAACTTACCTCAATGTTATCCACATGGTAGACAATTGTTTGCTTATATTGTGCCCTGGGGCCAGAGCTGTAGATATAGCATGCACGGAGCCATGGAGTCCAGCTTTAATACTGCACAAAACCAGGCATGATAGCCCTTGTGAGGTGGTGGCCGGAAGGAGAGACATTCAAGGTCATCCTGAGCTACACAGGAGGTGGAGGCCAGCCTGTGGTACGTGTGAATTGTCAGTAATAACAATGACAGTTGCGTTGTTCTGAAATTCACCAGCGTCAGGCTGTGCTGTCTCTGCTGTGTGGCCCTTTGCTGCTGTGGGCCATTGATCTTCCATGGTGGTGTACGCATTTATCCCACGTTTGTCATTTGTCACAGAGTCTGTCTCGACAGGAAACTTGAGTGTCTCTGGGTATCAATGTGCTGGAGTTTCTCTGAGGAGAGAGGATGCTGCCTGATCCTTCCCTGAAAAAAATTTTTTTCTCCCAGGGTCCATAGAAAGGGACCACAGTTGAAGATGTGTCACGTGTGTCTGTGTGTATTTTAGAAGGTAGGGAGGACTCAAATGATGTAGTCATCAAATTAGGTGACTACAAGGCCTGACTACATATGAAACTAAGCACGTGGATTCCTTGCACCATCATGGAATGTGTCCATTGCAAGGATTCTTGCCCCTCCCACCGTACCCCTGTTAGAGGCTCATCCTCCCTCCTGACTTCTGCAAAGTTCCAGTCTTCCTCCACACACTTATCTATTCCCAGAAGCTTGTCAAGGTCTCAGTAGAAGGTGTTAGGGAGCAGAAATCCCACTGCATGCCTGAGTCTGGTCGGAGTGAGGGACTAGGGCCTGCTGTTGAATGGGAAGTCGGAAAGACAGGAAAATGGAGAAGAGGCAGAAGTGGGGGGAGGGCACTGGAGTGAGTAAAGACGCCCTTGCCTCAGAGCGCTCAAGAGCATTCCTACTTGAAACAACATTACCTGCAGTGCATTTGCGCATCAGGGGTCCCCTGGGACCTTACAACCTGTGCATAATTTTAATGATGCATGTACACCTGTGTGAGCAAGCACACACCTCACACAACATGTGTATGTAATAACACACAGCATTACACACACCCCGTGTGCACAAGCACACGTGTATATGCGCGCGTGTGTGCACATGCGTACACACACAAACACACACACACACACACTGTTCCTGTACCTTCTTGGCCCGGTAGGAGAGCTGGAAATGATTTATGCCCAAATTCTTCTCTTGAACATTCTCAGGGCCCACCCAAGGCGTTAGGAAGTTTCGGCCTTAAACAACTTCCTTTTCAGCTGAGTGGGGTGGCTCATTCCTGTGGTGACAGTACCCAGGAAATAAAGGCAGAAGGATCCAGGGTTCAAGAGCAGCCTAGGCTACACAGGAAGACCCTCCCAGATTTACTTTTCAAAGAGTGGGGGAGTCTGGCAACACACCCCTATAATCCCAGTCCTATGCAAAAGAATTACTTTAAATTCCATAGTCCACAGGCTGGAGAGATGGTTCAGTGGTTAAGAGCACTGGCTGCTCTTCCAGAGGTCCTGAGTTCAATTCTTAGCAACCACATGGTGGCTCACAACCATCTGTAATCGGAATCCGATGCTCTCTTCTGGTGTGTCTGAAGACAGCGACAGGGTACTCACATACATTAAATAAACAAATCTTTAAAAAGAAAAATTTCAGGGGCCAGCCTGAGCTACATAGTGAGTTCCAGGCCAGCCTGACTTCAAAGCCAGACCCTGTCTCAAAAGAAAAAGCAATGTTTTTCTTCTGTTTAGGGTTCTGGTTCTGTGCCGTCTCTTCCCTAACTGGTTCCTTTGTGCTGCTTTTGTTTTGCAGCAGAGAAATAGTTGACTTTTTTTTTTTTTAATGTTAGAAAAATACTCCCAGCTGGAGAGGGAGACAGCTCGCAGCTTGGTGGTTAAGCGCACACACTGGCACACAGAAGACCCAAGTTCCGTTCCCAGCACCCACATCAGCTAGCTTCACAATTACCTGTAACTCTGGGTCCAGGGATCAGATGTCATCTTCCGTCCTTCACAAATACAACGTTCATGTACACAAACCCACCCACACCTACATACACACATGTAAGTATGTATATATATGTGTGTGTGTGTATTTATATATAGTCTTTTTTTTTTTTTTTTTTTTTTTTTTTTGGTTTTTTGGATTTGGTTTTTTGAAGACAGGGTTTCTCTGTATTTTCTCTGTATAGCCCTGGCTGTCCTGGAACTCACTCTATAGACCAGGCTGGCCTCGAACTCAGAAATCCGCCTGTGTCTGCATCCCATAGTGCTGAACTCAGGGAATTGAACTCAAGACCTCTGGAAGAGCAGCCAATGCTCTTAACTGCTGAGCCATCTCTCCAGCCAGGGTTCTTACTTAGTTGTTCTCAGAGCCCCTCTCCCCAGGAAGGGGATCCCGCTCCCCCGCCCCCCCCCACCCCCCCACTCCCGTCCTGTATCTACTTAAGAAGGACCTGGAGACTCTTGGAGCTTTAATTGTAGCTTGTTGGTGATTTTGTTCATATCTGTCCAACCCCAGAACTTTGTCTCTTTGGAGGGAGGAGGGAAGGAGGGATGGAGGAGCAGGACGAGGAGGAGGAGAAGGAGCAGGAGGAGCAGGAGCAGGAGCAGGACGAGGAGGAGGAGGAGGAGGAGGAGGAGGAGGAGGAGGAGGAGGAGGAGGAGGAGGAGGAGGAGGAGAGCTTAATCACACAGACCTCAGAACTTGGGAGGAAGTGGAGTGTCAGAGAGCCGGGGAGCCACACCGCGGAGTTAGCCCCACCTCTGCAATAGACTCAGGACCAATCCCTTCGCATCTCCTGGCTCCAGTTTTCTCCTCTGTGAAGCACCATGAGGGTTTGTGCTAACTGTGAAATGAATCTTGGCTTGTCTGGTCCAAAAGTCTCCTGAGATCATCCAGGATCCATTTCAGGCCCCTGAAACCCGGAGCAGGTATCCCCATACGCGCATGCCCACCACCATAAAGTTGGGTTTATGAAGGAAGCTCACAAGGATGCGCCATCGTAAACAAATCAATTGTAACGGCACATCGCAATAAAAGTCCTGCAAGCACAGCGTCTCCTCCTCAAGGAGTCCAGGTGAATAGTTTTGGACCATAGCTGTCTGAAATCCCAGGAATTGAAACCAGGCACAGAAGTGGATCACTGTACTGGTCAGAGTTGGCCAACCACTTTGCTTCTTCGCGTCTTCCTCTGTCACCTTGCAGATTTATTTTGGCCACTCAGGGGGTGTCCCAAAGCTCCAGGTAAGCTTTGACCTTTCACCCGAAGGCGCCACCACTCCTAGGCTTCCCTCCCACCTCTCTTCTTCCACCTCCTACCCCTCCTCTCTTGTATGTGGGGGATGAGGAAGATAAGAACCACCAGCTTCAATTAAAACCGAGTCGCTTGAACAATAATGGAAAAGTAATTGAGCTAAATTGAAATGTAATTGGAAAAAAAAAAACAGTCTTGGCTTACCATGGCTTTGGAACTCAGACTGGGGGCAGGGACCTATCCACTCTCCTGCCCTCGGATCTTCTTATCTTGTCCTGTTCCTTTGCAGGCACCATTGAGACTCCCCCCAACCCCCCAACTCCAAGGCTCCTCCAGGTCTATTCGAGGCTCCTCCCTTCTGCTCTCTGCCTAACTACCTAGCCGGGCTTCTCAGTGAGGGCCAGCTGTGACCACCTGGTTTATCACTGGTCTGACTCTGTCCACAGGCAACTTTGGCTGTCATGAATGCGGGGTGGGGGTGGGGTGAGGGAGCCAGGGCGTCACCAGACAGGTTAGGTACCAAGGAAAGCCCCATAAGACCTGCGGAGACTCAGACCCTGTTCGTCTACCATCCCCTCAGCTAGTTAGAGGCTGTAATCCCTCTGTTCGGCCGGCCGGAGAAGGCGTCGTCAAGGCCAAGACCACAGCTATCTGCAAGGAGGAGAGTGAAGGGCTGCGGGTGTGTGTGTGTGTGGGGGGGGGGGGGGGAAATGTGGGCGGGGTGGGGAATGTGGGCGGGGTGGGCGTGGCTCAATTTGTAAATTATGCAAGGACTTTAGTTCAAGCCCCAGATGCCACAGAAAAAGCCAGGTATAGTGAAGCTTGGTTGTATCCCCAGTGCTGAGGACCTGGTGACAGGGGGATCCCTGGGACCAAGTGCCGCGTCCCAGTGAGAGATCCTGTTTCAAAACAGGAGGATGGGAACCTGGAGAGACCGTTGTTCAGCGGTTGTATCCTGAGACTGTTCTCAGAGCCGAGAATCAAACGCCTCGGGGAGTTCATCTGTGCCTCCACCAAAGGAATCCTCTTAGCTGGGTTGGGCTGGGTGGTTGTTTGCCCACTCCACCCCCCATCCCCAGGGTGGAGTAGAGCTCCTAGATTCTCTGCGAGAAGTCAGCTGCTCCCTACCAGGGAACCAAGCAAGAGGCCTGGGGGCGGAGCTAGCTTTTACCGAAATCCTGAGACAGGGCTCCATTTATGCAGTTACAGGAAATCACTCTCTGTTGTGTCTGTGGGACACGGATTTCCAGGTGCAGCCAGTTGGGCGAGGTGTGCCCCCATCGCTTCACCTAGGCTCTGTAAGGAAGCCCCATCAGTTCATTCATTCTTCAGAGTGAACGTTGATTCACTCTGAATCGTGCCTCAGTTTGTCATTAAGACCTTGGGAGAAGGGGCAGGCATCACATGACAGCTCTTGCCGAGGATGCCAGCTCAGTTCCCAGCACCTACAAGGTGGATCACAACCACCTGTAACTCCTCCTCCAGGGGATCCAGTGATCTCTTCCAGACTTTGTAGTGTACGTAAAAAAACGCGCGAGTGTGTGTACGCATGTGTACTGCACAAGCCCATGTATATTTGTGTATATTTGCTTCTGTACACTTGTGCCTTTGCACACACAGCCAAAGAAGTCCTGATCCTGTAGCTACATCTTATGACACCCCCCACCCCCCACAAGGTGCTCACCCTGCCCCCCCCAGGCCTTCCCCCTCTCTTCCCAAGCTTCCTCCAACTCCTATTATCTCCCAACAGCCTGTCAGAGAGAGAAGATTCGACAGGGTGGCCTTTTAAAATCTGTCCACCCATCATCCAAAACACTTCAGATGCTGGTCCTCAGAGGGTCCATCTTGAAGCCAGAGTGATTGCATCCTAGCGCAGGGTAGACCGCACACCCTTGGAGGTGGCCCATAAGGAGGGATAGACCCAGGAGAGAACACATCAGGGCTAAATCCTCCTTGCCTTCTGGCCTCTGCAATAGCCATCACAGTCAAGACTGAGGGAGGAGGCTCGTCTCTGTGTCCTCAGACTCTCATCACACTGTCCACACTTGAACCTGACCCCCTTCTGCCTTTCCATCTTCCCCATCTCCCCCTTCCTATTTCCTTCTCCAGGCTCCAGAGTGTGACTCCGGCAAGGGGGTGGGGACTTGAGGGGGGATGTGAGGCTGGTGGGGAGGGGAGTGCCTGTTTGGGCATCCGATAAACTCTGAGAGTCAGCTGGCGTGAAATGAAGAAATACGGCTCTTAGTAAATATTTATTTTCTATCAGAAATTAGCAAACCAAATGTAATTAAAAACAACTGTGTATGTCCTTCTCCACCCCCCCCCCCCCAGCCCCAAGCCTAGTAAATGACATCTTGGAATACAAAGTCATAAAGAGTGTGTCCTAATTAGCAGGCTGTCCACCACTGTGGCGTTGCCTCTCAGAGACGCCCAGGGAACTGCTGGTGCCTAGGGTGAGCCCAAGTCCCCAAGGCCTGTGCAGGGCCTCTCTCTCTCCCCAGTGCAGAGCTGATAGATACAAACCCTGAACAAGCCCCCTCCCCAAAAGCAGAGGGAGTAATGACAAGTGAGTCTGATAGCAGAGGCACAATCCCTCACCCCTACCCCCTGGGGATGGGGGTCCACCTGTGCCCAGGGAGGTCCCAGGGGTTGATGGTTGAAGACATTGGCCTTGAAATAGGTGAATCAAGTTCTCTTGTTTTCTCTTTTTCTTCCTTTCTCCTTCTCCCCATCCACTTCCTCTTCCTCATCCACTTCCTCTTCCCCCTCTTCCTCATCCACTTCCTCTTCCCCCTCTTCCTCATCCACTTCCTCTTCCTCCTTCTCTACTTCCTCTTCCTCATCCACTTCCTCCTCCTCTTTTGATTTTCTGAGACAGTTTCTGGCCGCCCTGGAACTCATTCTTTAGATCAGGCTGGTCTCGAACTCACATAGATCTGCCTGCCTCTGCCTCCCGCGTACTGGGACTAAAGGAGTACACTACCATGACTGTTGAGTTCTCTCATTTTCCAGCTGTGTAACCTTGAACATGGCTCTTTAATTCTCAGGGTCTTGGTTCCTCATTTGCATATTTGTCAAACATGTAGAAAGCCACACCATGTACTAATAACTCAGACAGCATTGAATTTTTAATGACACTGTCTGACACAGAGTAGGTGCTCATTCTTCTAAACTGTCTTCTGAAAAAGTGGTAAAGGGGGGCAGGGGGAGGGCTCAGCGGTTTGATTGCTGAACAAGCATGAAGAACAGAGTTTGAATCCCCAGAGCCCACATAAAATTCTCGGTGAGTGTGGTGGCCTCAGAAGGTGGAGACAGGAGAGTCCCAGAGTGAGCTGGTTAGCAAGGCTACCGACATCCATGAACTCTGGGTTTGACAGAGACCCTCTCTCGACGAGTGAATTAGAAGCACTACTGAGGATGAGTCTGCCAGCAACTTTATGTCTCCATGTGCACACACACCTATGTTCACACACATGTGTATACACACACACACACACACACACACACACAGAGTTCTGGCTGCACTGACATTGTGTATGCTCAGGTAGACCAGATGTCGCTCCTTGTCCTGATTTGAACTTGAAACGTCTCCTCCAGACTTCTGAGTCTTTGATGAGCACCCAATGGTGTGCCTGCTTCTGCGATCTGTCCTGCTTTCTGCCTTGGAAGGAGCACTGGAGAGCCTGATTCCTCCTTCTACTTTGCCCTACTTTTAGTCTGGGCCGTAGAGCATTGGCTCAATAAGCATTTGAGACCGGCCTCTAGAAGTGTTCTCTCTACTGTCTGCATCCGTTAAGAACCCCACGTTGGCTGCAGAGATGGCTCAGCCATTATGAGCTCTTGATTTCTCTTCCAGAGGACCCAAGTTCCGGTCCCAGAATCTGCATTAGGCAGCTCACAACTGCCTGTAACTTCAGTTCCAGGAGTTCCAGCGCCCTCTGAAAGTTCTTAGACTTCTGTGTACCTTCTTGCTAGGCCCCATACACACATAGGCAAAAATTAAAGGCATTCTTTAGGGGCTGGCAAGATGGCTCAGCGGTTAAGAGCACTGACTGTTCTTCCAGAGCTCCTGAGTTCAATTCCCAGCAACCACATGGGGGCTCACAACCATCTGTGATGGGATCCGGTGCCCTCTTCTGGTGTGTCTGAAGACATCTACAGTGTAGCCATATATACAAAATAAATAATTTTTTTTTTTTTTAAAAAGGACGTTCTTTAAAAATCCAGTGACCTTGTGCCCGCCTCATGAAGTCCCAGTGAAATCCCAGCATGTTCGTGGTTTCCAGGTTTCTGGCCCCAGCTGCCCAACCTCACATTGTTTGTGGTCACTGATTGGGATGCCTTGGAAGCTTGTGATGGTTTGTATATGCTCTGCCCAGGCACTATTAGAAGGTGTGGTCTTGTTGGAGTGGGTGTGGCCCTGATGGAGTGAGTGTGTCACTGTAGGTGTGGCCTGGAAGCCAGTCTTCTAGCAGCCTTCAGATGAAGATGTAGAACTCTTAGCTCTTCCTGCACCATGCCTGCCTGGATGCTGCCATGCTCCCGCTTTGATGATAACGGACTGAACCTCTGAACCTGTAAGCCAGCCCCAGTTAAATGTTGTCCTTGTAAGAGTTGCCTTGGTCATGGTGTCTGTTCACAGCAGTAAAACCCTAAGACAAAGCTCATTCTTCTCTTCCATATTTCCTTGCAGTGCACCAGCCCAACTTCCAACCAAGGGTTCTTCAATGCATTCAGAACCTGCCACTTGCAGGCACTGCCTCCTCTAGGAAGCCAGCCGCCACCGCCGCCGCTGCCCTCACAGGTATTCATTGTGTTTATATTGCTATAACCAAGGGGCCGGAAGGATGTCCGACTTGGGCTGGAGAATTGGCTCCTCGGTTAAGCGTACTTATTGTTCTTGCAAAGGACCTCCTTAGGCCCCGGGCATGCATGCAGTGCACAGGCATACATGCAGGCAAAGCACTCATACATACAGAATAAAATAAATCATAAAGGGGGGGAGGCAGACTTATTCTGGTTCAAGGTTGGAGAAGGAATACAGCCTTTCAAGGCAGCGGATGAGGTTGGTCATAGCGTTTGCAGTCAGCAAGGCGAGAGCAAACGGGAAACAGAGACCCGTCCTCTGTGTTCCACTTCCTTTAGCCATGTTCCGGCTTCTAAAGGGTCTAGAACCTTCCCAAACAGAGCTGCCAGCAGCTGAGGAGCGCGAGTTAAATCCACTAACCTATGGGGGAACATTTAACATTCCAACCTGCCCCAGGGGCCCCACTCAGCATTAACTGCCGCCTGAGTTCTGCGCATTCGGAGTGAGATCCCGTGTGCAGATTGTCTGCGGCTGGGAGTTCCAAGTCCTGTGTCCAACCTTTATCGCATCAAATGGAGTCCTTCCCCCAAACTCCTGTTGCCCCAGATTTTTTTGGTGTTCAAGTCCTACCTCTCTCACTTGGGTGAAATCCTTCAGCTCTCGAAAGCCCTGGCTTCCCTTCCTATAAATCACGGTGCTAATGATGGGGACTTTTTAGTGCCTGTTTCAAGAGACCTCGTGTAACAGGATGACAGGCTCAGTGAGGAAATGAGGCACCTGTCCCCATGATGGATGGCCACCCTGTAGTCCTTCCTGTCTCTGCCCTCCTCCTAGCATGGGCTCACCAGGCTGGCTCTGGTTCCAACAGGAGGGAAGGCCTTTCTCAGGGACCCCCCACCCACTGAGATGTGATCGTGGAAGCAAAACTGTCAGCAGTCTCCCTGCAAACCTCTGGAAGAGTTTTTAGCTGTTTTCTCACGGAAAGGCTTTGAGTGGAGGGAGAGGCAGAGGAGATGTGAATGTCCCGTGAGGGAAAGGTACCTAGAGATCACACTAACTCAAAGGCCAGAGGGAGGGAGAGACTTCTGGCTCCGAGCAACTTGCTGAGGTCTCTCTCTGCCCTTGCTTTGATTCTGAGAGTCCTCTTTGTGTTACTTCAGTGGCTTTTGTCTGATTTCTTTCATTTGTGTCCCATCCCTACCCTGGCCACCACTGAGCTTTAGAACAGAACCTTTCCTCCTATTTGCTGATGCCTCAAGACTTTCTGGGTGGGGGAGGGGGAGGGCTGGGGGGCAGAAGGAGCACTGACTTTCTCCTAAGGGTGAGTCCCATTTCCTTCACAAAGAATCCAATAAAAAGAAATTTAGCCTCAAAGAAGGCGATTAGTGATGAGGTTTCCCCACAGCAGGAGACGCAGTGAGATGAAAGAAACTGGTTTGAGGTTCATAGAGAGACCCGGAGGTCTCAGGAGGACTAAGGCCCAAGGCTCTTCTACCATTGGCCCAAATCCAGTGGCTAGGAGACTCCCAGTGGTTTAAGGAACAGTCAGGGCCACCATGGGGCCTGCAGAGATGAAGAAGGTTGCTGGCTTTCTCCCCTAACCGACTGACATAGCAACACATTCTTCAGACTGCTCAAGGAAAATTGCCTCTCTAATTGGCTCTTCTCTCCAACAAGCTGTAATGAGGCTAAGCTTTCCTCCCAGGGTACTCAAACACCCGTGAGCATTATGGGATGCCATCTGCAGCCCTTGTCACCACCACAGCTCTGGAGACAGGGTGGGAGGGGTGAGAACAGGAATCGCCCCGCATTGCACTCAGAAGCCCAAGAGAATGGTCTATGTCTGAAACGCACGCCGGAGATGTTTCCCTCAGGAACCCCTGTCTGGGGAGGACATGGATTGTCCTCGGAGTATGAGCGGAACATGGCCTATCTTCAGGAGGCCCCAGGGAGATATGACTCATTCTGGGAAGGACATAGCCCATTCTCTGGTGACCCCAGTCTGGGGGAGACACATCCTCAGCCTGGGGGAGACAGAGCCTGGCTGGGGGTGGGGGGAGGCAGGCTGAGGAGATACAACCTGACCCCAGGGAGCTCCAGTCTAAAGGGGGACACGGATTGTCCTCAGAGGTCCCCAGGCTGAGGGTAACATGGCCTGTCCTCAGGGGGTGTCAGGGAGATGTGCCGATCTTCAGGGAGCTGCAGTCTGAGGGAGACACAGTTTGATGTCAGCACACCCTGTTCTGGGGGAGGAAGACACCCCCCTGTAATCTCCCATTCTGGATTTGGAGATACCTCCCTCCTCAGCTGTAGTGAGTCCCGAGTATTTTGAGGACATAACTACTTCTCTGACTCAACCATCAGTAAGTGTCTTTTGATCCTTGCCATCTGTCCTGCTGTGTTTCCAAAATTGGATCGGAGATTGATCTCAGGGAAGAATTGTAGTCTCCACAGAGTGAGTCAGAAGCTACAGTCTGGGGTTCCCCAGAGTCTGTTGGCGCACAGAGAGGGTAAGGCAGAACTCCCAACTCCATTCTCCTAAAGGTAAATCCTAGACTGGATGCAGGATGCAGAAGGTTGAAGAGAGTGGAACTGGCCAACAGCTTGGAGGCGTCCTGGCACAGCAGTAAACATGCATATATCTCTGGGTCCCAGGACACGCCCACCATTCCCCAGCTCCCTCCTATCTCCTTCTCTAGGCACCCCTAGGGGTCCTGGGCAAGTTCAACAGCCTCTGGGGAACCTCTAGGCACTTGGGTGCACTGGGCCTCCCTACATCCAGGACAGAGGGCAGATCTCCCCCAGCTAGAACCCCTGCAGTCCATTTCCACTGAGGCCTACTGCCTAGGTCCCAGCCAGGTCTCTGCCTGCTGCTGTTCTTGAGCCCGGTGCTGCTTGTGTGAGTCAGAGCCCAGAGCCCGGAGCTCAAGCCTGCTCCGTGTAGCGTTCCATCCTGATGGCTGCTCTGACCCATGACCTCAGGCACCAAGCCAAGTCAGCTGAAGCTCTGGGTCCTGGTCTCATAACTCCTGTCAACTGCCCTCCTCCCAGTGAGGGTGGATCCCCGTTGAGGGAATGAAGGTGGGAAGAAGGAGGGGGAGGAAGAGGGGGAGGAGGAGGAAGAGGAGATCCACTCGATCCCACTTAGACCTGGATAGTGTGGGTGGAGACAACCTGCTTCAGATGTATGAATAGAAACAGTTATAAAGTTGGGGTTCTCCTTGACCTTTTGTGGGTGTTCTTTCTCTTTCTTAGCATTCTTTAGGAACACCCAATTCTCGCCTATCATGGATCACCTGAGCAGAAAGACATTTTAAGTTCAAATCTCCCTGATCCTTTCTTGGTTCACAGAAAACTGGGCCTTGAGAGGCCGGCTCAAGTCATCTTCATACCAGACAAGTCCTTTAGCCCACGCCATTTGTTCCGGGTTCAATCTTTGTCTAGGTATCCTCTCTTCCATCTCCCTCCAGAGAATCCACGTACCCTCTCCAACCATCCTGAGGCAGAGGCTAGTGGTGGCCAGCGAGAACTCTGTCTGTGGGAAGCACCGAGCCTGCTATGTACAGGGTGGGCCAGGGGGAGGTTGAAAGGCCAGCAGGCTTTCTTCCCAAGCACAGTGGGAGGACCTTGACATAATATAATATCTGACCAAGCTATTCAATGATATCAGTATTAAAAATAAAAAAAAAGGCTGGTAGAGGCTCAGTCCTTTAATCCCAGCACCTAGGAGAAAGAGGCAGGCAGATCTTTGAGTTCAAAGCCAACCTGGTCTATAGAATGAGTTTCAAGGCTAGAGAGATGGCTCAACAGGTAAGAGCACTGACTGCTCTTCCAAAGGTCCTGAGTTCAAATCCCAGCAACCATACGGTGGCTCACAACCATCTAGCAAAGAGTCTCCTTTCCCCAGTGCTGGGCATGATGTGACTTTATGAACACTGTCACTTTTCTCCTGAGGTCTTACCACTTTCCCATGGGTTTCATGAGCCTACCTACCCCTTTACTGTTTCAGTCTGGCAGAGATGGCTACACAGGGCCTGCTCTCCCAAACCCTGCCTGTTCCTTCTATTGCCTCTCCCTGGACTGAAAACAGGTTCCCAAGGAGCTCCTCCATTCCTCCCTGAATCCCCCAACTCTCTAAGCGCGCCCCTCAACATTTCATCAGCAAGCACATGACTTTCATTTGTCTCCCATTGGGATGCTCTTGACATCAGCATCTATTATATTCAAAGCCTGTTGACTGGGGCATAAAGGGACCCAGGGAATGGTCGATAAACAGGTGGTGGGATAAGAAGTCTGACCCAGGATCCGAGCACTGGCCTCTATGGTTGTGCAACCTCCCCACAAAGCACCCTTCGCACTGAGAGTCCTGTCTGCAGAGTGGGCGTAATGCACCCTCTCCTGGGAAGCACAATGGTGGGGCTGTTCTTCGAATTCCAGGCATTCCGGTTCACGGTCCAGCTGACTGATCCTTGCCTCTTGTCCCTGCTTTTTTCGGAGCTAAGGAATTTGGTACCCTTGAGCCAAAAGAGAGAGGATACAGGAGGCTTAGAGGAGATGACAGGGCACAGGAGCCCTGGCTGATCACACCGTCTCCCCACCGCACCCAGACCCCAGATCTTGGTCTCTATTCTGGGTCCTCAAGTCTGGGTGGGGATGTGAAAAACTACTGAGGAAGATGAAGACCAGGAAAAGTGCAGGACCTTTTCTCCTCGACGGTAGCAACTAACTACCAACCTAGGGTAGCCATTAAATTACCTCATGACTAATTGGAGAGGAAAGGTGGCTGCAGGCCACACGTAAGTGTGCATGCCATCTGCTCACACGTGTGCATGCATGCACATGTGCACACTTGTGCAGTCCCTCTGCCCCTCGTGCACACAAGCACACCACTTTGGACATAACACTGCAGGTTAGTATCTCTCCCTGGAAACTGTGGCTTCTCTTTGACGCCTCTCTTACCTGGTTCAAGGCGGTTGGCTCAGAGGGTAAGGGCACGTGCCAATAGAAACAGTTATGCATGTTGGGGTTCTCCTCGATCTTTTGTGGGTGTGCCTTCAGGGGATGAAGGTGGGGAGGAGGAGGAGGCCCACTCGATTAATCAATTGTAAAATTAAATAATTAATTGCAAAATTAATTAATAATTATAAAATTAATTAAAAGTGTGGCTCAACATCCCTACTGTTTGTGCCTATTCAGCTCCTCCTATACTTTCTGCCTCCCCTCCAAACTGAATGAGTATTTTTCTTTGAATAAATCAGCAAGGAGAGATCTCAAGTTCAAAGCCCCATTCCCAAGCTATGAAATGTCTAAATGATGAAAGTATTTGGAACGAAAGGTGGCCTTTATTTACTTTTAATCTATAGTCCTTGATGACTTCTGCCTTTCCTTTTCCCAAGGAGGGGGAAATCGGGCTTTCTTCTTGGCTATTAAAAAAATCATACATGTTTATGTAAAGGTATTTGGCTTAGGCAGAAGGCCTGGAGGGAAGTCCGAACCTCTGAAATTTCTCTGTTGTGATAACAGGTATTCACATCCAGTGAAGACTCTTAGGACTGGGGAGGCAGGCAGCACACACACATAAATGCACAGATATTTCTGTATAAAAACGACATGGTGGGCTGGAGTGATGGCTGAATAAAGGACCTGTTCTACAACCGTGGGGGCCAGAGTTCACTCCCCAGAACCCATGTGAGAACAGCCCGGTGTAGTGACAAGACTCTGCCCTCCTCCCACTGAGGAGGCAGAGACAGGGGGCCTCCTGGAGCTCTCTCATCCAGCCTAGCCTTGTGGGCAGGCTCCAGGCCAGGGAGAGACCCTATCTTTAAAAAATGAAGAGGGTGGACAGTGAATGAGGAATGACACGCATGCGCATCTGCATACGCATGAACATATTTGCACACGTGAATGAAATGGTAACCAGCGTGCCATTTGACCATTTTCCAACTGGCCGTCCCCTCTCACTCACTGTGGACACTTCTGACCAGCACGGAAGACAGCCACTGAGTTGACGTTCCACTCTCAGCCTCCTGGTTCATGTTCAGCTGTACTCTTCCTGCCTGTCAGGTGACAGTGGGTGGCCATGGGGATAAGAGCGGATCTGAGAATGGAGCCCCGCCCAATGCAGCTGTCATAACCGGGGGTGGGGGGGGGTGGGGGGTGGGGGGGGTGGCACAGAAGTACAGAATCCATGCACTGACTCTATACACAGAATCCATGCACTGACTCTATACACAGAATCCATGCACTGACTCTATACACAGAATCCATGCACTGACTCTATACACAGAATCCATGCACTGACTCTATACACAGAATCCATGCACTGACACTATACACAGAATCCATGCACTGACTCTATACACAGAATCCATGCACTGGCTCTATACACAGAATCCATGCACTGACTCTATACACAGAATCCATGCACTGACTCTATACACAGAATCCATGCACTGACTCTATACACAGAATCCATGCACTGACTCTATACACAGAATCCATGCACTGACTCTATACACAGAATCCATGCACTGGCTCTATACACAGAATCCATGCAGCCCTGGCTGGCCTCAGTGCCCGAACAGCTGAGGAGTCGGAGTGATGATGGATTTGGGGACATGTGTCTGGGGGAGCCGCTGAGTTGACCTCAGAGCAGGAAGCCATGCTGGGTGCTGGCAGGCTGTGTGCCCAGGAAAGATGGCTCTGGAAGCCTGAACTGTGAGAAGCAGGCTGGAGGGAGGGCCTCTGCCTGGATTTAGGGGTGACTTCAAGGAGAAGCCTGTCGGCTTTTTCCTTGGATTTATTTTTACTCAGCCTCTCTCTCTGAAAAGGTGTTGGTAAGGCTTTCAACAAAGGATGTATGCAAAAAGGTCAAGATACTAGAAAAAGAAAAGCAGGACCGGGGAACAATTCCACCAGAGGCAGAGGCTGGAGCCCAAGGCCCACAGGGAAGGGCTCTGCTTATCTCTACCCCTGGGATGAGCTGGCAAGCAAGATAGAAGAACCCCAGGAGGGCGCAGAGGGGGCGTCCAGCCGGAAGGAATGCCATTCGGAAAGCCAAAGGCTGGGTGTCTTCAGACCCTTCCCCTCCTGAAGCTTGTGGACCCTAGGTGGCCACATCGCCTTTCCAAACCTGGGTGCCCTCACTGGCAGGGTAGAACGAGAATAACCAAGTCAACTTAACACATTCCTCAGAACTAGAAAATTTGCTTCAGGAGGGTTGGGGAGGCACCCAAGATTCAGGCAGAAAGGAAGGGCTTGCATCTGGGAGATGCTGAACCGTGCAAGCTTCTCAACGGCTTTCCCCAGCTTTAGGGAAACAGCACACTGTCTCAGGGTGCAGAGGGGAGATTTTCTTGGACTGTGGAGCTGTCTGTAAGTTGTGCCAAGAGCTCTCAGTATGGGGGGGGGACTTTCAGTCATGTAGCTGCTTTTTTATGTACCTATTCCCATAAGTAACCCCTTCCCCCCACATCTCCTCCACCTACACTACTGTTAGTAACCCCAAACAAACAAACAAAAACCTTACTGGAGTCAGGCAGTGGTGGGGCATGCCTTTAATCCTTGGGAGGCAGAGGCGGGTGGATTTCTGAGTTTGAGGCCAGCCTGGTCTACAGAGTGAGTTCCAGGACAGCCAGGGCTACACTACACAGAGAAACCCTGTCTCGGAAACAAACAAACAACAAACAAACAAACAAAAAATCCTTATTGGGTCACCAAATTGGACTTCAGTACCATTGTTTCTTTGGCCTGTCATGGGTTCCCTTTCTGTGATAGACGTGTGTATATTGCCCCTCGCACAAAAGTTAACACGAGCAAACAGGACTCGGCTTCTGAAGAATGACTTCACCTACCAGGATACTGGTATTGAGACCCACTGGCATTTGGGCAAGGTCAACTGGAGGACGTTCATGGTACACACATTACACAGAAGTGACCCTGGAATGGATGGTCACTTTAAAAAGGGTGAAAAAGCAAGGACTTAATGAGACCTGCCTGCCTCCTGCCTCTGTAAGCGGGTCTCTCTAAAAATGGGAGCCCCTGTGTGGGTCATGGTGGATAGCCAGGACCCCTTCCTTCAGCCCAGCTGATTAGATCAGAGGTGGCACGTGACACTGGGCAACTAATCTACAGGTTGCTTGACTGTGGTGTGGCTGGACATAGCAGCAGTAGTCAGGCCCAGCAGTCGATTCTCTAGAGAGACTGAGTCAGTGGATGCTTTTGCCATAGGAAGTTCGTATGGAGAAACAAGCTGAGGTCCTGATACCTGGTTGGGCTACAGTTTTGAGGCGACTTGAGTCGACATGAGCCGACATGAGTCAGCGGAGGAGCTGTGTGGGCGGGGTATGCACAGTGCAGGAGAGAATGAGGAATCATACAGGCCATGTTAATAAAGGCTGTGCTTGTTCCAAGTGATGAGCTAGCCCCAACCTCAGGACCAGTACTCATTATGTCTCTTGATGGTCGGAAATTCAGACAGATGTGTTCTGGGTTATACCCAGTGGAGGAAGGGTTGGTCCAGAGTCCACGATGATGGCCCTATTCCCAAATCTTCTGGTGCTTTGCCCAAAATGGTTGGAAGGCCAGGCCCAGCTAAAATAGCTGCCTCCTGGTCATCATGGGAGAGTTAGGTGCAGGGTGGCCCAAGGGCTCCCTACGAGACAGGGATATCCCAAGACCCCTGAGCTGAAGGAGTTTAGAAAGTCAGATTCAGTTGTACAAACAAATCGCTAAGACCAGATTGGAGGGAGTCAGACTCTGCCTCTCCATAGGAGGTGTAAGGAGGGATTTCTGGCCATCTTTACCTCAGACCAAGAGCTAGAAGTTTGTACAGCTAATGGTCTCAGCTCTCAAGTTCTCAGTTCTACCTTGAACCCAGAATCCCCATCAAGCCCAGGAAACCATCTTTGTCACAACTCAATGCCTGTTGGTGTTTCAAAGTCTGTCCCTCTTGGTGTGTGTGTGTGTGTGTGTGTGTGTGTGTGTGTGTGTGAGAGAGAGAGAGAGAGAGAGAGAGAGAGAGAGAGAGAGAGACAGAGACAGAGACAGAGACAGAGAGAGACAGAGAGAGACAGAGAGAGAGACAGAGATAGACACACACATGCACACACACAGAGAGAGAGAGAGAGAGAGAGAGAGAGAGAGAGAGAGAGAGAGACTCTAGATTTTGAATCTAGCTCCTTGTGAGCTGGTCTACCCAAGCTCTGAGTCTCCAGCCAGGTGTGTCCTCATTGTGTCTATGACCAGCACCAATAAAGCCCCAGAGAGCAGGGAAACCCACAGTTTGTTGCCTTTTGAAGCCTCAGTTTTTCCATGTAAGACATGGGTCGCCTGGTGACTCAACCCATTTCAGTCAATTCACCTATGTAACAAGACAGAGTGCCACGTACCTGATGTCCTTCCAGTCCCCACCCTGACACTATCCTGGTGTGGCCATTGCTCCAGGTACTCATGGGAGCATGGGTTTCCCTCTCCTCGGCCTGCCCTGTGAGCTCAGCGAGTCCACTTCTGAGGAGCACAGAGGAAGACACTCAGGTAACTAAGTCTGAGGCACCTGGACAGTAGGAAAAGCTGGTGAGGATCCGGGGCTGGTGTTCTGCCGCAGAGCTATGGCCCAGCGCTACAAAAGTATTTTTAGGTCCTGGAGGGATGGCTCAGCGGTCGGGAACATTAGCTGCTTTTCCAGAGAATCCAGATTCAATTCCCAGCACCCATATGGCAGCTCACAATTGTCTGTAACTCCTGTCCCAGGGGATTCAATGTGCATGCATACATACATACATACATGCAGGCAAAGGTAACCTTTTCAGAAATGTTTTCAATTATGTGTATGTGTGTTTATGTGTGGGGTTGTGCACATGTGAGAATGTGGGCTTACAGAGTCCAGAAGGGGGCGTCAAATGCCCTGGAGCTGGAGTTACAGGTGGTTATCAACCATCACATGTTCCAGAACCAAACACGGGTCCTGGGCAAGAACATGGCAAGACCTTGCATCTGAAGCATCTCTCCAGAATGGCACACACACACACACACACACACACACACACACACACACACACACACACACAATTTGTTTATTTTTAACCTTTTATATTAAGACAATGTCTCACTACATTGTCCAGGTTGGCCATGAACTCACTCTGCTGTAGCCCAGGCTGGCCTCAAACTCAAGATCCTCCTGCCTCAGCTTCCCATGTTCTGGGATTATAAGCATATACCACACTCAGCTAAACGTCTATTTTAAAAAAGAAATATCTTCCCAGAAGCCATGAGCCCAATCTCTCTGACAGCCCTCTGCTTTCACGACAGGCCTCTTGGTATCGGTCTTAGTTTCATGTTTATCTCTCCCACTAGATAGGAGATCCCGTTCGTTCGTGACATCAGAGATTCAGCTGGTATCTGTGTGAACGAGAACAGAGGTTCTCTGTGGGCAGACAGGACGCAGGTGTCCTCTGTCTAGGCCACAGTGACGGGTGGCAGAGAAGAAAGGCTGCCCCAGCCCAGCTCAGCCCAGCCCCTTGCTTGCCCTCCCAGAAGCCCAACACATGCAGGCTGGCCCCGAGTTCTAGAACACTGCATCTTTATTGATTGGAACAACCGCGTCCGCAACTAGAGGTTACATTTTGGGGTTTGTGGAAGAGCGAAAGGTGGGTGGTGGGGAACAGAGGCTGGGCGGAGACAGAGAACAAGGCAAAGGGGTGAGTCGGAGTCGCGAGAGACCCCCGAGTGTCACCCATGAGTGGGGGGGTCTCCTGTTGTGCTTTTACCTCAGTGGCAGGGTGGGCGGGGCAGACAAATGGGCCTGGGCATATGGGGAGGATTGGCGTTCCTTCATCTATGAGGTGCCAGGGCAGGAACAGTCCCTACTTTCCTGTCCCTCATGGGCTGGGGATAATAAGCATTTGGTGATCAGGCTTCCCTTGGGCAGAGGGTGGTAATGGTTGGCGATGCCCTGGGGCAGTTCCCTTCCCAACTGGGCTGAGATGGGGTGGGGGATGGGATGTCTGAGTGGAGGGCAGGAAGGTGCTAGGAGGGAGAGCATTTATATTAGGACCTCTGGGCAATGAATGCAGGCCAAACATGGAAGGGAGAGGGATGGGGACAGTCAGATGCCTTCTCTCTGAACCTCAGTTTTCACACCTGTACAGTGGGCACACCAGATTCAATGCCTTTAAGGTCCCTTCTAGTGTTAAGGGTCAAGAGATCTCCAGAAAAGTGTAGTCCTCCTGCACACACACACACACACACACACACACACACACACTGCTCGGCACTGACGGAACGGAATGAACCCAGAATCTGAACTCAGCCAATGGCCTGCAGGAACTCTCCAGGACAGGTAGGTTCACTCATCACACTCCTAGGATGTTCTCTGGAAACGCCCCTCCCCAGACCCACGGAGCTGTCCAAGCAGAAGAAAACCCAAGAGCACTACATGTCCTCTGCAGCCCTCCTGGTCCTGGGGAGGATGTCAGGATGATGAGACACCAGCCTCCGCTGGCCTCAGCTCCCAGCCCAGCCTCCTGTGCAGACAGCGGTGATGAGAACAAAAGTCTCGGTATGGCCACTGTGATGTCCACGGGCAAGGAGCGTCTAATCTGGGAGAAGAGGCCAGAGTAGGACAGGGAGATGGTTTCTCTCTCAAAAATCTCCGAGTAGCACCTGTCACGCATGCAACTGGCCTCAGCAGCAGCATCGAGGGCACCCAGAGAAGAGTCGCTTCCACTCTGCTGTCTGTAGCTATTCTGGTCAGAGGTTCCAGGAGCAGTGGCCTGTGCTGTGACATCCCCAGGGCTGTAGCACTAGGCTCCCAAGAATTGAGCCAGGCCTGCCGGTCTCTGTTCCAGCTTCTGCATTTGAGCCTGCATTTCTGAGGCTCGTCCTGGCTCTGCTAGCCTGAACAGGTGCTTCCAGAGAACAGGAGAAGGGCGGTGAGTGAGAAAGAGGGAATTATGGGAGGAATGTACCAGGAGCAGCAGGTTTTGTCTTCACGGATGAATGAGGCGTGGGGGTTACCTGTGATCCCAGGGGGCAGGACAGCCAAGCTGAGGCTACCCATAGGCTGCTCTTCACTACCTGGTCCCAAGAATGACTTTCTCCTCTGAGACACTAACTTGTAGGGCCAGGAGTAAAGAGCCCCAGAACCCTGAGAGCTTTATTCTGGGGTCCCTGCTTTAAGGCCACAAAGTCCCTCAGGTCTCCCAACACAGAGGGTGAGGCCACTGAAGAGATCCGCTAGATCCCGTCAGCCTGGTCTGGCACCGGGGTGTTCATAGACCACCCACCTATCCCCACATGGACCCACTAGGGTGCGTACAGGAATGCAGACTCACAGGTGTCCGTGTGCAAAAGGCTCCCACCCGACAGTTACACTGAAGACTCTCAACCCTGCACACGTGCCTAAATACCTCTGGCACGTGCACGCACATATCGACCACACAGCCCCTGCACACAGTGGGCTCACACAGACATGCACACCCCAGCCTGGCTCACTTGCACACAAGGGTGGGCTTCTTAAACAGGCTTTGCAATCTCAGGCCACACACCCCTCAGGCATGGCTGCTCTCACTACAGAGAAGGTTCTGGAACACGGGGCCAACACATACTGTGCACCTTTCCTGTGTCCGGCTCTAAGATATATAGAGTCAGGTATAATAAAGCAGTCAGGACAGTGGGCCCATCTGAGGGAGCAGGCTTAGGGTGGGGTAGGAACCCCAGGAGGAGCGGGAGGGGGGAGCTGTTTTCCCAGCACAGCACTGACCCAGAGGCCCTGGAGTTGAGAGGACCCTGGCTTCCCCTCTTGGGTTGACCCAAGAGGCTTCTGGATGTTTCTAACACCAGGCTGCGTTCCGATGCTGTTAAAACACACTCCACACCCAGGCTGACCCCTGGACAGTTGATTGTATAGCCAGGGCCAGGGTTTCCTGGCTTATAGGATCCATTCCACCTGGTTTCTACTCTAGTGTCCCTCATACCCATGAGACTCAGAGCAGGAGGGACTCACAGTCTAGTTGGGGCAATAGACTCTGCACAGATGGGACAATTGAAGAGCAATGCCCTGAAGATGTCACGGAAGTGTGTTCTGGAAGCCAGAGCAACTCACTTCAGACAAAGGGCTTGAAGGGCCAGGAAGGCAGCCGCACTGATTGGGTACCAGGATGCCCTGCTGAAGCCTGGCCTGACCTTCTAGCAGCCAATGATGATGGTGACGATGTCGATAAAAAAGAAGCTGATGACGGTGGTGGTGGTGGTGGTGGTGGTGGTGGTGATAACACAGGCCAGGTGGGGTGGAGGGCTAAGCTGCAAGGGCCTCCATGCCCAGTGTGCCTCTGGGTGCTGCGATGAAGCGGGGGTTTCAGTCTCTCTCTGCAGCTGTCCCCTCAAATGCCCAAAGAGCCCTACACCATGCCTCCAGCCAAGGAGCTAGCCTTCAATAGGGTCATCTGTAAGCTCTTCGTCATCCAAAGGGGTTGAAAGGTTGTAGCAGGCAGTCTGCGACCGCAGACAGGACCAGTACCCCACAAACATGTCATTGAGGTGAAGACTGCACGCTGCCGCTCACCCACAGAGATGGGCCTTACTGTGCCTATCTTCGTGTTCCTGCGCGCTACCATCCAATGATGTGCACAATGCTACACGGACACAGATGGGCACACATGATCTCACACACGCAAACATGGACACACAGACACACCCATGCACGTGTACATAGACTCATCCTAGAAGGGGCTAGGATTCTGCTCTCCCATGGAAACTAGGTAGCGGGTAAAGGGACCCAAAGAGGAAAGTTCTAGACCCTAATCTATCAGTTCCAAGGATGAAAACCTCTTCCCAGCTCTGAGGGAACAGAGACACAACCACCTTCATCCATCTTCCCCCCACTGCCCTCTGTACTCCACAGGGCTGCCTAGACAGTGCCTTAGCCTCTTCCAGAACTCTCTGACCAAATACCTAAGAAACAAGGGATCCACTCCACCGTGAGCTCATTGTTTTCTGTGGGGACATGGGTCACAGCGGCAGGGCTCTGTGCTCCCCTCAAAGCCAGTGCTCACCTGGGAAAATGGGACAGACACTATCCTCACACATCAGCCCCCCCCCAAGCTGGGACTATCTGGAGTGGCATCTAGCTGCTGATTGGAGGCGGGCAGAAGGTGGGAAGCAGTCCTCATTATTGTACATACCCTAAGCTCTGGGCTGGGGCCCTGCCAAGTGGGCACCGTGGGGAGGGGGAGAGGATATCCTAGAAACAGGTCGGGGGATCTGGGCTGAACAGTGTGTCCACTCTGCAGCAGGTGCCCTTCTTGTTAGCCTCTGAACAAGGGACAGTCGGAGAGCTCACGGAGTCCCGACTGGCCTGCCTCTGAACTCTGTGACCTCATTCCAGGCAGCCCAAGTCTGATATTCTGCACACATCCGCTCCCTTCTGGCAAGCCTCTGGGCTGGAGTTCGGCCTTGAGTCAGGACAAGGCAAGGTCAGACAGACAGCGCAGTGTGCGGATAAGATGAGGCCCGTGTCGCACCAAGGTCCCTGGAGGTGGTGGACGCCATCCACGTAAGTCTCATCTCCACAGTAAAGGAGGTGCTGGCAGGTCGAATAGAAACTTGTGCTTTAATATATCTGTGTGTGTGAGTGTGAGTGTGTGTGTGAGTGTGTGTGTGTTGAACAACCACCAGAGCCTGGCCTGGCCTCTGTCCGAGTTCTCTGCTCATCCTTGCAGCCAATGAAGGCCCCCTCCCTGGCGGGCCGGCCCCGCCCCTGGGCACCCCGGCTGGCAGGGGTCAGTCTTTGGTACGATGTGGACACTTTGGTGTGCCGGGGGCAGGGTTGGGTGGGGGCCACACGGCTCTCATCATCTCTGCCACGCCAAGAGGAAGATGGCCATAGATCCCCAGAGCTGCAGGCTGGGCAGGCAGGGGGCTCCACTGCCTGGCATCACCACCACTATGACACAAGATAGAGAAGAAACAGACCAGGATTCTGGTTAGCTCCATCTTGAACAGGGAGGGACGGACAGATAGGCCACGAGAGGCCCCATGACTCAGCTTCTTCTCTTCAGGGGGTGAAGGAAGCCTGAAGGTGGGCATTCACACAGTTCACACAGTCCACACAGTCTGCACAGTTCACACAGTTCACACAGTTTGCACAGTTCACACAGTCCACACAATTCACACAGTTCACACAGTCCACACAGTCTGCACAGTTCACACAGTTCACACAGTCTGCACAGTTCACACAGTTCACACAGCTCACACAATTCACACAGTTCACACAGTCCACACAGTCTGCACAGTTCACACAGTCCACACAGCTCACACAATTCACACAGTTCACACAGTCCACATAGTGCACAGTTCACACAGTCCACACAGCTCACACAATTCACACAGTTTACACAGTCTACACAGTCTATACAGTTGACCCAGTCCACACAGTCTACACAGTTGACACAGTCCACACAGTCTACACAGTTCACACAGTTCACACAGTCCATACAGTTCATTTAGTCTACATAGTTCACACAAGTCACACAGTTCACACAGTCCACATAGTCCACACAGTTCACACAGTCCACACAGTTTGTATAGTCTACATAGTTCACACAATTCACACAGTTCACACACTCCACATAGTCTACACAGTTCACACAGTCCATACAGTTCATATTGTCTACACAGTTCACACAATTCACACAGTTCACAAAGTATACATAGTTTACACAGTTCACACAGTCCACACAGTTCATATAGTCTACATAGTTCACACAATTCACACAGTTCACAAAGTATACATAGTTCACACAGTTCACAGTCCACATCGTTCACACAGTTCACACATCTGCATAGTTCACACATTGCACAGGCCACACAGTTCACACATTGCATATAGTCTACACAGTTCACACATTTCACACAGTTTACACATTGCATACAGTCCACACAGTTCATACAATTCACACAGTCCATATAATTCACACAGTTCACACACAGTTCCCACAGTCCACACAGTTCACATAGGAAATATCTGGGCCACAGGTATATGCTAAAGACAGTAAGCTTAGGTGAGGCAGGGTCAGTGGCCTCTTTGGGTCCTCCATATTCCTCACAGCCTGACTTGGGGTGGGCACTCACTCACAGTCAGACACAGTTCTTGTCATCCAGGCATCCTAAGCCCTCCACCCCAGTCCCTCCCCTCCCCTCTCTCCCCGTTTCCCCAACTCACTTTCAGACTCATACCTTTGTTGGGATCCATCTGCCTCCGGGGACACTCTCCCTTCTTCAGTGTGACATCATCTATGGCAATATCCCCCAGGTAGCCCGAGCCTCGAACCCCCTCAAAAATAATCTGGGGTGGGGTCAGAGAGCAGGGGGAGGGGTTGGGGACGTTGGGCCTGGCACCAGAGCCTCCCCTACCCCTTCACCTCGGGCTACAGAAGCCCCCATCCCCTCCCTGCCTTAACCACCCCCGGGAGCCACCTGCCTTCGGAACATCACCAGCTATCTCCTCACCTGGAAGGGCCCGCTGGGGTTGATGGGCACATGAGCCTGCTGCCACACGTTACCCTTATTGCCACTGAGGGACCAGGCGTGCGTGTCTAGAGCGCCTTTGTTCCTGGACCGCACCAGGAGGTTGAGGGAACCTGTGGCAGGAGGAGAGAGAACAGGAGAACAATGAGGGTGAGGTTGGCCAGGACACCCCTGCCTTCCAGTCTTCCCCAAGCTGGCCCCACCCTCCATCACCCCCTCCTCAGCACAACCCTGCTGGAGGGACCTGGTCCTGTCCCCAGACCAGTTTGCGGAGTTCCTTCCTTTTTTTTTCTTTCTTTCCCATGAAATCAGTGAATCAGGTCAGGCACAAACACAAACACACACCGCCATCCCCATCCAGGAGTGAAATCCCAGAGGCGCCACTCCCCCAGCTCCGGCAGGATTCTCCTCATCTCCTCAGCTCTGACAGGGTTCTTAGAGCATATGTACATTGTAAGTGGGCTGCAAAGACGGGCTGGCCATCTTTATGTGTATAGTTGTAAGCTATACATATACACATACACATATACTTGTTTTTATTTATGTGCATGGGCGTGCACACACATCTGTGGAGGCCAAAAAGGAGCACAGGAGCCACTAGAACTGGAGTGACAGGTCATTGTAAACTGTGTCAGGCACCAAACACAGTGGTCTCCGAGAACAGCAAGTGCTAATCTCTGAGCCATCTCTTCTCTCTCTCTCTCTCTCTCTGAATTATTACTGAGCCATCCTACAGGCCTATGCATGTGTGATTTTAAATTATATTATTATTATTATTATTTGTGTGTGGTATACATATATGTGAAAGGGGTACATTTACACATGCCCTATGGTGTGTGTGTGTGTGTGTATGTGTGTGGTGTGTGTGTGTAGCTCACGCATTGACCCCTAGGATTTGCCTCTCTTGCTCCCCATCTCCTCAGCCCCATCAGGTTACAGATGGGAATTGCCTGCCACACAGCTTTTGCATGAATACTGAGGCTCTGGGTTCAGATCCTCTCACTTGAGCAGTAAATGCTTCACCCGCTGAGCTAAGCCAGCTCCCCAACTCCTTTATCTGGATGTCTTGGGCACTAGGTAAAGCTCGCTGTCCCAGCCATACCCTCTAACACAGATGCTAGGACAGACAAAGAAAACAGCACCGGAACACAGAACGATGCATTTAAAGACACAAATCCGATGGTGAATAGAATTAGGGTAAGATTTTGGGGGCACTGAACCGGTCTGTGCAGCCTTGGGGGATCTGGAACCCCTGGTGCTCTGAGGGGCATGAGGAGAGGAGCGGATTGCAGCTTTAGTGAAAGGCACCTAGTGGCTGTCAGTGTCCCCTGGATGTCTCTTTCAGCCCCTCTTATGGCACAAGAGACCTGGCTCTGCAGGAAAGGGAAATCCATCTTCAGAGGCGCCTGGTGGCTGGCATTTCCGTGGCGTTGCCCACAGACAAAGCTGCACCATCTGGGATGCCAGAGAGACAGACAGCCATCTCCCCCCACCCCCTGTTGTTGGGAGAGTCACCAAATGTTACCTGCCTTGGATGAAAGGAGTTGGCTGGGACCAAGGAAAGCTGACAAGACACAAAGTTTAGGGACAGCTGGTGCCCAGAGCTGCCAGGCACTGTGGGAGGGGGCTTAAATAGCAACATCAGGCCTGGGAGACACGCTGACGGCTCAGGGCCAGCAGACCTCAACAGTCAAGGGTGGGTGCCGAAGAGGGCAGCTACTTGTCCTAGCAAAACAGGAAATGGCCACCCTGAAACCATCACTTTCCCCAGACCCAGTGCTTTTCAAGGGCCTTACAAGCCCCCGACTGCAAAACAAATACGACTTTTAGCTTGGGCTGAAACCCTGTCTCAGAAACAATTTTTTTTAAAAAGATTTATTCATTTTTTTTTATGTGTATGAGTGTTGGTCTGCATGTATGTTAGTGTGTATACAAGTGTGTCTGGTGTCAACAGAGATCAGACGAGGACATCAGATGCCCCCAAACAGGGTCTCATTTTGAGATAGATATCATGTGGGTGCTAGGAATTGAACCCAGGTCCTCTTCAAGAACAGTAAGTATTATTTTGACTGCTAGGCATCTCTTTAGCGAAATCAATGAGCTCCAGGTTCAACAAAAGACCCTCTCTCAAAAAATTGACCTTGGCCAGGTTTGGTAATGCATGCCTGTGATCCTAGCACACAGAAGGCAAAGAGAGGCCGAACTCTGAGTCTGAGGCCAGCTTGGTCTATTCAGTGAGCTCTAGGCTGAGCAGGGCTATATAGAAAGACCCTTCCTCAAAACAAAACAAAACAAAACAAAACAAAACAAAACAAAACAAAAGAGAATGTAAATAAGGTGGAGTTTGGTAGAGGAACAATGTCTGAGGTTGACCTCTGAACTCCACAGGCAGGTGCACATACACAGACTCAAACATACGCAGAGACCCCTCCCATACGTACACATAAAATTGAAAAAACAAGGGACTGGAGACATGGCTCAGCAGTTAAGAGTATTGACCATTCTTGCAGAGGTCCTGAGTTTAATTCCCAGCAACCACACAACCATCTGTAATGAGATCTGATGCTCTAAATAAATATTTTATTTAAAAAATGAAAAAGCAATAAAGGACAGCTACATTCAGTGGGGTGGAGAGTGATTCTCCCAGGAGACCCAAGTGAAGGAATTAATGATGTTCTAGGCCAGGTACTGCTCTGAGAAGCCCTCAGAAGCAGGAATGTGCCCTTACTCAAACAAGGGACCGAGGTACCAGCGTCAGGCAGCAACAATTAAGGTCAGAGATGGGTAGAGCTGTGCCTGGCATGGGAGACCTGAGGATGGTGGCAGGAAGGTCAGAGGGTCCTGAGCAGAGGAGTAGTGTCACCTGAGATGGAGTCTCTCCACTGCTGGAGGATTCTGTCAGCGGGGAAGGATGCCTTTCGCCTCCGGAATAGCCCACTCCTGTCCCATAGGTCTGGCAATGAGAGGCCCCTTTAGGTGGCCTCAAAGCTGCCTCCCAAGAGTTACTGCGTAGGATTCACCCCACCACTGTGAGACTCAGAGCAAGGACTGTGTGTCACAGAGATGTCTCCTCAAGCTATCTGTCTCCCTACTTCCCCAGGCTCTTACAACAACCTCTGTGTTCCTCCTGACACCTGGATGCTCAGGGTCACGCTAAACTGACAGTGACCCACCATCTCCATATTTGCCTGGGGTTGTTGGGGTGACTGCTCTGAAACTCAGTAGAAAGGAGGTCAGACATTCGGGGTCACCCACCTTTCTCACCCCCTGTGGTGGTGGTGGTGGTGGGGAACTTCTGCAGTGCTGGTCTGCCTAAACAGAAGGGGGCAGAATGTCCTGTCCCTCTCCTATCCTGGTTCATCTATCCAGTGTGACCCTCCTCCCTGGCTGTGGAAACTTCTCCTGGGTGAGTCTGAGGACTGTGGGCATCTTAGAGTAGCTGGGGAAGAGGGAGGGGAAGGGGAAGGGGAGGGGGCGGGAGAAGGAAGGGGCACACAAGGACAATGGAGAAGCTTCAGAGGACTGATAGGGAAGGATTGCCGAGATGATGGATGGTCCAGACAGAAAAGGTGAGCATAAAATGAGGATAAAATGGTGAGGAGAGAGACACTGCGCTCTGCCTTCTGCAGTGGTGGAGGGACCAGGAGGAGCGGGAGGCATTTACTGCCCTCTCTTTTATAACTTTCAGACCCTATAAAACACATTTGCTCTCTCCTGTAAGTTAAAAAATAAAATAAAATCAAAACCAAACCAACCAACCAAATAAAAACAAACAAGACAATTTTTTTCCTGAGACAGGGTTTCTCTGTGTAGCCCTGGCTATCCTGGAACTCATTCTGTAGACCAGGCTGGCCTCGAACTCAGAAATCCTCCTGCCTCTGCCTCCCAAGTGCTGGGATTAAAGGTCTCACTATGCAGTCCTGGCTGTCTTGGAACTGGTTATGTAGACCAGGCTAGCCTCCAACTGAGCCCTGCCTCTACCTCCTGAGTGCTGGGATCAAAATCATTCACCCCCGTACCCAGCATGCACAGCACTTTATTAAGCAACTTGTTTTGCTCTTAGCAGACTCCCCAGACTCTGACCCCCACACTTCCTGTTCCTTATCATCTGCTGTCCTGAGGTTGACCACGGCTACCAGGGTGGTCACTACTAACTCCTATCAGCTGCTGTTAGCTGTCAGGTTTGCCGGAGGGTGGGGACTTGTCCGTCTCATGCATCAAAGTGGCTGATGCCTGGCACGCGGCAGAAGCCATGGCTTCTGCCTGCACTGTCTCCCCATCCCACTGTCCTTACTTCACGCTCACACTTAGGGAAAGGTTCTTCCTCCTGGGGCTCGGTAAGACACACCCCTTCAGTGCTGTGTTTAGGATTCAGGGAAATCAGACCCAGGATGGGTTGCTCACTGTGTTTCTCGGTCTCCAGGAAATGCTTAGCCTTTCTGAATTATGTGGACCCCAGTACCTGGCTGACAAGCTGTCTATACGCAACCAAAACAGCTAAGTTATGTTCCCCACCCCCAGTACTGCTTGCCTATCATTCCCCACCCCCATGCCAACTAGAGAAGGAAGCTTAGGCTTCCTTGGGAAGCCCCAGGCCTCCTGCGGCCCCCTCATCCTCCCCAGCGTGCGCATACAGTCAGATCTCACGGTTTCTAACTCACCGATGTGTTTCCCATACATGTGGTAGAAGAAAGAGACGCAGTAGAACTTGGCGCTGGCGTTGTACAGGGGACTCACCAGCCTTGCGCGGTCCCCCAGCTCCCGGGGTCTGGAGGTCTCAATGAACATGTAATAGCCTGCAGCGGAGGGGAGGGGAGGGGAGGGTACTAGGAGTCTTTCCTCCTTGGCCACCCAGCCACTGTACAACTGAGTTCCTCTCTTCAGTCCTAGCATAGCTGGTGAGGCCCAGTCTCCCTGAGGCAAATCACAGAGCCCTGCAGGGATCAACTCCGAGTTCAGAAGCTCTTTAATTTCTTTCATTCTGATCTTCAGTCAGGTCAAAGTTATGTCTCCCTCAGACTAGGGTTCCCTGAGGACAGGGTGTGTCTCCCTGGGGATTGTCTGTGTCTCTCTCACCTCAGACTAGGGGTCTACAGACCTAGACTCCTCCCAGAAGTCACCCTCTATCCCCCACCCCCCAAGACAGGGTTTCTCCGTGTAGCCCTGGCTGTTCTGGAACTCACTCTGTAGACCAGGCTGGCCTCGAACTCAGAAATCCCTTGCCTCTGCCTCCCAAGTGTTGGGATTAAAGGCCTGTGCCTCCACTGCCCAGCTTTTTTTTTCTTTTCCACCCTCTATTCCTAACAACAGGCCACACCCTCACCTTCAGGGGTGCCACTGATGTCAGTAGGAGGCCCAGTATTGGGAGAGCGCTTGGGGTTCTGGGTAAGCGCATTCTGCCGCGTCCAGTCAAAGTTGTCTGTCAGATCCTGGGTGTAGCCGCAGATTTTCTCATCCTCAAAGTGACAGGTGTTGTCTGTGTGGAGGGCACAGGGGGTAGGGTGGGGTGGGGTGGGACAAGGAGGTTCAGATGCCTGGTCTATCCTTACCCTCCCTCCCCATTAACACCCCTAAGCCAACTTTGAATACTCTATAAACAACAGGTCCTGGAAGACCAGGCAGTGGCGCCCGGGACAAATGTATTCCAGAACAAGAGTCCGTGCCTGCTTGAGACTTCCTTCCAGAGTAATGATTCTAGACACATACAATAAAATGCACAGGAGCTTCAAAGGAAATCAATTAAATTGAAATACAGTTGTCAAAATAGTCTTGTAATCTGTTATATAATAACAGGGGCTCCTTTATTATGTAATTAAATCGCAACATCTAGCATGAGGTCTAATAACTACCGTGGTTCTGAAATGCTAATGAATAAAAGTGACATTTGCAGATGCCTGCAACAGCTATAAGACAACGGGGAGACGCAGGCTATGGGCGGGCGACAGAGTAACGGGTACCCGTGATTATTCTATGTGGTGGTTTGTTGTCTGCATTCATCATTAAAAAGCATGTTGAATATCTGTCAGAAATAACGGCGTGCCTCTTCAGACTCGGATACCCCTTGCGTTCTATACTGAGGACCCTTGCGGGCGCCCGGCATCACAGATTACAACCCTTCCTTCTCTAGGCTGCTTTTTGTTCAGAGAATCCCATTGCAGAAGCAGAGGGCCTCAGGACAGCCCAACTTTCCTGTTACTGTGATGGCCAGTGCCCTCCCACCACCACCAACGTGCAGCCTTTAAGCCCTGGAATAAACTACTAGGGTTGCAAGTGTCTCCCCACCTCCCCATCCTCTATTGCTGGCCTTCTCCATGGAAACACAGGAAGAAGTAATTCTTCTCTCTGGGTATCTCTTAAGGTTCCCAAGTCCCATGGGGGACTCTGTGTCCCTAAAGAGTAAGGGAAGTTAAGGACTGGGCTCTCACCTGACAGGCTGGGCGAGTTGATAGCTGAAAAAGCAAGCAACAAAACCAAGTCAGAACAGAGCATGCCCAGTCTGGAGGGTGGGGGAGGGGAGTGGGGGGATGGGGAGAATCTTTGGGGCCAGGACTGGGGACCAGTAGACCTGACCATGACAGGGTAAGCGTGAACAGTGGGGGGGCTCCAAGTTTGAAGGCTGTGTAGGAAGGGTATATGGGGTGGGCCTACTCCCCCCTGCCACCGCCAGAGCTGCCACCACCGCTGCCACCACCATCACCTACGCTCTGTGTAGTGGATGATTCGGGAAGCCATGTCACCAGCCCCAAAGGTGGTGTAGGGTGTGAGGCGGATCTCATAGCTGTGGGGCATGCGGAGATCAGTCAAGATGTACTCCAGCAGCTGTCCCTTCTCCACACGCCGAACAGGGATGGCCTTGACCATGGCATTGTGCTGGTTCAACTGTGGATACAGGGGTGTTCCCAGATGCCCAAAAGGCCACACCCTCCTCTGGAGGGGGGGGGCGGAGCCCAGGCCCTGGAAAGCTTCAGGAGAGCTGAAGGAGCAAAGGTCTGGGACAGCAGGTCTTTAGTTTCCCCATCTTGGAGATGGACACTTTGCTGTTCCAGGTCCTGTCCCAGGATTGTCTCTATGCTAACAATTATATATAATAGCATATTGTAGCAACAGGCATGGAGCAATTAGTGTGTCCTGGGCACTATAAAGCACTTATGCTGCATCAATTCACCTAATATTCAAAACAACAATCTTCTTGAAATAGTAACATTGTTCTACTTCATTGATAAGCAAACGAGGGTCAAAAGAGCTGTTAGCTCTTTTCTAACTGTTAGCTGCTAGAAGTTGGCTCTGTTACCCCCCCCCCCCACCCCCTGCCTTTCCCACATCTAGGCCCTGTTCCCAAGGGCCACAGTCTTCCCCCTTCCTGCCCCCCACTACTGCCTCTTGGGCAGAGCAGGACCTCATCATCTATTGGACCAGGTAGGCATGAGAGTGGCTCACAGACTCAGGCTTTGTATCACAGAGTCCCGGTCCTTAGCCCTGAACACCAGAGTCAATGTTCATTCTGTGAGTCAAAATGGCTTTGCCCTGAACCCGGCTGTCGTATGTCCGGTTCCCAGCTGTGTCCAGTAAGGAGGATACAGGACCTCAGAGGCTTGCAGCTCTGGCCACTACATCTGGACTCTTCCTCTGCCTCAGAAAAGTTGTCAAGACAGAAGGGGCCGTGTCTGGGAATTCCTCCCCTGTCCGGATTTCCAGGACCCGCCACCCTCCCATGCCCCATTGCGCATGCGTCATGCCCCAGCCCACCTGTCGGATGCTGAGTCTGTAGTTGAGCACGGGGTCCACGGCATCTGGCTCCCTCTGTGTCCACTGCAGCACATAGGAGTAATTCTTGGACAGCTTGTGGCTGCGGGTGGGGTTGGGGGTGTCGAAGTAAAACTCCGGGCTGTAGGCTTTGGCTGAGAGGGCAGGGAGGGGGGCATGGGGCCGTGGAGGGTGAGGGTGGGGTGGGAGAGACACAGGGAGAGGAGCCGTGGGAAAGAGGAACAGAGGTGGAGGCAACAAAGAGAAAGGGGTGTCGTGAGGAGAGTTGGTGTTGGAAGGAGAGGGGATAATGAAGGCGAGTGGGGGTGGGGCGGAGATGGAGGGGGCAGATTGTAAATTCCAAGAGGGGATGTTGGTGAGGATAGAGAGGAAAGGCCAAGGAAGAAAACAGAAAGATTGGTAAAGACGAAGGCCAGGCATATAGAGAGGAAAGAAAGTAGTGATGGGTGGAGGTCAAAAGGTTGGGAGACAGGAAAAATGGGGGAACGGGTGGAGAGGGAGGGGGAGGGGAGGGGGAAATGTCACAGGGGCCTCTGGCTGGCAAAGCTGAGTGGGTCGGGAGAGGCCTGGAGGGGGGCGGGCAGCGACCTGCAGCTGGCTCTCCTGCTACTGAGGGGTTGTAGGGTGCAAGAACTAAAGGATGCACCTAGCGCCTTTGGGGGCTATTGAGAAAGCCGGGGGTGGGGGGAGGTGACAGGCAACAGGGAATCGGGTCCCTGCGGGTGCACTGCTACCTCTAGGGTGGCAACTGGCGAAAGGTCCGGGGGTGGAGGGATAGGAGGAGATTATGTTCTGGCTAGCCCAGCCTCAATCAGCTGTTCAGAGGCATCTTCTTCCCTCCAGGCTACAAGCGGGGTACCCAATGGCTTTCCTCCATTCACACTCTCTGAGGTCAGGGACCATGGAGGAAAGGCTTGAGTTATGGCTGAGATGGGACTGGGCCCAGATTTTGATTGTGGGCAGGGCTGAAGGGACAGATGCACTGAGCTGGAATCTGATGAGGCTGAAGGGGGCCAAACCTACTGTGGTGCGTGTGAAAGGGGGCGTGGCTGTAAGAGGCCAAAGAAAGGGACTGAACCGACTTTGGCAGGGAGAAACCAGGAACTGGGGTAGAGGGGCGTGGTCTTGAGGGGGTGTGCCTTCAAGAGGAGGGATAAAAAGTCTTGGGAAGACAAATGCCTAAAGACTGTAGAAGCTAGAAGCGAAGAGCAGTCCAGGCAGGTGTGGCAGGGCCGCAGGGAGGAGGGCGAGGGGGAGGGGTAGAGGTTGGGGTGGATGACGGAGCCTGGTCCCAGGAAGGTGTGGGCGGTGTGGGCGAGCAGGCTCGGGTGGGGCCGACCGGACGCTCACCGGAGACCTGGAAGAGGCAGGTGGCTGAGCCCACGTCGTTGGAGACGCTGCACTCGTAGCTGCCACTGCTGTCACGGGTCAGGGCGTCCAGGCGCAGTTCTGCGTGATCGGAGGTCTCAGCAGCAGTGGCGGGGAGAACAGGCGGCGGGGGCAGCAGCTGTCCTTTGAAGCGCCACACGGCCGAGGCGATGCGTTGGGGACTGCCACGCAGGAGCGAGCAGCGCAGGAGCACAGGCCGGCCCAGAGCCTGGCGCACGTCTTGGGAACTGGGCTCTACCTCTGGAGGGACTGCGGACCGGGACTATCGTCAGTAGGACCATGGAAGAAGCAGTTCATTTGTCCCCCAGTCCGGTGACCCTGAGAGGCTCTCAGGGCCGGTACACTCGCAACTCACTCATACAGCACCCACACTCAGACTGCGGGCCATTCCCTCCAGCCATGCTTCCTAGACTGGGCCACTGGTCGTGCCTCAGTGGGTCCCCTCGACCAACACATAACGCAAGACCGCACAGCCTCCGAGCTTGGAACCTGGTTCAAATCCCAGCCTTGCTATGCAAACTGAGGCAAATTACTACCTCGGCGGGAGGGGATGCCAAGGACTTTTTAGGTGGTGTGCAAACAGTAGGAGGAGGGGTGGGGTTGGCCTAGGTTGGATGTCTGGGGAAGGGACTCACAGTGTACCGTCAGCTGCACCTGAGCCTCCCGGGGTCGTACGTTGAAACCATTGTAGCGAGCAGTCTGGCAGCGGTAGGTACCGCTCATGTCTCGGCTCACACTTTCCAGCCGCAGCTTCCCATCCGGAGTCTCTTCCAGGGCCAGCCCCGAGGGCAGAAGGGCGGCCTCCTTGTCCACTCGAGACCACAGCACTGGAGGCCGGGGCTTGCCCCGCACTTCGCATTGGAGCTCGGCAGGAGAGCCCTCCCGAACTGTCACCGCTGCTCGGCCCTTGGGCACACTGATGGTGGGCGGTACTGAAGGAGGGTGGAGAGGAGTCGACCGAGTTAGGGACCCCTGGCCTCTGACCTGGGGCTCTACCTGTTGCCTACCCAGGCTGGCCTTGAACTTGCTATGTAGCAGAGGCTAGCTTTGAATTTGTCCTCCTGTCTCAAGACTCTCAAGCACTTTTAACCTCTTTCCCAGCCCCTCAGCTTTTTTAGAAATGTATTTTTATATTTATTTATGTGTATATGTATTTGCATACACATATGTATGTGTGGCCCAAGGAGGCCAAAAGAGGGCACCAGATCCCCAAAACCTGCATTAGAGAGTGTAATGAGCCACCCCAGATTTCCAATCTGGATGCTGGGAGCCACTGAGCCATCTCTCCAGCAGCCCTTCAGGTTTTCTTGCCTACACAATCAGCAAGGTGTATTAGTCTATCTCCCAACATCTTGTAGCCCTTCTTCCAAAGTAATAAGGTTACTTGGTTTCAGTAAGGCCTGCACTACTTTTCCCAGCATGCCTCTGAATAAATGCTGACCAATGGAATAGTATAGAAAATACAGGTCTTCCTGCAGGTCAGGATGCAGGTCACTGGCCTCAAGTGGAACCGCCATCATGGAGGTGACAACAAAGGGTGGTACCTAGAATCCTGAAGAACTTGTGGAGACCAGCTGCCATCCTAAACCAGGCTGCTCCACAGCCAACTTCCACACGACACATCTCACTTGTGTGCCGGCTCCGGATGGAACCCGGGGCCTTATATGTGCTAAGCCAGAGGCTCTGCTGGTGAGCCACACCTCAGCGGCTAAATCACTATTAATTAGAGTTCCATTATTCACAGCTGAACCCACGCCACCCCAACACACTGCCAAATGGAGGGTTGTTTTTTTCAGAAGACCTCCCCAGGTCTCGGCCCACATCAAACATTTTATCATTAAATGTCAAGCACTGAGCATTAAATATAATTAAATATAAAGCGACTATTTGTAAATAAGTATACAAACCAGGCGAAGGTCCAGTTATCTCATTTATATAATTTGCACCCTGCCAACATTTGTGCATCTGTTGGCTTGCATTTCACGGCTTTCTCTTCCTGTTTTGGAGCCAGTCGGTTCTTTTTTTTTTTTGTCCCCCTCCAGGTTTAAATTGTTTCTAGAGGCTTTTATGAGACTTCCATGCTCCAGGCATCAGACATGTGAGCCAAATACCCTAGGCCCCTTCCCTCAATCAGAAGCTTCTGGTCTCCTGAGCCCTTTAGGCCCCCAAGATGAAGAGATGTCCCCCCTTTTTGGCCATATGCCCTGGGTTAAAGCTCTAGATTTGGGCTCTGGGGAGGAGGCCCTTAGACCCCAACCTCATCACTGCCAGACTCAACTTCCACCGCTACCCTCCTAGATGCACCATGCTCTTGTGAGACATCCTCTCACCTATTGGGAGAAACACCTAGTCTCCCGCGCTGTGGGGCTTCTATGGCTCCTTTCTGTTTGCTGTACTTTTCTCTGGGTTTATTTCCTCACCTGGCAGAACCTATAGGACCCCTCCCCCCAAAAACACCCAACTGGAACCCACCTCCTCCTCCGGTTCCTCAGGCAGCCTAGCTTCCCTTCCAAAGTGTCCCCTTTCCAGACTCCTCCTTTGCCTCCTAGGCAAGAGTTCCAGGGTTTTCCCTATCTTCTCCCTTCTCTTACCAGCCCTAGCTCCCCTGCCCAGACAGTGAGTTCTGAGGAAGGGGCTGGCGATGCTGGAGTCCCAGGTTCTTAGCTCCTCGGGACCTTGACACAGAGTGTCCTGTGAAAATGAAACTCAGGTCTTTGTGGAGTCCCAATCCACTCTAAGGTCTTAGTCAAGTTCACCTGCTTTAAGAAATACCATCTGTTGTCTCCAGTCCCCTTGGGTTTCCCTGCATGCAGATGTCAAAGATGGGAGGGGGTCACCAAGGTCCCTGGGTCAAGTTGCCCACAAGGAGAAACTGATTAAGGGCCAGAGGAAGATGCACTCATAACTCTTAGAGCATTTAGGACTCTCAGTACTTGTCATAGTACTGCTCGGTCTTGTGCCAAGGTCAGTTAGCTTCTATTCAAGGTCCTGGAGAGCCTCTTCCAAAAGAATCACCCCCTGGTTTCCTGCCATTCTTCCATAGCAGTGACTGAGCACAGACACCAGAGGACCCTGCCTGGGCTCTCAGCCCAGCTCCAACGCAAGCTAAGTTTCTCAAGTGCGAATTTCTAAGGCACTCTAATTCATCAGTAAGAAGAGAAGATAAAACTGCCACCTCCGACTGGTTAGGTAACTCCACAGTAAAGGCCCTTGCTGCCAAACCTGTTGACCTGAGTTTGATCCCTGAGACCCACATGGTAGGAGAGATCCAACTCCAGCAAGTCATTCTCTGGCTTGCACACATGTGCCACGGTACATGTGTACACATGCATACCCACAGAAAAGAAATGAGCGGAATGAACTACAGAAGTGAATGGAGAAAATCAATGCTCGTCATAACGCATAGTGGTGCTCGATGTCCTATTATCAGCTAATTGTATTATTATAATAATTATTATCAGAACGAAGACTTGAATCTTCACCATGGCCTGTCATAGGATGCATTCTGTCCCTTCAGAATTCTTATGTTGGCATTCTAACGCGACTGTCTGAAAATGACTATGTTGGAGGAAGGCCTTTGAAGGATGAAGTCAATGGGACCTCCCCTAATCCCGTCTAGGACACAGACAAGGCTAGGGGACAAGAGGCAACCAGCTAGCCACGGAACCCAACCCTGGTGGCACCCCTCCCTCAGACCTCCAGCCTCCACACTGAGAGGTTCCCCACGGTGGCCTTTCTAAGATGATACAATTCCACAATCCTAACCACTGTGCCTCTTCCCGCCTTCCAAAGGGCCAGTGTGCTCCCCTAGCTCAGGGACTTTGCATATGCTGACTCTGTGGCCTCCCTCTCTCTTTGTAAACTCTCTGAAACAGGTTCAGCTTCCCACCAAGTTCAATGAACATAGCATCTATTCTCCCATTATTCTACCCCAGGTTGTAGGACTCAGCTATGACAGAGACCCAACACATGTGTGTGGCATAACCAAATGGTGTCCTCCTTCCTCTAGTTGCCCATTTGCAAATTGCTGTCCGCCCACCCCTTGTCCTCAAATCCTGCCCCCCACCCCACCCCACCCCCACCTCTTCGGGCTTCTCCGGCTCCCGATGCTCCCACCTGTCTCGGAGGAGATGTTGACCTCTACGCTGAGGTCGGGCACAGGTGACCCCGGGAAAGAAGCCACGCACAGGTAAGTGCCGTAGTCACTGAAGTGTAGGTCAATGAGCTCCAGGCTGCTGGTGATGGCAGGCAACTCCGGGTCATTTCGGGTCACCAGCAGCCTCTTGGATGTGCGTGCCGGCTTGCCGTTTTTAAACCACTGGTAGTTCACCTTCTCCTGGGGCACGGCGTCCACGTGGCAGGACAGCTTCAGGTCCTGACCCAGCTGAATGTTCTCGCTCTCTTTGATCATGTCGGGGGTGATCTGGAATGTGGCATTCTTCAAGGCTGCAAGGGGAGATCGGGCTCAAAGAAGGGCTGGGGCTGGCCCAAGGACAGGTATCCATGTTCTACCCCAGCCTCTCCCCTCAAACTGGCTGCACACCACCCCTGCACGTATACACGTACACACACACACACACACACACACACACGAGCGTGCAATTTCTCTCAGTCCAGAAATGGTTCCAAGAGCTCAGAGATGTTTTCATAGCTTTAAAGACCTGAGTGCAGAGAAATGAGGTTGGTGCTGACTCCAGGCGTTAGTAATGAGCACACTTCATCAGTGAGATGTTCTGGCCCAGGCATCCATCAGCCACCTAACCTCTGAGGGAGGCTGTTACTATGTATTCCTTAGGATGCAGGGAACTGGGACTCAGCCAGTCTAACTAACATTCTCAGAGCCTTCTTGGCCACAACACTGATTTGTTTGTATTTGTGTTTTAAACCTCGTGTATGCAAAATACTGATTTAGAAGGAGACAGAAGTCTTGATAGTGGCTCTGGGTAGCATGGATTCTAAGGAAACTGAAGAGCAATTGATTGCCCCTATCTCCCCTTGGTACTGTCTGACTCCTTACAACATGCCCGTGTGATTTTTTTTAAGGATAAAAAGCCAACAGGATGATCCTGCATGCAATTTCATGACATCACAGGGTCTGCAAAGCCAGGGTTCTGCATGCTTTTTAAAATGCGGGTCTTGTTTGAAGTCAGAGCCCTTACTTAATAAGCGAGGCGCTAACTTGACAGAACATGTACAGTAGGGTGGAGGTCAGGACTGGGCTGGACAAGACAGGCTGTGGAGTCACCCCAAGAGGTGACTGCCACTACTTAAGTCCAGAAAGATCTCGCCAGCCCATGTTGTAAAGGTCAAGTGGGGTCGGGTGGAGACAGCTTGTCTTTGATGGGAAATGTGAAGCTTTCTCTGTGGAAGGGAAAGCCAGGACTGTGAGCTCTATTCGTGTTACTTTGCTTCTCAGTCCAACTGAAGGTGAAGAGAGTCAGCCTAAGAGAGTCGGCCTCTCCTCAGAGTGGAGACAGGGGAAGAGACTGACTGGTCAGCTAGAGAACACCACAGAAGCCAGTGCCAGGTAGCAGAGGCTTGGTTCTATCTGTCAGCAACTCTGCCTCACATCCAGGGCTAAGAGCTGGACGAAACCTGGGTCTTTTTAAAATTTACTTGTTTGATGTTTTAAACACTCGGGAGGCAGAGGCAGGCGGATCTCTGAGTTCAAGGCCAACCAGTTCTACAAAGTGAGTTCCAGGACTACACAGAGAAAGCCTGTATTGGAAAAAAAAAGTGTATGGGTGTTTGCTTACTTGTAAATGTGTGCACTGTGTGTGTACACAGTGCTCATGGAGGCCAGAAGAGGGGCCTAGTCCTTGGAACTGGGATTACAGGTGGTTGTGAGCCACTCTGTGGGCCCTCGGGACTAAATTTGGGTCCTCTGCAGGACCAGCAAGTGCTCTTAACTGCTGGGTCATCTTTTCAGTCTGTATTTTTTGTTTTTTGGTGTTTTTTTTTTTTTTTTGAGACTGGACCTCAGGTAGTCCAGGCTAGCTTTGGACTTGCTATATAGCCAAGGATAGCCTTGACTCCTGATCTCTACCTTCCATTACTGGAATGAAAGGTTTGCATTATCATACTCTGAAAGTTTTGGCCTAAAAAAAAAGAAAAAAAAGAAAAGAAAGAAAAAATAACCCAAACAACAACAACAACAAAAACCAAAAAAATGAAACAAACCAAACCCCTCCAAATCAGGACAAGAAGCTAATAAAAGTGGCCAAGGTTGAGAGTTAGTAAGGAATGAGTCTATACCTTTTTTAGATCTTATGCAGGTCTGATACTGTGCTACACTTAGTAATTAACTTCAGATTTGTTGACACTCTATGCTACTAGAGATTTGTACATGCACAGAATACCTTTAATCCCAGCACTTGGGAAGCAAAAGCAGGCAGATCTCTGTGAGTTGGAGGAAAGCCTGATCTATAGAGTGAATTTCAGGCTGGCCAGGGCTATGTAGTAAGATCCTGTCTCAAAAAAAAAATTGTATATATGGCCTATAAAAATGTTAATGTCACTTAAATTTGGTCAGTCTGGAGCTAGGAAGAAATCCACCACGTTTAGCTTTGTGTAGCCTCCGACTCAGAAATCTGCCTGCCTCTGCCTCCCAAGTGCTGGGATTAAAGGCGTGCACCACCACTGCCCCGTGATTATCAGTCTAAAAGAAACAGGTCAGCAATACCAGACCTTCTTGAAAATTGCAAATTGTCGTTCTTCTGCCCCTGATGGTAGACCGCTGAATTGCAGGGAAATCGGGGTGCGGCTCCCTGACCCACCTCACCCTCTGGGGCAAAGAGATGGCTCCCTCTCCCGGTTGGCCGGCAGTTCCTGAACCGGCAGGGACCCTGTTTGTCCCACTACTCCCCGCCTGCCCCTCCAGACCACGTACATCGCACCAGCAGGTTGACCGTCTTCTTGGCTGGGTTGCCTACATTGTTGGTTGCTGTGCAGTTGTAGTAGCCAGAATCCCGGGCCTGCACTGAAGGGATGCTGAGGGTACCACCCTGAGCCAGAGCTCCCAGGGGCAGTGGGCCAGGTCCGTGGGACCAGTGCAGCTGGGGGAGGGGATCGCCGCCCGTCAGCAGACACTGCACTGTCACGTTCTCCCCAGGGTTCACCACCAGAGTTTCGTTCACAGACAGCTTCAAGGCTGGAGGTGCTAAGGGGACAAGGCGGTGGGGTCTCAGGAGGCTTCCAGGGCTAAATGAGAAGGAGACGAGGGAACAGAGAAACCTGGGCAGGACGGGTCAGGGAAGCTCTGGCAGAGATGAGGGAAGCCCAGAAATGGATGCTGGGGGGATGGGGGAGGAGCTTGGCATGGGGTAGAGCGTGGGTCCACGTGGGCGTGGGGGGTGGGAGGTGTCTGTACCCGTGGTGTTGGTGAGCTGGAAGGTGATAGCCTTGTCTGGGATGCCGCAGACGTTGCGCACGGACACCTGGCAGGTGTAGCTGGCATAGTCTTGGGGCCGCAGGTTCTTCAGCTTCAAGACCTTCGTCTCCCCCTGGGTGGTGGTGGATCACTGGAGTCAGGGACCTGCTTCGGTCTCCTGGGGTCCCCCACATTCATTCATCTATCTCACAGCACGGACAGCAGGCAATTCCTACGCTAGTTCTTATCTCCCCCCAGCCCCGCCCATACCACCTTCTGCAGGAAACCTCCAGCCCCGCCCCCTCCGGCTGAGATTTCAGACTTCTCCGTGGCAGAGGCTGCCCCCGGGCACGCAGATGCCAGGGTTAGGCCTAAGTCTCCCGCTCTGGGAAGAGAAGAAGTGGGAAGGGATTACTTTTGTGGCTTGTAAGCCACACAACATGGGACTGGCCTACAGGCCCCATAAGGAGCTGACAGTCCCTTTATAAAAGCCTCCCTGGCCGAATGGCTTTGTCACCATCTCCTGGAACTGAGAGGCCTCTTTTCATCCAGCTCCTGTAGTATCTCTTCATGGGTCCCCATCTCAGCCACAGTAGCAGGCACGGATGGCTTGCGTGTCCTTCGGATTTCGTTTTTCTCTCCAGCCATTTTCTAAGGGACACGTCGTCTTTGGGAGCCCCCTGTGTGGGGCTCACTCTGCCCTCTGACCTCTCTGCTCTGACTTTTCACTCCGGTTTGTGTAGAGGCCAGCCTCCCGCCCAGACACTGCACTGATGACCTTAGGCCAGTCTCCAGACCTCACTCCCCCCCCCCCCCATCTCTCCTGGGTTACAAGAGTATGTGGAGCCAGCTGCCCATCCTGACCTGAGTATAGAGAGGCTCGTAGATGTCAACCCCATTGTCCTGGCTGTGGGACAGGGTGTCGGAGCCCCGCTTCCAGATAAAGCGGGCGGGCGGGTTGGAGCTGACGGTACAGCGCAGAAACACAGTCTTCTCCTGGTAGAAGTTGCCTCGGACGTCGCTCACCGTCTGGTGCACCGTCAGCACAGGCTCGTCTAAGTCTGAAAGAACAGCAGCCCTAAGTCAAGATGAGGTGGCCACAGAGCAGGGGGCTCAGGCTCCTGGGAGCCCTTAGGAGAGCAGAGCTACTTTTAAAGGACACAGGAAGTGGACGCCTGCCTTTGGGTCTGCAAGCTTGACTAAGCTGTTAGAGACAGGGAAGTGGATCTGATGGATGACTTCCCAGGGTCCCGATCAGCTGTCCTCCCCCAAGGACCTGTATGGGGCCTCTAGCTCTACACGGTTTATAGGATGGAAGAGGCAGCTGTAGACTGGAAACAAGTTCAAAGCCAGGTTTAAACTCCCTCATTGGCTGTTAGTTGGTAGTGACCTACCTAAGTTCCTTTTCTCTCTGGGCCTCAGTTTTTTTCATTGACCAACCAGACTGGGATGGGCAGCCTTCAGGTCTGTTTAAACAATATGGAGATTTTTTTTTTTTTGGTTGTTGTTGTTTGTCTTTTGGGTTTTGTTTTGTTTGTTTTTATTTTTGTTTTTGAAACAGGGTCTCACACATCCCAGGCTGGCCTGGAACTCACTATGCTGCAGAGACTGAACTTTTTTTCTTTTTTTCCGAGACAGGGTTTCTCTGTGCAGCCCTGGCTGTCCTGGAACTCACTCTGTAGACCAGGCTGGCCTCGAACTCAGATATCTGCCTGTCTCTGCCTCCCAAGTGCTGGGATTAAAATCATGTGTCACCACTGCCGGCTGAGGCTGAACTTTTGAACTTCCAGCCTCTACCACTCAAGTTTGGCTTTTACAGGCGTTCGCCACCACACTCAGTTTGTGCAAAACCACAGCGCCTTTTGCATGCTGAGCCAGCACCCTACCAACAGAGCCACATAGTAACTGGGATTTCTTTTTAACGCTGATGCCGAGAACTCTGGTGATTGTCTCTGGGGTGCTGTTTGCTGGCAGAGTATATCAGGGAATTACCTAGCAGGCATGTCTGACATTTTGGTGGTGGGACATGATGTTCTCTCATCAACAAACAAACAAGCCAAATGAATCTCAGTGTTTTCAGTGAGCTTCCTGTTTTGTGCTAGGCAGCATTTACAGCCGTCTTAGGGTGCACGTTGCCTCCAGACCACAGGTGGCGCCCTCCCTAGTCTAGCTTCTTGGAAACATACTACTACACCTAAAAACCAGTGGTGCACTGGGCAGTGGTGGCACATGCCTGTAATCCCAGCACTTGGGAGGCAGAGGCAGGTGGATTTCTGAGTTTGAGGCCAGCCTGGTCTACAGAGTGAGTTCCAGGACAGCCAGGGCTACACAGAGAAACCCTGTCTTAGAAAGCAAAAGCCAAACCAACCAACCAACCAAACAAACAAACAAACAGTGGTGCTTCCACATTGTACAAATGGAAACACTTGTTGAGCGGGTGGCTTAAGGCATCCTTGATGTCTGGCCACATTCACTGTCACCTAAGAACTTCCGGAAGCAGAGTCCAGGTGTGAGGATTGGAGAGATGGCTAATCCTGTGAAAACATCTCCCACCAAGCCTGACGGCAGAAGTTTGATCCCCAAGACCCAGGACCCAGAAGGAGAGAGCTCCTTCAAGTTGCCCTGTGACCCCACACCCTACACATGCTACACAAATAAATAAAAATTTAAACTTTCCTCAGAGAGTCTAGTATACAGCCCAGGCTGTGTCTGGGGGTGTCTACAGTTTCACAGGGTAGTGGGGAGCAGAATCCCAGAACTGATTCTGTATCCTTAACTCTCATAGAAGACTGTCCCCACTCTGGGGTGTTGTTGGAAACAAGACTGGGGTACCTTGCTTTTTCTTCATCTGAGAAAGAAGTATAATTCAGTATATCTTTTAAAGGGTTGCATCACGGTCCACAAGAGGACATGGGAATGCAGAAAAGATTTAGGGAGCTACAAGGCAGAGGGACAGCACACAGCTGACCATTCCCAGCGAGGTCTTTCCAGTCCTTCACTACCCTGCCACTTCTCCATCCTATCCTTTCCCTCCCCCCACCCACTCCCTTCCCCCGAGGGTTCGGGAGCCCTGGAGGGGCACGGCCTGTCAGGGTCCAGAACCTTGAGGGACCTTAACTCACACTGCACGTCCACACGGATAGACTTGATGGCCGGTACGCCCACTCCGTTCTCCGCCTTGCAGTAGTAGCGACCTCCCTGCGTGCGGCCAATGCGCTCAATCCGCAGAGTCTCATTGAACACTGACGTCTCCTGGAACTTGTCTGATGCGCTGCCGGCAGTTTTGGTCCACCGCACCTGGGTGGGCAGTCACCGCACTGAGGCTGAAGGCCCTGCCTGCGCTCGTATCCCCTGCCTGCCCCAAGCTCTCCAGGGTACCGGAGAGGGTGGACCCCGGTCTGATCCCCATGATCCCTTAGAATGCTACAGTGATAAGAAGGGCAGAGAAAAGGTTAAAGGTCAGAGGGAGGAGGCTCTCAGGAGTGGAGGCAGGCAGGGCTGTGGGTCAGGACAGATATGGGGCGTGAGCGAGCCTCTTTCCCAACTAAGTTGCTTAGGGTTAACGGACGGTTGGACAAGCATATACTCGGTGCTGGAAAGACTGCTGAGTGTGTGCTGACCTGCTTGTTAGCTTAGTGATCTCATGGGTGACTCAGTCTTCAGTCTCTCACTCCTGGACTTGAAAGAGCTCTGCTGGAAGCCAGTGTCAAAGATGGCTTTATGGGCTTCACTCTCTTCTGTAGGCCCCGCCCACTGTGTCACTGTTCTAGAGTTCTGCTTGGAAGAGCCTAGACTAGGATGCAAAACTGATTTCTATCATGGCCTTGATCAGGAGAAAGCCCACTCTTCTGCCCTAAGCAGTCCTGTGGAGAGGAGCCTAGGAGAAGCCACACTTCTCTCCGAAGAGAGTTCTCCAGTCCCACTCCTCCTGGAATGACTGACACCCAACTGCAGCCTTTTGAGAGAGCCTGCACCAGAATCTGCCAGGCTGCTGGATCCCTGCCACCGGCACTGGGAGACAGGAAGTGTTCCGGGACTCAAGCCCCTGCATTTTGAAGTATTTGCCAGTCAACAATAACTAATATAGCATAATGCCTACTTTGCAAGTTATGAGGCGTAGGGAGTGAGGCACTTAAACGTCGTGCCTAAAATGCATTAGTCAGTCAACGGTTTCTATTATTTAATAGTGCTCTTGGTAATTGTTGATGCGCTGAGAATTTACCTTATTTTGTCTATGTGGATTTTTAACATACTATTCAAAACTTGGGTTTTGTGGGGGTTTTTTTTTTTCCGCTTTTCCAAGGTTGTTGTTTTCAAATATTATGCAGCTGACAGGTAGCACTGAATTCCCTGTTCTTCTGCCTCCACGGTGGCTGGTATATCATGAATGTAGTACCATGTGTTAATACAGTGCTGGGGTCAAATCCAGGGGTCTGTGCATGTTCAATTCTCTGAAGTGAGCTACATCTTCAAAACTCTTTTCATGATTTCTGTTGCTTCTCCAGATTTTTAGTTAATGTCCTTCACTCTAGCACCCAATTCACTAATTTTCTCTTTGGCTATTTCTGAGGTATTAAACTATCTTTTTTTTTTTTTAAAAAAAAAAAAGACTGTACAGCTTTTATTTCTATGATTTCTGTTTGCTTCACCTCCCCCCACTCCCCACCCCCGTACCAAACTGATCAAGACATAGGGCAAGGTTGTGCTTTCTCCTAGGTGTTGGTACCCTGCGGCGGCCCTGGGAACAGGCTTCTGCCCACCCACTTCATGGGCAGAAGCTCTTGGGCATCCACTTCAGCCTAGTCCTGAATTGACTTGTAGCCCTGCTGTGGTTTAGATGGTATCCCCGGAAGGTTCATGTGTTTAAGGCCTTGTTGCTAGCTGACGGGCTTCGATGGGGTGGGCCAATGATGGGTTCAGATCAGCTGGCGTGGAGATTGTGGAAACTGGAAAGTGGGAACTAGTTTGAGGAACTTTATCCCAATAGGGGCATGCTTTGGGAGACTGTTGAAAGCCGGAGGTAAAAGTCTACTTTCTCTGGCATTTCGTCACAGCAATGGAAACATTGCCACCCGTGGGCTTCAGTCCTACTGCCCTGTGTATGGCCAACTCTACCTCCTCCTGAGCTGTGCACAGCCCCAGACCTCTCAGCTTCTGCTCACTGCTGTTGGCACCCAGGGGGGTGGGAGAAGGGGGGAATCCTTAAACCCTCTCAATTCATTTGCTATCGGTTGACTTAAAATCCCACTAATCTGGGAAGTCACACAGCTGGGCTGTCTGCCGTGTCTCCCAATAGCTTTATCGTGGACTGACACCTGACAGCTTTAAAACTGTCCCCCATTCCCCTTCCCCAGCCCCCCCCAAATGTTCTCTTCCTCTGTCCAGCAAGGGATAGTTGCTTTTCTCTGTCTCTCCCATACTCCAGGGAAAGGTAGCTTTTAACTCTCTCCTCATTCTCAGAGGTACCTTTTATGTCCTAGTAATTAACTACAGGACTCTTATCCATAACTCTTCCTTTGGGAGACATGGCTCAGTGGTTAAGAGCACTGGCTGTTCTCCCAAGGTCCTGAGTTCAAATCCTAGCAACTACATGGTGGCTCACAACCATCCGAATGAGATCTGATGCCTTCTTCTGGGTTGTTTGAAGCTAGTTATAGTGTACTTACATATAACAGTAAATCTTAAAAAAAAAACAAAAACCCAGAACACTCCAGGAGCCTAAAGAGAACAGCACCTGTGCATCAGAAATTTGGAACACCCAGAGTCTGTCACAGCCTTGAGGACTACTTGGCTCCCATCTGTTTGTCTGTTCTGCTCCCCCCACCACCACTCCCCACAGAAGCACCCACAACCTGGCAGAGAACCTCCTTTTTATTTTCCAAACAGCGTCTCCAATAGCCCAGGCTGGCCCTAAACTTGATATATAGCTGAGGATGACTTTGAACTCCAGACGCCTCTGACTCCATCTCCAAAGTGCTGGGATGTCCCGTCTGCATCACCATGCCTTATTTTGACATGCCAGGGATGCAATGCTGTCGCAGAGCGCATGCCAGACAAGCGCTCCTTCTGCCACATCCCTAACCCTCTGCCTTCTCCAGCTCTCTAAATCACCCCTTCTCACTGACCAATAATTTGTCCTAAAGTCACTGGATTGCTTGAGTGGCAGCAAAGAACTTGGGTTTGTGGCTTCTCCCCCTCAACCCCCGGCTCCCGTTTGCATAGATTTCTCCGGTGTCTCAGACCACAGCATGCCCACACCCTTGCTCTTTGTTTGGACTGAGGAGCTCTGTGTTCACACAGTTCTCTATCCTGACCTCAGCAAGGGATTTTAGGCCCCGCCCTTGCTACCCTGATGGATAGGTGCCCCAGCTGCATCCTTGCCGCCCACTGCTGTGTTTGGAACATGACAGATGCTCTCTGTCACTATAAGGAAGCAAGCAGGAAAGGAGGCATCTGGGGAGAGGATATCTCAATAACAGAAGTGGGGTTAACGGGGCAGCCTGGGAATGCTGGGAGAGGCCCATATGGTCAGGACATGGGTGTGCAGGGGTGAATGGAGCCAGGGTTCAGAAAGTCTGCAGGTGCACCCCAGAGGCTTAATCAAAGCTGGTAAACAATGGGGGGACAGTGGTTGCTGCTAAGTGGAGGCGGCTGAGGTAACAGAGCAGACTTGGGGGTATTCGTTCCAACGGAATGAAGTGAAGGGGCAAACAAGGTGCCTGGGAGATCAATTCCAATTTGCCTCAGTGGGGCCGGGACCAGGGACAGGACTGGCGATCTGAGCTGTGTGGGATGACGAAGTGGGCACCCAGATGAGACGCAGAAAGCCAGAGTCTGGCTGTGGGAGATGGGGCAGAGCCCCACATGTAAGCTTGTCTGACAGGGTGAACGATGAAGCCATTGATGGAAGGCAGGAAGACATAGGGTGCTTACCCAGCATGGCCAGCATGCACCAGACCCCTGGGTTCGATCCCCAGCACTGCATAAACTGGGCGTGTGGTACCCAAAGCTTTTGTCTGGGGTATCGGTACTATGTAAGTCCAAGTGGAAAGGTGACAGTTCAAAGTTATCCTTGGCTAGGCGGCAATTTGAGGCCCTGCTTGGGTGATGTAAGACCCGGTCACCCAGCCATGGCCACCGGTGGGGACGTATGGGACATGTGCACAGATGGTGGGTATAGCCTGGCAGCTTCCTCCCCAGCCACATCCCTGCCATCTCGCGTGATACACGGATTCACAGAAATGCAGCTGCACAGTCTTCAATGCCAAAGAAACCTTTGAGCAGGATCGTGCCGTGATGCGGGGAGGCTTAAGGTGGAAGGAATCTTCAGGGGCTTTCTCGTGCATCTGCTTATCTCAAGGCTGAAGCTGTGAAAGCTGTCTTCGTTCCCCCAAATTATCAGGGGGGAAGAAAAGGATTCTGTATTTCAATGTCCTTCCTAGAATCCAATTGCCACCTTTGTTGCCGCTATTCAAGTATTAAAGGTCACAGCAGCTCGCCAGGCAGCGGGTTCCTCCAGCCCTCCTCCCTCCCTGTCTCCTCCATCAGCAATAGCCAGCCAGCCACCACCTCCTGCCTGAACCTGAGCACTTGATCTATGGCAAAACTCATCTGGCATTTCTAGACACTTGTCTCCTGTCCCCTCCTAATTGCTTAGCGTCTTTGAACTGCCAGAGTTTGCTCCGGCCTGCCAAAAGACTGAAGTGCCGCCCGTATTATCTGAGCGGCTCCTGACCCAAAGAGGAGGGCAGCGAGCCAAGCTACCAGAGGGCACAGCTTCTAGACTCAAACTCTGCTTCCGCTTCCTTAAGTGCTGTGGGACCTTGGGAGTTTGCCCAGCATCCTAGGGCCTCGTTTTCTCTTAGCTGTAAAATGGGGCCTTTGGAGGAGTGTGTGTGTGTGGGGGAGAGAGAGAGAGAGAGAGAGAGAAAGGGGCATGGAGGAGCCTCCCTGGCATACAGTCTGCCCTCTAGCATGTCTTGAGGGTGTGTGTAAAGATGTATCTGCTCCACACAGTTGAGGGGTGGTGTGTAACAGAGCAACTGGTAATCCATTTTTCCTCTTGGTTATCAATGTTCTCAGGTGACGGTACCCACAGCATCCAACACTTCCCTGAAGAGTTCATTTCCAGGCTCGTCATCTGGTCCCAGTGATTCCTATCCTGTCATGTGGCTTGCTCTGTGGAGTGTAGTCTCCAGCTCCTGCTTTCTCTCAGACTCTGATCCCAGGCAGAGTGTGGCAGTGTGGAGAGGGGGCAGGATAGGAGCCCAGCAAGGCCAAGGCCCATCTTACCTGGGGCCGAGGGTGTCCAGTGACCAGGCACTGCAGCACCAGGGTGTCGCTCTCTCGGATGGTGTAGACTCGCTCGCTGACGTTGTCCTCCTTCACCACACAGGCCTGCCCTGCATGCACGATCTGGGCCTGGGCTGGAGCTTCAGAGAGAGAGAGGACAGAGGGGAATAGGGAGGACTCACAGAGCTCAGGAACTACAGCTGCCTCTGAGTGTGGCTGAGGAGAGTCCAGTCTGATATCCCAGACTTCACCAGCATTGGGCCAAGACTGACTCTGTCTGTGTCCCAGGCCAGAATCAGGAGACCTCTGGATTTGGGGACTATGTGGTACCAAATGTGTTCTTTAGTGAGGGACAGCTTCAAGGGGCAGGGACGGGGGCGTTTCACATATTCTGCTGTAATAGGCATAACAGAAGTGAAGAGATTTGGGCTAGAGAGATAACTCAGTGGTTAAGAGCACTGACTGCTCTTCCAGAGGTCCTGAGTTCAATTCCCAGCAACCACATGGTGGCTCCCAAACATCTGTAATGAGAACAGATGACCTCTTCTAATGTACACACACACACACACACACACACTCAGACCATGGAAGGCTGGCCATGGCTGTTCAGGCTCTCGGGATCCCCCTAGGGACAGGCTAAGCCTAAACTTCCTAAACCTTATTTTTGCTTGGCCTCGACCCTCAATTTCTCTTGAGGTCACATACCTACCAGATCACAGGCCTACACCTGCTTCTACCCTCTCAGCCTCTGCTTTTTCAGTTTTATGGTGTGTGTGTGTGTGTGTGTGTGTGTGATGTGTCTGTGTGTTTGAGTATGTATAAGTATATATGTAAAGGTGTGTGCACGCATGCACGTGGAGGCTTTAAGTTGAGGTTAGTCTTCCTCGGTCACCCTCCACTTTACTATCATCAGGGTCTAGATGAATAGCTAGCTAGCCTGCTTGCTAAGGGGATGCCTCTGTTCCACCTTTCTTTTTTTTAAATATTTATTTATTTTATGAAAGTACACTGTCACTATCTTCAGACACTCCAGAAGAAGGCATCGGATCTCATTACAGATGGTTGTGAGCCACCATGTGGTTGCAGGGAATTGAACTCAGGACCTCTGGAAGAGCAGCCAGTGCTCTTAACCGCTGAGCCATCTCTCCAGCCCTCTTCCACTTTTCGAGAGAGCTCTGAGATTGATGGCAGGCCGGCACGCCCACCCTGGTGTTTACTTGGGTTCTGGGGATCTGATTCCAGTCCTACGCATAAAGCAAGTGCTTTAAGCACAAAGCCATTTTCCCAGCCCTCTCAGCCTCTGCTTTTAGAGAAGGCAATTCAGCCCAGCCTCTTTCCCAGAGCAAAATCATCTGTTCATGTAGTCCCAAGCTGCGCGTAGCTTCTCCTCCAAGGGACAGAAGTGTTAATGGGAGATTAGGAGACTTCAGAAGACTGTGGCTCCCTTCCACCCAGGATCCAAAGGGGTAAGCCTAGGGTTTGGCTATAGGAGCACAAGGGGAAACTGAGTCTAGTCTCATCCTCCTAACACCAACCATCCCCATCCACCAGTGCTTGGGCTCTGGAAAGGAGGGAGAGGCCCAGCTTCCTATTGGTTTGCAGACTACAGAGAGAACAAGGGTTAGGATACAGATACAGATACAAAGCACATGAGGGAGTGTCCTCCCTGTGGGCATCCAGCATCCAGGGTGTCCGCACATCAGAATGTGCAGGATGGTGGTCCAGGGGCCTCATCTTGGTCCCTACACAAGACCCCATGTTGAGAAGGAGTCATTTCACAAGGATTCCTGGAAGCAGAAAGCAGTAGCTGTTTGGGGGGGGGGCAGGTTGGGGGGATCCTAGGAGGCTCCATGGATTTGCCTCAGACTCCAAATCACAAAGAAGACCCATGCCAGTGGCTGGAGATGAGTCCCACACTATTCAATGTCATCCGAGAAGAACAGCAGTGATGTCTGGGCCTTAGTTTACCTGTCTCTGAAATGGAGATGCAGCCAGCTCCTAGAACTTACATGGTGGTGATGAATGAAAAATAGGATTGCCACAGGTTCAAAACACGTGCCCACCATCAACAACTGATGGGACAGATCTAACCAGAGCACTGTCCCCAAAGGCCATCAGTCAGCAGGTCAAGAAATTGAAAGAGGGTTGGGCTGGAGAGACGGCTCAGTGGTTAAGAGCACTGACTGTTCTTGCAGAGGTCCTGAGTTCAATTCCCAGAAACCACATGGTGGCTTACAACCATCTGTAATCGGATCCGATGCCATTTTCTGGTGTGTCAGCAACAAGATGCTCATATACATTAAATAAATAAATAATTTTAAAAAATAAAAGAGTGTCTCAGCAAGCCCAGGCTGGCTTCCGGTATACAATGTAGCAAAGATGAGTTTGAACTCCTGATACTTCTGATGTACCTTCTAAATGCTGGGATTATAGGCATGTGCCATCTATCCCAGATAGGCTGGAGAAATCTGAGGTACAGCCACTAGCCATGACACTGTGCATGGCTGTCACAGAGCCATGAACCTGGGTTGAGCATTTAAAAGATAAGCTGTGTGTCTTTGGGCAATTGGAGTTACCTGTCTGAGCCCGTTTCCCCACCTAGAGGAGGAAAATGGATTGAAGATCTCAGAGGTCTTTTCAACTTGCTATTGATTTTGTAATCAGCGTGTGCTTGGTGCCTGTGTAAAATGCACACTCCAGGGAGTGGGCCTGTCGCTGTCACGGCGCCATAAAAATGCACAAACGTCAACCGTACACATAAGAGATAGGCATCTTTGGCCCAGGTCCCCAGGAAACCTCATCAAGCAACAAGCTACCAAGAGGTGTCATGCATGCTGCTTGCTGATAAGACCAGGAGGCTGTATGGATGTCTGCAGGAAGCCCGGGGTGCCTCTTGACAAGGAAGACATCGGTTGAACAGGCTTCAATGGAAGATAAGCTATAATCTTGGACGCCATGGCTTGCCCACAGCAAGGCGGTGTTGTAATGACAGGGGTTTTGGTGGCTGATAAGGAATGATGGAAAAGAGTTATGAAGCTGCACACGCTCAGGGCACAGCAAGCCTGGGCCAGGGTGTGGGGCCCTGGCCACAGACACAAGCAGAGCCTGTAGCTTCCTCACTGAAGGTGGGGAGGGAGCAGCCATCACGGATGACATCATTAAGATGGCCCGCCTCCCTCTGCCAACATTAGCTATTAAGAAGATCTGAGTCGAATATGGCAGAGTACACTAGAAGAGATCTGGGCCGTGCTTATGAATGCTAAACAGCTAGGTACCCTATGATGCCATAGTTCTTCTCTTGGGAATGGATACAAGAGGAAAGAGCTCTCAAGGCAATCACACAATAGGTCCAAGCCTCTCCCGAGGGGCTGGAGAGATGTCTCAGTGGTTAAAAGTATACATTACTCTTGCAGAGGACCTGAGTCCAGTTCCCAGAATGCCCCTGCGCCCAAACACTCATACCCATAATTACAAATAAACCCTTAAAAAAAAAAAGAATCATCTAAGTAGCTTTTCTTCTTACAACTAAAAAACAACTTATAATCAAGCCGAAAGCTTGTCAAGAGTGGTAAAGGGAAACCCAGTGTGGTGATGTGTGCTTGTATAGAGCAGAGCAATGGGGAGGCAGAGACAGGCAGAGCCTTGTGAGTTTGAGGCCAGCCAAGTCTATGTAGTAAGTTCTATATCCAGCCAGAGATACACAAAGAGACTCTGTCTGAAAACAAAAACAAAAACAAAAAGAAAGGGGCTGGAGAGATGATGGCTCAGTGGTTAAGAGCACTGACTGCTCTTGCAGAGGTCCTAAGTTCAAATCCCAACAACCACATGGTGGCTCACAACCATATGCAATGGAATCTGATGCCTTCTTCTGAAGTGTCTGAAGACAGCTATAGTCTACTCATATACACAAAATAAATAAGTCTTTAAAACAAACAAAACATCAGGCTGTGTGTTGTAGGAAATATTAAAAAATGAGTACACCATCTCTTCTCCGGGTGAGTCTATGCTCCTGTGCTCCTGCCAACTCTCCAGCCACCCTGGACCACAGGGCTCTCTCCGGGCCATCTCTCTGACAGGGGCCCTCCGCGTTCCTCTCACTGCCTGGCAAAGACCCTGAACCTTATCCCTGCAACTCTTAGCTCCGCCTCCCCCTTTCCTGTCCAATCACAGGTCTCCCACTGCCCTAATGTAATTGGACAGGGAAAATCCTACAACAGCTCTGTCTCTCAGCTGCATACTGCAGGCTTGCTGGACACGGAGCTTCTGATAATTCTCCTGTCTTTGCTTCTCTTCGCCCGGGGAGAAGGGCACCCTGGGATTATACTCTTCCATTATTGTGTCCAAATTGTTCTAAGGATCCAACTTAAGTCCTCAGACTTGCATGGCTCGGGTTTCACCTACTGAGCCATCTCCTCAGCCCACGCTGGTGTCTTTACACAACTGAAAGAAATGAGTGATGGCCAGGCCATCCCCAGCTGATCCTCCCAGGCACGACTTGACAGAACCCAGGCACAAACGTGTCTATAATGCATGATTTCATTTGTTCAAAATTCAGAACTGCAAAAGCTAACCTTGTAACGACAGAGGTTTGGCAGTGACTGCCTTGAGTAGACAAGATATTATTAACTGGGAAGGGAATACCAGAATGTTCCAGGGAAGGTGGGATAGAAGAAAGCTGGGTCTGAATACCGTTTCATGGTGGCAAGGGCCACATACCCAAGTATTTGTTTGGACATTCATCCTGTCTGTTAAAGTTTGGGTATGCATGCTTCTCTCCGAAAGGCTCATGTGTCCCCAAGCTATGGCAAGAGGTGACTGGATCATGAGAGTATCAAGTTAATGGAAGACCTTTGAGATAAAGGGGGCTCAGGCTGTGGCTTGATTATAGGGTACTTGTTTATCTCTCATGTAACCTCGGATTTGTTCCCAGGCACTATATAGAACCAGACATGAACCCCAGCGTTTAGGAGGCTGATCAGGAGAACCACTTTGCGGTCACTCCTGGGTACGCAGAGTTTGAGGCTAGCCTGGGGCTATTTGAGATCCTGCCTCAAAGCAGAGCTGGGTATGGCTGAGCACACACATCCGCAAATTAAGGGCCTGCCTTGTACTCAAGAGGATTTGGATTTGAGTTTAATCCCCAGAACTCATGAAACAAAACAAAACAAAACAAAAAAAGATGGTCATGGTGGTATGCATTTGTAATAACCACTCGCCAAAGCAAACTTTCTCAATGCTTAAACTGAATGTATTTGTGTATTTTGTCACAGTGACTAACACACTAAGTTCTACTTCAACTTAAGAAACAATAAAAAGGGCTGCAGAGATGGCTCAGAGGTTAAGGGCACCAACTACTCTTCCAGAGGTCGTGAGTTCAATTCTCAGCAACTACATGGTGGCTCACAACCATCGGTAATAGGATCTGATGCCCTCTTCTAGTGTGTCTGAAGACAGCCATAGTGTACTCACATGCATAAAATAAATAAATAAGTCATTTTTAAGGATTTATTTATTTATTATATGTAAGTACACTGTAGCTGTCTTCAGACACCCCAGAAGAGGATGTCAGATCTTGTTACGGATGGTTGTGAGCCACCATGTGGTTGCTGGTATTTGAACTCAGGACCTTTGGAAGAGCAGTTGGTGCTCTTAACTGCTGAGCCATCTCTCTAGCTCCCTAAATAATTCTTTTAAAAAAATAAAGAATAGAAAACCATCTATTTACCTGTCTCTGTTGGCATTAATCATTGTAATTAAAGAATCTAGAGCTACCTGCATCCTACACGGTTGTGTAGCCATTTCCTGGGAACAGAAACAATTCTTCCCTGAGGGAGGAGAGAGACTCCAGAAAATTACCAGGTGATCCAGAGGGTTTTGTTCACAAGACCCCTGGTCAAAGTTACTCAGGCAGGAAGAGTTGCTGAAGAGGAGACGCTGGTGGAGAGACCTGCAAGTTGTGTGGGGAGCTCCCCGGACGTACCTGCCTCTGAGTTGCCCAGTCTCTTGTAATTAACAACTATAAACTCAGTTTCATTAGGTGCCTTATGCAGGGGAACAGACATTCATTCATGTCTCCTCAGAAAAAGCCACAAGTTAATAGCTTCTTTGGGTGGAGTGGTGGTGGCACACAACTTTAATCCCAGCACTCAGGGGGCTGAGATGGGTGGATCTCTGATTTCAAGGCCAGCCTGGTCTACAGAGTGAGTTCCAGGATAGCTATACAGAGAAACATTGTCTTGAAAAACCAAAAAAAATAATAATAATAATAATAATAATAACAATAAAAATAAATAAAAATGGTTCCAGCCTTACATTTTCCTCCTGGTATAACAGCCCCCTCTCCCTGGCATGTCGCTGTGTGCAGCACTGTCCTCCATAGGTCATGACGACAGACTTTGCTCTCTAGATGAATGTTAATATTTCTGTCCCTGACTCTACTTCTCGCACCCCCCCCCCCATCCTGTTCCGCACATCCTGGGAAGCCTCCAGGAGCAGCAGCGGCCGCTTCAAAAGGCCACTAGTCAGGGCCTGTCATAATCCTTTCTTCCAACTGCTGGACAACAAACGTTCAGGGTTGGCGCCTGCTGGGTGCCGAAGAGACCGTCTCTAAAAGTAAGCAGGGCTCACTTCTCAAAGGGTTTGATCAAGCAGGAGGGCAAAGAGGACCACAGTGGCTTCAGGGAATGCAGGGGGATGTGACAAAGAACAGGAGGGACAGAGTAGAGAGAGGAGCAGACTTCTGAAGTCACCAGGTCTAGGACTGATGGCCAGGTCTGATACCCCCTGCTGGGTGACGCGTCTCAAGTTTCTTAACCTTTCTGAGCCTTGGCCTCTTAGCAGTACCTCGGAACCACAATGTTCCGGGAATGTTCCATTCCAGGAATGTTCCAGGTAAAGTATGCATTTACATATGTACGTAAAACACTGGCCCAAATAATACAAGCTCTCATTAAAAGTGACGGTCCCCAAGAGTGTGAAACGGAAGCAGGAAGAGGGACTAGGAACCACCTACTGTGGTTCTCTTGCAGATATCAAACCGGAAAGGATGTCTCATGAATACACTAGAAATTCATCCCACTGGTGGTGCAGGGACTGGAGGTAGGGGGCGCTCCTGAGCTCTTTTTGAAGCTAAGGGACGCTCTTAACAGTACAGTGCTGCTCAAGCCTCTTGAGCCTTAGGCTTTTAAAAATGCAGTCCTATGAGGAATTCATAAGTAATCCCATGTGAATGTTAGAACATTGGGGAGATAGCTCTGAGGGCAAGAGTGCTTGCGGTGTGGGCGTGGGGACTGAGTTCAAATCTCCAGCACCCATGTGTAAAAACCTAGGGCTTGATCTCCGTATTGGGGGTTGGGGAAAGGGAGAGGACAGTCGACGCGGCAGAACGAGAAGATTGCTGGATCTTGCTAGCTCAGAGACTCTTTTTTCAGTCAACAAGGCAGAAAGTAACAACGGGACACCTAACACCCTCCTCTGGCTTCCACAAACACTCTCACAGGAACACATACGTGGGCATGTTTCATGCTCACACACGCATGTAAATAAGCATGTACACGTTGAATAAATAAAATAAAGTGATGTCTGTGTGTTTGGCACACAGCGAGTAAGCTCCCTAAACCATCAGCCTCCCCTAAGACAGACGTGAGTTCCCGGGAACTTGCCTCTCTACGAGGCGGTATAAAGACCCTACCACACCCCTTCCGCACATGCTCAGTAGTAGCGTGATCCTGCCGTGCCCCACATAGGTTCGGGCTCCTTAGCTCTGTTCCGAGACAGAAAATGCAAGTCAATGTTTAGCCTCCTTCGCAAAGAGGGAAACTGAGGCACAGAGAAGAAAACACCTCGATCGAGTCACTCAGTGAGACCTCGGTAGGCTGGGACTCAGACCCTGGCATTCTCCACGCTGCCTTATAACTCTGTTCACTGTCCTGTGGTTTTCCCACTACTTAGTTCCTCCAGGAGGCCACCCGCTGTGACTGGAGGCCAGCCGAGAGTCAGTCAGTGAGGGACTTCGGTGAGTTTGGGACCTGGGTCAGACCTCAGGTCTCCCCACAACAGTACCCTCGCCACATAGCATACTCAGGAAGCACATTTATTCTGCAGTGTTCTACAGAGTGTGTCGTCTCAGAAGTCACCCTATTTGTTGCCTTAATGAGCCTATTGCTGTTCCCATTTTTCAGGTAAGAAGGATGAGGCTCAGCAAGGTTACATAAACCCTGCAAACCACCCTGGGCTGGAAGCCACGACCCTTCCTGGACTTCATTTGCTGGGGGCCCAGCACAGTGTTAAAGACTTGGCTCGGGACACCCAGGACCCTGGCTCCGGTCAGATCACATGGGCAGGATCCTTCAGTACCATCCTTTCCTCACTGAGACCCCCTCCAGCTCTTCCATCTCTGGGAACGAACGTGTTTATTGATCCTTTTATGCACATAATGTAAATGGACACTTAGTAACTTGGTGGAGTTAACAGTGCTGAAATATTAACAAGCTTTTCTCCCTTAATTAGCTGCTCAGAGAATGGCGTCCGAGGACATGGGAGCCGGCTTCCTAGAGCAGGCAACAGCAGAGTTGCCGTGGTTGATTCTGTGACCCCTACCGGAAGCCCGTGGGCTATCAGACGCCGGCCTCCGAGGGAAATGAGCCTTGTCTTTTATGCTCTCGGAAAAGGGGTTGGCCTGACCTTCGTGGAACCCAGCTATTTACAAAGCTGCCGAGGCGCGGCCTCTGTGCACTGCCAGCCAGGGGTGAGCCAGGACACTTTCTGGGAGACTGCTGAGACTAGAGGTACCTCCAGGTCCATGCTGGGAAGACGGGTTTGAAACAATCCCATCGCTCTCTGCCTATCTTCCCTAGCCTCAGCCCCGGGCCAGCCAAATGCAGACACTCCTGCAGACTTTAAACCCCATCCACCCCTGGTCATCCTCCCCCAAGTCAATCACCCCATGGCCACACCCCTTGCTTTTCATCCTCCCCTTCCTCTCCCGTGCTCCCAAGCCTTCGTAAAGGCCCAATCACCTTTGACTTTTCCACTTATGGGTCGATTGGTTCTGTAACAGTTCTTGCTTGAGCCCCCATGATGAGCTATCTTGTCCCTTGGAGCCTTAAAGACAGAGAGCCTCCTGGGCCGAGAGCCTTGGGGCTCTTCAGCTCAGACCATGGTGAAAATCTGCTCTCCACCCCAAGGCCTAGGGTGCTGATCAAAGCCACGCCCACCAGACGAAGGAATAGCTCAGCCAGTGAAACACTTGCTTTGCAAAGCACAATGATCCCTGGTATCCACATAAGAAGCCAGAGTGTACTGGCTGGTTTTGTGTGTCAACTTGACACAAGCTGGAGTTATCACAGAGAAAGGAGCCTTCTTGGAGGAAAGGCCTCCTCTAGATCCTGCTGTAAGGCATTTTCTCAATTAGTGATCAAAGGAGGAGGGCCCAGCCTGTTGTGGGTGGTGCCATCTCTGGGCTGGTAGTCCTGGGTTCTTTCTATAAGAAAACAGGCTGAGGACTGGAGAGATGGCTCAGTGGTTAGGAGTTCTAACTGTTCTTCCTGAAGTCCTGAGTTCAATTCCCAGCAATCACATGGTGGCTCACAACCATCTGTGATAGGATCTGATGCTTTCTTTTGGTGTTTCTGAAGATAGCTACAATATACTCATTTAAATAAAATAAATTAAAATCTTAAAATTTTAATTTATTAAAATTAAGAAAAAGAAAAAGTCAAGAAAACAGGCTGAGCAAGACAGGGGGAGCAATCCAATAAGCAGCACCCCTCCATGCCTCCGCATCAGCTCCTGCCTCCAGGTTCCTGCGCTGTGTGAGTTCCAGTCCTGACTTCCTTTGGTGATGAAGAGCAACGTGGAAATGTAAACTAAATAAACCTTTCCTCCCCTGCTTGCTTCTTGGTCATGGCGTCTTGTGCAGGAAAACAAACCTGACTAAGACACAGAGCATGGTGCCAGTAGTGAGTTCTGAGGAGCAGGGAGAGACAGGTTGTTAGCTAGCCTTGCCAAATCAGTTAAAAAAAAAAAAATCAAGGTGATGGCTCCTGAAGAACAACACTCAAAGTTGACCCTTGACCTCCATACACATACATACATCTCATATACATATGCAGTAACACATGCACACTAAGAAAATGATAAAAGGCCAACCAAGCTCCCCCTCACCCCTGAGCAAGGCATGGGTCTACACCTAAGGATGAACATCCTGCCATCACCACCATTGAGCCCCCAAACAAGCTGGTTTCATATCGACAGATGCACACACTGCCTGTTGGCAGAGCTAGAAGCTTCTGGAAGAGGCAGATCATCGTATCAACCCATCTCTTTGAAAGCAGTGTCCAGCTTATCTGTGCCCCAGTCCCTTGGAATGTTCTGCATTTCACCACATCTGTGCCTCATTGGAACACATGCAAGCAAGCAGGAGGTGGGCCAGGTAAAGCTGGAAAGCAAGAGGTGGGACATTTGTCAACTGCCAGTCAGCAGCCATCCAGGCTCTGGGATGACTCCCTCGGCCACCAGGGAAGACCTCTGAATGAGAACCTTTCCGTTCCTATGGCTGCAGAGACACCAGTACAAGCTTGAGGACAAAGTGCAGCAGAAGTCATCACAGGGAACTCAGAGAAGAGAAAGCAGGAAGGCCCTTGCCTCAGGCAGAAGCGTGCTAGATTGAGGTTGTGAGTCCTGGGCGGCCTATGGTGGGTCTGAAGGACAGAGGAAAAACTTTTGGGCTTCAGTCACATGACCCTGGGAAAGTTAATAAACCTCCAAGCCTCAGTTTTTTATCTGCAAGATGGGAAATACTATTCCTCAGACTCCACCAGGAACAACATCCACTTGAGGATGCAATGCTGGGCACTAAGCACAGGGATTTGTACCTGGTAGGCACTCATTTCTTCTCTAGTTCCAGTTGGTACCAGAGCCCAGGGCCCCTCTGAGAGACAGTTCCGAAGTTGCACAAGAGGAGTCAGTAAATCTGAATGGGGCTACTTTAGCTGGATACTAAAACCATAGCAGCAAGAGAAGCGGAGCCTGGTCACCAGTGAAAGAGCACCCCTGGTGTTGGGGGACTAAAGCTGCTGCCTAGTGGCCTGGTTCAGGGATTTGGGGCCAGGCTCACTGGTTCACTCATCCAGCATCCTAACTGGATCCCCAACACCTGGCTCCAAAATGCTCTCCCATTCTCATGGTTGCCTCAGCCTGGTCTCAGCCAGGACCCTAGTACCTGCTTATAACCCAGTTCCCATTCCTTATAACTATACAGATCTTCCCAGTGGAGGTACAGGCTGGAAGGAGACTCATGTCTGGATATGGCTTCCTGTCCCAACTGTAACTACAATTGCTGTGTGACTTGAAGCAAACTAATAGTAATGCTAAAAATAATACTAATACTAATACAAACTAATACTCTAATTTGGAGCCTCAGTTTTCTGACTATAAAATGGGTTGGCTATAAACAGCGAGTGTTAAATATTTTAGGATGGGATACCCCGGGCACAGCATAGGACACCTGACAGACACTCTAGAAGGACAGACAGGAGGGGGCAGAATAAACCAGGCCCACACTACAGCCTGTCTATTCCAGTGTGGACCCTTACATCTGAGTGGCTGCTATCCCTGTAAGCCTGGGACATGGGTACCACATCCAAATTCCCATCTTAGAAGGCAGAGCCTAGTTCAGGCCCTGAAGAGAAGCAAGCAAAGCAGACTGAAGATTCTTGACCCCAAAGCCCAGGAAGTCACCTGAGCCCATGGATCTGATACCCAACCCCAGAGCACAGGGATTGTTGGGTTTTTAGAAGATATCTGGGACCCTGAGCCCTTAGACAAAATGGGACAGTGGTGGTTGCCTGGGAATCCTTTCCATCGAATCTGCTGGAAGTCAAGGTTTGGGGGAGGCTCTGTACCAGCTTTTCATTCTGCTAAACTCCCACAAATATAACATTAGGCCCACGGCGTCTGGTTAAACGCGACATCTAACAAAGTGCTTATAAACAGCAAAGCCCGGTGCACATCTAGTCTTGTTATGATTGCTAGGTGCAGAGAGGTCCAAACGTGGCCCAGGGATACGAAAAGTCAGAAATTAAAAAGCACGAGAGCATACATCTTTTAAACCGGGTCAGAAAAACACACGAAGACGATCAGATTCGTGTGACCAGGCCGCGCATGCGCCCATCCAACTGTTTCAGTGCCGGAAGCTAGACGTTTGGGGAAAAGATCTCCTAAGAAATTATTTCAAATGGGAAAAAAAATCACTCGCATGAGGATATTCATGGTGGTGTTATTGAAGAGAAAAGCAAATTGGTACCTGCTGGGGAGCTAGCTGCAGAGAAACCGTGACCCAAGCCTGGCCCGTCAATGCAGAGGGTGCTACCTGCCCATTAAAGTGGCAGGACTGAGGGCTCTGTCAATAGCGTGAGACGTGTGCGGGAGATAAAGTCAGCAGAGAGAGCAGAAGGGACGACTGTTTACAGCTATGTAAAAATATATCGACAGGTATGGGCAGCGAACTCGAATGAATGGTTAATGTTTGATGGGCACGGGGGCCGGCTGCTTCCTGTGAAGTTGTTTAAGTGGTTCATAATAACAATAACAACACTGAAAGCAAAATCAATCCTGCAGCTCGGGCAGCTGGCAGGGCCCCAACTCCTAGGATGGAAGAAGAAAAGGAGAGGCAAGGAAGACAGGATGAAAGTCTACAAGTCCCTTTCCCTCATCTCGGGTTGCTTTGAGCCTCCAATGGCGCTCTCACCCTTGGGGTGCTCCCTGAGCCAGCTTCAGGGAGGAACCACAGCTGTACTTCCAGAACCTTCCAAGACCGCCTGCATGTGGAGCCACCAGAGTGTTCCTGTAAGCCAGAAGGTCACCCTAACCACCTGGAGCCATGGGAAGGTTAGCTCCAAGGTGACGCTAACTTAGCCACTGGCCTCTGGAGCCAGCATCCCCATGTGAGTGGGACACACGGTCTGATGTCCTAGTGGCTATCAGTCAGGAAGCTCGAACTCTCCTTGTCCTGTAACCCCCGAGTGACCCTTGCCTGCTCAGTCTTCTGGAGCTTGCCTCCTGTACGCCCCAGTCACCAGCTCCTGCCTGGACAGTTAAAGCGGCCTCCTGACAGGTCTGTGGGGCCTCCTCCCTCACCACACAGCAGAAGCAGGAGCGACCATTAACAGCATCCCCTTCCCCTGCACTCGCTCCCGTTCCCATCTCAATTAAACCTAACCGGTAGGTTCAGCAACCCGCTGCATTAGTGTCTTGCCTCCCGTCTGTGACCAATCACCTGACACGTTACAAGAGGGAGGGCCAATCATCCGAGGGGTTACAGGGGTTGGGGGTGGGGTTATTCTGGTTCCCAGTCCTTTGGGCTGCAGGATCTTGAGGCCTCACTGAACTCACAGTCAGAACAAAGAGCAATGCAAACTTTCTCCTCCTCGTTCACTTTCAGTTGCGGCCTGTCTGCAGGCTGGGCTTTCCCTCCACAGGCAAACCTTTCTGGAAATATCTTCATTGACACACCCAGAGGTGTGTCTCCCAGATGATTCAATGACAGCAGACAACACCAAACCCCGATCAGCCACCATGCCTGCCTTGTCCAGTCCTCTGTCACCTGTCACCTCACATTACTGCCCTTCTCCCCACTTCCTTGAGGCAGGCCACGCCCACTCTTACCCCATCACCTCGGAGACGCCATTGCCCTGCTTAATTAAGTTAATTCTCCACTGTTCTCTCCAGCAGTTCCTTCCAAGAGACCCTCAGGGCACCTCACTCACCGCCACCCTCCGTCCCCCTACTTTGTGAGTTCTTTTATAAAACTCACTGGGGGGTTGGAGAGACGGATCAGCAGCTAAGGACACTTGGTGCTCTTGCAAAGGACCCCAAGTTTAATTCCCAGAACCCACATCAGGTGGCTCACCATTGCCCGGAACTCCAGTTCCAGGAGATCTGACGCCCCCTTCTGGCCTCTGTGGATGCCTGCACTCACTTGCACATAGACGCATACACATAGTATTTTTAAAAGAAATGAAGCCCTTCCCAGCCATTTTTGTTCTCTCTCTCTCTCTCTCTCTCTGTGTGTGTGTGTGTGTGTGTGTGTGTGTCCCTTCAAAGCAAACATTCCTGAGGAGGGGAAATGTTAAATCTCTAAAAGGACATGCCATTTCTTCTGAGAGTCAGTTTAAAAAAAAAAAAAAAGTCTGGGAATCTATTCTCTTTAGCGTCCAGTATATTTATAAACCAGGAAATAGAATGCCTGCCTTCCTCTTCAAGCACGCTCTTATTAGTTGTTGTTTTTTCCCCCCCATTACTGAAAGGTTTCTCTTTTTGGAGCAGTAAATGGCACAAACCGTGGGATATGATTATAATGCTATGCCCACGAGCGAGCTGTAAATGACCGAGTGGGCGAGGGGTGAAGGGCTTGCTCCTGGGGGCTGGGGGCTCCACAGGGGATGACTGTGGATAGGACATGCAACTGGGCTGGCTCTCAGGAAGAAAAGAAATGTGGCATTCTCAGCGAGGCAGAGGCGGCTGGTGGGTCTGCGCTAGGCAGGCACACAGGAAGGTCGCAGGAATCAGGGATGGGGTGATACCCTCTCCCCTTCCCAGATCCACAGCCTTAGCCTCATTCTCTCCCCCCACCCCCAATACTGTGTCACCTGCCTGTACACGGAGCATGAGGGCTCCTCTTCCGGGGGCATTGTGCATGATGCAGCAGGGACTGTGATTGTTTTCTGGGTTCTCTGTCATCCTCTCTGCCATTTCTGGACCAGACACTGGACTAGGAGCAGCTTAGCACATGTCGATGCTCCTCATAGGTGAAGCGATCAGGCACAAGGGAAACGAAACCCAGACCAGGTTTTCACCCGGCTGAGGCAGGACTGCAAGCCAGGATCTACTCTAGAAGATTCTGAGCTTCCCTTCAGCCTACACCATCCCCCCCCAGGCCCCACACCACCCCCCTTGAGCAAGAGACATTATTCACCCACTGTGGTATATTTAGTTGCGTGATGCTGAAATTAAATGCCGGTGGTATCACCTGAACCAGGCAAGTCATGTGCAGCGGCTGACCTCAGAACTGCCAGCCGCTGATACCTGGGTGTGAAGATCTTCTCCCATCTTGCCCTCCCTGGGGCTCTGAAGGAGTGAAGGAAGCTGTGAAGGAGGGAGGAGGCCTCCAGGCTCATGGGGCCATTTGGCCAACCCTTCCTAGAAGCCTCCTCTCTGGTTGCCATGACACTACTTTCTGAGAGGCCTGAGGCTGAAGGGGGGTCTGTAGGTGGAGACCCTGGGAAGGGACTGCAGTGGCCCCAGTCCTGAAGCTTCAGCCATTAGGGTCTCCCCAGTCATAAGAAAGGAGCTGCTCTCAGGGGTCTCTGGGAATGTGAGGAGGGCTGAGGGGACAAGATAGGCACAAGAGCAAAAGAAACAACTGGGAGAAACCAAGGTAGATGGGGAAAGGGAGAGTTTCTCTGGCCTGGTGACCAGAATACAGTAGACATTTACCAAATGTCAGGGAACGAGTATTCTCTCTCTCTCTCTCTCTCTCTCTCTCTCAAGATAAGCAGGGAGGGTCTCAGGTAGCCCAGGTCGCCCTCACAATGTAGCCAAGGGTGACACTGAACTCCTGGACCGTGTGCTTCTACGTCCCAAGTGGTGAGATCACAGGGTTCCTCAGTTTAGGTAGTGCGGGGCATCTAACCAGCCACTCACGTATGCTAGGCAAACACTCTACCGATGGCTCAACATCCCCAGCTGTGGAAGCAGGTATTATGGAAGGAACTTGAAAGAGATTCCCCGGGTAGGCCACCAGCAAAACACTGGTTTTGAGCAAGCCCAAAGTAGGATCCTAAGTCAGGAAGTCACCGCACAGGAGCCCTGACGTGCTGGCTGCCCTTCGAGCCATGGCTGTCCCCAACCCATTGGCCCTAGAGCTTCAGGAGGCAGAACCGCCCCCCCCCCAGTCTACTGCTGGGCCCAGATGGGGACACTGTGGTCCTGCACCAGCCCAGACTCTTTCCTGGCAAGGGTGCCCTGGGTGAGCGCACGCCTGGCACAGGGCCTGGTGCCTGGGAACGAGCCTCTGGCGGACGGCTTTGTGTTTTGTGAAAACCAAACCCACAACCAGGCCCGGGCAGCCAAGCAAAGCCTGCTGGGAAGGCTGGCAGGCCTCCTTCCCAAGCCCCCCCCAGGAACTATGGGTAGCACCAGCTGCCACCCTGGCTGGCATAGAAGACCCAGTGGACAAGGCCTGGGTCCAGCTCTGGCCTCCCACCTGACCCCCTTCTCCCTGGACTAAATTGGAATAGAAATGAGAAGGAATCACTCTCCTCTGTTTGAACAAATTGCTATAGATCCCTCCCCGTCTCAGGTCAGGGCTCTCGATGGGGGATATTTCCACTTGCCGACTGCTAATAGACTCAGGAGAAGCTGCTGGATCGATTGCGGCCGGGAAAATTAGCCATGAGCTCTGGGCCAGCCTCGGCCTGCCCCTGCCCCTGCCCCCCACCCCAGGCCTCCTGGTGAGGGAGAGGAGAAGGCCTCTGCCCAGCAGGGATGAGAGCCAGAATGAGACAGCTTGCACCCCGGGTGCTGGGGCTGGGCCTGGTGGCTGCCAGGAACCACAATCTGTCGGAGGGCTGGGGACAAAGGTAGCTGCCCAGAATCCCCAGGGAAGTCCCCAGTGCACACCCCCAGTGTATACATCCGTCCATCTGTATGCAGCACCAGGAGTGTCTGTGTACACACTCACATGGGCCCGCCAGATTTCCATGTATGAGAGAGAGAGAGAGAAGAGGCTCTGTGTGAGGCAGCAAAAGCTGTCAGGGTCCACAGTGAGAAACACTTGCCAGTCTCATGTTTGCCTCCAACAGAACTGGGGAGGGTGTGGGCTGTGGGGGGTGGGGGGCGGCAAACTCGCCTCACACTTCCACCTCTCCTCCCAAAGTAAAATGAAGGAGTCACACAGGGGTGTTCTGACTGGGAACTCAGGAACCAGCACCTACCAGCTGGGGATCATGAAGCTGGTGCCAGGGTCACATTGTCTGGAAAGGTTAAGGCAAGGTAGGGTGGCGCTTACTGAATGTCCCAGGAGTGAGGTAGTTTGAAAAGGCACTCACATCTGCTGGCTATTCTGCCATGTCAAACACACACACACACACACACACACACACACACACACACATCACACTTGCTTGAGCACACACACAGATGTACATAATCACACCTCACTCATACACAAATGTGCACACACACACATACACCACACACACACCACACACACTTGCTCGAGCACACACACAGATGTACATAATCACACCTCACTCATACACAAATGTACACACACACACATACACCACACACACACACTACACACTTGCTCAAGCACACACACAGATGTACATAATCACACACATACACACACACACACACACCACACACACACACACACTACACACTTGCTCAAGCACACACACAGATGTACATAATCACACCTCGCTCATACACAAATGTACACACACACACATACACCACACACACACACACACACCACACACTTGCTCGAGCACACACACAGATGTACATAATCACATCTCACTCATACACAAATATACATACACACACATACACACACACACACATACACCACACACACACACCACATACACTTGCTCGAGCACACACACAGATGTACATAATCACATCTCACTCATACACAAATGTACACACACCACACACACTTGCTCGAACACACACACAGATGTACATAATCACACCTCACTTGTACACAAATGTACACACACACATACACCACACACACACACACACACACACACACACACACACATCACATCTCAGTCAATCCGAGCCCAGGTCCCACTGAGGAGATAGGAACAAGGCCGCTAGCTTACACCCAGCCACCAGTTTCTGCTTCTGAAAGATGGAGTTAATATGATGGAGCAGGTCACCTCTCAGCCCATGACCTCTAACCTCTTGCAGATTTGAGCTGCATGTAGCACTTCTGTGTGACATACGAGTACTCTCTGAGTGCTGAATTCATCTGGGGTCCCAGATGGAAGCACCCCAAAAGGCCAGAGGAACCTCTGTGGTTCCTGTGAGAACTGCAGCTGTTCAGAACTGCAGGATAGCAAACTCCTTGCAGATATGGACGAAATTCTGTGGCTCTTTAAACCTGGCCTGTCGGGCAAGGTGACGAGCCCATTTTGACCTGATTTTGAATTCTTCAGAGCTAGGATCCACTTGCAGCACTATCCAAAGTACCCTGGGGACCCCTGCTTGTCTTCACCACTCCTTAACCCTGTCCTCCACAAACACAGACACTACCCTTATCTTTCAGAAAAGGTTCAGGCAATGGTTCTCAACCTGTGGGTCGCGACCCCCTGGGTTATTAAGACCACCATCTATCAGATATTTATATCACAGTTCATAACAGTAGCAGAATTACAGTTATGAAGAGGCAACAAAAATAATTTTATCGTGGGGGGGTCACCACAGCATGAGAGACTGTGTTAAAGTTGGGTCAGACAACATTAGGAAGGTTGAGGACCAATGACTTAGAGAAACTCATGCACTACGCACTGGGACTTAATGAGACGCTCTGGAAAGAGGCTTGAGCCTCGGGCCTCCAACTCTTCAAATCAGGCTGCTCCATCCACAAAGACCAGGCTGAGGGGTAGGACCTGCTGTCGGTGCCCCATGTCCCTCTAGCCACTCACTGTATGGAGCTTGACCCCACCCTGTCCACCCCAGCTGATCTCCCTTTGTGCCCGGTGGACTCAGAGGTCAGACTTAACAACAATCCTACCGTGGGAGGGATGCTTGGTCAAAGGAGGAAGCAGAGATGGGTGTGTCATCACCCCAGGGAAGAGAGGCAGATACAAACCAGAGCTCTCCAGAAGGATGCAGGGGAAACTGGTTTCATCCGGCTCCTCGAGGGGGAGGGGCCCCTCTTTTCCAGAGTTCATTTGCCTGCTTCAACCCTCTGCTACCTAAAACCTCAGTTCCAAGGGAGTTATGACGGCCTATGGTGTCCCCCATTGAAGCGTCCTGGTTATAACCATGTTCACACTGTGCCTAATCACCCCTTTCTTCCCTTACCCCAAGCAAGGGCAGCCCCTGGATACCCCCATGTCTGGACCACCTACCCCTTAGGGTAGGCCTGGGCTTCAGACCTGGGTTATAGCTTCCAGGCCTTCCCTGCTGGAGGCGGGGCTGTCCCTTGACAGCTGGCTGCTGCCTGCATGGCAGATCTTGTGTCAGCAAGCTCCAGACCTGCCCCCCCCCCACCCCTTGCCCACATACTGACTCAAAGCAAGTACCTCATCCCATCTTGGGGGGACGCTGAGGCTGTAGGATATTTGGAATGGAGTTCAAGGGTGGGGAGAGACAGGAATTCATTAATACCATAGTGACATGCCGAAGAGGTGACATGAGATATTGAGATTCTGTTGTGATCATGAAAAGAGAAAGAGGCTATTAAGATATGTTCTGTGGGCGTGCGGGGGAACGGGTGCCTCAGTGGGCCCACGCCGAGGCATCCCTTCCCCCTGAGGGACCAGCCACACGACAGTATAGTATAGAATAGAGTTTATTCAGGGTATGGGGAAGGGAGTTGAGGGGGTAGTAGAGGCAGAGAGAGAGAGAGAGAGAGAGAGAGAGAGAGGAGAGAAGCAGAGGCCGTGGAGAGAGAGTGACCATGTGGAGAGAGAGGATAGGGGAGGGGGAGGGAGAAGAGCCCAAGAGGGCAAGAGAGAAGCTAGGAGAGGAAGAGAATAAGAGAGAGACAGGGGCCTAGCATCCCTTTTAGAGCGGGCCAGGCCTACCTGACTGTTGCCAGTAATTGTAGGGAGGGGCACACCTGGCTGTTGCCAGGTAACTGTGAGGTGGAGTTTAGATAGAATCCTAATAGACTGGACTCTGGAGTCCCTCTATATGGCTATAGACTTCAGCCTGAGCACTTGATGGCTGTGTGGTCTTCACAAACTTTTCTCCTGTGATCTCAGGTCTCTTCCCACAGAGACCCATTGCATGAGGCCATAGTGGGGTGCCTGAGTCCTGTCTGCCACACCCTCCGGTGCTTCTGTATCTGCTCCGTGGGGAGCCCAGCCTCACTGCACATAGACCTTCATTAGCGCAGGACCCTGATCCGACCTTCCCTAAGGTCTCCTGCATTTTACTGCAGCGTTAGAACCAGACCCAAGGGATCAGGTCACTGGAATTCAGTTCTCTTCCAGCTCAGCCCTCCTGGGATTCCACTTAGAGTCAGAGAAACGAGACTCTGTCCAAGATGTCAAGACATGAAGAGGCTCGGGGCCAAGGACAGATTCGGGCGGATTCAGCTCCGGGTCTTTCTAACTTCAGGTTAGGTTCCAGCAAGCAGAAATAAGGTCAGACCATAGCAAGAACTTCCCAAAATGAAGGCCCAAAGAAAGACACGGGAAATTATAGTGGAGCTTCATGGACTCACGAGCTCCTTAGAAGTTAGCAAATGAACTTGTTCCCCTCAGAAGGACTTCCCCTCACCAGCCCTTCGGAGTCTGGTCTTGCAAGCCAGGAAGCTGCCACTCCCTAGGCCATAGAGTTGAGGCTGAAATGAGACACCTGCTAGTGGACAGACTCCCTGAAGAGCCTTGGAGCCAGGACAGAGGGGTTGGGAGGGCAAGGGGTCCCTTGGGGGAAGGGACAGAGCCACAAGCAGGCCTGACTGCAGACAAATCATTTGCCTGCTCCGGTCTGGGTCTTCTCCAAGGCCCTGTCTCACCAGAGGGAGGTCGGCAGAGCCGGTGAAGTGCAGCCATTCACACCCCTCGGACATTCTTCTCAGGCAAGACAGTGGGAAGGAATATGGTTCTGTGGTGGGCCGGGTGCTTGCTGCACTGCACAGCTCGGAATTCTTGCTGCCGCCTCCGGTCTCAAGGGTCCTTCCACACTCGGTCTCGGAGATCCACGTCTGGGTCACATGAGGCCACAAGGGGAGGGCTAAGTCTGCCACGCCCTGTTGGGACACTACTGCAACCGCACCTGAGGCACTGCTTGAAAAAGCTGGGCTTGGGCTGGAAAGGTGCTCAGGGCTAAGGAGCATTGGATGTCGTCCTAAGCAGAGGGCCCAAGGTCAGAGGACAGACACCCTCCCTCATCGGGCACCCACAGTCACCTATAACTCCAGCTCCAGGAGACCTGTTCTAGCTTGCAAAGGCACCTGTATTTGTGTATATACACACAGAGACAAGTAACTAAAAATAAAATAAATCTTAAAAAAAAAAAAAAGAAGAAGAAGATAGAGCCAGACAGGGCTGTATTCACAATTCTGGGAATGCACCGACAGGCAGTTCCTTAGGACTCGCTGGTCAGCCAGTTCAGCTAATCAGTGAGCCTCGGGTCAAGGTGATGCGCAACTGAGAAGGTCCCCTGACGAGTGTTGGACATAACCCTGCCCCTAGCGTTCTGGCTAGACTCCACCCCCACAGTCACCTGGCTACAGCCAGGTTCTCCCACCCCCCACCCCGCCCACAGTTACCTGGCAACGGCCAGGTAACCCAGCCCACTATAAAGGCGATGCCAGCCCCCTCCTAGCTGTCTTGCCCTTGTCTCTTGCCCCCCTGTTCCCTCTCTCCCCCCCCCCATTCTCCTCCCCTCTTTCCACGTGGTCATGGCCAGTTCTCACCCCTCTATCCCACTATCTTTGCTTTCTCCCTTTGCTTCTCTGTCTCTTTCCCTTTTCCGACTTTTCTATAATAAAGCTTTACAACCATGGGCTGTCTCTTCTTCTCTAAACCGGCCGTGTTGGAGAAATAGAACAGGCCTCACAGCATTTACAAGCAAGGACTTCCCAGTCCAGCCGGGCATCCTCTACAGGTACACAGGCCCCGCTCATTTTCCCTACAGACACGGATTTCTGCTCTCCTACAGATACAAACTCCCAAATAGGACAGCAGCACGCTGGAGGCTGGTATCTAGCCTGTCACCCATCTATCTCCATATCTGTCTCTTTTTCATCATCGTCATCATCATCATTATACTTTGTTGTGAAGTATGTGTGTGTGTGTGTGTGTGTGTGTGTGTGTGTGTGTACACATGCTCATTCCAAGATGAGCTTGTGGATGTCAAAGGGTACTTTTCAGAAGTCAGTTCTTTCCTTCCAAGTGGGACTTGGGGATTGAACTCACGTCCCCAGGCTTCGTGGCAAGTGCCTTTACTGGCTGAGCCAGCTCGTTGACCCCACGCATGTCTTTCTGTGGAACCCCTGTACTTCTGCAGGCAAGCGTGTGTGCACTTCAGCCTCCCTTTAAAACGGCCAAGGAATCAGGGGCTGTGCAATGTGAACAGAAGCACCTCCCCCGGGGGTGGGGCTTCTGAGAAAGCTTCTGGGAAGGAAGGAGGCGAGGAGTCCTGGGCTATGCTGGTGATGCTGGTGCTCGCCTTTAATCCCAGCACTCAGGAGGCAGGCAGACTTCTGAGTTCAAGGCCAGCCCGGTTTATAGAGAGAGTTTCAGGACAGTCGGGGCTACACAGAGAAACCTTGTCTCGAGAAAAAAAAGACTGGCCAAAATGTCAGACATACTGATTTAAGTGTGCATGACACCGATATTTGTTAGACTGACCTGGGGTTATCTTATGTGCAGCCAAATCCAGGGACTATTGCTTAAGCAGGAGCCCCAGATGGAAGGCGCCTGGAAGATCCCTGGACCCGAGGAGCCAGAGACTGAAGCCTCAGTGTTTCATGGGTAAACACGGATCCTGGAGGGCAGGGGGGCTCCTCAGGCTGCTTTAGGAATCAACCCATCCCCCGAAGAAAGTCTAGCGAACAAACCATCCAGGCAGTACCACCAGAGCCTCACAGCTGACATAGTTCAGGCAGGCACGAAGTCTGTCACTGGACAGCTTTGAGTTCAAATCCTGACTCTGCCATCTACCTGCCAACCGCAGGACCTTGGCACAGCACGCAGCCTGACCCTCAACCTTTCCACTTGGAAAATGAGAGCTGTGAGGAGCTCCTTAGGGACATCCAGCCCCCACCTCACCCCCACGTACCTCTCAGCCCTTAGCTGGTTTGGGGTGGGGATGCTCTGTGATTAAAGGCAAGAATACACCAGGCAGTGGTGGCGCACGCCTTTAATCCCAGCACTTGGAAGGCAGAGGCAGGTAGATTTCCGGTTCAAGGCCAGCCTGGTCTACAGAGTGAGTTCTAGGACAGCTAGGGCTACACGGAGAAACCCTATCTTGAAAAAGCAATCAATCAATCAATCAATAAAATAAAGCAGGAATAAAGCGGTATCCTGATCTCCTGGCCTGAGTCTTCTATGAGAACCATCCAAGCCAAAAGGCTGCAGCTGGTGACTTTAGAAATAATAAGTGGACTGTATTAAAGCCCCTAGGTTCAAGTGGAGCTTGGCTGACCCTCAGCTTGGGTAGTGGCCTGGAAGCCTCGACATGCCCTGGAGACATCCCAGGGAGAGGATGCAGCTAGGCCGGACTTGTTCTGACGTAGCTGCACCCCGCGTGTCGATCCAGGTAGCCTCTATGTCAAAGCACCAGTTTCAGGGTTTCCAGCCACAGCTTCCGTCCACAGAGCTGCAGCGGAGGGTCCAGCCTGCACTGAGGATAAGTTCCTGATGGCTTAGACAACCCGCCTCATAGTCTCCAACCCACCAGATAATCCTAGCATCCTGGCAGGCTCTGGGGCTGAAAGGGAACCGAAGGAAGTTTGAGGCAGCTTCTTCCAAGCCATCAAGGCAACTACAGAGAAGCAGGACTCTTAGAGTCACTTCGGGCCTCCATGGTCCTCCAAACTTCTCAAATGTGCAGCCCTACGTCCTATTTCTACACTCCCGCTTCCACGCAGCACCCTCCGGGGACATCCCTGCTGCCACCGCCTGTGCTCCCAGAGAGTCCCTATAGCTCACCTCAGAGCTGCCAAGGTACTGGCACCCCATGGAGGCTTCCCTGTGAGCCCAGGAACAGTAGGTGGCAAACCCACCTTCCAGACAGAGAAACTGAGGCTCTTCTTGAAGAGGGAGCCAGGTCCTGCCCACCTGCCTATTGCCCTTGTAAGGCAAAGAGCAATCCAGGGGCAGTGTCTCTGTGAGGAACAGCCTGGATCTGTGCTCCTCCACCTCACACAGCTCCTTCAACGCTGCCCGTCTTCTAGGTCCCCGTCCCTTCTCAAGCCACTGCTGGCGTGCCTCCCTAATGAGATCGACTTTGTCTCTGCTCTCTCTTCTCCCTAGACGTGGGTGCATTTCAGGCCCCTGGACTCAGCCACTGCCCCCACGGACACGCCTCTTCTCTGGCGATGTCCATACTGCTTTGTGGACATCATCCAAGGTGCATAGTAACCTCTTCTGAGCTGCATCATCCTCACGCCAGCCTCCCTGCCACCCAACCTAGGCACACAGCTCCCCTTCGAAACCACACTCCGTGGCTAGAATCATGGCTTTGTGGGCAGAGTCCCCCGCCTAACACAAAGCTAGTTCCGTCCTCAGCCCTCCCAGTGCTCCCAAGGCGAAAGGCAGGGAGGACAGAAGTTCAAGGTCATTCTTGACTGTGAAACCAGCCCTTCTCAAAACACCCCCTCCACCACCACCACCATTAAAGCTATTTGCCTGGGCCTTTGTTTGCCTGTCTGCAGGCTGACAGAAGGCTGGCCGGGCAGCTTCTCCTCTCAGGGTTTCATGCTGGGGCAGGATCAAGTAGCAATTCAGAAGCCCAGGCCCTTACCCTTTTCACTCTCCTGCCCCAAATCTGTCTAATCAACAGCTTTTTATTCTGTCTTTTCCCACTGCGAGCCAGCTCCCCAACTGCAAACCTCGGGCCATTGTCAGCTTCTGTCCCCCTGGGATCTCTTTCCCTGCCTCGCTCTCTGGGTCTCGTGACCATGTTCTGCAGGATCTCCAACTCACCCCCTTTCCCTTCTTCAAGGTACTTGGTTGGCGTTGGAAAACTTCCCCCTTGTACCCTTCTTAGGCCCCAAACCCCTCTACCATGCCCCATCCCACACAAACTCAGAAGCTCTTACACAGGCTTCAGTGCTCCGGACATCTGACCTGGCACATTCTCAGACCCTGTCTGCTCCCCTCCCTCCTCCTCCTGCTCTTTCTCTTCCTCACAACTGGACTCCTGAATTTTGTCCTAATGAGCCAGGTTGTGTCCATACCCCAGGGCCTTTGCCCTGGCCGTTTCCCATCTGGAAGGCTTCTGTGGATATCCGTGCAGTTTCCTCTCTAGGAATCTTCAAGTCTCTGCTCTTGGGGCAGCTCCCCAAGAAGGCCCCTATCCTCAGCCACTGGGTATCAGTGACCCCCAGTTTCTCCCCTCAGCCCGCCCCACCCCAGTCTGCATCACACTCCTCTCAATAAGACGCAGTATCTGCAAGCTCTCATGTCCTGATCGCCTCTCCCTCTGCAGTCACGTAAACTCCGGGAGAAACGAGAGCTGGTCTTGACCCTGCTTCCCCGAATCCCTCTTAGATTCAGTTCTTTTAGTTCCTTCTCCCAGTTTCTGAGCCAGACCAAAGCCTCAAGAAAGCTCTGCACCCTGAAGGGACCCCAGAAAAATCTCTGCACACTGCCCCCTCAAACACAGCAAACATTACCATTTCCCTTCCTACCAAGACCCTTCTACCTGTCTTCCCAAGACATCCACCATCACAGACTTTGCAGTTCTCGACTCTGGGCCCCACGAATGGGCTGCAACTTCATCTCTCTGAACCTCTTGGCATTTTCAGGGGTGATATGGGCTGAGGAGTCTATCTCTCCAGGAGGCTTGGTGCAAGCTGCAGTCAGTAATGTGCATTCATCATCTCCATCATCCTCATCCTCACCACCACCATCATCATCATCCCTTGACCTTCCGCTCCTCACAGCCCCGATTTCCTTTCAATCAATGCTTGGCCAACAGAGCAACCCTCTCTCTACCCAGGGTCTTCAGCTCTGCAAGCCCTCTGCCGGAGATGGCTTTCCCAGGCCTGGCTGCTGATGGCCAAGACTGATCCGATCTCCATCATCCGCAAGCCCTGGGTGGGTGACTTTTCCACCCTCCCTGAGTGTCTCATGTTGTCTTTGCCAAGAAGGGTTTATTGGATCTTTGTAGCATTAGTCCCTCCTTCCAGGACTCACCCCATGGTGCCCAGAACCAGCTTTACCAGAGGTGGAGACACAATAGATAATGCCCCGCCAAAAAATTGCTCCCCGTTTTCCTTCTCTCTACCCAGAAGGCCCATGGGCCCATCACTGGGGACCATCTCTTATCAACTGTGCCCCCCCCCAGTAGGTTACCTATGACCTTGGAGCCTCAGTGAAATGACAAAGATGGACACCCTGTGGGCTGCCTTCTCAGTATATCATGGGAAATGATGGCCATGGTCAGGTCAAGCCTTGGCAGCGCATGGGGGTACCACCGTGCCTGTGATTGGCCATCACCTTCACTAGGGATCCTCCCCCAAATGGGTCACTCTCCTAAAGGGGCTAGGAAGAGCCGAACCAGTGCATGGGGGTGGAGTTTCATTTTCTTAGACTTCCGTGCATTTCTTGATTGTTCTGCAAAGCACACATGTTTTCTAGTCTTGGGAGAAAGGAAGACACTCCATTGTTTAAAAATAAATAAAATCCATTCCTTTGAGCTAAGCCTGGTTCTCGCCTACCTCCTGCATCAGCTCTTAAATGCCACGTGGGCCCCTAGGCTTCTGACGGCAGAAAAGGAGATGGCCAGCCAGGGACCATACCTGGGTTTATAGAGAGGCAACTGTGCAGATGTATCAGAGCCTTCCACACACACCGCCTACTCGAGCCAGAGCCCCACAAGCTCAGCGGAACCCCCACAAAGTTCTCGACGGCCCAGAGAAGAATTGAGTCATCTTGGAAATGCAGGATAAACTGCTTTATCCATGGTCGGTGCCCTTAGATTCTGAGTCAGGCATGTGGGAGTTGGAGAGAGCCCCCTTCCACCCCAGGCTGGGGAATCAGGACTATGAGTCCTCTCCTGTGGTGGAGTGAGAAAGCCCGCAAAGAAAGGGAAGAGGCGATATGGTGGCCAAGCCTGCCCCCTGCTGGCGATGTCTGGAAGCGCAGCACCAGCTTTTCATCGAGGGGCCAAAAGGATTACACCCCACTTCTCCCTGTAAATTACAGGAATCAGAGACTTACTCAAACTGGAGTATCTGGTCAGGGAGAAGGTAAAGTGGGGCCTTTTCTAGACTGAGGGACCTGAAATTCCCTCCCGGGTCTCCCCAACTTTTGTGGGTGGGGTACCTTCTGATCTAATCTTCCTGAACCCAGTCACAGAAAGAGTCATCAGGGTTCCTGTGGAGAACAGGTTGAGAGGAATAGAGCCTCCATATTCCTGCCTGGGCCTTAATACACCCAGGTCCCTCCGTGCCTCCTGGGCAACCAGGAGAAGCCAGCCTTGCTACCACAGCCTGGTTTCCACTCCCACCCCAGGTATCGATCTTTTGCATCATTCATTTGCCAGGCCGTGGCGGCTGTGATTAGCTCCCTCCACCTCCCTACGGAGCCCCCCGCCCATCCCTTCATGTTCCAGCAAAGCAAAGCTAATACAGGGCTCTAAATGAGGCTTTGCCACCCCGGCTCAGGAGCTCAGAGCTAGACCTGGCCAATTACATGCAGGCCCCTCAGATAGTCCCAGCCTGCCCCTTAAGGAATCTTTTCCTTCCTCACACAATCCCTTCCAATCTAGCTTCCAGACCCCAGAAACTCTCCCAGGTATGATACTCAGATGTCCAGCCCTCAGAGTAGGAAGGGGCGTCTGCCTAAAATGGGGTGGGGCGGGGGGGGGGGGGACAAACCAGAAGGAGTTGTATAGAATAACCCTGTGGGGAGCCCCCAGGCAGGCTTGGGGGAGCTGCCCGAAGGCAGCACAGGCAAATAGCCTGGATTTGTGGACACAAAACAATCTTTGCCTCGGGCAGTGTCTGCAACAAAGAATGAAACCAGAAAGGGGACAAAAGTAGGCGTGACTTTCCTTGGGGAGTTAGGAAAACCTAAGCCTGCTGCTGACCCAAGGGTCAACCTGCTTCCAGAACCTGCTTCTCCAGGGAAGAGCTTAAACAGCCATGTTCAAGGCAGGGGTGTGGAACTCAGAGAGAAAAGTCCCAAGTGTCTCCACCCACCTCAATACTAGAAACCCCACACTGGGAAATTCAGTTCCCGAAATTCCTCTCTCCCCACCACCATTCCCCAGAGGTGGGGAGAACCTGACTTGGTGATAATTCTGTAAGCGATGTTGCTCTTGTCAAATTATTCAACATCTGTCTTCATGTTCCCACAAAAATTAGCATAGGATAGTAGTTTCTGATGACACCTTTGGTGAAATATTTTGACTTCCCCCAGTAAGTTGCAAACAACCTGTCTTAAGGATAATGTCACTTCCCACTCCTGCATATTAAATAATCCAGGGGTTTGTTGTGTTTTTTGTGATGAGCTAAATCCTGCTCACTGGCCCCTGCCCGGGAGCCTAACTGCTTTGAGAGGTTTGAGAGGATAAGAAGTCTCTGACTCTGCCTTCATAGAGTGTGTTACCCCTCCTTCACCAGCCTACTGTCTTTGTCACAGAACTAGACCTCTCTGGGGCCAGCCTCAGCTCTACACACACACACACACACACACACACACACACACACACACACACACACACTGGCCCGGCAGAAGGCAGATTATAGGATCCACCCTGAAAACAACAAACTAGGCTAGAGATTGAGAAGCGGGGAAAGGAGCAGGCCCCGCTCCAAATGGACCATCTGGTCCCATCCCCGGCCCACTGTAGCATCTGTGGCCCCAGAGAAAAGCAAAGCCACCTGACCAGACTGTGAGGGCCTCCCCAGTCCTGCTGCTGCTGGCCAGCTTCAGAGCTGGAGCGTGGACCCAGCAGGATTCAGAGCCTAGGGCTCTGAGCAGCTGTCTCCCACTAGGATGGGTGACCCTCACCCACGCCAAAGGTTTCTGTTCCCTGTTCCCTGGTCTCACCCTCCTTATGAGACTATCCCTTTCAGCAGCAGCACAGGCCTGGGACAGAACTGTAGCAGCTGAAGTCTATCCGCAGCACACACTAACATACGACCTCTCCCTCCTCCAGGCTAGTGAACCCCAGCACTTCAGACAATTCCCTCTCTTAGGGCGGCAAGTCGAGGTCCTCATGCTCTCTGAGTAGAAACCTTCAACTACAGCCCTCCAACTTGGTGAATGCCAAACTCTGGAGACACCTCAGAATCTCGTGAGGCATTGTCAACCTGCCTCCACCCTAGCTCTTCACAAACTCAAACAAACTCATTGGTGTTCGTTCCTACAGGATGCCGGGTACCAGACTGGGGCTGGATGCTGCGGTGGATGACCAGGGTGGACATCTTCATCCCTGGATACCTCCACGCTCCCGCTCTTTTGCTTCATCTGCTTTGGGGTTCAGAGAAATGGGTGGGGTAGAACACATCCTAGCTCTTCACCCTACGCCTTAGTTCCAACCGTGCTGAGGTGTCACCAAGCACTTGTAACCTCACAAGGGACACAGCTTCTGTTTCTCCTGCTTCCCGTTCACCTCCAGAAAGCTGTCCTGCTCAGTAATCCCCTCGGCAACCCAGCCTTCCCTGGAGCCAAGCTCTCTAAGTGCAGGAGCAAAAAGAATGACACTGAGGAACGGGAGACGGACCCAGTGTGCCTACCCTTCTTTGCTTTGTAACAGGAGCAGCTGGGACCCCTGCGTATGAGAAATGGGATAGAGAAACTTGAAAATGAGGGTCTACAGAGATCATGGTTCCTCTCTCCTAACCTCTGTCCTCCTTGTTGGGGTTCCTACGTAGACCCAGAGAGGCCTCCTTAAACGTCTCCCAGATGAAGATGGAAAAGCCCAAGCCAAGAGCATGAGATGGTATCATCAGACCAGGCCAAGGACAGAGGCAGGAGGAAGGTGCTGGTGACAGACCCGCATCTCAGGAGGGCGTGTGAGCAAGTTACAATAGCCCCTTGGGACACTCCCTTGAAGGTGGCAGTGACTGGGCTGCTGGTATCTTTAGTGATGATGGAGAACAGGGGCTCTGAGGTCTCCGGTGTCTTCCCCTGTCTTGTTTCATAGCCCCCCACTCCCAATACATAAAGCCCAGCCTCCTGCAGCACCCCCTCCCCCCACCTGCCTTTTTCTGGCCTATGCCAGGGGCCAGGCAGTAAGAGACACACAAACTAATTAAGAAGCAGAGTTTGGCTGGATGCCTGGGTTGGCCTCACCAGGGAATTAAGCCCTAGCCAGCTAGCTGTTAGAGCCCAGGGGTGTACACTTTCCAGACACCCTCTCTCCAGGACGCTCCTTTCTCCTGCCTGGCACAGTCAGGGACCCAGGACCTGAAGCTAGTAGCCAGGGGATATGGCTTCTGTCAGTCACACAGTCCAGGTCCAACTCCCTCTACTCTCAAAGAGAATAATTAGATTCTTAGCCCCAGAGAAAGCGGGAGAATTCTGCCCACCCCAGCCACAGATCATTAGAAAGTCACTACAAAGCCCACCCTGCGGTGGTGAGCAGAAGGCCAAGTCAGGGCCGTGGACTCTGGGGACTGACTGACTTTCTGTGCTGTGCACGTCGGGAGGATGACCCTGGGTAGTATGGAACCAAGGAGTCTTCAGTGGGGAAACCCACAGCGTGGACTGGAGAAAAAGGTCTTGGGTAGCCAAGAATTAGAGCTGCGTGGCGGGAGGCAGAGTTTAGACACGCAGCCGGATGGGTGCGAGCCGTGTTTGCGTTTCCTGAGGACTGTGGCTGAATGTGTCTGTGTGTGCAAGCAGGCAGAAGGAAGCTGGGGCTGGGGTTCTGTGGTTGGGAACCAGAGACGGGAAGAGCCGGCTCTGGAGAGGTCTGAAAAGGGATGCGGAGAACAGTAGGCGCCTGGGCTTAGGGGACGAGCCCAGCTACGGCTCAGATCGCTAAGAAGCCAGAAGAGGCGATCGAGCCGCGGCCACTGCCGGGAAGGCGAGCCAGCCTCAGGGCCGCGGTGCTGGAGAGCTTCTCGCCCGCCAGCCGCGCACAACTCCGGATCGCACATCGCCCGCTTCCAATCGGGAGGCTGAGCCGAGGGAGGAAAAGGATTTGGTGGGAACAGCTGCCCCAGCCCAGACCTTCCTTGAGCTCTTCCCGGGTCTCCTGAGCCCACTGCATTATTCTCCCAAGACTTCCAGATCTCTCCAACCCCCTGGAAAGATTTCGGAAAGCCAAGATCTCACCCTAGCATCTCCAGCCTCACGCCAATACCCTAGGACCGGCTGTTGGGCTCGGGAGCAGCCTGCTCGGTCTCCCGGCGCCCAGGCGAGGGCGGAGACGCGGCCATCCGTTCTAGAGTGCAAACCCAGGGCTCCACCAAGCCCCGGCAGCGCGCACTTTGAGCAAGATCTTGTAAAGTTTCCGCGCGGCTCCGCCAGGGTGGAGCGGGACGCTGGCTCTTACCGTAGACTCCTTGTCCCCGACAGTGGAAGGGGATCAGCGCCAGAAGTAGAAGGCAGGTCACCTCCATCTTCACGGCCAGTGCTTCATCCCCGCGAGGCGGCGCAGCCTGAGAGGCGGCGGGGGGCTCATCCGCCGGGGCGCCGCGATGCCCTCCGCGTTCCCTCCTTTTCCCTGAGACGCGTTGGAGAGGGCGGCGACCGAGACTAGGAGTCTGAGCAAGCCGCTACTCGGCTTCGTCCTCTTCCCAAAGGGCGGCTGCCCGGGTGGAGACGCAGGGGGCGCTGGCCCAGACCTTGATGCCTCTGCGCACCGGCGCAGCAGCCAGCTCCCTGGCTTGGAAAGCTCCGCCACCGAGCAGTCCTGAGTCCCCAGAGCTGTCCGCCGAGGGAGCTGAGCGCGGGGGGACCTCTTTCCCGCGGCGGCCGAGCTCCGATCCAACAGGCCACCGATGCCTGACAAACTTGTCGTTTCCCCGCCCAGGGGACGCCCCTCCGCGGAGCCAGGCCGGGAGGCCGGGGCTCTGCTTTGGTTAATCCGCTGGCTCCAGTCCTGCAGTAGGTGTGGAGGGCTCCGCAGCCCGACCCAGGGGATCCGGGCTGGGCGCCCTTCCCGGAGGCGAGGGCGCCCGGGTCCCGGTCCTTTGGAGCGCCGGAGCAGGGAGGACTGGGTTCGGCCACGGGGCGAGCGCTCCGGGTCCCCGAGTCCGCGAAGTTAGCCGAGCCGCCGCCGAGGAATCCGGGAGAGGCGATCGCGTCCCGGCGCCCCCGCGGGAATCCGGAGAACGATTCCAAAGCAAGAAGGACCGCAGCCAGCAAGGGAAAGAGGAAAGTTTGAGTCCTTTGAAAATAATTCGCGCTCTTGCCGAGGCCCGGGCTCAGGAGCCGCCGGCCGCCTCCTCTCTCCCCGCTCCTCTCCCGCCGTCTGGCCGCCGCCGTGGCATTCCCGGGCTCCGCGATCTCGGGAGAGCGGGGCTGCGCCGCGCCCCAAGTTGGGCGTCCCCGCCCCCCTCCCGGCGGCCTGGGCCCGAGGGGGGCCCAGCGGGCGGGGCCGGGCCGGGCTCCCGGGCACGGCGGCCACTCCGGCTCCGGGGCCGCGGGAGCGCTCCGCTCGCTCGGCAACTTGGGCTTCGCTGTGCTGCTTTCTGGTCCCTCCGAGCTTTTCATTCCGCGCTTCCTCCACCTCCCCACCACCACCCCGCCTCCCGCTCTCCCTCCTCCCTCTCTCCCTCCTCCCATCTCCGCGATCGGTCTCTCGCTCTCCCACCCTTTGTCGCTCGCTCTCCTGTTTGATTCCCCTCCAGTTAAAAAAAGGGGGGAGCCAATTAAAGGCAGCCTAGCTCGCCCGGCCCAGCCTCTGTCCAATTTCCTTGCTTCCCCCAGGACCAATTAGAGAAAACAAAACAGGGCTGGGGGAAGCAGTCTCTCTCTCTCTCTCTCTCTCTCTCTCTCTCTCTCTCTCTCTCTCTCTCTCTCTCTCTCTCTCTTTCTCTCTCTCCGCCCCCCATCTCTCTCTCCCTATCTCCGCCTCCCCCACCAGCCCCCTGGCAGAAAAATGTCAGAAAGCAGCAATGGATCCATCTATCCCGAGGACAGTAGCGGGAACGTGGGTTCGGCGCGGGCTCTGCAGCCGCGCACTCGCACACGCTCTCCGCCCGCCCTTGCACAGCCCAGGCTGGCAAAGCTCGGGCCGGGTGCAAACGATCGCCGCACGCTCGCCCTCGCCGGGCAGGCACCGGCGGGCTGGTTGCGGGGACCCAAGCCTGCAGGGCACTGGACACTTAATGAATGTTTTGCACTTTGGAGAAGGCGATACTGGAGCCTAAGATCGGAGGGAAAGGCCGAGGCGTCTGCGTCTCCTAGACCAGAGCTGGCGCGAGAGGCGGTTGCCTGCTGTCGCTCTGCAGGGATGTTGGCTCGGCTTGGGAATCCCGCCACCTCCACCACCACCCGCCCCTGGCAGAGCCCCAGCCCCTTTCTAAGCTGCCTCGGCCGCTCCCCGGGTCGGGCGCTCGGTCGCTGCCAGAGCCGCTGAGGAGGACGCGCTTGCAGCTCGTGTCCTAGCTGCGGCCCACAGGTTGCCAACAGGTTTGCCAGCAAGACCCCCGTGCCAGAGCTCCACAGGGACACCCAGTGTCCCCATCAGCCCGCTTCTCTCAAACCCTGCCTACCCGTGAGACCTCAGGCGTGGCCAAGTGCCCTAGGGGTGCACGCGCTTCTCGCAGCCAAGCCGGGAAGCCTGGTTCTTCCCTACTCCGAGACTCCTCCGTCACCTTAACCCGGCCCTCCCCGAAGCCGAAGCCGAAGCCGTGACCAAGACGTAGTTCCTTCCAGACGCCCTTGGGGAGGGGCGTGGGCTGGGGAGAGAGGCGCGCGACCTCCCTGGCGCCTGCGATCACATCCTCCCTCCAACCCAGGTCCTGCTAATCTCACCTGCTCCACCTGTCGCCGTTATTTATCTCGGCGGGAGCGCAGGGATTGCACTAGAGCGGCCCGTGGGAGCGCGGACAGTCGCAGCAGCTAACAAGCTCGGGAAGCTAGATCCTGTTCAGGATCCACCGCGATGGTGGATCCGGGACTTGAGGCATCTGTCCAAACTCAAAGACCTGTTTCGTCCACCCAAAGAGTCGATTCTCTTGCGCGTAAATCAACGCATAAATTAAAAATAGTAATAACAAACCCCTCCTTCCTCTCCACTCCCACCGGGATGTTCCTCCTCTGGCCCTCCTGGATAGACATAACCTATTAAGAAGGAGTGGAAAACACAAGGAGTTGCCTGGTAGGTGGGGAGGGGTGCCATCAGCCTGACCCTTCTCAGTTTCCCCATGGTTCATGCAGGCTAGCCACACTTGTTCGTGCCTTCTTTGTTTTGTCCTCCTATTACTAGGGGTGGGAGTCCAAGGCTCAGTTAAGGGTATCCAAACTCAACTCGGCAGATGGCAGCTGGAGATTGATTGAAAGAATGAACGAGCCTGGCAGTGGTGGCCCACGCCTTTAATTCCAGCACTTGGGAGGCAGAGGCAGGCAGATTTCTGAGTTCGAGGCCAGCCTGGTCTATAGAGTGAGTTCCAAGCCAGCCAGGGCTATACAGAGTAACCTTGTCTCAAGAAAAAAAAAAAAATGAATGAATGAATGAATGAATGATGTCCATCATCAGCTAGATCCTGCAGGCCAAGGCTACCTTCCCTGTGCTCCTCTCACAGGCGCCTGTTAACCTGAAGGGAAATGCATGATCCGCTCCATAGACGTCCAACGTCTTCCCACCCACCTCTCCACTCAGTCTGAAAGGGAAGTGGTATCAAATGAGGGGGCAGTGGTGAGTAGCTTGGTTTATTGTCATGTGTTGCCATTATTGGGAATCTTCCAGAACCCCCCAGGAAGCTCCCGGGGAGCCATCATTGATGAGTCAGGCTCTCTCTGGCTTTGCCTATTCTGGGAAACTGTTGTCTTCTCTTCCCAACCCCAAACAGCATCAAATTATCCTTCTCCGGCCTAGCAGAGAGGATGAGGCACCTTGTCTGAACACATATTGGCCTGGAAAAGAACGAGGCCTAGTGGTGGAGGAGGGTGGGGAGGAGGGGAGCAGAAGTCCAGAGCCTGGCAGGCTGGGATTGAACATTTGCTGTGCTAATCCACTTGTGAATACTCGCTGTGTGTAGTGTAAACACCTCGACAGCCTGTTCATGTGTTCCTGTCAACTCAGTCATTTCCTCCCCAGCGTTCCAGGCCTGCTGCCTGGGACAGAGCCTCAGAATTGACAGCGGCAGCCAACCTCAGCGGAAGCAGAGGACCACCAGGCTTGTGGTCCAGCCTTCAGCTGTCTGGGCCTTGTTTGCACCCAGATATCAAGCAAGTGGGATTTCTACCTAACTGGGTACCTGCTACAGGGGCAGAGGTTTTGGGTCGGACATTATCCGGCATCTTAGAGAGATGCTCACGGAGATGCCGCGGGGTCAGGTGCTGATCAGGCTGGTCAGCTTTCTCCTTCCTGCTGAGCTACCCAAGCTGCAGATATGCAAGCCCAGAGGTGGCTAGCCACACCTCTGTAATTCCTACTATGAAACTGGGACAATAACTAGCATCTCCTAGTTGCTACATGCACTAGAACAGCGCTCTGGGCCACACATGGATGGGTCTGTTAAGAATGTGGAGGCATCAGCCAGGCGGTGGTGGCCCATGCCTTTAATCCCAGCACCTGGGAGGCAGAGGCAGGTGGATTTCTGAGTTCAAGAACAGCCTGGTCTACACAGTGTGTTCCAGGACAGCCAGGGCTACATAGAAAAACCCTGTCTCAAAAAACAACAACAACAACAACAACAACAACAACAAAAAACCAAACAAACATAATGTGGAGCTATGACCCCAAGACCAGCAGGAACCCTGCTGAGGGGAACCATAAGGATTCTTAGCATCAGACTGCAGCAGGCCACAGTCATTTCCTCACTGAAGAAAGCCCTCCTCTTTCCTTTGCCTCCAAGAAGGCTCAGCACTTGGGCCCCAGGAAGTACCCAGAACTAGCTCACTCTGGCCGTGTCTGAAATGAGCCAGGGAGACTGGATTCCAGGGCAGGGCCCAGCATGGACAGTTATCTGCGGTCTCTAATGACATCAGGGTTTCTAGAAAGCGCTCCATCTCTTTCTTGTGCAATGCCTCATCTCTTGCTTGCTGTCCTCTTGTGAGTCAGAGCCTGCAAGGAAAGCAAAGGAAGAGTGTGGAGAGACTCGGCCTGGCCCCAATGGGGCCGTCGCCTTGCGAAGTAGATTGCGTCTGAAAATCATACGGTGGCAGGTATTGATTGGATCGCACAGCAGGCAGAGTTCTGGTCAAGGGGAGGAGGGAGACTGGGAGGAGATGAGGAACGGTGAGAGTTATGACCCCGCTGAAAGACCAGTTTATTAATTCGAGCTCTAACAAATAGCCAATTAATGGCTCCAGCTGCTAATTAGTAAGCAGTTAACTTGTGTTATAAATTGTATAGCTCGAGACTAAGGATAATGTAATCTTTCCATGACACCCTGGATGAGGGAGGGCTATGGAATTTTGTCACCAGAGCTGTATCCCACCCCATCCTTCACCTGCTATCCCCACCACACCCAGTTAGACCGTGGTGATAGAATGCAGGCTTTATATGAACACAGTATTCTTTACGTCTGCCATCCATTGAGAGCCCTGGGTGCTGTGGACTCAGCACAAACAAGAGAGACAAAATCTCTTCTGGAGGCGGTGAGATAGCTCATCAGACAAAGGTGCTTGCTACCAAGCCTGAAGCTACCAAGCACTCGTGTAAAAAAAATACACACACACACACACACACACACACACACACACACACACATATATATATATATAAAAGACAAAACACTTTCTTTATGGGGGTGTAAAGAGACACACAATGGGCCAAGCAAATACAGAAACTATCTGGTGTTTAGATAGTAAAGAGAATGTAGCTGTGGGAGTTGGTAGAAAGCAGGACTAGACTACCAGAGAAATGATGTAGGCTCCCACTAACACTGGAGTCATGATACTAAAGAGTAGAGGGATTGAGCCACATTACTATCTGGGGGGAAATGAACACTTCGGGGATGAGGCAGCATGTGCAAAAGCCCTGTGGTGGTGAGGGAGATCGGACTGCAGGTGAGTAGCCAAATGGGAGTGGCTGAGATCAAAGAGAGTTCTGGTTTGGATGAGAATGGGGTCCCCTGTGGACGCCTATATTTGAACACTTGGCCCCCAGTGAGTGGTGCTGTTTGGGAAGGTTTAGGAGGTGGCCTTGCTGGAGGGGGTGTCAGTGATGGTGGGCTTTGAGATTCGAAGCTTCAGCCACTTCCTGTTTACTCAGAGCTCTCAGCTCGGGGCTCTGGACACCATTGTCAAGCCTGCTGCTCGCTGCCCCCTCATCGCTCGACCATGATGGACTCTCACCCCACTGGACCCATGAGCCCAAGTCTGCTCATTCTTCTGTAGGTTGCTTTCGGTTGTGGTGATTTGCATGGTGTCAGCACCAAAGTTGTAACCAGTGCGAGCCAAAGAGCAAGCCCTTTGTAGCCTGGAATGGATCCAGGTTTTGCTCATGTGACATGAGAATTGTAATGGCTTTGAGCAGAGCAGGAAAGGGAAGGGGCTGTTTCTCCGGCACCTGGCACAGTTCCTGGCACTTAGTAGGTGTTCAACAAATACCATGTGACCTGATGAGTGGCAATGGGCGGGGCTTGACTGGAAGCCCGGGATCCATGCCTCAGCTTGGAAGACTGTTGATTTGGAATCTCTGGTAACTACTTCTCAGGCATCACCAGAGGTTCCTGTACTGGTTGGGTTTTGTCATCTGGACACAACTTTGATATATCTGGAAAGAGGGTTTTTTTTTTAATGTGTTGCAGGAATATTAAAAAAACGATGCCACCATCTCTTCTGTCCCGCCAGGCCACAACACTGTGTCCCAGCGGGATCCAGCTCCCTGTCTTTCTCACTGTGGGAGCTATTCTCTCCCAGCTAGCTCCCACAGCATCCCAGCTGTGTTCCCTCTCCTCCATAAACCCCTGTAATTGGGCGCACCCACATCCTAGTAACCAAGTAAATCAAGACTCTTAAAGGTAAACTAACCAATCAGGTTTATGTATAAATAATATTATAATGTAAAAGATGTCAATACAATGATTTTAGAGCCAATTGATAATGATAAAGCCTTATCCCAATATTTCGAACCTTATAGAAACAGCTTTTTTGTGGCTAGTAAATGCCACACAGGTCCACGTCCGAAGCCACCTCCGTACCTCTCCCTTTTCCTCCTGTGACCTTTGTCCCCTCAACTCCTAGCTCCTCTGCCTCCCTTTTCCTATCCAATAACAGGCTTTCCACTACCTTAATATGATTGGACATAGAAAATACTGCAACATAAATGTTATTTATTTATCTATTTATTTATTTTATGTATATCAGTAAACTGTAGCTGTCTTCAGACACACCAGAAGGGGGCATCGGATCCCATTACAGATGGTTGTGAGTCACCATGTGGTTGCTTGGATTTGAACTCAAGACCTCTGGAAGAGCAGTTGGTGCTCTTAACCGCTGAGTCATCTCTCCAGCCCAAAAGGAGATCTTAATTGAGAAAATACTCTATCAGATTAGCCTGTAGGCAAGTCTATGAGGTATCTTTTTCTTGGTTAACGATTGCTGTGGGAAGGGACAGCCCACTGTGAGTGGTGCCATCCCCTGGGCTGGTGGTCCTGGATGGTATAAGGAAGCATGCTGGGCAAGAGTATAAGACTTACACAGAGTATAAGTCAGTAAGCAGCACTCCTCCATGACCTGTGCTTCAGTTCCTGCCCAACTTCCTTCAGTGATGGACTATGATATGGAGATGCAAGATCAAATAATCCCTTTCCTCCCCAAATCGCTTCTGGTCATGGTGTTTTCTCTCAGCACTAAAATAACACTAAGACAGTGCCGTCACATGTGAACTTTCCAGTGAGTGCCACAGAGACTATACTGTCCATTTTACAGATGTGAATGATGAGGCCATGAGCTACTCCCTGACAGGCTTGCCACTGTGTCATGGTTGCGCCCTGTCTCACTGGGCAATCTTCCTGTCTCTAGGCTCCAGAATAGTCTGCTAGCTATCAACATGGCTGGGCCACCTCCTGAAATTCCTCACATCATCAGACTCCAAGGCCTGTGAGCTGTGACCAAGGTGGGACACGTATAAAACACCAATTCCCATCCGAGAGCCACCTGCGTGGTCCCAGCCTCCCCCTGCTCACACTATTGCTGGAAAGGGGAGGTTTCGTTTAACCTTTTTGTGAGATGATGGTTCAGCAGATCAGAAGTAATTATGTTTTAATACCAACTTTAAAAAATAGATGGTCTCGTTCTCTGAGCAGGCATAGGGGACAGTGGAATTCAAGACCCCGTGTCTCTACTGCATGGGTCGGGGAAGACAACCGTTGGGAGAATTTCACAATTCATGTGGTCAAGTTTCATACATACATCATGCTGGACATTCCATAGTGTAGATGGTACGGGCAAGTGAAGACCTGGGTGTGCCACCAGAAAGCCCCAGTCTAAGAAAAATAAAGCCTGTCCTCAGGGAGCCCTGTCTGAGGAGACACAGACTGTCCACAGGGAGGGTAGTCTGAGGGAAGAGGCACAACCCTGAGCGGGCCCCCGGCCCCCCCCCCCCCCCCCCCCCGTCTCCAGCCTAAGAGGGGAGACTGTTTCTCAACCTGGTGCAGACGTAGATGCAAATACAGATTCAGGGATGGACCATAACACAAAAGGGAAAATCTTGGACTTGTAAATGTCTCTGTGCTTTTAATGAAAGATTGTTTCTTACCCCTTCTGCCTGGCTGGCTGCAGCCTCTCAGTTTTCCCACCCCAGGGAACAGCCAGCCTGGTATATTATTTGGGTTTTCTCTCTCTCTCTCTCTCTCTCTCTCTCTCTCTCTCTCAATGTAAATATCTCTCTGGTCTCCTGGGGACAGGACCTCCTTGATGGTGAGTCTCTCTGACCCTGGCAGCTGGCAACACGCACAGGGAGGAGAATCTGCTCTCTTTGCAGTCCAGACTCCATTCAGGCAAGAAGCCTGTCCCCACCCACTCCAATAGCCTTCCAGGGAAGCCATCTCCGCCCCCAGGACCGCCTGGCATCTGCGGATCAGCTGCTTTCTGGAACCCCAGCTGCCACTTGGATGTCACCCGTGTCCCGGGCCTAGAACAGGCATGTCTTGAGCTATATGGTTCTATACGTGGGGCTGCTCACAGCACCCAGAGCGGGGCAGAATACACAGCGGAGCCCTGGGTTAGGCAGATCGCAGAGACAGTAGGCGTCTCCAGTGCTTCCTGCTTCTGGGATGTGGCTAAGCAAGAAGAGGTCAGGCCAGGCACTCTTCCTGCGTGAGCAGGCTGAGAGGGCCTGTCCTCTGGCTTCTGGGGCCCCAGGGGAAGGATCCTGTTCCGCTGAGCTAGCTTTTCTCAGCTACCCAGCAGGCTCTGCCAGAAGCAGGATCAAATGTTCCCCAGCTTAAAGAGATGGCCCAGAAAGGGGACCGGTGATGCTGAGGTCACAGCCTGGGGGCTCAAGGACAGGCCCTGAGTTTCCCTTGCCTCTTTCTGTTTAACCTGCTACCTGTCTTCATTCTGTCTCCAGTCACCCCTCCCTTGGAGGCTGAACCCCAGTTTCACACTAGGCAAGCAGTCTCCTGCTAAGCTGTGCCCAGGTGCTTTCTTCTTACAAAGTGGTCCAGGCTAGCCTGGAACTATCTCTGTAGCCCAGGCAGGCCAGGACTCATTTGTGATCTGAGTATGGGGTTTGGGGACGTGAAAATTTGCAGCAGATATGGAGAGGGCAGCTTGTTTGGACTTACAGCTGTTTACACACATACACTCACACGAAGAAGGCATGGCATTTCCTGCAGGGGGCGCCATTCACACAGATTCCACAGGACCGGAGCCTGTCCCTAGCCCCACTGAGCAATGAAAGTATGGGGCCACTCCCTCTGTTTCCCTGTGACCCCAGACCAGTATTACCCTAGCCTCATCTCCTGCTTCTCTCTACAACACAATTCAACCCTAGGGCCACGGGGGCTTGTGCACCCCCCCCCCCGCCGGGGTCCCCTGCTACAGGCCAAGTAGTTCAGAAAGCTCAGAGCCCAGGGGACTTACTGTTCTTTTAATTAACTAGTCTCATTGTTTTGCTCTGGTTCTCACGGGGGATTCCCCCAGTGCCTACCAGAGGGGATATGGAACATTAAGATTCAGGCATGGCTGTAAGGATGGAAGGGACCAATCGCTCAGCCCTTTGAAGATAATCCAGACTGTTTATTGCATATTCTTTCTATACCCCTGCTCAAGGGCTTTCTGGGGCACCAGTGGGTTAAAATGCTGCAGCCTGGATTAAAAACCACTTGCCTTCATAGACCCCCCTTCATCACATCCTTAGAAGCTACTGGTACTGAAGAATAGAGAGGCTTAGCCACAGCCTTAATACCACACAGCTAGTTACCATGTAGCAACACTGGCATGTAGCAAGCCAGAGACTCCTGAATGCCTTTTGTTTCAGTGAGTTTTTTTTAAAGATGTATTTATTTTTATGTTACATGTGTGAGTAACATAATAAATACATCTTCCCGTTTGTGTATAAATGTACTACATGCACGCCTGGTGCTGGATGACGCCAAATGAAGACATGTGATTCCCTGGAACTAGAGTTACAGAAGAAGGTTGTGAGGCACTGCAAACTGAACCCAGGTCTTCTGGAAGAGTAGCCAGTGTGCTCTTCCTGCTGAGCCATCTCTTCAGCCCCAAATCTTTAAAAAAGAGGAAAGGGAGGGGGAGGGGGAAAGGAGGAGGGAGAGGAGAGGAGGAGGGACAACAGAATGGAAAGGAGGAGGGAGGAGGAGGAGGAGGAACCCTCAAAGCCACATAGGAAATTAAATGCCAAAGCCCTGCAGGTTGCACCTCCTCCTCCTCCACCATGGCTAGATGACACCGTGACATGTGACAGAGACCTATTGAGAACCTTTCTATATGATTCTCCTCAAGGATGCTGTGAGGTAGACTGTGAACCCCAGGCATGGAAAGTGTGAGGTCTCTTCTTCAGGGTCGCCATACTGTTTGTTGGCATGGTTGGCGCCCGCCTTTTTGCTCTTTGTGCTCCACGGCCCTGTAAATTAAGACGTGAGTTAGACGGGCAAGGGACTGTGTGTGCAAATTTCTCATTTGTTTACTGTGCAGAGCTATGGGATCTGCTGTCCTCTATAGATAGAATGTAAATTATATAAATAATATTAATATGGCCTCAATTATTAAAGAGCCCTGTACGGAATAAAGATGAGAAGGTTGGGTAATTCTATTTTAATGATTATCATGGGTGATAAGAATTTGGGGTGATTTGCATCTCTGACTTTATATATTATAGTTTCTCCCCCAATTTTCCACAAGCAGCCTGTGTTATTTTTACAATCAGAAATAAAGAAATGTTATTTTTCAAGTACATTTAAAAAAAAACCACACATTATATTCCTCTGCTGCCTCCCTACTGGCCTTCTTGCCCCGCCCCCTGCCCTCCCCCACCCCTCACCTCCTGCTTGGCCAGAGCAGGCCTTTCAACCCAGACCCTTCTGCCTAGAGGCCCCAAGGGCCTCCTGCACTGGAGTGGGCTTGAATTTACACTGCCACGTCCTCCCGCAGTAAATGTCATCCTGCTTTATTTTTCCAAGTCAAATAAATCCGGATCCCAAGCCTCCAATTGCCGCAGTGCTGAGAAACCCGCCTTTGCTATGTCTCATTCCTTGGGGTCCTTGCTTTGCCATGTCGCTGACTTTTGTCATGGTGGCTCCCGGAGGTTGTGTCAGGCTGCACTGCCCTGGAGGCACTCTGAGAGGCACCCACGAGAGCATCCCCACAAAGGGTCTGGGTGCTTAGCTCCTGCCCCTGTACACGTCCAGCGGATGAGCTGAGGTGAACCTCCACCCTCAGATCGGCATACCCACCTAGGCTGCTAGCAGAAGACTGGCTTCCAGGAGGAAGGTCTTAAAGCCCACGCCCACAGTCACAGACCAACCCTGACAAGGCCACACCTCCAAATAGTGCCACTCCCTGGGCTAAGCATATACCAACCATTGTAGTATGCACACACACTTGTGCACTCACATTTAGGTATGCGTGTCATGAGATGCATGCATGTGGAAGTCAGGAGTCAGTTCTCTTTTTCCACCCTGCAGTCACCCCTACCCTACCTGTGGGACATTTTGTTGCTCAGACAATAACATCTAAAGCTCTGGTTCTTCCAGCTGAGGAAGGAAAGCACTGGTTTCAACATGGCTCCCGGGAGAATGGAGCTTTGTGCTTGCACAGGTGACTTGGTAATCACCCCTGCCACACCCTCACTTGATCTGACTGAATGCTACTTCCTCTTTCCCTGGCCACCTTGTCTAACATGACATCACCTCCTCTCCACTCCCACCAGCACAAGCTAGACTTTAGGGTATAGAATGCCCTAGCTCAGAATAGTGATTGAACGGAACCCTGGGGAGAGCTGGGGGCAGAGAGACCAAAAGTGGTATCCCCAAAGTAGGCCTAGCGCCTGTGTGACTGGAGCCAATCTCAACTACACCATTCTTTATAATTTATTATATTTTATTCTTATTTTGTGTGTGCACGTGTCTTAGTTAGGGTTTTACTGCTATGAACAGACACCATGACCAAGGCAACTCTTGTAAGGACAACCTTTAATTGGGGCTGGCTTACAGGTTCAGAGGTTCAGTCCATTATCATCAAGGCAGGAGCATAGCAGCATCCAGGCAGGCATGGTGCAGGAGGAGTTGAGAGTTCTACATCTTCATCTGAAGGCTGAATACTAGCTTCCAGGCAGCTAGGATGAGAGTCTTAAAGCCCACGCCTACAGTGACACACCTACTCCAACAAGGCCACACCCACTCCAACAAGGCCACGCCCACTCCAACAAGGCCACACCTCCAAATAGTGCCACTCCCTGGGCTGAGCCTATACTAACCGTCTAGCACGCACACGCACTTGTGCACTCATGTTTAGGTACGCGTGTCACAAAATGTGTACGTGGAAGTCAGAAGACAACCTTCAGGAGTCAGTTCTCTCTTTCCACCCTGCAGTCATGGGGATCAAACCCAATTCGTCGTCTTCGTCAGGCTTAGGGTCTTGCTCCTTCACCCACTGAGCTTTCCCACCAGCCCAAGTCACACAGCTTCATCAGGAAAATGCTCCGCAGTGACGGCGTCTACCCTTGGACTCACAGGACCCAGGGCCTTAGCCTAGCACCCTCACTGCTTTGGGGGGGGGGGCGTCTCTGAGAATGTGTCTCGTAGTTTTCCAGTGATGGGAGCGTCAGCTTCCAACAGTAGCAATTTTATAACCGTCTCCAAGAGCGACCAAATACGGTTTACTCTTGTATCTTCATCCGGGTCTGCTTCTAGAAAAACCTAGAAATTACTATATACCATGAAACCAAAATTAAGATAGATCAAGGGTAGACGGATGGGATTGGAGAGGAGGTGATGTCACCTTAGGCAAGGTCGCCAGGGAAAGAAGTAGCATTCAGTCAAGTCAAGTGAGGGTGTGGCAGGGCTGAGTACTGAGGCACAGGGAAGTGCAAAGGTCCTGCGGTAGCAGTTCTAATCATTGTAGACTATTAGTCCCCAACCCGTGCAGGCTGAGGGATTCCCTCAACCAGTCTGTGCGAACTGCAGTGCTCCAACAGACAAGAGCTATGGGAACATGTAAATTCCTTTTCCCACACTCCCAGGAGAACCCCTCTGCCTCCCGGCACCACCTGCTCTGTTTGCTGAGCAGAGCTTGGTTTTTCCAATAACTCATTAACGTGGCTTTTGTCACAACTGAAGAAACCAAAGGCCCGACACGAAGCCTGCGGTCAACGGCACCCAGGTTACCTATGACAGAATGCTAAGCAGTGGCCAGAGCTGGGGAAGCTTGGGGTGGGATAGACAGGGGTTGGGACATCCCTTGGATCAGCAAGGTCCTGATTCCTGAGGCCTCTGTCTACTTTCTCTGCCTCTCAACAAAAGCAGCCCAACCTACAACAGCCTCTTGGCTCAGCAACCAGCCAGCCAGCTCTTCATTCATTCATTCATTCATTCATTTGTCCATTTGCCTATTCATTAAAATAGGTATTGATTGAAGGCCTACTATGCACCAGGTACATTCCATATTCCATTCCCAGACTGTTGGGCTTCTTGGCACAGTCGACCTCCAGGGCATCAAGGGGGCCCTTCTCCCAGAAAGCCTGTTGTCAAACTTATCACAACATTTCTGCATGGATCCTAGGGTGCTAGCCCTACTAGAGGAACTACCTTAGTCAGGATTTCTATTCCTGCACAAACATCATGACCAAGAAGCAAGTTGGGGAGGAAAGGGTTTATTCAGCTTACACTTCCACACTGCTGTTTGTCACCAAAGGAAGTCAGGATTGGAACTCAAGCAGGTCAGGAAGCAGGAGCTGATGCAGAGGCCATGGAGGGATGTTCCTTACTGGCTTGCTTCCCCTGGCTTGCTCAGCCTGCTCTCTTATAGAACCCAAGACTACCAGCCCAGGGATGGCACCACCCACAATGAGCAGGGCCCTCTCAACCTAGATCACTAACTGAGAAAATAGATCTCATAGAGGCATTTTCTCAAGGGAGGCTCCTTTCTCTGTGATAACTTCAACTTGTATCAAGTTGACAACACAAAACCAGCCAGTACAGGAACCCAGTCTAAACCGAGATCATATTTATCCAATTTTTGACTCATCGACAGACTTCTACCAGACACATCCCATCCTGTGGCCTATGAGATAGCTGCTTTGTGACTCAAAACGAAATTATAAACTTATTGAAATTAGTGGTGTGTGTATGTGTATGTGTGTGTCTCTGTGTGTATGCCTGCATGCACACATGCACATGTAAAGCCACTGAATAATGGTTCTCAGGTACAAACTCTGCGGATGACTACATGACCAAATCATATCAAAGGTCAACAGCACGGATGCCCCCTGAGTGTCTGCAATTAGAAGTACACCAAGAATGGGGAATTGGAGTCCCCTAGTCTGCCGTGATCTAGGTGCTCCTCCCCAGGTCCTGTGCAATTAGGCAGAACTGCATACAACAGGTGTTATGGGAGCTCTAAATCCACAGGCCGGGAGGGGACGGAAGAAGTCAGTCAGTAAGTCCAGCCAGGAAGGTCTTCAGCAAACATGGAGAACTGAACTCCATGCTTTCCCTACACACAACATATGCTCACCCAGCAGAGTCAAAGTGTACAGCTCTCCAGTGATAGCTGCAACGGGAAGCTGGCTTTTGGAAGATGACATTAATATGACAAGAGGGGGACTCCCAGGGGATCGTTTCTGCAGCCAGGGCGCTGAGGCATCATCGTGCTTCTCTCTTCCTCCCTCCTTTCCCTAGTCCCTCACCTCTCCTCAAAGAAAGGTCTGACCTATGGCAGGGAAGAGGTCACCATCCAGACGCTGGGAATGCCAGCAGAGCGCACCTTGGAAAACAACGGCCCTTTCTACTAACTCATGTTTGCTCCGTGGGCAGCTGGCTGGCACCAGACACGAGTGCGCATGCTTGGCTTACAGCCTGCGCACACTGACACCCAAACAAACTGAAGGTTGCAAGCGCTCCAATTATCCCCACTGCTTGGTAGAGGAGGTCAGCTGAAGAGTCACCCACTGGAGAGGCTGGTTTCTCAGAGAAGACATCTTACCCATCACCTCTCTGGGATGTCCTTTTGAGCGGCGGCCCGAACATGCGCACGCATGCGCACATGCTTGCATTCAGGCAAGCTCTCTTTCCGTGCAAAATTCTTGAGCAACCAACCCATCAGGCATGTTCCAGGATAAGCAGGAGAAGGTCACAGTCCATCAGCCTCGACAGTCCCCTCCTGGGTCTGATGAGTCAGCCACGCCTGCTCCTCTTCAGCCCAGGCCCACTGACCTTGCCCCACTTGTCTGACAAGCCACGGAGCTGCCCACGGAGTCCCAGACAGCTTCCCACGCTTTTTTGCTAGTCTGTCACCAGCCAGCCACCTGCAGGGGTGGAAGCAACAGGAATGTGACAGTGCGCTCCGTTTGTAGACACTCACAAGCTCCCTACAGCCCTCAAAGCAGTCAGACCTCCTGTCAATGAATCACGGGAACCCTCCTCGGGCAGAGATTCGGGAGTCCAGTCTGACAATGAAGAAACAGGCTCTAAGGGACTTGCCTGGCGGGGGTGGAGGTGGGGTGGGAGCAGAACCCAAACAGAGGTGTTCTGCTCTGGCCACACACACCACAGGGATTTGTCAAGGCCTGCCACGTTGGGTTAACCCCATTCTCGCCCCCTCTGCCCCACCCCCATCACCTGCCAGTGTTATCTAAGCTCCATCTTCATTCTAGTCTTTAAAAGGGACCATGCTGGGCTTTGGGGGGCAGGACTGGTAACTGGTTGGTAGAGCATCTGCCTCGAGTTCTAGTTTCCATCCCCAACGCTGAATAAACTGGGCATGGTGGTACAAGCCAGGAGGTGAACGCAGGAAGATTAGAAGTTGGAGTTTTGTTTTTTTTTTTTTTTTTTTTGTTTTTTTCTGTATATTGAGTTGTAGGCCAGGCTGGAATGCGTGAGCCTCTGTCTCAAGAGAAAGAGAAATAACAAACACACAGGAACCATTTCTATCCTTACACCTCAGTCCTGGGCATTCAGTCTCCTTCCTAAATCCAAGATTTCTCAAACTTAGCCCAGGACCTTGACCCTTTCAGAACGACTGGTGCAGAGGATTCTGGGTAGGAGACAAGATGGCGAGTCTGTAATTTAAAGGATCTCCAGGGATGAGCGGTGTATGTAGCCTGGGACATAGTTTAGCCAAAGAAGGGTCTTTCTTGACTTCCGCCTTAATCTCTTTCCTGTACCTCCTGTGCGAGCTAACCCATTCTAACTTCTGGTCACCCTCCACACTGTTCGCTGCAGGCAGCAGGGCGTGGGGCCAGGACAATGCCCTGAGTCAGACAGCATGCCGCCCTGTGGCCCGTGTGACCCCGGCCAGCTCGGTGAGCACACTGTGCCCCAGTTTCCTGGCCTGTGGAACAGGGCTAACGATAGTAAAACTAATAGCAAATTCTCTTAGCCTGCTTGCTTTGTGAGAGGCACGATTCCCAGCCCACTGTGTGTATTAATTCATTTAATCTTCCTGCATCCCTGGGAGGTCGCCCTTTTCTGCTGCGTGCCTTCGTAATTGTCCGCCATCATTATCTGTACCTCCAGCCCAGCTCCCCAGGGCTGCCACCTCTCTGCTTAGAACACAGCCCCGGCTCTTCCTCCCGTATCTCTCATCTCAGCGTAGCCTCAGCGGCACCCCCCATCTCCCAGGCAGACTCCGGGGACCTCACCCTGAGCGCCTCCTTTCCCTCTTAGTATGCAGGGTCCAGGCTTCCAGCTTGCTGCCTCCCTCTCTCATCCGTTACCCCTCTGTCTGTTCCCTCTTCCCATCAACAGGGCTTCATCCCAGCCTGGCTCATTTCTCACCTGGATTACATAAAGGCCTCCCAATAGCTTCCTCCTTCCAGCCCACACACCCTGCAAACCTGCAAGAGATTTCCAAATTGTAAATCCACCGAAAATCCTTTCATGGCTCTACAGCCTCCAGGATCAAGTTGGGCTCTGCAGGCTCAGAACGCAGAGCTTAGTGCTTGGCAATCGGGAGGGGGAGGAGGTCTGGGCCCTCCCCTCCCGCCCTCCCCTTCATGCCCCCACACCGCCACAGGCCACTTCAGCCACGTAAGCTAGTGCCACCAGTCCTTGGTGAACACATTTTCCACAGCCTGGAAATGCCCCCTTCCCATCTGCCTCTGGCCAACCAGTTCCGGAGAGCACAGGGTCATAGTGCACAGGGTCATAGTGCACAGGGTTGCAGTGCTCGGGTCTACACCTTACTGGTGGACGAGTCACCTGGCTAAGAGCAGGCTCACTGTAGTCTGATGCCAGCTGTCAAGTTACTTGACCTCTCTGGGGCTCAAGTTCCTTGACTCCAACAAGAGGTCAGTGACAGCAGTCACCACAGGAAATGGTCCTGAGAACCAAACTAATAAGTGTGTTGGGGTGGGGAATGGTGCTGTCTCGGTTCACGTGCCCACTAAGTGTCAGCCAATGGCTTTCTCTTTTTTACTCCTTTGGATTTGTTTGTTTGTTGTTTTTTGGATTTGGTTTTTTCGAGACAGGGTTTCTCTGTATAGTCCTGGCTGTCCTGGAGCTCACTCTGTAGACTAGGCTGGCCTCCAACTCAGAAGTCCACCTGCCTCTGCCTCCCAGAGAGCTGGGATTACAGGCGTGTGCCACCACCGCCCGGATGGATTTTCTTTTTTAAGAGATTTATTGGGACTGGAGAGGTGGCTCAGCAGTTAAAAGCACTGACTGCTTTTCTGAAGGTCCTGAGTTCAAATCCCAGCAATCACATGGTAGCTCTCAACCACCCATAATGAGATCTGACACCACCCCCACTTCTAGGGTGTCTGAAAACAGCTACAGTGTACTGTATTTATAATAAATAAACCTTTAAATAGGAAATTTATTCATTTACTTTACTTTGTGTATAAGTATTTTGCCTATGTGTATGTATATGCGCTGTGTGTCCTCCTTGTGCCTGAGAAAGCGAGAAGGGTCCGGAGATTGGAGTCACAGATGGCTGTTAGCCACCGTGTATGGGCTGGGAGCAGAATCCAGGTCCTCAGCCAAGAGCAACAAGGGCTCTTAACCCCTGAGCCATCTCTCCAGTTCCAGTATGATTTCTCTTTAATTTTCCCTGCACCTATGGTACGCATGTATGTGTGTGTGGGCTTGCATGTGTGTGGGCACGCCCTGTGTGTGTGGTGGGTACATATGTAATGTGGAGGCCCAAGGCTGATACTGACCATCATTTCTGCCCACACTTCCCTTTCATTCACTGAATCAGGGGCTCTCAATCAAAGCCAGAGCTAGTCCATACAGCTGATACCCTTTATCTGTTTGCTCTTAGATCACACCTCCATCTTCAGAGGCTGGAGTCTCAGGTGAGCCACCAGGACCACGTGGTGTTGACTTGGATTCTACCGTTCCAAATTCCGGTCCTCACACTTGTGGGGCAAATCTTTTAACTGCTGAGCGGTCGCTACAGTTCCTATCAGTTTTTTCTGTGTTGCCTCAGTTTCTTGTGTCAGTCAGGCTAGCCTCCAACTCTGTGTAACCAAGAAAGACCTTGAACTCCTGATCTTCCTGCCTCCACTTCCCAAGTGCTGGGATCCCGTGCCCCGTGGTGCCGGCTATTCTTATCTGATAATAAGAACCTATCTCATGCATCTTTGTCTCACTGCGCCTGTAACCGCACCAGCCAAGGGGCAAGGAAGTATTCAGCATGCAGTGAACTGATTCAAACAAAGGAACCTGGAGCCAGTTTGCATTTGATCAGGCTTTCTAAGCTGCAAGCAACAGAGATCACTGCCACGGCCGCTGTAGAAGAGGGCCTCACGGGGAGATGGCTCAGTCGGTAAAGTGCTTGCCACACAAACACAAGGCCCTGAGTTCGAATCCCCAGCAGCCATATAAAGATTCAGGTATGGCAACGTGGGCCCGTATTCCCAGTTCTGTGGAGGCAGGTAGATGCCTGGGACTCAATTGGCCAGCCGATCCATCCAGTCCAACCAGGCTTGGCTGACAGAGACTGCTTCTCAAAATAAGAAAAGCTATACCTGAGGGAGATATCAGACATTGGCTTCTGACTTCCACATAGACCTATGTGCTCACCTCCACATGAACATGTATACCACTACATACACATACAGACCACTACATACACACCACTACATACACATACACACCACTACATACACATAATACCACTACATACACATACACACCACCACATACACATACACACCACTACATACACATACATACCACTACATACACATAATACCACTACATACACATACATACCACTACCCCACTAACAAACACACAGACACAATAGAGAAATTCACAACGGAGATGAGGTGACTCATGGAATCTCTGGGGAAATCAGAGGATAACACCCGGAAACTTACCAGGTAGGAACTGCGTCCAAATGAGAACTAGGCCAGCCAGGCTTCTACACCTGTCATTAGACAGATTTCAGTGGCACTGGGTCCCACTCACTGGGGCTAGTCCCTGACATTTTCAGGACCAATGGAATCTCACATGCTAGAAATTCCCAGCTAATGGTTCTAGCGCCAGCAATCTATTAAATAAAATCCATCGAAATCTGCTCTAATGGCAAGTCTAAGAACTTAGCATCACAAGATAAACATGGTCTTTGCAGAGAAACTTCTAGAACTATAATCTTGTAGATGTATCATCAATGTTTTAATTTGGGGGGGGGGGGGCGCGGTTTCAAGATAGGGTTTCTCTGTGTAGCCCTGGCTGTCCTGAAACTTACTCTGTACACTAGGCTGGCCTTGAACTCAGAAATCCACCTGCTTCTGCCTCCTAAGTGTTGGGATTTAAAGGCATGTGCCACCACCACCCAGCCAATGTTTTAATTAATAGGTGTGACTGTTCAGGTTTTAATGAACTATCCCTCACAGGCTATGTCACCTGGCCCTGGTCCCCTGCTGGGGATGCTGTTTGGAGAAGTATTGGGAACATAGCCAGGTGTGAGGTGCACACCTTTAATTCCAGCACTCTGGAGGCAGAGGCAGGTGGAACTCTGAGTCCAAGGCCAGTCTGGTCTACAGAGGGAGTTCCAGGCCAGCCACGGCTACATAGCAAGTGTGATGGTTTGTATATGCATGGCCCAGGGAGTGGCACTACTAGAAGGTGTGGCCTTGTTGGAGTTGGTGTGGCCTCCTTGGAGTGGTTTGTGTCATTGTGGGTGTGGGTTGTAAGACTCTCATCCTAGCCGGGCAGTGGTGGTGCACACCTGTAATCCCAGCACTCTGGGAGGCAGAGGCAGGTGGATTTCTGAGTTCGAGGCCAGCCTGGTTTACAGAGGGAGTTCCAGGACAGCCAGGGCTATACAGAGAAACCTTGTCTCGAAAAAAACCAAAAAAAAAAAAAAAAAAAAAAAAAAAGACCCTCATCCTAGCTGCCTGGAAGGCAGTATTCTGCTAGCAGCCTTCAGATGAAGATGTAGAACTCTCAGCTCCTCCTGCACCATGCCTGCCTGGATGCTGCCATGCTCCTGCCTTGATGATAATGGACTGAACCTCTGAACCTGTAAACCAGCCCCAATGAAAAGTCATCCTTGTAAGAGTTGCTTTGGTCATGGTGTCTGTTCACAGCAGTAAAATCCTAAGACAGCAAGCCCCTATCTAAAATCAATCAATCAATCAATCAATCAAAGGATGGGATTCTTTACTCTTTGCTTTTGTTCATAGAAGGGCAGAACTTGTTTTTAAATTTTTATTACTGATATTTTATGTTCCTGAGTGGTTTGCCTACATGTGTTTGTGCCCTTGGTAGCAGGGTTTCTCTGTGTACCCCTGGCTGTCCTGCAACTCACTCTGTAGACTGGGCTGGCCTCAAACTCAGAAATCTGCCTGCCTCTGCCTCCCAAGTACTGGGATTAAAGGCGTGTGCCACTACTGCTTGGCGGAACTGTTAATATTTGGGGGCCTATTGGAGATGGGAGGTAAGCTAAATCTATTTTTCATGCTGAAGTAGACAGGAGCCTTGACCGTGCTGGGGTTTGAATATACAACACCCCACAGGCTCATGGGTCAAAGGCTTGGCTCTCAGCTGGTGGTCCTTTTTTGGAGATAGAACCAGGTCTCTCTCCATCCTGAAAGAGGGTGTGTGGCCGCCTGGACAGGGAACCTGGTGTCCAAGCAGGCACATTAAGCATGTGAGGTCCCATACAAAGAAGAGTGGCGTAAAGCTCTTTGCAGAGGGGCTCGAGAAATGGGCCAGATGTTCAGAGCCACAGCTGCTCTCCCAGAGGATCTCGGTTCAGTTCCCAGCACCCACACGGCAGTTCACAACTGTCTGTAACTCCAGTTCCAGGGCATCTAATGCCCTCTTCCAGCCTCTGAGGGCACCAAGGCACATACTGGGTACACGGACATACATGCAGACAAGACATTTATATTCATAAAACAAAAGTAAATATTTTTAGAAGCCTTAGACAGAGGTGAGTCAGAGTTGCTCATACCTGTAACTTCAACAATGGAGAAGCAGAGGAAGAAGGACTACAAGTTTGAGGTTAGCCTAGGCTACACAGTGAGATCCTGTTACTCACACTGTACATGCTCAATCTCTCTCTCTCTCTCTCTTTCTCTCTCTCTCTCTCTATCTCACACACACACACACACACACACACACACACACACACACACAAGTCCTAGGCAACCAAGAGGGACAAATGCCCATGTTAGTGATTCTTTGAGGCTAGACTCGGCTACACAATGAGAATGAGAAATGGTTTTGTTTTTCTTTTTTTCTTTCTGTTTTTTTTTTTTGGGGGGGGGGGGGTTGAGACAGAGTTTCTCTGTGTAGCCCTGGCTGTCCTGGAACTCACGCTGTAGACCAGGCTGGCCTCAAACTCAGAAATTTGCCTGCCTCTTGTTTTTGTTTTTCAAAGCAGAGTCTCACTATGTCACTATGTAGCTCTGGCTATAGACCAGGCTGGCTTTGAACTCACAAAGTTCCTCTTGCCTTTGTCTCCTGAGTACTGGGATTAAAGTCATGCACCACTATGCCTGGCTTGTCTTAAAGGTGTGCTTATTGATTTCATGTGTGCGCGTGCGTGTGTGCGTGCCTGAGTGTATGGATGAGCCTTTAGTACCCCGGAGAAGCTAGAAGAGGGCACTGGGTTCCTTGGAACTGGAACGAGCTGCCATGTGGGAAGTGGGAATTGAACCCAGGTCCTCTAAGAGAGCAGCAAGTGGGAAATGAACCTCTAGGAGATCTGCGAGAGCTTCTAACCACTGAGCAACTTCTTCAGCTCCTATATTCTCGGACTCCCCTGTCATGACCACCACCATCAATGCCTGCTTCTACCTGGCAATATGATTTTCCCTCCAGTGGAAAATTCCTCCCCTGACTAAGGGAACCACTTAAATTCCTGCCCCAGGGTAACAAAGGAAGCACAGCCTCGTAATGCATCGTGATTCTATCCTTCTTTCTATCATCTAGGTGGTAGGTTCTAAATATCACCATTTAAAAGTTCCCGTATGAGTACCACAGTCAGCGAGGACCAGAAAGCAAAGAAAACTTCATTAAAATAGATAAATATCCTTCAGAAAGCCAGGAGTGCGACGAGGCCGCATACGATAGTCCTCGTTTTCCACAGCAGGCTGCAGGTCGGTAATTGGCATTTATTTGTTATTTCATCTCCTGCCCCATTTATCTTCATAAGTACTTCAGCGAGTCGGTTCTTCCTCCAGCAGGGTAATTTTAGCCTTTTGTCTGAGGAAGGCCGAGCCTCTGGTGGTGTTTCCTGTTTGGGGTTTGCTAAAGTCTCCCAGTAACCTTTATCACACTCATTAGTGTTTTTTCTTCTTGTTGAGACTAAATATTTGGCAGAAGTCAATTGCGGAAGGAAGGGTTTACTCTAGATCACAGTTTGAGGGGATACAGTCAATCCCGGTAGCAGGAAGTGTCAGGTGACTGGCTTTGCTGCCTCTGCTGTCAGGAAGCAGAGTTTCAGGCTGGTGCCTGGCTGGGTTCCTCCTTTCCCATTTTTTATTCAGCTCAAGTCCCCAACCTATGAGATGTTGCCGAGGACACGGGGGGGGGGGGGGGGGGGGGGTCTTCCCAACCTCATTAAACTTCTCTGGAAACACCCGCCCAAGGTGTGTCTCCTAGGTGTCTCTAAATTCAGTCAGCTTGACAATGAAGATTGGCCATCAAAAGTCTAGACTGACACTTGACCTTAGGGTTCTCCTGGACAGCGAAGCCAAGATCACAGATGCCCAGAGGTCATGGAAATGAAGGTAAGGGTAAAACAGTGAGAAAGGCCCTTGAGTAACAGGGCCATTTTAGGCGAGCCCAGCAGTCTAGGTGGGAACAGGGGTACCAGCAAAGTCAGGGGTCTTTCTTGAGTCTACCCCTTTCTTTGCTCCCTTTCCCAGTCGTCGACCACAGCCACGGTTCCTGTCGGGAGACAAGCACACTGACTTCACTTTGCCAAGAGAAAAGGCCCACATCCTGAAGCCACACTACAGATCTACCAGGAGGTGCCATGAACATTTCCTGCCCCCATAGCTCTCCTACCTACCATCCGAATTATCCCAAAGTCACAGTGCACTTCTCAGGAAATTACCTGTTCCCAGATCTTAAATCCCCCAAATTCTGAAAAGTGAGGATGGGGGTGGGGGGAGGTATCAAAAGTCCTCTCCTTGAGAACTGGAGCTTCATAATCCACACGGGGAATTTTTACAATTCAAGGAATTCTTTTCTGTTAAGTTGAAAACAGGGAGTCAGGACCCTGGCTATGTGGAGCTGAAGGTTAACAGCACTGTTTCTTCAAATGAGGGGTGGGGGGGACAGGCGTCAGTGGGGTGGGGGTGGGGAGGACGTGGCTTTCTCATTAGAAGGTCCTCCTTACCACCCTTGCTGTTATATCAGTGTGTGTTTGTGGTCCTGTCTGCTGCCGATGGCAAGTCAATCTTCCAAATAAAATAAATATTAATAAGTTTATTTGCATAGTATACATTATGCAGATCCTGTGGGCAATATCTCAAAACATAACTTTTAGAAGCAGAATAAGCCCCTAAATTGGCAATTTTTTGTATGCATAGTACCACTAACCTTGCAGGAAGACCCAAATGTTACCATTCTTCAAATACCATCCTGTCACGGGCTCTGCCTTTTTCCAGTGATTGAATATGAACTATGGAGGAAATGCAAAAAGAAAAGAAAAGAAAACCTAGGGATGTTATGGAATTCTCGGCTGCAAACTCAGAAGTGGATTGGATGCGTGAATGGGTAAAGGCAGCATTGATTTTAGGGGCAGAAATGACAACTTGCTTCATTGTTTGGGAAGTCTTGAGTATCTGAATTCCCTCGTTAAAGGTGCGCATAGCCACAGGCTTGGTCAATCCAGCAATACCAACGCCACCACCCATCCCCCACCACTCCCACCACCACTCCAACCCCTTCTATGTTTGTTAAACCAAAGCATAACCTTTCTGTCTCCATTTCAGAACAGAAATCACAACTATCAGGCTGGCTAATAAATCAGGCTCTGTGGGTTTTAAAGTTTTCTTTTTTTTTCTTTTTTTTTTTTCTTTTGGTTTTTCGAGACAGGAGACAGGGTTTCTCTGTGTAGTCCTGGCAGTCCTAGAACTCACTCTGTAGACCAGGCTGGCCTCGAACTCAGAAATAAACCTGCCTCTGCCTCCCAAGTGCTGGGATTCCAAGGGTGCGCCACCACGCCCAGCCTAAGGTTTTCATTTAAAAAAAAAAGTTTACAATTAACCTGGTGTGACAGCATATGCCTTCAATTTCAGCACTCAAGAGGCAGAGGGAGGCAGAGTTTGAGGCCAGCCTGGTCTGCAAAGAGTGTTTCAGGATAGCCAGGGCTATGCAGAAGGAAAAGCAAAATGAATGAAAATTTGAATATTGAATATTTGTGATACCTTTCAGATGCTGGTGATATAGTGGTGGCATTTACGTGTCCTTATTTTGACAGGTTTGCTTGTCCAGTGGACAAGCAAGTGGAGAGTTACCAAAGTGGAGAGCTACTTTATATTTTATTAAAATATACCATCTTGTAAACACAGAGTGGCATTAGTAATAACAGTCCATGCATTTTATATTATATTCCTTTTTTAAAAAATTACCTCCAAGATTTTGAACGTTGCTTTGGAAGCTGACAGACTGTTTGTCATTACAGCCGCTCTTCCTTTATTTTAAAAATAGTGCCGTGGAAAGAAATACACCATAGTGTATGATATAAGAAATTCCCAAGGATTCTCAGAAATTCCCATTCCCAAATCTCCCAAACTAGGCTTTTGTCACTGAGGGGTAAGGCCTGACGTAGGGACCCTTGGCTTTACGCAGGCACTGGGAGGCTGGGTTAGGCTGAGGGTGGCTTGCCCTACACCAGCCCCAGTAGCGTTCGCTGAGGGCAACAACCCAACACCCTGGCCTCGTGCTGGACATTGCCGCACTTACTAAGCTTGGAGCAGTCAGAATCCCGAGAGTCTGCCTCCCACTTCCCTGGTCCCCAGGAGAAGAAAAGACTAGCATTTACCTGTCTCCTAATTTAGTCCTTTGCAAATGTCAACAGGGAAGGGAGGGGACTCTGCGCCTGTCTCGGATTCCCAGTGGAAGCCCACGTTCCAGATTCCTTCACCTTGTATGTCCTGCGGAGGAGGGTAGGCTGTGTGCTGCTGGGGATCTCTACAAGACAGGCGTGGCTCCGGGGCAAGTGACATCGTCCTGTTCGTCCTTTTCTTGGGCTTCCTGGATGCCCCAGAAACTACAGAAAGTTATGGGAGAAACCAGGGTGGCGGGAGAAACTGTCTGGTTTCCTTTGTCTTGGGGACACATGATGTTTGGTTCAGCTATCGACTGCAGTAATACAACATACCCCAAACTTCCTGGTTTAAAGCGTGTTTTATTACAGCAAGGATGAGCTGTTTCCTGGGGCGCAGTATCTATGGCTAAAGAGGGCAATGGGTACTCACATACAATAAATAAATCTTAAAAAAAAAAGAAAAGAAAAGAAAAACGGAGCATTTGCTGGTTTCTATGGTATGCATTCTCATATCTACATAAATACACAAATCAATAAATACCAGTACATACTCCTTCCAAAGGGTAATCCAGAGGACCAGGAGTTCAAGGCCAGCCTCGGTTACACAGGCAAGCCCAGGCTACCTAAAGACCCTGTCACAAAAACAACAACAAAAGACTCACCCTGAGCTGCCAATTCGTTATCAGACAGCTCATAAAATTCCCTCAGATTTACCCATCAGCTCTGGACAGTTGGCACTAGTCCGAGACCTCCAGTTCACCAGGCTTCTAGACCTTTCTAATACCCAGGCAGGGACTGGCATGAGACTCACTCAGGTGGGCTCCAGTCTATTGGTTACGGCAGGACACTAGAGCCAACCCAGAGTCACCTGAGACGAAAACACATAGAGCTGTAAGTAGGTGCGCTTTGTTAGAAGACATCAATGTGGCAGATTCCCATGCACAATAATAGATCTAGTGTCAGGCACGATGACATATCAGATGCCTTTGCCAGGCATTTTGCCATATGACCCCTTGAGAGGATGATGGAGTGTGTGTGATGGTTTGAATATTCTTAACCAGGAAGAGGCACTGTTAGGAGGCGTGGCCTTGGAGTGGGTGCGGCCTTGTTGGAGTGGGCGTGGCCTTGTTGGATTAGGTATGTCACTGTAGGCATGGGCTTTAAGATCCCTGTCCAAGCTGTGTGGAAGCCGGTCTTCTCCTAGCTGTCTTCAGAATAAGAGGCAAGAACTCTCAGCTCCTCCTGCACCATGCCTACCTGGATGCTGCCGTGTTCCTACCTGGATGATAATGGACTGAACCTCTGAACCTGTAAGCCAGCCCCAATTAAATGTTGTCCTTATAAGGGTTGCCTTGATTATGGTGTCTGTTCACAGCAGTAAAACTCAAACTAAGACAGAGTGAGAAGTCCCATTTTAAAAATAATGACCCTAGGGGTCAGGCAGGGTGGCAGAGCACATGAGCCAGGAGGGAAAGGATATTATACATATCAGATGGCACCAGGGAACTCAAGGGAAACAGGGAACATCAAGGCTTGTCAAACATGGGCTTCGGAAGCCACAACCACCAGCCAGCACAGCCGGAGCCGAGCGTGGGGATTAAGAACTGACTCTCACTAGCTGAGGATTAACAGTGATAAACATAAGTTTGGTTGAACACTTGCTGTGTGCAAGGGACTGATAGACACTTTACACACATCATACCATCTGATTCTTACAACCCTGTATAAGATGCTAACTGATAAGGCAGTGGTTATAAATAAATAAATCAGCCTTCCTTATACTGGGTCTCTTTAATACAGTTCCATGTGTTGTGGTTGTGGTGACCCAACAACCTTAACAGTACTTTGTTGCTATTTCTTAACGGTAATTTTGCTACTATTATGAATTGTGGCATAAATACCTGATATGCAGGATATCTGATAGGTGACCTCTGGCAAAGGGTTTTTTGATCCCCTAAAGGAGTCGCAACCCACAGGTTGAGTACTGCTCCCCTAAAGAACCAGGCACAGAGAAGTTACCAGACACATAGGGGCACACAGCTAATGTAGAGTAGAGCTGGCTTTTTTTTTTTTTTTTTGAGACAGTGTCTCACGTAGTTCATGCTGGCCTCAAACTTGCTATTCACCCAAGAATGGTTTTGAACTTCCATCCATCCTGCCTCCACCTCCCAAGTGCTGAGATTACAGAACTAGCACCATTGTGCTTGGTTTATGAAGTTCTGAGGGATGAACTCAGGGCTTTGTGCATGCCAGGTAAGAGCTCTACCAACTAAAGTTCAACACAGAAGCTCGGTGACTGCCAATAGCCCATGGCTCAGATGGTTTAAGAATAATATTCAGGGGCTGGAGAGATGGCTTAGTGGTTAAGAGCACTAACTGCGCTCTTCCAGAGGTCCTGAGTTCAATTCCCAGCAACCATATGGCTTACAACCATCTGTAATGGGGATCTGATGCTCTCTTCTGGTGTGTCTGAAGACAGCAACAGTGTACTCACACACATGAAATAAATAAATAAATCTTTAAAAATAAAAGAATAATATTCAAAGATACGCAGCAAAGCTGGTGTGGTGGTGTACACCTGTAACCCAGCACTGGGAGGTAAAGACAAAGACTTTTGGAGCCCAAGGCTTCAACTACACAGCAAGCTTGAGGCCAGCCTGGCTTATAAAACAAAACAAAGGCCTGTAAGAGGGTGTCTTAGGGTTTTACTGTTGTGAACAGACACCGTGACCAAGGCAAACTTTTTGTTTGTTTTTTGTTTTTGTTTTGTTTTGTTTTGTTTTGTTTTAAGATAGGGTTGCTCTGTATAGCCCTGGCTGTCCTGGAACTCACTCTGTAGACCAGCAAGTCTTATAAGGACAGCATTTAATTGGAGCTGGCTTACAGGTTCAGAGGTTCAGTCCACTATCATCAAGGCGGGAACATGGCAGCATCCAGGCAGGCATGGTGCAGAAGGAGCTGAGAGTTCTACATCTTCATCTGAAGGCCACTAGGAGAATACTGGCTTCCAGGCAACTAGGATGAGAGTCTTAAAACCCACACCCACAGTAACACACCAACTCCAACAAAGCCACACCTACTCCAACAAGGCTACATCCACTCCAACATGCCCACACCCACTCTAACAAGGCCACACCTTCTAATAGTGCCACTCCCTCCCCCAGCATATACAAACCATCACAGAGGTCAGTGTTCTGCCAGCAGGTGGTACTCAGAAGATGGTATTAGCTGGGAGAACAATGACATTTTGAGTGACAGATGGGGTACAGGCATCCACTTAACTCTGAAGCTGAGACTGACGCCCTGGTGTTTCCAGCCCTTGCCTACAGCCAGGAAGCTTCCCCAGTGCGTAGGACCTGATGGTGTTGCTTGGTCTACAAGCTGGAAGGGTCAAGTGTAAAGATAAGCCAGCCCTCTTCTTCTCTCTGTCTGCAGCCATGTCCCTCTCACGGACTCTGTGTGGGCAGGCTGGGCATCGCCGGGAGCCAGGTGCCTGCTGCACCGAGAGGCAATTTATGAACTGTGGGTATTTTGTCTGTTTACTTGAAAGCACAAAAATTTGTCACTTGTGTGGGTAATTTGCTACTAATTACGAGCTTACAATCTGCAGATAGGAAAATCAGGGCCAACGTGCGCTTCTTGAGGAACAGGGAAATTACCCCAAGTACCGTGTAATTATACACTTAGCGGGCACAGCGTTCCCAACCCTCACCCTTCCCACATGGGCTGACGGTGCAGGGTGAGTTTGCACACACGCCCACGGAGGCTCCTTTCCCAGGAGGGGAGGGCTCGCCTGCAGTGAAGGCCGGGAGCCACAGCAGAGCCTGGCATACTCTCTTCACCCCTTCCAACCTCCTCCTGTAAGAAGGTGGATGCCACCGGTCTTGGGCGCCTCCCTCAGGTGACAGGGACTTCAAGAATGAGGGAAAAGGAGCCCCCTCCCCCCAGAAGATGCGGTTCTGGCCTATTGGGACCCCACTGTGATTAGGGGAACAGACACCAGCCTTCCAGGAGCCTCTAATCTGATCATACCACATTCTTGCGGATTGGTTGTGGTTCTGATGGAGGAGCGCTGGATCCTGGGGGCGCTCAGTGATGAAAAAGGTACAGTTCCTTGCATTGATGGTCCCAGGCTCAGTAAGGGTCCTGGCTACAGGTACTCCAGCTCTGACACAGAAGACAAGGCTGTTCAAGGTGCCCACTGGGCGGAGCCTCCCCACGTACAGCACCTGTCTGTTGGACTAGGAGCCGGCGCCCCCGCTCTCCGACTGTCTCTGGGTATCTTTCTTTCCAGGTAAAATGAACAACTTGATCATGCAAGCTGAAGGTTAATGCGCTATTCACTCAAACCTGTTCTGGTAGGTATAGCCCTATATTGTTGACTATTCTCCTGACTATGATAAAATACCGGACAAGAGGCAGCTTACCGGAAGAGGGTTTCTTCGGTGCGAAGGGACATCGTGGCAGGCAAGGCTACGATGTGAGAGAAACCACTGTTTACACGGCATCTACCATCAGGAAGCAGGGAGAGAACAGAAGCGGGGTTCTGCTATAAAATCTCAAGGCTCGCCCACACAGACCCACTTCCTACAGCCAGGCCACGCCTCCCAAAAGTTCCACAGCCTCCGCAAACAGCGCCACCGTCTGGGTACTAATTGTTCAAACACACAGGCCTTTGGAGGACATTTGACCCTCAAACCACAGCCATCCCTAAAGTCCACCTGCTGTGGTCTGATTCTGGACCTTTCTTAAAGCCCATCAACTAAAGGCTTGGGACTCTTTGAGAACGGCAGAGTCTTCAGGAGGTAGGGCCTATTGGCCTCCAGTTGATGAAGACCCACAGTAAAACAGAAGGAAATCATGAAACCCTGTCCTTGCCTGACACTGTCCTGGCTGGCTGCTGTGAAGTGAGCAGCTTCTTCTACTGCATAGACTCAAGCTGCAAGCCCATAGCACTAGGGCTGACTGCAAGCTGCGAACTGTCTGCATAATTCTCTTTTTATTTTATTTAATTTACTTATTTTGTTATTGTGCACATATGGGTGTTTTGCCTGCATGTATATACATGCACCACATGGATGCCTGATTTCTGAGGCCAGACGAGGGCATCAGATTCCCTGGAACTGGAGTTACAGACAGTTGTGAGCCACTATGTGGGTACTGAGAATCAAACCTGGGAGGGTAACCAGTGCTCTTAACCACGGAGGCAACCCCCTCCCCCCAGCCTTTTTTCTTACTTTTAATGCAAAGTCTTACTCAATTCCTGGAATTCAATATGTAGCTCAGGTCTGTAGGGAAAATTGTGGTTTCTTTAAAACAACACAGAAATAAGAACATGCTTTCGTTTTAATCCCAAGTCAGGGAACGTGGGGCTGTTTCAGATCGCCCACAGCAGCTGACTATGATGTGCCTTGTGCTCTAGCAGGGGTGCGGTTTTGCCAGCCACAAATAGCTTCTGCAATTGTGTGATGTTTGGGATTCTGGGAACTTTTCAGAGGGTGTATAAATGCCAGGGTCCTGAGTTGCTGGTTGTTGGTTGCTGTTGGCTGCAGTTTGTTAAGTAGCCCTGTGTGGTGATGGTGGAGGAGGAGAAGAAGAAAAGGAGGAGGAGGAAGAGAGGGGGGAGAAGGAAGAAGAGGAGGAAGAGAAGGAGGAAGAAGAGGAGGAGGAGGAAGAGGAGAAAGAAGAGGAAGAAGAGGAGGAGGAAGAGAGGGAAGAAGAGAAGGAAGAGAAAGAGGAAGAAGAGAAAGAGGAGGAGGAAGAAGAGGAGGGGGAAAGGAGGACGAAGAGGAGGAGGAAGAGGAAGAAGAGGAAGAAGAAAAGGAGGGAGAAAAAGGAGAAATTCGATATCCTAATAGTGAAGACCAATCTTGCCCCAAGAAACCTGGCACCCCTAATCAGCAAAAAGTAGTTTAATGATGACATTGCCCCCCTTTGTGACCCCTGACTCTATTCAGGGATCTCTTTCCTTTCCTCCCTGTCCCTTTTTCTCTCTTATCTAGTGTTAGGGGGGCTGAAAGAGTGGAAGAAAAGGGGGGAAGGGAGGAAGCCACAAAGTAGCCACAGGCCAGCTACACGGGTTCACCACACTATTGCAGCAATTTTCTTGCCACCCAGCCTCTCAAGTGCTGGGATTAGAAGCCTGGATCATCAGGTAGGTTTTCTTTCTCAAAAGACCCCCCCCAATTATTATGGCATGTGTGTGTGTCTGTGTGTATGTATGTATGTGTGTGTGTATATGTGTGTATGTATGTGTGTGTATATGTGTGTATGTATGTGTGTATGTATGTGTGTGTGTCTGTGTGTGTATATATGTGTATATATGTGTATGTATGTGTGTATGTGTGTGTATGTGTGTGTATGTGTGTATGTATGTGTGTATGTGTATGTATGTGTGTGTATATGTGTGTATGTATGTGTATATGTATGTGTGTGTGTCTGTGTGTCTATGTGTGTGTCTATGTGTATGTATGTGTGTATGTGTGTGTATGTGTGTGTATGTGTGTATGTATGTGTGTATGTATGTGTGTATGTATGTGTGTATGTGTGTGTATGTATGTGTGTGTGTGTGAGTGTATGTGTATATATGTGTATATGTGTGTGTGTATGTGTGTGTATGTAAATGCTGCTGAAGGTGATGCAAACATGCACCATAGCACGTGTGTAGAAGCCGGAGGACAACTTCATGGATTTGCTTTTCTTCTTCCTCTTTATCTGGCCCCCGGAGTCACGATGAACACTTTTGTGCTGAGCCAGCCCACTGGCCCTTTGTGTTCAGTTTTGGTTTGTTATGCTCTGTTTGAAACAAGATCTTACACAGCCCAGGATAGCCCCAAACTCTCTATGTGGTACAGGATGACTTTGAAGGTCTGACCCTCTCAAGTGCTGAGGTCAGACGTGTGCCAGGACACCCCGTTTCTGCAGTGGGGGGCTTGGCACAGGCAGCCACTCTGCCAACCAAGCTCTGTCCCCGTTTGCTTTCCTCTCGCCTTATTAATTTATCTCCAGTGTTTTGTTATAGTCACAGAAGCCTGTCTGCCACACTCTGCAGAGACGCCAGACCCTCTCTGCCCATACTTAGAGTCTGTCCAGCTGTCCCCCATGGCAGGGCAGTGTGTTAGATGATTCTAGAAGTCCCTGTCTTCTCTCTTCCAGATCCCCTTTATTTGCTGTCTTAAATCATTCATGACTCGCAATAAAGGCCTCCCTGGCCCCCTCCCAGCCCCCTGCAGAAAATATTATTTAACAGAAAGGTGACAGTTATGTAATTTAGTCTCCGTCTCCATTATTGATGAATTTGACCATGAAATATTTAGGCGCCTCTGTGTTCTGCCGCTCGGGGTCTGGTGGGAACAATGTCACATCCCACTTCATCCCCATGGAGGAGGAAGGCTCTCCCTCTCCCACTCACGACTGCACCCCATCTCTCCACACAAAGACCTTCTTCCCCTTTCCCCACCCCCGCCCAGACTTATGCCTCTCCTGCCACCAGCAGCAAAGTGGCCGGAGTCCAAGAAGGAGCCTGTGAACTGAAGGCCAAATGAGAAAAGATAATAGCGAATTCTCTTCTGAACGACCCCACAAAGGAGGCAGCATGAGGACCCCTCATGCATCTGAGAGAATAGAGGCCCAGAGAAGCTGAGGCAGCTTTTCAAGGTTACCTCAGCTAGCCCACAGTGGGCCTGCTCTGGATCAAACCTTTAGCTTTTGCACCTCCATCTTTTCTACACTGTGTGACACTTGTGTTCGCTGTCCTGCATACCAGCGCTCCTTCTGTCCAGGAGCATAGACCTGAGCTGGGGATTCTGGGAAAGGTGGAGAAAAGGGAGGACCGGAGTCTGTCTTCAAAGGATTCACAGCCTGATTGGGGTGGGGGTGGGAGAGCGGGGACAGGGGCAGGGAAACAATGTCCTGGGGAGGGAAGCAGATGTTATTAGCATAAAGATGCAGCCGATTCTGCTGGTCCAGCTGGCAGTTTGGCTGCAGTGGGGAAACTGAGTCCTGGGTGTCTCTTTCCTGCCATGGGAACTACAAGGAAAGACTTTTGGTCTTTTGACTTGGCACAGTTCTCAGTCAGCCCCCCCCCAGGAGTGGGGACAGGACCCCCCCCCCAAAAGTCACTAGCAAGATCCTTTTCCTCCCGGTTCTGCAGACCAACTGTCTGTCTGTCTGTCTGTCTAGGCCTGGCTAGGGGATGATTGATGAGCAACTCTGATGTAATGTTAAAATATGCATTAGGCTAATTGCATGCTAATTAGACAGACGAGCCCATTAGGGCTGCTTGGGGGCCCATCTGTGCTCTGGTGTGTCCTAGCGTGCTGTCAGAGCTGGGGTCTGCTGACACGGGAGACCCAGGCTGCCAAGGGATGGAAAAGGTGACCTCTGAGCAAGCTACAGAGATGGCAGGCGGAGCAGGGCTAAGGGGGGGGGGGGATATGGAGGCATTTCAAAGCAGAGACAGCTTCCTTTATTACATCTCTTCCTTCCTTCCTTCCTTCCTTCCTTCCTTCCTTCCTTCCTTCCTTCCTTCCTTCTTTCTCTCTCTGTCTCTCTCTCCTTTCTTTCTTTCTTTCTTTCTTTCTTTCTTTCTTTCTTTCTTTCTTTCTTTCTTTCTTTCTTTCTTTCTTTCTTTCTTTCTTCTTTCAGAGAGAAGGATGTTGGCAGGGTCTCTCTATGTAGCCTAGACTGGTCTTGAACTCACATCTGGCTTCAACGTGGGCTCCTCCTACCTTAGCCTCTCACTTGTTGGGCTTGCAGGCATGTGCTACCATGCCCACCTCTCAAGGAAGAGCTTTCGAATTGTAAGTTGCAAAATGATGATAAGTCCTCGTGGTTGGGGTGTAAGCAAGAAGACAGATGGGTTTCCCTGAAACACTTGAGGTTGACAGCTGGGAGTGGATCTGAGGTTCCAGGGACAGAGAAGGCCCTGGGTTCCTCTCACTTAGATGTCCCTGACAGTTGAGGCTCTCCCGCCCTCAGGCTCCCATATGGGGAGCAGGCAGGAGGCTGAGTGCTAGAGCTCTCCCCACACCTCAAACCAGAGCTCTGGGGGATGAGGACCCATGGAGAGCAACCAGCCCGCCCTTCTCCCCTTCAGCGCCATCTTGCGCGGCCCCCGGCCCCGCAAGAGAGAGGTTTCTGTCAGGGCCGGGGACACACTCGTTTCATCGTCTGGTGCCTTGTGTGTAAATATTTCATATCCCCATTGAATATTTTGGGATGATTATGAATTCTTGATGTGGTAAGGACTTGGTATGTATGAGATGTGGGCAGCCTGTGGGGAGGAGACACAGGGGAAGCAGATCGGATTGCCAGTTCCGCACTGGAGCACCACGCACCTCGCACTCCATGCAACCTCTGTCACATAACACCGGTGCAGCATCCATACCTCGCTACCACATACGGCCCCACCCATCTGCTCTCTCACCGAGCCAGCCAGCACACCCGAGGTCGGTATCTTACGTGAGGTCATGGCCTTGTCTTTACTACAGAACAGAGAGGGACAACCACCACATAGAGGGGCCACATAGAGCCAATCAAGCTGGATCAAGCTCTCTGTTTGCTTGTGTAAATCGTTCTGGCTTTAGTAAAAGTGTCTCGTCCATTAAGGGGAAAGAAAAAAAAACCACACAGGTACGAAGGAATGGAGGCTGACCCGAGCTGAGAGCCTGGTGTCTGGAGCACGTGATTGCGTTCTTTAGCCCTGGGAGCCTATGGGAAAATTTTCTAATGCTGTCTACTCTTCTCAGAGCAGCCCTCATTAGCTACTTTTCTTGTTTCTGTGACCAAATACCAAGAGGAGGGGGAGTGACCTAGTGATGCTTTCAAGTTGAGGGGGCTATAGTTACATATAACACACACACACACACACAAATAAGATAAATAAGACTCTAATTGGCAGGTGCCTATAGACCCTGGGTAAATGGAATCTGTTCTGACCTTCCTTCCTTCCTTCCTTCCTTCCTTCCTTCCTTCCTTCCTTCCTTCCTCCCTCTCTCCCTCCCTTCCCCTTTCCCCTTCCTTCTTCTCCTTCTCCTTCTTCTCCTTCTTCTTCCCCTCCTTCTCCTTCTTCTTCCATATTTATCACTTTTATTTTAATTTTTTGTGGATATGTGTGCACCTGCACTTATGTATGGGTACCATGTGTATACCTGGGCCCCACTGAGCTCAGATAAATGCATCCTATCCCCGGAACTGGACTTACAAACAGTTGTGAGCTGAGCCGTGGGTGCTGGGAACTGGGCCCAGGTTCCCTGTAAGAGCAGTCAATGGTCTTAGCTATTAGCCATCTCTCCAACCCTGAGGACCCACCTTCCTGCCTCCCTCATGAGTTACCCTCATGGCCTCATGACCTGTTTCAACATTTAGGGTTTTTTTTCTCCCTTGAGGTATTATGTCTTGCTTTGCTTTTATACAGCATCTCATGGAGCACAGGCTAGTCTGAATTGGCTATGTACTCAAAGATGATCTTTTTCGACTTTTTCCTCCACTTCCTGAGTACTGGCATCACAGGCACTCGCCGCCACGCCCAGCTTGGGCAGTGTAGAAGACTGAAATCAGGACTTCCTGCATGCCGGCCAAGTGCTCTACCACCCAAGCTACACACTGCAGCCCCAGCATCTGGTTTAGTGGTTCACTGGACTATGGTCAAGGCCAGAGAAATGCGTGAGGTTGTCTTGTCCATCCTTTGCTTTGTATGTGAAGAGCAGAAGTCAAGGTGGGAGAGTGACTTGAGGGCAGTAGGCTTGTTCCCAAGCTCTGCATCTTTCTGGTGTCTGGCAGCACACAGAGTCTTCCTCCCCATTCAAGGACAAGTCAGTGCTTCTCAGAATGATACCCAACTAATCCCAATGATTCCCACATGATCCCAGTGGTGCTCACATGATCCCAATGATGCCCACACGATCCCAGTGGTGCCCACATGATCCCAGTGGTGCCCACATGATCCCAATGATGCCCACATGATCCCAATGATGCCCACATGATCCCAGTGGTGCCTACACAGCCCTGAGCGAGGCAAAAATGGTCTGGATGAAGTGACCTTTCCCTTACCTAGTCTCTGTCCCATAACCAGGCCCTTCGAGCCTTCTCAAGGGCAGATTTGATTGCAGACCCATTTCCGGCCTTCGCCCTCTCTCCTCTGCAGAGATGGCCCCTCGAGCTGTGCATTACCAGACCCTGTGGCAACTAGCTTCCTGCTGATCTTCACTGTTTTGCAGTTACCTTGGGGGTATGGAATAACTTCCTGCCTCTGTCTCTGGAGAATATGAGGACAGACCAGCAGTTTCCTTCTCGCAGTAGCTTGAGTCATTTCACCATCCCTTTTGTGACAAACCCTCTGTCTTACATTCCCCTCATGTGAGACGTCTGGAGTGGTATCTACTTTCTGCCTGGATGCTCTTTGACTGCCCACTAGCATCCCTGTGCCCGAGGAGGTAAAGGGGTGGGTTTTCTCCCCTCCAAATCTTCTGTGTCTCTCTGGGTTCCCTTTCAACCACTGTGACTTTAGTCTCTCACTCAGGCAATGCTTACATCTTGGGCCCCTTCCATGTTTCCCAATGATGCTCACATGAGCAAGAAGCCTTTCAGGTTCACAGTTCCCAGACCATAAGCCACAGTTCATGTACCAGGCCACCTTAGCCCTGTTAGGTATGTTAAATGCTCATAGAAACACAGCAACAACTCCGAATCTCCAGGCCGATCAAGTTCACGGTCAACATTCCAATGTGCTGTAACGTTTGTGAAGACAAGTTTCTACAATTTTAAACTATTTTAAAAATGTTCTAATCTTTGGCATATATGTGTGGGAGGCGTATGCTCATACGAGTGCAGAGATTTACAAAGTTCAGAAGAGGGACTGGATCCCGGGAACAGGAGCTACAGGCAGTAGTGGGCCACACAGCATGGGTGCTGGGACCCAAACTTGGGTCCTGGGTAAGAGTAATATATACTCTTAAGAACTGTGTCATCTCAAAAGTCCTTATGGAACAGAAAAGGAGGACAGACATGTTGTGGTTGAGCTAATGCTAGGGCTTGAGAAGCCATGACTTTTGTTCCTTGTGTGCAATTTCAATTTCTGTAGCAATGTCCAAAGCCATTAAGTGTGGGGCTGAAGAGATGTCTTGGTGGTTAAGAGCGCTTACTGCTCTTGCAAAGGACTAAGGTTTGGATTGCAGCTCCTACACACTATTTATAATTCCAGTTCCGGGGTCCTATGCCCTCTTCTGGCCTCTGTGGGTTTCTGCATGCACATGGTGCATACACACTCACTCAGGCACACACATGCACATAAAGCCTTTAAAAAGATATCAAGCCGGTCAGTGGTGGTGCACACCTTTAATCCCAGCACTTGGGAGGCAGAGGCAGGCAGATGTCTGAGTTCAAGGTCAGCCTGGTCTAAGGAGTGAGTTCCAGGACAGCCAGGGCTACACAGAGAAACCCTGCCTCAAAAAAACTACATGTATATCAAACAGAAAATTCTAAAAGCAGTGCCCTTTTAAGAAATTTTATTATATTGTTACAACTTGTATTTTTAGTTACTATTAATCTCTTACCAGTCCCAACTTATGGATTACACTTTATCATAATTATGCATATATAGGAAAAACACACAATGCATAGATTTTGGGCCATATCTTCAGTTTCAGGCATCTGCAGAAAGTCTTAGAACATAAAGGGCCAGCAAGATGGCACAGTGGGCAAAGGGGTCTTGCTGCCAAGCTTAATGATCTGGGTTTGAACCACTGGACCCATACAGTAGAAAGGGAGAATGAACTTCTACAAGTTGCCCTCTGAACACCATACGTGCACAAAGGCAGCTGTGTGCATGCACGCACACACTAAATAAATAAATGTCATTTAAAAAAAATGAAATAAAGCTGGGTGTCACGGGGCATGCCTGTAATCCTAGCTCTTGGAAGTTAGATTTAGAAATATCAGGATTTCAAGATCACTCACAGCTAAATAGGGAATCTGAGGCCAGCCTGGGCTACAGGAGACCCTGTTTCAAAGCAACCAAAGAAGAAGAATATCCCTTAAGATGTTCTGAGCCTAAAGGTAAGGACAGATAGAGTTATTTTAACTTATTAAAAAGCCATTGGGCTTAGACATGATCAGCAAAACTTAAGGTTTGTAAGTATGCTGGAGCCCAGGGTTCAATCCCCAATATGGCATGAACTGGGTTCGGTGGTTCAGTCCTAGCATGGAGATGGAGAGGGTAAGAATTTCAAGGTGTACAAGGGGCTTGAGGACAAACTGGGCTACATGATTTCTCTCTGTCTCTCTGTCTCTCTTTCTCTCTGCCTCTCTCTCTCTCTCTCTCTCTCTCTCTCTCTCACACACACACACACACACACACACACAAAAGCACACAAAGATATATAAATAAGAACTAAGTGTAGTGAGAGTTGGGTATGGTGGCTCATAGCTAGAGTCCCAATACTTGGGAGGGTGAGGCAGGAGGATTACCACAAGTTCAAGGCAAGCCTAAATTCTGCAGTGAGTTCAAGGCCAGCCAAGGCTGTATAAAGAATGATACCTTGCTTCAAAAAGATATGTGGCCTTGTGTAACAGCACAGTGAAACCCCCAGTCTGTGGCTGCTACCACATAAGGATCTGCCTTAACTACTTGTCTGACTCCTTAGTTTGGTTTAACAGCACCATACTGAAATATAATTTACATATTACTTTGTGTGTGTGTGTGTGTGTGTGTGTGTGTGTGTGTGTGTGTGTGTCACTATGTAGACCAGGCTGGCCTAGAACTCATAGAGAACCACCTCCCTTTGTCTTCCCATTGTTGTCAGGTTTAAAGGTGCCAGTCAGTGCAATAGCACTGTCAGATGGCATTAGATAAAGGTGTCCCCCACAAAACCATCCACCCTTTGGAACAGTAATACAGGCTGGGTTTTCAACCAGGTACACAATTCAGAACAGAGATGAAATGTCACGCCCCTTCTCTGCAGTGGACCCAGAGCATGCAGGTGGAAACACACCAGGGGATTCCAGACAGATGTCCTCAAAAGACTAAACATGCCCTACCCTCTTTAATACTTAGGACACAGAGTAATGGCTAGAGCTCTGGCTACCATCTTGGACCGTGGGCATCAGTAGACAAGGGAGTAAGTTAAAATGGTCTAGGGTAATGTGGATTTTAAGCATGAGAGGTCCACGTGGATGAGAAACAGCACCTGTGTTATCACAATGTGGAATCTCTATTATTGAAACTCAACCTAATACCTAACTTAATAAAACTGGGTACGGTTGGGGGTGTGGCTCCGAAGTAAGGCATTTGCGGAAAAAAGACAGAAAGTAGGTAGCAAGGAGGGTGGCAGAGGAACAGGTCCCAAGAGTTGAGGTCACCTGTCCCTCAATTTCCCCAGCAATGGTTAGTCAGATGGTTCAGGAAGAGAGGTAAAGAGGAGGAAAGAGGGCACCAGCTAAAACCGGTCATGGAGAGCTCCAGTAACTTCTTATTGCCAGGACTTCATATCCACAGTCGGGATTTGGAGGGTTGATGGGAGGGAGACCGAGTCAGAGACGGAGATCCTGCAGGGAATGAGGATCCTGCAGGATCGCGGTGTATTCGGTGGTGGGATGTGTGGGAGGCAGAGCCAGGAGCTGGAAGCCCTTGGATTCGCAGGGTGTGTTGGGGGCAGATGTGATAGCCACATTTTTTGATTGAAGGTCTTAGATAATGGTGGTGCCTGTTGAAAGTGTAGAGATCAAAGAAGGATAATTTAATCCTCGGAAGAAGAGTCTGACAAATTGAAAAGGACAAATTGAATTGGAATTTCCAGCAAGGGAACCTTGAGGAAGGTGTCCGGGACCCAAGGAGAACAGCTACAGCCTGGAGTACTTTCTGGAAGAAAGGGACAGACATAGGAACTGTTTGGGAGATGTCTGCCTGTGGTAAAACCTAGAAAGCAAGCCAGGCATGGTGATGGCGCGTGCCTGGGATCCCAGCACTTGGGAGGTGGAGGCGCTTCGTAGATCCGGAGTTCAAGGTCAGCCTCAGTTACTTAGTGAGTTTGGCACCAGCCTGAGCTACATGAAACTGTGTGAAAAACAAAAACAAAGCAAAAGTAAAAACAAAACCAAGTAAATAAGAAGGTAAAGAGAATAGAGGAGATCACCGGAAACATGAACGGGAGTTCAGTCCCAGGGGCCCCACCCCCACCCCACCCCCGTGCCTAAGAGAGAAGACAGAAAAAGCAGCTGGTGGAGGAGGTGAAGGAGGACCACAAGATGAGTCCAGCCCCTGCCAAGTGGAAAAAACAGAAAGCAGAGCTTCAGGAAGGCAGGGGACGATTGCACAAAGAGGGAGCAGACCAGCTCAGCACCGCGCGCGCCGGAAGTTGCTGTCTACCCACGGTGGGGGTGGGACACCCCATTTCCCCCCCTGCAAATTGGCTAATGGGAGCAGCTCGATTCTTTTAATATAAAGTCCGTTTTTAAATTCTTTTGTGGTGTTTAAATGATTTATTTTTAATGCCTCTAGTCGCACAGTCTCACCTCTTTGACAGAGAAATCTTTCTAAATTAACGTCTCATTATTCCTCACCCTAACAAAGGCTTCTCTATGACAGGTGTTCCTTGACAATGTGTGCACAGGACTGCTCATTTGCAAGTCAGGAGCGTGAGGCCACGCATGTGCACACATGCCCACGCACACGTGCATCCGTCAGCGGGCATGTGCCCTAGCAGGCCAGGTCAGGGCTCTGGTTTGTCCGCGAGCGCGTTACTTCCAGGCAAATGCTTGTCTTGTTCTACAACGTTGTTTAACTCATCTTATTCCCACAAGGTGGTGAGAACCTTCGGGCGAAGGCGGGGCAAAGTCTCCATCGCTTTTTCTCACCTCCTGACTCAGCAGCGCCCCCTGCATCAAATCTGAGAATGGAGACGCCCCAGCACTACTGATTCACTCAGCAGCGCCCCCTAAAGCAAATCTGATAATGGAGCTGCCCCAACCCTCCTGGTGTAGGGTGCCTGGGTTTTGCCCCAGATCTTTGAGGAAGAAAACTGGAAAGAAACCTGTACTCCATGAACCATATAGCAACTGTAGAGCCGTCATTCAGTTTCTGGGGCACAGCAGCCCCTTTGATCCTCCCTTTAGACCTCACTTGCAGTTCCCCAGGTGAATCGCATAAAGAAGAACGCTCCTCAGAGGCTGGCCCCGGGTATAGCTCAGTTGTCTTCTGAATGTAGCAGCCGTCGCTACTTTAAAGCACTTTGACTACTCAAAGAGACTCTCAAGTTCTGGTCTGTTGCATTCCCTCAGAAGGAGGGCTAGGGAGAGCGTGTCATTAGACCCTTCTCTGAGATTCCAACAGCGCCTTCCTATACCTTGTGTCTATACCTTCCTCCCAGCTGTAATTCAGCCCTAGCTGCATGTGGTCTGGAGTCTTGAGATGTGAAGGAGTATATATCCGGGAAGGTTAATTGCAGTGAGGGCCCATTCTACACATGCAGCTATGGGGAGGTGGTCATCTACGCTAGGGTGGAACTTCCTGTAGCAGCTGTTTTGGGGTCCCCTGTGATCTGTAAGTTGAGTGATATATTGTCCCACCATGCTGGACTGTGGCACGATGTTCCTTTGGTCTGTTGGGTTTGGTCGGCACTATCTGAGGTCAGCAGAAATTTGTTGCCACCTCCCTCGGAAAAGTCTACACAACAGCAATGGTGAATGCATGGCGCCCTGAGGTCCATCCAAATAAAACAGAGCCGGCACACCTGCCTCGCCTCCCCATCCCCGCAAGACCTAGGTGTACAAGCCCTGCACTAACACCCTGGAGACCTTCATTCACCCCTGTGCAGGACTGTGATCCTCAGAGACCCACCTACTCTCTGCCTGGCTCCTAATTTTCTCCTCTGCGGCTCTCAAGAATGCACACGTGCAGGACATACTGTGTCTGCATCTTCCTGACAAGAGCAACAGTCAGAGTGGGCAAAACAGCTCAGTCGGGAGCAAGGTCACGTGTGTGGGGGCACATACATGTATGTGCATAGACATGCACATAGACATGTAGGTGCGGAGGATCAGACCCCACACTGCTTAGTAGTGATGCCTGACTTGTTAGAGATGGTTGTGTAACCTGCCCAGCTCCTTGTGGGGGGTCCTTGTGGTCTGGGCAAAGCTGCCCTTGCCTTTCTCTCCTCTGTGATCTCCCAGCGCCCTGTGAGTTCTCAAGATGTTCCCAAGAGCACGGCCTCCTGCTATGCTGCAGGTAGGCAGTGCATAGAAGATACTCTGTCCCCTCCAGGCAGTTCCCCATAAGGCCACACCCCTTTAACCCCCTGCTGCCTATCTGTGAGTAACAAACCCACTTGCTGTAACTCCGTGTGAGTGGTCCATCCCAGCAGACTGGAGTGCATGCCAGCTCTGGCTTCTTGCATTCCCCATCTCTGTCTGATTCTTCTCCTCCAGACCCTACAGATTTCAGCACCCAGCCAAAGCACCCTCAACTCTGAACATGATGATGCTCCGCATCTACCTCAGAACTCCACAAAGGATCTCATTAAACTTCCTGTCAGCCCCAAGAGGCAGAGACTCTGATTACCCACACCTCATTTTACAGGAAGGATAGCTACTGTTTTCTGGAACTGGTTTAAATAGATACCAGGACTACCAAGAGTGGTTACAGAGGATCGGGGAGACATCGGGTGACGTGTAGAAAGTGGGTGGTGAGCTCATAGGAGCTCATTATCCCAATGGTTTCTGCCCACATGGGAAATTTTCCTTAATTAAAGGTAAAATTGTGAAAAAAAAAATAAATGAGTCAGGTATTGGTCCAGTGGATGAGCTCACTCTGCGGATAGCTGCATCTCTTTAGGATTAAATGAGGTAATGTATATAAAGAATGGAGTAATTTCTCTGCTGGGGAGTGTGTGTGTGGCTTAGGGGTACAGCGCTTGCCTCGATTATGCAGCGCCCAGGGTTTCATCCCTAGAATCATAAAACCAGAAACCGGGCATAGTAGCGGCACACATTTCGTCCCAGCACTTGGGAGGCAGAGGCAGTTGGATCTCTGAGTTCAAGGCCAGCCTGGTCTGCAGAGTGAGTTCCAGGATATCCAGGGCTACATAGAGAGACCATGTCAATAAACAAAACAACAACAACAAAGACATAAACAAACAAACAAACTGAAAGTGACTGATTTGCTATTCTTGCTGCTGGTATTATTACTGCTGTATAAAGCATGTCCTCTGTCCTGTGCTGTTACCCCAATGCATCATGATAGTCTGAAGCCTCTCTGTCCAGATCCCCATGGGCAGCTCCATTCCAGAGGCAGCCACAGCACCCCAATCTATCTCGCCTGTCCTGGGGAGCCGCCCCCAGCACAAATATCCACACCCCGTCCCTACAGTATTCCTTCAGGATCAGTCAGACACAGAACTGTGGCAGTCACCCACACCACTTGCCCCAGACGTTGGGGCGGAGGCTCCCCTGCCAACCCCGCCTGCCACTCCCAGCCGCCCACGGCAGAGGGCGGCCTCCCCGGTTCTAATTTTAACCCCAAGGAAGGTGCCAATCGCTCATTTTCAAAGCTGTTTCAAAGTGACTCTGATAAGCAAATTGCTGGCAGCCCTGGCGGGTGATTATTCCTGCATTAATCAGGGGGAAATTATGCCAGTTACTGATTAACTAATTACGGCAATCAGATCGGCTGGGAGAGCAGGGCAGGGAGAGCGGGCCAAGGTAAACAACATGGGGAAGGTGAGGCAGGCTCTCAGGCTGGAGACAGGACAGGGACAAACCACCTCTTCTCGTTCAACTACTACCCCAGTACTCCCGTCAAGGAGTCCCTGAGGCGGAAGCTGACTGACTGGTCCACTGAAGGAAGCCGGGCCCAGATGGGAGACAAAGAAGTTGTGCTTTTCCCAGCTGTGCCTCCATCTACCATAGAACGTGCATGCGTTCTGTAGACTCTGGCCTTCAGAAGGCCATGTCTGATGAAGGAAGGTTTGGGATGCGGAGAAGGGAGCATCAGTCCACTATAGAAGAGGCTGCAAGCCAAATCAGGTTTGGCCATGAAGACCTCTCCTCGTTGGCTCCCTCCCCACCCCACACGGAGAAGAGAACGAGCTGGGGGGGGGGTGTCTTCCCCCAACCTCACAATCCCAGTGTTGAGGTGAGGCCTAGTGGGTGCTCCCCAACCTTTTATGTTAACCTCCTGCCCTCCTGCTCCCAGATGGCTCACCTATGTGATGGGGGGCGGTAGGGGGCGGCGGCAAGCACGTCTCAGACTAGAGCCTGCTCAACAGTATTCGGACTGCCTACTCAGCCCGTTCAGAAGCCCCTGAATGAGAGAGCTTGGGTACTGCAGAGCCCTAGGGACAAGGGGGGAGGGGACAGCCACTTTGCTCCTAGTGGCCTGATTTGGGAGAGCTCTTCACAGTTGGTCCCCATGTTCAGGCTTGACTCTCCCGCCTCCCATGATGCTCCTGGGCTCCGCATCCCCTGCTCTTTGGTGGGGGAAGGGCTGTCCAGCCCTGGGAATGGTGTCCCTAATAAGAGATATTTGAATTTCCGGGGTTTGGCAGTCAGCAGCCCCCAGTTCTTGTGGCCAGGTAGATTCAGCAGCAGGATGGATTCCACCGAAGAAGGCCTGCTGGGGGCTGAGGGAGCGAGCGCTGTGACCAAATGGGACCTTCAGGTCTGGGAGAGCTGTAAGCCTCGAAGGTGAAGGCGGAATGGGCAGCTCTCATTTGAATGATTTTGCAGATTGGAAAAGACCTTCCCTTCCTCCCCTTCCTCCTCTCCTTCCTTTCCCTCCCTCTCTCCTCTCCCCTCTTTCTCCTTCCTTTCCTCCAACTCTCTCTCCTCTCCTCCTCCCCTTCCTCCTCTTCTCCCTCCTCCCCTCCTACTCCTCTTTTTCCTTCCTCTTCCTCTCTTCCTTCCCTCTTCTTTCTCTTTCCTCCCCTCCTCCTCTCCTTCCTGTTCTCCTCCCCTCCCTCTTCCCCTTTCTATCTCTTTTCCTTCTCTTTCTCCTTCCCCTCCTTCCATTCTCTCCATCTTCTTCCCCCCTCTTCCCTCCCTCTCATCTCCCTCCTCCCTCTCCTCCTCCACATCTACCTCCTTTTCTCCTCCCTCCTCTTCCTCCTCTCTCTCCTCTCCCTTCTTCCGTCTTCCCCCTTCCTCTCTCCTCTTTCCTTTTACCAAGATAAGCGTCGTTTAAAACAATGTTTTTTATTAGTTCTCTGAGAGTGGCATGTGCTCACCCGCCCCTTCTGCAGAGAGAAGACCTCCGTGGGCTAGCAGAGGAGCCACTGGGAGGCTCACTCAGTGTGCACAGGGAAGCAGATCCTGGTCCCTGGAACAGGACGCTGAAGGCCCCAAAGCTCCAGCCTTCTGCCAATTCCCAGATCATCAAACCTAACAGCCTCAAAGTCTCGAGAGGATGTCCTTTAACCTGGGACCCGCCTCCAGTTGTAAGCGGGCCATAGGGCGTTGGCTATTTGACCCGCCCATTACAGGCCTGCCTCACTCAGGGCTGGGTCTTCCAACCCACCCATCACCCTGCTACCTTAAAGTCCTGCAGTCCTCTACCTCATGGCCCCGGGAGAGGGCGTAGTGTGTGGCCCCTGCCTCAAGGTCTCTCCATTTCAATGTAGAAGCCACTGTCTCTGGGGGCAGGGAGCAGGGTGGAAGGTAGACAGGAAAGCAGATCTGTGTAGCAAAGAGCCGGGACGGCTGTCAGGGGGCGATTTAGGGCGATTGCTTTCCGCAGGGCACACGGTTTCACTGCAGCAAATATTTCCTCGGCGTTGCTACAAGATGTGCATTTGGCTAAGCGCAGCGGGCCTGCAGGCCCTGCTCTTGCTGGTAAAGTAGGCGGGCGGGCACAGCTGATGGCGGGAGTAAATCTGAGCTCACAATTAAAATCTCTTTAGAGATTGCGGCCAAGTGACTGATGGATAGGACCCCAGGCTCCATCCGTCCCCTCCACGCTCCCGCGCCAAGACAGATATCGACAGGACATCATAAATAGCCTCGCATAGGCTGGCAGGAGGTGCGGTTGAGGGATTCAAAGAAAGGGCTGAATGGGGCTCTGTTCCACAGGGGCCTGGGCGAGCGGGGGCTCCCTGCAAATCACCTCGGAGGAGCGGGGAAGGTGTTTCATCATCCTTCCATACATGAGTGAGGTCTCCTGCGCTTGAATTCTGAGACCTCCTGAGACTGCAGGGGGCGCTCTCGGGAGTTCGGTCTATCTGGAACCTTCCTCCTGCCCCCAATGCCAATGGTAGCAGGACCCTCAGTTCTCTGCATGAAGGCTCTCCAGCCAACCATCTGTGGAGGAACCCCATCTCTTGGGCAGCAAGATGGGAGACAGTTGACTAGAGGATGAAAAACTCAGCTCCCTGACCACCTAAGGCATCACTGATGCATGTTCTGTAGTCTCCCCCAAAACCTCCACAGGGAATGAAGCCCAAATGCCCACCTGCCGCCGCTGTTAACTTTCTTCCTACCAGACTTACCACCACCATCCCCTCCCCCACCCCACCACCCAAACGGCCTTCCCCCATGATAGTTAGCCCTGATCACTGAGATTAACCTGAGAGACATACAAGAAATTACCACAGCACACCACTGGGCACCTGTGAGGGCTCTGCCCTAACCAGTAATTCACTCCATTGGCCAATTTGAAGTTGACTAGACTGGGTCAATAAGATGGCTGGGCAGGTAAGGAAGCTTGCAGTAAAGCCAGACAACCTGAGTTGGATGCCTCAGGGTCCACATGATGGAAGGAGAGATCCAACTCCAACAAGATGTCCTCTGCCCTACACACACACACATACACACACACACACACACATACACACACACACACACACACATACTATGGCCCGTGCACCCCAGCCACATACAATAAATAGATTAATTAATTAAAACGGTTTTTCAAAATCGAAAAGGCTATCCGGAGGGGTGCAGCTGTGGGGGGTGGGGTGTCACTGAGGGTGTGTGCCTTTGAGGGGCATATCCTTCCTGTTTGTTCCTCTGGTCGCCATGAAAGGAATCCCTCAGTCTCACCACCTGACCTTCTGCCTCAGCACAGGCCCAGGAATGTGGAGTCAGCCAACCGTGGACGGACACTCTGAAACTGAGCATTATACTTCTTTCCTCCTCTAAGGGCTTGGCCTCGGGCCTCTTGTCACAGCCTCGAGACATGAACTGACATATGCTGCCACACTCCCTGGGACCCTCCTAAGTCACACACATACACCCATCTCCTCATCTTAGGATCTGTCTGTCTCTGTGTGAGACCGCATTGCATCAAGATACCAGTTCATCTCTGAGTCTCATCTAGTTTCCACCCACTAGCCTTCCCTCTCCCTCCCTGGCCACACGCAACACTACATACGTTAACGTGTTACCGCGAGCTTCATCTGTCACATATCAGTGTCCAGCTTTCCCCGCTAGATAGGAGCCTCTGGAGGACAAGGAAATTGCTTTGAATGATGTCTGGGGTCCCTGAGTCCAGCACAGTGCCTGGCACACAATCACTACTTACTGAATAATTAATGGACAAATGAACTGAACAAATGAAATGTTCTTGTCGATTACAAGGATGTAGGTGAGGTATCTTTTCTTCCTGGGGAGAATGAGACAAGGAAGAGCGGAGGGAGGGAGGGAGGGAAAAACAACTTGGCTTAGCTTTGTTTTGAGCAGGGAATATAAAGCATCTCATCGATCTGCCTTTTAAATTAAGAACAGGAAACAGTAAAGCCATTCAATAAATAAAACATAATAAAAACACCTCAGTCCCAGAGCATCGCTAATTAAGGGGGACAGAGAGAACAAAGGGGGGAGAGAGGAGAAATGAGAGAAGATGAACCAGAATGAAGGGCAGCAAGACAGACAAGGGGCCGCGGAGAGGCCACAGGAGGCTGGGGGCCCAGTGGGATATAGCAAGAGGAGAATGCAGCGAGCTGGTCTCAGCAGACGCTGGGAAACGGCGGCGGGGGTGGGGGCGAGGCAGTGTAGACGGAGAATTCCCTGGGAACAGTTGGAGAACATAGCCTCTCTCCATGCAGAAGGAGAGAGACAAGGAAGCTATGGAGCCCATGGATGGAGGGTAAATCCTTCTGGCTGATCTGGATCTGGACCTGAGGGGGGTTGGTAGGGGGTGGGGGGTGGAGATCTCTGAAGTTAAAGTGAGTGAAACTGGTGGGCTGGGGAGGTGGCTCAGTGGTTAAGATCATTGGCTGCTCTTGCAGAGGGCCCAGGTTCAGTTCCAAGTACTACCACGTGGCAGCCCACAACCATCTGCAACTCCAGTTCCAGAGGTTCTTCTGACATCCCTCTGGAGGCATGCACACAGTGCACATACACATGTAAAATAAGATAAATAAAGCTTCTTTAAAAAAAAAAAAAGACAAGGAAACTGACAGGAGGAAGTGAGTCACAGGTGGGCCAGGTAGTACATTCGTCATCTAAGGAACAGGAGGGAGCATTTCTTACCAGTTAGTCACACAGACCCAGAGCTTCATGTGGCTACGTATGTTTCAAGGCTCTGGCAACTCTACAGAGTGGGAAAGTGTAAAAGAACAAGGCTCAAAGGTACTGAGGAGATTTCCCAGCTCATCACTCCGGTGTCATCTGATCCCAGAGCCCATGCCTCATACGTCCCTGTGGAAAAACCATATGGGAAAAAGTAATAACAGTTCTGAAGAACAGCAGTCATAAACCCTCCCCTTTATTGACAATTCGGTTGCATCAAGAATCACCTACGAAGCCGGGCCGCATGCCAGTAATCCCAGTACTCTGGGAGGCAGAGGCAGGCGGATTCTGATTTCGAGGCCAGCCTGGTCTACAGAGTGAGTTCCAGGACAGTCAGGGCTACACAGAGAAACCCTGTCTCCAAAAAACAAACAAACAAACAAACAAACAAACAAAAAAGAATCACCTACGAGATGGACTTCTGGACATGGCTGTGAGAGAGGAGCTATCTTGTTTACGTTAACCGAGGTGGTGCCCACTGTGGGTGACACCATTCCCTAGGTTGAGATCCTGGACTCTATCTATATAAAAAGAAGCAAGGATTCAAAGTGCAGAAAGTAAATGGCAATTGAGTGCTCAGGTGCAAAGGGACACCTGTGTCACACCCCCTTCCCAAAGGCTCAGGGACTAGCTCAGAGGAAGAGGCGGGAAGTTTGTAAGAGGCAGAAGTCAGGGAGAACTGGATCAAAACAGTGTCTTCTGGGCATGTCAGGACCACTACACTCAAAGAACTCGAAGCGCCTGCGGTAACCTGCACAAGAACTATACAAAATCAAGCCGGCCATCGTTCTAGCATGTTGTGGGAAGGGACTCTTAAGCCCTCACCCCTAAACAAGGAGCTATGGAGCATCAGTGGCTACAGGGGTGGGAGCCACAGAGTCATTTCTCTTTAGCGGTGTGACTCCTGCTAGACTGACTATGTTCCCTCCAGTAGATGTCCCCATATCCAGGAGTATATAGGCAGTGCAAAGAGGAGTTAATGGGTCATTTTAAAAAGAAGACAAGGGCTGGAGCAAGCGGAGTCAGAGAGAGCAGGGCTGGGGAAAAAAAAGAGGACATAAAGTTTCATGGAGGGAAAGGAGGTGGGCATGGATCTGGAAGGATTCTGGGAGAAAGAATGGACAAAAATATAGCACGTGAAATTCTCAAAGACTTATTTTAAATATTTTAAAGATTTATTTTTATTTTTAATTCTCTCTCTCTCTCTCTCTCTCTCTCTCTCTCTCTCTCTCTCTCTCTCTCTGTGTGTGTGTGTGTGTGTGTGTGTGTTTGTACATATGGGTATGCAAGAAGTTCCCTTAGAGACCAGAGGTGTTGGATCCCTGGATCTGGAGTTACGTGCAGTTATGAACTGCCTGATGTGGGTTTTGAACTCAGGTGCTCTAAAAGATCGACAAGCACTCCCTGTCTCTCTAGTCTCTAAAAAAAATTGTTAAAGAGGAAGTGAGCTGAGCATAGGAGTTCATTGGTCTTTTGCTTCCTGACTGGACACAATACTACCAGCTGCCTCACGCTTCTGCTGTCTCAATGTCCCCGACAGGGTGGTGTGTATCCCCAGAAGCATGAGATCCCTTAAGTTGCTCTGGCTGGAAAATCTCATCACAGCATCAGGAGAGTAGCTATGACCCACAGCAAGGGGAATGGCAGTTCAGGAAGAACCCTGCAGGCAGAGGCAACCTGCCCATTCAAGCTCCCGAGAAATCCTAAGACTTACAGGTAATGAACTAAGAACCTAAAAGAAGATGAGATCTCCTATTCATGGGTCGGGTCTGCCCTTCCATGTCTTCCTATCTACACAACCTGGAGATGTGTACCTCCCTGATCCAAAGCGTCAAGACTCCAAAAAATCTGGGTCTTTCTTTCCCTTTTTTGTTTATTTTTGGTTTTTTTTTTTTTTTTTTTTTTTTTGAGACAGGGTTTCTCTTTGTAGCCCTGGCTGTCCTGGAACTCACTCTGTAGACCAGGCTGGCCTCAATTCAGAAATCTGCCTGCCTCTGCCTCCCAAGTGCTGGGATTACAGGCGTGTGCCACCACTGCCCGGCTGGATCTTTCTTTTCCTACATACTCAGCAGCTCAGGTCCTGCTCCAGCTCCAGGAACCCTCTTCCCTCTCTTACTCCATCTTAGATCCATCCAGGTTTGTCTGCTCATGTGCCAAAGGGTCAGACCTCAAGTAGAGGTCTCGGAAGAGAAGGTAAAGAGCGCCCCCCCCCTTCCATCGTGTCCCCGACAGGTTTCCCGAATATTAATCTTAAAAAAGCAACGCTTTTGCGTTGGGGAAGGCGATGGATGAGGAAGTGGAGAGGTTAGTAAGGATTTTGTGAATAAGCTTCTTAAAAACCCCAGCCCCAAATCTGCACCAGCTAAACACACACAGAACTTCTCAGTAGCCATAGTGCCACCCACCTCCACGTCACCTGAGTCCTACCACTCATTCGTTTCCTTTAAGAGAGTTTGACGCCGGGCAGTGGTGGTGGCCTTTAATCCCAGCACTTGGGAGGCAGAGGCAGAGGCAGGGGGATCTCTAAGTTTGACGCCAGCCTGCTCTATAGAGTGAGTTCCAGGACAGCCAGGGTTACACAGAGAAACCCTGTCTTGAAACCAACCCCTACCCCACCAACCCCACACACACCTACCCCCGCCGGCCGGTGGTGGCGCACGCCTGTAATCCCAGTACTCTGGGAGGCAGAGGCAGGTGGATTTCTGAGTTCGAGGCCAGCCTGATCGTGAGTTCCAGGATAGCCAGGGCTATACAGAGAAACCCTGTCTCAGAAAAAAAAAAAAAAAACCTACCCCCACCCCCGCAACCATGCCCCCCCCAAAAGAGAGTTTAAGCATGCTTGCGTACGTACATATGTGCTTATGTATGTGTATGTGCCTGCATGTGTGTGTGTGTGCGTGCATATTTGATTACATGCTTGTAGGTGTCCACAAATGCCAGAAGAAGGTGTCAGATCTCCTATAATGGGAGTTACAGGAAGTCGTGAGTCCCCGTAATCCCAGTACTCAGTCCCGTGAGTGCTGGGAACCAAACCCAGGCCCTCTGCAAGCACAGTTAACTGCTCAGCCATCTCTCCAGCCCCTTCCCAATTCATTCTTCCACTCAGTCCAGATCAAACTTTCAGAATCTCCCGGGACCTCCGCCAGTCCCCACCAGTGGATTTTAATTGCCTGACAAAAGTAATACCAATATTTATAAGGGAACAAACAAGGATACCATAAATAAGTACATTACTGACTCATTGAATTAATTAGTGTTTAATTACTCGAAATTACCATCAGTTACTACCAATTACCCGAACAACAAATGCATTCTTTCTCCATTACAGATGGCAATTTCCAGGGCCAAACCCAGAGACCTGAGCTGTTGGGAGCAGCCGCAGGCCCCGGTCCTGCTCCTGCTCCTCCCCCACCGCCCCACCGCCCACCTTGGACTGGCCCACTGGCTTTGTCATGGATTTATTACAGAACACCAAGCACCGGGGCTGGACACTGAGGACATATGTGCAGACTAAAGAGACAAAATTCTTGTCCTTGTAGAACTCACAATCTAGTCGAGGATGAGAAAGAATAAAAATGCTGGGTGCTTTAAAAAGATGGGAAGCATTAAATAGAAAAACAGGCAGGAAAAGCAGGACGGCTGTGGAGTCAGGTGGTGATAATAATGTTTCGATAGTGTGCTCGGGAACAAAGGGTAACAAAGACACTCTCTACTGGTCTCTGCACGCTCCACCCTGCTTCCCCCAGATCTGCTCCCTAGGATGTTGCTTTGCAGGCATACAGCATGGGCTGAACCTCCTGACTTCTGGCTTCTATGAGTTGGGGGCCTCAGGAAGAGCAGAGACAAGGCTGGCTACAACCTGTCCTCAAAGTTCTTGCCCTTGGGTTGCCCTTTGAATATAGCATCTCCCCATTTTATTTATTTATTTATTTTAAGATTTATCTTCAATAATGTATAACCATGTGTGTGTGTGGGTATGGGTATATACACATGTGTTCTTGGAGGCCAGAAGAGGGTATTGGATACCTGAGAGCTAGGGTTACACACAGTGTGAGCTGACAAACATGGGTGCTGGTAACTGTACTCAGATCTAAAAGAGTCTTCCCCTCTCCCTTCTTCTCCTCTTTTTCCTCCTCCTTTTGAGACAAAGTTTCTCTATGTAGCCCTGGCCGTCCTGGAAGTCCCCGCTTTGAGAGGCTTTGAGATCTGCCTGCCTCTGCCCCAGCACTGGAATTAAAGATTTGAGTCACTTTGCCCAGTTTACACCCCCCACCCTTAAATTGTTTCTTGTCAGCTACTTGGTCATAGCATCAAGAGAGGGGACCTATACAGTGGCAATAGTGCTGATGGATGGCAGTGAAAAAAAGACAAAGGAATTGTGGGAAGACTCCAAAGTTTCTCACTTGAGCAAGTGCAAAGATGTACTGGGATTGGAAAGATTTGGGGAGAAGCAACTTCTGGGTTGGGAGGGAGTGATGTGGGATTGAAGTTGCAATTGTTTATTAGAAGCACAGACTAGAACTGAGTCCCTGGTGTGGGCAGGTTAGCCCTCCTTCTGTGCTCTAAGGGCAGGGATCTTCTCTGAGTCTCCTTATTTGGGTAAAGACGCTAAATCCTCCTTCTGTCCCCTCCTTTCTGGTTTCCTGGTAGAAGTTCTCGGTTCACTCTAACCAAGATCCTCTCCTCTTGAATGGCAGAGTGCCCAGGAATGACTGCGTCTGGGAACTGGGAAGGAGAAGAAATAATGGCACTGGAAAAAGATTCCTGCCAGGGCCCAGCGCAGGGGAGGGAGGTTGTTTTTTATCTCTCCGAACCTTAGGAAGCCTGTGCCAAAAAAATAAATGTGGATTGAGAGTAACCCCAATCTCAGTTGGGTCAGAGCAATCAAAATGTAATTGGGTTTGTGAATAACTAATGTTTACACTGATGTTGTCCTAATAGGACGATGAGACCTGTAGGTGTGACTGTCATCTCCTCCCTGAGAGAATCTCAGCTTCTCACAGAAACTGGGTCAGGCAGGGGGAGATGGAGAAGCTACTGTCCTGGGCTAGGGGACCAGGAAGGAGGGAGGCAAGTTCTCCAGGCAGAGGCAAGAAGGCTGGAGAATAGCAGTATTATCCTATGTGGTGTTTATTAAGCGCCTACTGCATACAAGACGCAACACCTTTCCCTCCTGTAACCTCATGAGATGGTCCATGCTATTCCCATTTTTTAAAAAATATATATTATTTGTTTTATGCATATGAGTATGCTGTAGCTGTCTTCAGACACACCAGAAGGGGGCAGCAAATCCCATTACGGATGGTTGTGAGCCACCATGTGGTTGCTGGGAATTGAACTCAGGACCTCTGGAAGAGCAGTCAGTGCTCTTAACCACTGAACCATCTTTCCAGCTCCCTTTAAAAAACAAAAACAAAACAAAACAAAAAACCAGATAAAACCACAAAGACACTGGAAATAGGTGAGTGGCTCCAGGCTTCCCATGTGGTCAGTGGTACAGACAAGTCCAACGTGAGGTATCTGGAGCCAAGTTCCTCTGATGATTCCCACAGCCTCCAAGGAACCAGGGGAATCATGGGAGAAGGTTGCGGTTTCCTCAAGAAGCCTTTGAGAGATGACACAAGCCCAAAGCAGAGACAGGGTGAGTTGTGACAATTCTCCTTCTCTGGTTTCTGCAGGCTAAGCTAAAAGGGACAATTTGGGGACCAGAGAGATGAGTCAGTGGTTAAAAGCAGTGGTTGGACTTGGTTTTGAATCCCACCACTTACATAATGGTTCACAGTCATCCATAACTCCAGTTCCAGAGGATCTGAGGCCCTCTTCTAGTCTCCAATGAGAGCATCAGGCACGCACACGGTACACAGACATACTCGCAAGCAAAATACGCATACGCATAAAAATAATAAATCTAAATTTTTTAAGGATTCATGAGATACCTTGGGAATGAGACCCAAGTCTAAACATGTAACTCATTTGTGCTTCACATACATCTTAGGCATCCAGGCCAAAGAGGTAATTTTATTCACGCTCTTTAGAGCACCTGTGTTTTGACTCGGACTTGTCACATGAGGTAAAGCTTAGAGTCTTCCACTTCCCACCATTATGTCATCATTCAAAGTGTTTTAGATTCCAAGGCATCTCAACTTTGGAATTTCCTGATTAGGGATATTCATTCAGCCTGGCATCACCTTCCTGTGGCTAAGGCTGGTTGAGTTTGATGACCAGGATAAGGGGATAAAGGATAAATAAGTGGATGTTGGGATGCTATAGGTGACCCTCTTTGGGCTATAGTAGCTTGACAAGGTGAGTGACATTTGTCACTGTGATGTGATGATACTTCTAGAGACCTCCAGGGAAGCTGAACAGGGGTCAACACTGCTGCGGGGGCCTGCCCTACCCCCAGCAGAGAACCACGGGTGCAGGGAAGCCGGGACTCGGGGCTTCCTGTAGAACCAGTTTTATTGCATTCCGTGTTCTGGACAGTGTAAGCGATGACCCTGCCTCTCCAGAGGGACAAATGTGATAAATAACCAGGGAGGACAAGCGGGAGGAGGCGGCCCAGACGCCAGAAGTCATAAGTCTCTGTCCAACTGTATGGCAGGCTCATTACAGAAAGCCCCAGGGCCATCCCAGGCTTCCGGCCCTGGGATTCCAGAGAGCCTCCAGTGTGGGGGCTCCTGATGGGTCTGCAATTTAGTGCTGAAGACTCAGTGTCTTCACCCTTAGCAAACCCCTTCCTTTATGCCAAGCCACGTATTTCCACTGTCTCAGGATCTAGAGATTCACGCCTCTCTTGACCCTCTAACTCCTGAGAAATCTAGGAAGGCATCCGATAAGGGTTCTTAAAAATGGACAAGACACGTTCAAATCTAGTGGCAGTTGGATTAGCTATGCTAGATTGCAACATATCCATGAAGGTCTGAGTTCAAATTTGGTTCTACTACGTATAGGGTCAGGTGGCCTTGGCAATCTACAAAACCTGTCCTCTCCTTACCTTGGAAATGGAAACAATATTCATATCATCTTACAAAGTTAAAAACATAAGGCAAAATTGTGTTTGTGTGTATGTGTGTATATGTACGTGTGTACATATATGTGTGTGTGTGTGTATCCTTAGTATGTGTATCTCTTCTTTGATCCTAGCATGGGACACTTTACTTAGTTTTAATTGTCAATTTAATACAACTGAGAATCACTGAGAAGTCTCAATGAGGGATTACATACGTTGTTGGCCTCTGGGCATGTCAGTGGGAGATTGTCTTAGTTGATATGGGAAAGCCCAGCCCACTGTGGGCGACATCATTCCCTAGGCAGGAGCCCCTGAACTGTGCAAGAGTGGGAAAATGGAGCTGAGCATGAATAACATGTGGGCATACCTGCACTTGTTTCTCTCTGCTCCTGACCCTCATACGCCTAGCTGTTTGAAGTTCCTAGCTTGAGTACCCCACAATAATAGACTGTAATCTGGAAATGTGAGCTGATAAAAGCCCCTTTCTCCATGGCCCTGGGTGGCAGGGCAGGGTACTCACATCAGGCTGTTCCTCACCACCCTTGCATCTCCAGCTCCCCCTGCCTTCATAGTGTTCAAATTATTCCCCTTCTCTCCCATCTCTCTACCACATACTTGCACACTGCAGTGCCTCCCTCAATGGCTGGGCCACTCAGCAACACCAGGGGAGGGGGCTCTGGATGTCTTGAGCCTGCCCAGAAAGATTCAGCATTTTCAAAGATGTAATTACATGTATTTATTTGTGTTTTCACATGCATTTGTAACTGAGTCCCCATGCCATAGTAAGTGTGTGAGAGTCAGTTCTCTCCTTCCACCATCTTTGTTGACTTAGCAGCAAGCCGCTTTTCCCACAGAGCCATCGTGCCAACTTGGGTATTCATTTCTTATTCCTGAAAGAGAGAACAGATGCTTAGAAAGGCTTGTTGGCCCAGGATGACATACCCAGAACTGGTAAGGTGAGTGCTCTCACCCAGAGTTCCTCAACAACATTCTAATGGCCTTCCCTGCCATCCTGCCCCCACCTAGGCATGAATGCTGGCTTCGACTCAATATCTTCCTCATTGCCTTTCAAGAAAAACATGGAGGTGTAAACCCAAGCCATGACAGCTGACTCACAGTCTCCTTCCTACTCAGCTTTCCAACCCCTTCCTAGCTGCCTCCTGGGACCTGGTAGACTCATTTGCAAAAATAATCAGAGGGGGTTAAACAAAGTCTCAGTGTATGTAAGGAATACATAAAATACAAGGAATACAAAAAGAAACTGCTACAAAGTAACAAGCAAAGTGGCAGACAAGCCAGTAGAAGAACTAAAAAAGGCTCTTCACAGAGAACTCCCAAAAGAAACCATCTGATTGGCTGTTGAGTCTGTCTGTGAGCGAGCACTCCATTTTATCACTGGGAAACACAGAGAATCCCACTTCAGTCCCTTGACTGCTGGTGAAGATGCTCATGGGGATACCCAGTACTGGGTATTTGGGGGAAACTATTTGATAAAACTACCAGTTACATAATCATGACCCAGAAACTGACTGACTCCTAGGGAACTGAGTCTGCATGGGAAGTTGTTGTGGATGGGCCTGGTGCTGTTTTTATGCATCAATCCCCTAATGAATAAAGGAGCCAATCACTGGGTGAGTAGGCGGGACTTCCTGTTGGAAGATGACAGAAGAAGAGAGGAAGCAAAGAGAGTTAGTCTCTTTGGAACTGGAGCAGTAGAGGGGAAAGATATGGCCGCTAGAGTTTCCTAGTATCATGGCAGAGCCACAAGGATCTGCCACCAGAGTTTAATAAGGCTTACAAGATTAGGTTTTAGTTGTTGCACCCAGAGATTGAATTGCCATTGTTTCTAAACTAAGTTTGTGTTGCATTTTCCTTTATGTGATGGCTCGTCTGGGTTCAAGAGATAAAGGTAAGACAAAGGCAAAGCATGGGATTGCCTGAGGTGCTCCACAAAGACTGTGGGGGATTTAAAGCACGGAGATGGAGTGGTAGTGAGTGGCTTAGTGGGAACCTAGTGAGCTAGGTGAAGAGATTGTGGAGTTCAGAGTCAGAATCTCCACAAGATAAAAACAGGTCGGCCATTGCCTGCCAGTGCATGGCCATCCAGGTCGCCAGGGCAGAGGCACAAGCACAGGAATGTGCTCCTGGTTCTACTTCTTTTTAATATTTCCTTCAACAGGAAGTTATGTACATGTGCGTCATATAATAAAAAAGATCACCAGAAAGTCCCATCTGTACAGCCCATAAATCATAGTTGTGACAGTTAAGCAGCTAGACAGCCACAGTGAGATGGGTGAACATATTATGCAAGCTTTGTAATGTGGAATATTATGCATCCATGAGAATGGACATCTACAGTGGCTTCCAATACAGACGAGGGTCAGATATAACATGAGCAAAAGAAACTAAACATGAGGCTGAGGATAACGTCACAGGCTTATAATTCCAGCACTTAGGAGCTGGGGGGCAGAGGTCCTCCTTGGATGCATAGTGAATAGGAGGCCAGCCTGGGCTACATGAGATCCTGTCTCAAAAAAAAAAAAAATCCTGTATCTGAGTTTCAGGGAACAACGCATAAGAAAGTCTGGAACAGGGTGGAGAGATGGCTCAGCTGTTAAGAGCACTGACTGCTCTTCTGAAGGTCCTGAGTTCAAATCCCATCAACCACATGGTGGCTCAAAACCATCTGTAATGAGATCTGACACCCTCTTCTGGTGTGTCTGAAGATGGTGACAGTGTATTTATATATAATAATAAATAAATCTTTGGCCCTGAGCGAGTGGGGCCAGAGCAAGCAGGGGTCCTGAGTTCAATTCCCAGCAACCACATGATGACTCACAACCATTTGTCTATCTACAGTGTACTCATATACATAAAATAAATAAATCTTTAAAAAATAAAGTCTGGAAAGATTCTAAGAGCCAGAAGACCAGAGCATTTGCTGTAAGATTTGTGTTTCCTGGTACATCAGAAGCGAGGTTCAGGGCCATCCAAACATGAGCTGAGGAAGGATGTTACCAGTGGTCCAGCCAAACTGGACAGGGAGAAGCCAGCAAGGCCTCAACTCTATACTAAGAGCTATGGGCAGCAGAGGAAATCTGGGAAAAGATAAAGCAAACTCAAATAGAATATACATGTGTTTCAAATAAATATATTTCAAAAACAAGAGAAGCTAATCTGTGATGTTAGAAGCTCTAGAGGCTCTTTTTGTTGTTGTTGGTTTTGGGTTTTTTGTTTGTTTGTTTGTTTGTTTGTTTCTTGTTTTTAGTTTTTCAAGACAGGGTTTCTCTGTGTAGTCCTGGCTGTCCTGGAACTCACTCTATAGACCAGGCTGGCCTCGAACTCAGAAATCTGCCTGCCTCTTCCTCCCAAGTGCTGGGATTAAAGGCATGCGCCACCACACCTGGCTACTAGAGGCTCTTTTTAATGGGGTGGCCCTAGTGACGTACTGTTTCATTTCTTGTTCTGGGTGGTAATGTTATATGGTATGTCACTCTGGGAAGTCACAAGCTGTATGCTTGTGACATGAGAACTGACCTAAATGTATGTCTCAATAAAATAGCTGTGCGTGTGTGTCTGTCTGTCTGTGTCTGTCTGTCTGTCTCTGTGTGTATGTGTGTTTGTCTATCTGTGTCTGTCTGTCTGTCTCTCTCTCTGTGTATGTGTGTCTGTCTGTCTATCTGTGTGTGTACGCACACGCATTTTAATAAATAAAAGTTGGCATGTCAATGCTCACCTTAATCCCAGCACTCAGCAGACAGAGGCAGGCAGGTCTCTGTGAGTTCGAGGCCAGCCTGGTCTACAGAGTGAGTTCCAAGCAGTCAGGGCTACATAGTGAGACTCTATCTTGAAGAAGAAATAAAGGGAGAGAGACAGAGAGAGAACGGCTGAGCACCAATGGCTGGAGAACAAATCAGCTCCTCTCTCTTGGACACAGTCACCAGTCTCAGATCTCCACTGAGGAAGGCAACAAGACCTCTGACAATGTCCTTGAGAAGAAATGGCCCAGCTTGGCCTGGTGGCCATGTAATGGGGTGGATTGATCTGCTGTCCCCGAAGGGCGCTGATTAAGGGAGCTATGTCTACCCGCAGGGAGACTTCTAGTGCCTCTGGGCTCCATCCTCAGTCTGGGCAAGGGAAGGCTGTTATCAGGGACAGCAATGAAGACATAATAGGCTTATCGCATTCGCTGGTGACACAGAGCCAGGAGGGAGAGGGAGGATCGGGCATGAAGAAGCAAGATTCAAAGTGATTTTGGCAGGACGGTCAGGAGCAGCGAGCGTAATGAGGTGAATTGGGTGGAGGATGTGGGCACTGGCCGGCCCCAGACTGAGGCTAAAAGAGCATTTAGTAGGAACAAGTCCAGGTCCTGAAGGTAGTGTCTCTGAACGGAGAGAACATGGACCCTCCTGCCCGCCCAGTGTGTAGCTCCCTCAGACCTACCTCAAGGCATAGCTCTGACGAGACTCCCAGAAGGCATTGCCAAATTAATCCTAAAATGAAGGATGGCAGCGCCTAATAGCAGCCTTAGCCTCGGGGTGGGGGTGGGGGGCACTCTGATGAAAGTCAGGGAGTGGCGTTGCATGCCCTCCTGCGAGGGAGGACCAGCAGGCTCTTACTCAGTCCTGAGGCCACTTAAAGGGATATAAACAAGGATGTGCTGTGTTGGGAGAGTGCTTCCCTGGCACAGGCAAGACTGGGTCAGACCCCTAGTATTGTATAAACTAGGAGTGGGAGGCAGAGGCAGGAGGATCAGAAACTCAGAAACTCAAGGTCATCCTCTGCTACGGAGTGAGTTTGAGTCCAGCCTGGACTACATGAAAACCCTGCCCCCAGAATAAATAAAGGGATATGAATGAATTGTCACTAAGTCATCAGGCAATCACTTTACTTTAACATTTTCTTTCTTTCTCTTTCTTTCTTTTTCTTTCTTTTCTTCTTCTTCTTCTTCTTTTTTTTTTTTTTTTTTTTTTTTTTGGTTTTTTCGAGACAGGGTTTCTCTGTATAGCCCTGGCTGTTCTGGAACTCACTCTGTAGACCAGGCTGTCCTCGAACTCAGAAATCCGCCTGCCTCTGCCTCCCAAGTGCTGGGATTAAAGGTGTGCACCACCACGGTCCAGCTATTTATTTTTCTGTCTGTGTCTCTGTCTCTATCTCTGTTACTGTCTCTGTGTCTCTCTGTGACTCTCCCTCTGGGTCTCTCTATCTGTGTGTGTCTGTCTGTCTGTGTCTGTGTGTCTGTCCGTGTGTTCTCTTCCTCCATCTTGGAGGATGAGACTCGGGTCACCAGGGTGGCTCAGGTACCCTGTCCCTGGTCCAGAGAACTTGTCTTAGGGAATGCAGTAGTCATATAACCAGCAAAAGAGAGGCCTGGAGACAGGACCGAGGCTAGATGGACAACTGTCCCCAAGAACCTGCAAGCTCCTATGTCCCCCACACTAACCCCACCCCAACCTGGCACTCAGAGGCAGATCCAATGGATTCACCATGTGTCTGATGTGGTTTCTGTTTCAAAGCCACTTGCTTGAGACTCCCCTTCTGAGACACTCAGAGGCTTTGACAAATAGATGCGTATGCAGGGACCTTGTGCACGCTCTGCGAGCACGGCTCTCCTGACCAGAGCCAGTTTAGATTTCTCCTCCTCCTTGCTGGCCGCTTCATCATGCTTGCCCTCGCCTGGAGGTGCCAGAATGGTCATGGGCATTGAGGAGACCCAGCTCAGTGAAAATTGATTAGAGATCCCTGTCAGCTGAATCTAATGGACGTATGCATTCGATTCTCAGTCCCTTGCGCATCAGTTGTCACCAGCCATCCTAGGGTGATAATGGCATTTAGGAATACTTCTAGGTTGCAGAGGTATTGGGGAAGGGCCCCTGAAGACTTCAGTGGGGTTCAACTCCTACAAATTGTCCTCTGATCTCTAGGTAGACACTACGGCACACGTATGCCTCTTACATACATCTGCATGTTGCAGGATATTCCTGCAGAGATGGTTTATGATTGGACAAGGAAAAGGGGGGCAGAGCTAGGAGTTGGCGAGGAAGGGACTGGAGGCGTGTGAGAAGGAGGCGCACAGGAGGTCGGAGAGTTAAGATGGTTTCAGAGGTTTTGCTGGAGTTTTTATAAGGTTAGAGATATTGGGCTAAGATAGTTTCGGAGGTTTTTCTGGAGTTTGTATAAGGTTAGAGATATTGTATTGGCATCATGAAATTGTGTTTATGATATACATAAACCTAATTGGCTAACTAACCATTAAGAGTTTTAATTTAATGTGGGTCCACCGATGGTGGAGAACTGGAGGCTTGGGGGTTATTGGAACGTGGGTCCACCAATTACAGGGTCTATAGCAGAGAAGAAACACAGCTGGGATGTAGCTGGGAGAGGTTAGCTCAGCAGCAGCAGCAAGAGCCACGCTGAGCAGGGCCCAGCAAGGTCTTGGTGCTGAGGCCCAGGCGGGGCAGGAGAGTTGACGGGACGGTTGATTTGTAATATTTCCCGCTATGCCTGCACACAAATTAAGTCAAAAGAAATATAATAAAAATAACCAGCTAAGGGCTGGAGATGTGGCTCAGCGGTTGAGAGCACTTGCTGCTTTTTCAGAAGACCTGAGTTTGGTTCCTAGCACCCGCGTCCAGAAGCTCATATGCCTGTGACTCCGGTTCCAGAATAACCAGTGCCCTCTGTTGGACTCTGAGGGCACCCGCGCTTACATGCATGGCCCCAGCCCACATATACATGTAATTAAAATAGTATAAATACATCTTTTAGGCTTTGTGTGGTGGCATACACCTTTAATCCCAGCATTGGTAGATTTCTGGGAGTTCAAAGTCAGCCTGTTCTACATAGCAAGTTCCAAGCTAGCCAGGGTTACACTCTGACGCCCTGTGTCCAAAAAAAAAAAAAAGTGTTGAAAATAATAAAAGGAATTTTTTTTTTGAGATAGGGTTTCTCTATATGTCCTGGAACTCACTCTGTAAACCAGGCTGGCCTCGAACTCAGAAATCCACCTGGCTCTGCCTCCCAAGCACTGGGATTAAAGGCGTGCGCCACCACTGCCCAGCAAAAGGAGTATTTTTATTCCTCATGAGGTTGACATCTTCAGAAATGGGACACAGAGGTACAGGATGGAGGCTAAGAATGGAAGTATGTAGTCAGCGGAGAAGAAATGAAATCTCAAATATATGGAGTCAAAAAACAAACAAACCACACACACACACTCACACTAAACCTCAGTAAGTTGGTCCCAAGCAAGTTACTATTCATTTTCCATGCTCCGGCAGCCTGAAAGAGGAGTCAAAGACCCGCATGTGAGTCTCATACAAGCACAGACATTCAGAGAGAGCGCTGTACAAAAGGTACAACTATTCTTGTTACCTCAGCATCTTCTGAGCATTCACATTAGCAGTCATTCCTCTAAGCATGGATGGGAAGAACAGACCCCCACAGCATCCTACCAGTTAGTCACACAAGACCCCCCAGTTTCATAAACATGTGGACTGTTCTCCTCATTACAAACTCTCTGATGGCCCCTGTGGCAGGGCTGGGATCCAAAATATGTGGGGTGGGGCTAACAATGAACTATCTCCCAGATGATGCTGTGATGGCGAGTCCTGGTCCAGGGGTCATGATGCTCACAGAACTTCTAGTGACTAAAACTGACAGACACCTTCCCAAGGTCCCAGTACCCACACAGGTGCAACTATCCCTCAGCTGCTGGGAGGTCTTCTGCTAAGGGCTCCTAGCTGCTGCTTCACTGGGGTGTTTACCTTCTATCGATGGAAAGTGCCTTGAGGTATACACACCACACACACACAGACAAGCACACAGCCATTGACCATTGAGGTGGAAGCAGAAAGGACTGTCCTTCTCCCAAAGAGCAAGACAGTTTTGCAACCTGTGTGTGCTCCAGGACTTGTGGATTTAACCAAGACTAGCATTTAATAACCTTGCCCCACCCCCACTTGAGGGATTCTTGAAGGGTGAAAGTGTGTGTGTGTGTGTGCACGCGCACGTGTGCACGCACAGGATCTGAATCCTATGAACCCTGTCTCAGCCTGCCACCAGCAAGTCTAAAACACACAGCTGGCGGTGCACAGTGTTTGTGGAATCAGTGAACCAGAGACATATCAGGCTTGAGTGGGTAAGCCCCTCCTCTCTGTTCCCCTAGCCCTCTCACAGGTCAGAGGACCAAGGGCCCTCTAGCCAAGGCTGGCGGGGCCTCTGTGACCCCATCCTCCTTGGAGTAGCTGCCATCCCTGCCCACTGTGCCTTGCTCAGGAGAAGCTGTTGTTGGCTCGGCGAGCCTCCCGGATGGATTGATTAATTAATTACCGCCAGCCTGACAGCTCCAGGCTGCTGGCAGGGCCCTAGGCGCCCCTCCCGGCTCCTCTTGGCAGGTGAGGTCTTCATTTCCCAGCACTTGGCAGAGCTGGGCTGGGGAAAGGTGGGAACTAATGGAGAGGGGAGGGAAGCGGAGAGAGAGGGGACACAGGGAGAAGAAATGAGAGCTCCACCTGCCCAGGGCCTCCTTGCGGAGAATCCATTCCACCATCCCGGACTGAAAAACAGGCAAATCTAGAGATTTGCCTGTAGGGTCACAGTGTAGAGGAGGGAAGGGTAACACCCTGGGCTCTTTACTTCCAAGCTGCCTTTCAGCCTGCATTAGACAGCAATTAGTAAGGAGAGGAGGGGTTTCTTCTAGTAACTTCTTTCCTCCTTATCGTAAGCCATCTTCACTTGCCCAAGCATCCCAGCCAGAATAGGAAAACTTCAAGATGGCTGCTCTGGGAGGGGCTGGGAAGGACCAGGCTGCTCCGCTGGCTCTTCCCTGATCTTCTCCATCTCCCAAGACCCTCTCCCCCCGACCCTGTTCCCCTCTTGGTCTGGGGAGAATGGCTAGCAGGCAGGTGTTTCTATAATTAATCACATCTGGGCTCACCCAGAGAAAGGGATGTGGAATGGGGGTGGGGTGGGGCTCTTCTAAGAGGGGAAAAGGTCTCCAGGGTCCAAAGCCTCTCTGTGTGGCCACATCCAGAGTCCCTCTTCCACCCTCCTCCTTGCCCCACCTCCACCAACTCTACTCTGGTCACCCGGCTGAAAATTGATGTTAACAAGGCAGCTCATGAGGCTCCATGTTGTTTGAGGAACAGATGAAAATTTGCAACACCAATTTTTTTTATCTTTTAAGTGGGGACAATATTCATTTCAATCCAGAAACGGCGTGTGGCTCAATTGGGTGGGAGCTCACACAGCATCTCCAGTACTGTGTAACTCGGGGATGGTGACTCGTGTTTGAAATCCCAGAGGCAGAGGCAGGAGGATCTGTTCCAGCTTGTCCTCAGCTACATAGTGAGCTTGAGGCCAGCCAGAGATACGTGACACCCTGCCTCCAAAAACAAGCAACAACAACAACAACAACAATAATATGCTAAAGCCGGGAATGGTGGTACACGGTGTAATCCCAGCTTTGGGAACAGAGACAAAAGAATGAAAAGGCTAAAGCCACCATTGGCAACACAGTGAGTTCAAAGCCAACCTGAGCTGCAAGAGACCTGACCTATCTCTCACGTAGCCCAAGTGGTGGCTTGGATTCCTGGCTTTGGAATTGTTCCTGCACTGCTAAGAGATTGAGCCTCACTACCTGAGCTCATGAGCCTGGGCTTCACAAGACCTGATAAACGTTATGTGACTGCTTCCCCTGGTTTAGACGTGGCCACTGCCGTCTTGAATCAGAGCATATCTGAGTAGATGGCAGGAGACCCTGACAAGACCAGACCTAGAACACTGTTTCATGGGAGAAACATGAAACCCACCCACCCATGAGCCCCACCCCAACTTCTCTCAAAGACTATATAGAATATGGACCAACTAGGCATTAGAACTCTGGTTATTGTTGTTTTAATATGGCTCTCATGTAGCCCAGGCTGGTCTCAGACTCATTATGTAGCCAAGGATGGCCTTGAACTCCAGCTCCCCCTACCTCGACTTTCTGAGTACTGGGATCTGTACCACCTCCCTTGGTTTATTAGGGGCTGGTGACCATTTGTGCTAAACTACACCCCCAGCTCTGCTGCAGAGCTGGGGGGCTTTCTGGCAGGGTGGCTGCCTTTCAAACCAGCTGTGCACTGTTTGTGAAGATAAGCTTGAATGGGAAACCCTTTGGTCTGTCCCTGACTTCCTATTTGGGATGAATGGACTTTTCTTTACACCTCCCTAGGAAAAGCCACATGACGAGCATTTTGACCTCTGGGGGTCACTGAGATGGCTCAGCAGGCAGAGGCACTTGCGGGGAAGTCTGGTGGCCTGAGTTGCATCTCCAGGTTCCACATCAGGGGAAGGAGAGAACCAAGTCCTGAAAGTTGTCCTGGACATCTCCTTAACTAATTTTTTTAAATGGTTTTTTGTTGTTGTTTTTTTGTTTTTGTCTATTTGTTTGTTTGCTTTTTGTTTTCTGAAACAAGATTTCTCTGTGTAACCCTGGCAGACTTGGAACTCACTCTGTAGACCAGGCTGGCCTTGAACTCAGAAATCCACCTGCCTCTGCCTCCCAAGTGCTGGGATTAAAGGCATGTGCCACTACTGCCTGGCTTAATAAAATTTTTTTTAAAAAAGAATTTAGAACAGGGCCTGACACCTTGTTAAGAGCCTAACAGTACATGAATCTGAATCTTACAACCTCTGTGGTGGTTTGAATATGCTTGGCCCTGGGAATGGCCTCGTTGGAATGGGCGTGGTCTTGTTGAAGTGGGCGTGGTCTTGTTGGACTAGGTGTGTCACTGTGGGTGTGGGCTTTAAGACCTTCATCCTAGCTGCCTCGAAGTCAGTCTTCTCCGAGCAGCCTTTGGATGAAGATATAGAACTCTTAGCTCCTCCTACACCATGCCTGCCTGGATGCTGCCATGTTCCTGCCTTGATGGTAATGGACTGAACCTCTGAACCTGTAAGCCAGCTCCAATTAAATGTTGTCCTTATAAGAGTTGCATTGGTCATGGTGTCTGTTCACAGCAGTAAAACTCTAAGACAACCTCTGAACTGCCATGGTGTGAACCACCCATGACGTCTATCCAAGAAGACCAAACACGCGGCAGACGACCAATCTAACATTCAGCGCTTGTGAAAAATTAATCCTGATTTCAAAAAATATTCAAATTGCTGGGGATGGGGGGGGTGTGCTTCTTAGAAAGAAGAAACCCGAAATTATTCTCTATTCCGTTCTCATTGCGCCCTAACTGAAGTACTTAGCCTCCTGCCAGCTGCTCGGCAGGCGCAGAATAAACATTTGTTGAAGAAATGAATGAGTGGCAGGTGGGCTACTGCACTAGTGTGGAGACACAAGGAGCTGGCACCCTGGCAATAGCTCCACCCCTGGCAACAGCCCCACCCCTGGCAACAGCCCCGCCCCTGGCAACAGCCCCGCCCCTGGCAACAGCCCTGCTCCCTGCACTGAGGCTCCCAGCTCTGACTGTTCAGCCCTTCCCACCCACCCCCACATTGTCCAGATCCCAGGTCCAGTAGGAGTTACCACAGGTCTCTTGGGTATGAACCAATGGTCTCTGTTCCTACACATGCAAGTTCTGGGGTCGCCTAGCCTCAGCAAAACACATTTCTTTGGGACCCTCAAGCGTGACCCCAGGGAAGGGAGCTTAGGACTTTCAGGTTCCTGAACCAGTTGCAGAGAGATGCTTGAGGGAAGGGGGACCCAGAGAGAATAGAAATTGTGTGAGCGGTCCCGGAACTCTCGCTGTGCAGTGGCGGAGAGCACAGTCCTTTCCTCCTCCTGTGGTGGTGGGCCGGTTAGGGCAGATCCCGGAGTACAGGCAGGGAGCTGCTTCCTGCCTCCCTTCCTCAACCCACGCCCCTCACCTGCTTCCTTCTCTTCTGACTCACTCTGGGCCCGCTCTCTAACCTCCTTCATGCGAACACTGATTAATTTCCTCGCAGTCTCTAAGATGCACTTTAATCCTGAGGGGAGAGGGGGAGCGTGGGGTGGGGCTCAAGGCCAGTGGAAGTCGGAGCTGGGGGTTGCCTCGCCAGGGAGGGGGCCCTCCTCACACTGAGCCTCCACACTCTGGCTGTTGCCACAAAGATTTAATTTGTGTCTTAATGGGACTCAGCCTCCTGCATAAAAGCCCTAAAGTGCCTTTTTATTAAAAAAAAAAAAAAATACCAAGTTGCTGATTGTGTCTGCTGCTTCTTAGGGAAAGGCAGAGCTGAGGGGAGGGGAGAGGAGATGAACAGATGTGGCTGGCCTTTCCTGAGCTCCACTTTCTTGCTTACCAGTCTTGGTAGGTAGTAAGGAGATGGTGAACCCCTTCCTCAAATACTTGGTACTTCTTTCCTGGGAAGAGCATTAGACTCCCATTCAACCCAATCTAAGGACTAATCCCTGCTCACTCTTTTGAATATGTGGCTGGCTGGTGTCCTGGGACTTTCTGGGGCAGAAGGGAGAGGTGCCACAATTGGCCCAGTTCGTAGTTTATTCCTTCAGAGGAACTGTAGCCATGGCCAGTATCACTCCCACATATCACCACCACGTTCAGCACCCTGGAAGCCCCCTTCAAAACTCTCTGCCAAAGAGCAATGAGCTAAGACCTTGGGATTGTTGAAACACAGCATTCCAAGCAATCTGCTTGCCTTTTCTTTGTGACTGGTGACCCAGGGCAGCCTCCACTCTGCAGCAAGGGCAAACTGCCACATGCAGCACCAACCAGTGCAGTGGGTTTGTAAGATCAAGGGACAGAATGAGAGCAAAGGGAAAATACGCCCAGTGACTGACATCAAATAAGTTCAAGTCCCTTTTTTTGTAGTGGTTTAAGCAGAGGGTTTTGGGGCTTAAGAGATGACTCAGCAGTTAAAAGTCCATGTAGGAAAGAGAGAGAGAGATGACTCGTCCTTTAGAGTTTGAGTCCCAGCATCCACATAGGTGGGTGACTCACAACCGTCTCTACTTCCAGCTCCACGGAGATCAGACCCACACACGTGCACATAAATCAAAAAATAAAATAAAATAAAATAAAACAGAGGGTCTTGGGCTGGAAAGATGGCTGCTCGCCACTTGAGTTCTATCTTCTGAACTCACAAGGCAGAGAGAACAAACTTTCACAAGTTATTCTCCAGCCTCCAGATGCTTGCTGTGACACGTGTGTGCCCCATCCATAGAGAAATAAATGTAATTTTCAAAACTCAGAGGGTGCTTCCTTATCTTACTGACTCAGGTGCACTAGAACCTCCTGTTTTCAGGGGAAACGTATCTTTTGGAGGAATCTGTCTGTTAAAATGTCTGGTTTTAAGGCATTGAGCATGGATGATTCCATTTTGGTTTGGCCAGATCCACTGAGGCCTGTTGTAGGTGTTCAGTTCCACCCCCACTCCCACCCCCACCCTAACCTCAACCACTTTTTATCTTTTTTTGTTGTTATTGTTTTTAAAGATGTATTTATTTATTATATGTAAGTATACTGTTGCTGTCTTCAGACACACCAGAAGAGGGCGTCAGAGCTCGTTATGGATGGTTGTGAGCCACCATGTGGTTGCTGGGATTTGAACTCGGGACCTTTGGAAGAACGGTCAATGTTCTTAACCACTGAGCCATCTCTCCAACCCCATTTCTATATCTTTTGTTTGTTTGTTTGTTTGTTTGTATTTGTTTTTTCAAGACAGGGTTTCTCTGTATAGCCCTGACTGTCCTGGAACTCACTCTGTAGACGAGGCTGGCCTCGAACTCAGAAATCTGCCTACCTCTGCCTCCCTGAGTGCTGGGATTACAGGCCTGCGCCACCACTGCCTGGTCCCACTTCTGTATCTTTATCTCCTCCCAGAATCCCTCTTCATTCTCCTTGTTTCTTCCATAGCTGAACAACCCCCATCCCCGACACACACACACACACACACACACACACAACCCTTGACGCTAGAGGCAGATGGGTCAGACTTCTAAGTTCAGAGGGAATTGGTCAGGTCTCCCAGCTGGCATGGACCAATCTCAATAGCAAGAGTCCCAAAATACCATTGCTTGATATCAAGATCTAACCTCTCATAATGTTCCAAACTTGTAGGGTCAGCCTGGCTGGCCCACCCAGCAGGGAGAAACAGGTATAGCAACGCAGGGGAGTTCTATGTCAATCAAAACAATGGAAACCACCTCCTGTATGGGACTATGGTCCAAGATGAATTGCTACCATCTTCAGGAGTCCAGCTGCTCCTGCCTGACAAAGATTATCTATCACAGCTGGGCTGTGAGAACCCAGGTCTCTCTTGGAAGGAGAGGGCAGGGAGGATCATGAGACCTGTGTAGCTCCCCTCCCCCATCCCAGATGACTGTCATTCTGCCCTAACTGCATGTGGTCTCAGGTCTAAGAGGGAATGGGGCTCCCTATAACACCACCATGGGCGAGCTGTCACCCCTTGCTGCTGCCGATCCTCCAGTGTGGGTGTTTTAAGGTCACCTACATACCCTCCCATAACCCCACAACCCATTGCCCTGGAAGCAAGCCTAGTAAACGTATTGGTTCCCCTGGGTGAACTTGGCTGGCCTGACATCTAGGGCTTTAGCAAAAGGGGTAGATGTTTTCGACTCCTCCAAGGGAGGGACTTTTAGCAATATAACCACAGCTACAATAGCCATGCGCTGAGCTTTCCTTCCTGAAGACTTTTCCTAGTCTCATCATGCCAGGCTTGCCTCGCTGGCTGTGGATGACTGTGTCTATTGGCAGGGGGCAGCGCAGGGAGGCAGAGCATCAGTCCATGAGTTATACAACAAAGAAATCAGAACAGGGACCCGGAAAGATGGCTCAGCCGTTAAGAGCTCTTGCTGCCCTTGCAAAAGAATGAAGTTCATTTCCCAGCGCCCCATGGAGACTCACAAGAGTCTGTAGCCCTAGCTCCAGGTTACCCAACACCCTTAGATGGCCTCCAGAGGCACCAGGCGCAAATATTGTGGCACACATACATTCAGGCAAACACTCACACACACACACACACACACACACACACACACATAGTATGTATTGCATGTATTATATATATTGGTTTTTTTGAGACAGGGATTCTCTGTGGAGCCCTGACTATTCTAGAATTTGCTCTGTAGATCTGGCTGGCCTCGAACTCAGAGATTTGCCTGATAAACCTTTTTTTTTTTTTAAGAAAGAAATCAGAATATCAACTAAGTTAACTGAACTATCTTTAATACTCTTTATCTCTGCTGTCCTAACTCTTCATACTCTGATTATATTCTCCTTCTCTTGGAATACCTATGGGTGGGTGTGCTCGCATGTGCGTGTAAGCATAAGATCACACATGTGCACATGTATGTGATCGGGGAGGCCAGAGGTCAGTCTCAGGTGTTGTTCCTCAAAGAGCCAGCATTGTGGTTTTTGAGACAGGATCTCTCGTTGGAACGAGGCCGGGGCCATGGGGGGAGGGGAGGATGGCATGAGGGGGTATCGGGGGTGCAGGGGGGGGTGTTGTAGATTTTGGAAAGATGACTGGTAAGAAAACCCGAGGTATCCACCTGTCTCTAACCATCCCCAGTTCTGAAGTTCATCTCTCTCTAAATAAATACATGCATAGATTTTTTTTTTTAAAAATTAAAATTAAGCCAGGCCGTGATAGTGCAGGCCTTTAATCCCAGCACTCGGGGAGCAGAGGCAGGCAGATGTTCAAGGCCAGCCTGGTTTGCTAATCTGAGTTCCAGAACATCCAGGGCTGTCTACACAGAGAAATCCTGTCTTGGAAAACTGAAAAGTAAATAATTAATTTAATGTAATTAAAAATTTTTAAAATTACTAGTAGCAGACAGCTCCTCACATCCCTCACACCACAGGCAGCCAACATCCTTCTTCTACCCCAGCGAAATGAGGTTTTCTCAGGGAGAGACTGAACCAAAGGGCCTCTGCCATCAGAACAGCCAGCCAGCTGGAGGAGGAGTTGGAGGAGGAGGAGGAGGAGGACTTAATAAGTTTGCTAGCTGATCAAGTAAGCTAGCACACACAGGGCAGCTGAATACAATCAAAACAGAAGCCTGAACTCAACGTATCCTTCCCCACCCCTTCTGGTTTCCAGTGGCTTTGATGTCCCTTGGCTTGTGGCTGCATAACTCCAGCCTCTGGCCTCATCATCATCCTATGTTCTCATCTTTTCTGTAAGCTACTTACAAGACACCTGTCACTGCCTGTGACATCTGGAGAATCCAGGATGACCTCATCCATTCTATCTGTGAAGATCCTTTTTTCTGAAGAGGCTCAACTTTAGGCAGTTTTCTGGGAAATAATGTGGTAGTTATTAGGGTACTCAGAACTGTGGGACTGCAGCTCTTTCCCCCTCCCCTACATCCCAGCATCCCCCACAGGCAGGTTTGTACTGCCGGGCAGGAGATGGGAGACTCACTTCTGGAGACTGCCAGCCTAGGCCAAAGTCTCTATATACTAGCATGGGGTTTCTACCAGAGGAGCGGACAGTGTCCAGTGGAGCTGACCGGAGTCTCCTGGCAATTAGGAACAGACAGCATTGACCATTACAAGTGTGTAAGAAGGCTGCAGCCCAACAGACAGAGACCACAGCATGGGGTGGAGAGGACCTACCACGAGGAGAGCTCCCTCTTCCTAAGGAAACAGAGAAAATAAACATACAGAGTTTAGAAAGAAACATAAAAGTGAAGGTGTGTTCAGACAAGCACCATGAACTGTGCTGGAGACCCACATGGTGGAAGGGGAAAGGTGCCCCACCCGTTGCTCTCTGATTAGTCCATTGACTTCCAGATGTGTACTGTGGCAAACACACATGCACTTGTGTACATGTATGCTCCAGTGTGCTCTCCCATGCACACACACACACACACACACTAGACAAACAAATAAATAGCAGTTGTAAAAGCAACTTCTTTTTATTTATTTATTTTATTTAAGATTTATTTATTTTATGTATATGAGTACATTGTAACTGTCTTCAGACACACCAGAAGAGGGCATCCTATCCCATTACAGATGGTTGTGAGCCACCATGTAGTTGCTGGGATTTGAACTCAGGACCTCTGGAAGGTCAGTCAGTGTGCTTAACCTCTGAACCATCTTTCCAGCCCGTAAAGGTATCTTTTATTTGCCCATTGTAAGAAACATCAGCTGGGCGGTGGTGGCTCACACTTGTAATCCCAGCACTCTGGGAGGCAGAGGCAGGTGGATCTCTGAGTTTGAGGCCAGCCTGGTCTACAGAGTGAGTTCCAGGACAGCCAGGGCTACACAGAGAAACCCTGTCTCAAAAAAAAAAAAATAAAATAAAATAAAAATCCAAAAAACCAAAAATAAATAAATAAATAAATAAATAAATAAATAAAAAGAAACTGAAAGAAGCCAGACTGAATCAGTCAGCTTGGCATTTGTACCAGTCAGCAAGAGCTCAGAAAGAACTGGAAAGGGTGAGTTCTGCAGCAAGTCTCAGATGCTGAAAACATTCTGGACCTAGATTAGATTGTATAGAAGTTAGATGCTTCCAGGACTAGGCCTAGGTTAGCTGACTGAGGTAGTAAGCCTTGGAGATGACAATTACAATGGGCAAATAAAAGATACCTTTATGGGCTAGAGATATGGTTCAGAGGTTAAGCACACTGACTGCCCTTCCAGAGGTCCTGACTTCAAATCCCAGCAACTACATGGTGGCTTCTTTTTTCTTTTTTTCTTTTTCTTTTTTCTTTTTGATTTGGTTTTTCGAGACAGGGTTTCTCTGTATAGCCCTGGCTGTCCTAGAACTCACTCTGTAGACAGGCTGGCCTCGAACTCAGAAATCTGCCTGCCTCTGCCTCCCAGAGTGCTGGGATTACAGGCACGCGCCACCATCGCCTGGCTATCTGACCTTCAAATACATCATGATATGCATGCATTCATATGCACATGACACAAAAGAATGTAATAGCAATTGAAAAAGAAGTCTAAAAGCTTTCACAAAGTCAAAATAGGTTATTTACAAAGGAAAAGTGAATCAAAACAGACTCAAAATTGCTTAAGTCTTTTCCTGGAACTCACTCCATAGACCAAGCTGGCCATGAACTCAGAAATCCACCTGCCTCTGTCTCCCAAGTGCTGGGATTACAGGCTTGTGCCACCACCGCCTGGTGAATTGTTTAAGTCTTAAGACTGTAAACCTGAAGACAATAGATCAAATTCTAGAGTTTGAAACAGAGTTTTCAAAGTAGTTTTATACCCAGCAAAACTATCAACCTGGGGCAAATAAAGACATTTTCAAATATACAAGTTCTCAAAGTACTTGCCTTCTATAGACACTCCCTCAAATATCTATAAAAAATATACCAGAAGGGGGAGCCAGTCAAGATAGAAAGTGTTATACTTCAAGGAAGTATTCCAACAGAGAAGAAACAGGAAGACATTTCTCAGATGCAGTCTCAGGACCTGGATGAGAAGGGCTGGTTAGTCCACTCCAGAGGGGAACACTCTCAGTCAACCATTGAACTGAGCACAGGGTCCCCAATGGAGGAGCTAGAGAAAGGACCCAAGGAGCTGAAGGGGTTTGGAGCCCCAAAGGAGGAATAACAATATAAACTAACCAGTACCCCCAGAGCTCCCAGGGACTAAACCACCAACCAAAGAGTACACATGGAGGAACCATGGAGGAACCCATGGCTCCAGCTGCATATGTAGCAGAGGATGGCCTTGTTAGACATCAAAGGGAGGAGAGGCCCTTGGTCCTGAGAAGGCTCCATGCCCCAATGTAGGGGAATGCCAGGACAGGGAAGCGGGAGTGAATGGGTTGGTGAGCAGAGGAAGGGAGGATGGGTTAGGGGATTTTCAGAGGGGAATCCAGGAAAGGAGATAACATTTGAAATGTAAATAAAGAAAATATCTTTTAAAAAGAAAAAAGAAAGAAAGAAAAGACATCATCCGAAGGGCCTGGTGAGGTGTCATGCACAAATCCTTCTAGATCCCTGGGAGGCTGAGGTGGGAGGGTGATTTCTGTGAAGGAGTTCCAGGGCAGTCTGGGCAGCACAATTCCACCCCATTTCCCAGCAAATTAGGGTTTCCAGTAAGAGGAAACAAACGGCAAGATTGTCAAGTTACTCTACAGATCGAAACTTTGGGTTGAGTACCTGGAGAGATAGCTCAGTGGTTAAGATCCCTGCCTGCACTTGCAAGAGGATCCAAGTTCCATTCCCAGAACCCACACGGTGGCTCACAACCATCTGCACTTCCCAGTCCCAGGGATCCCATGCCCTCTGAAGCCACAGACCTACATGCATTTTTCTTTTCTTTCTTTTTCTTTCTTTTTTTTTTAACTTTGGAATGGAATTTCTGATAAACATTTAGAAGATGAATTAGATTGTTTTAAAAATAGAAGTAATAATTAACTCAATGAGAGAAGTAATGCAGTTAAAAATACAACCAGGACACATTATTTTGCTCAGCCTTAAATATTTATAAAGCCATAATAAACATCAAGTATTGATTTAAACATGATAAAATTGGGCTGCTGAGATGGCTCACCATGTAAAGATACTTGCCACCTAGCTTAACCAACTGAGATCTATGCCCAGGATTCACATGCTCACATGGAGGAATAAAATAACCAACTAGAAACAGTTGTCCTCTGACCTCTTGTCTCTCTCTCTCTCTCTCTCTCTCACACACACACACACACACAGAGAGAGAGAGAGAGAGAGAGAGAGAGAGAGAGAGAGAGAGTGAGAGAGAGAGAGAGAGAGAGAGAGAATAAAAAATGTAATTTTTTTAAATTGACAATTTAAAGGTATAATTGAAGAAAAGTGGCGGATAGGCTAATAAACATAACATTTTATCTCCTGTTGTACGAGTCCAATAGTCAAGACTTAAACTGTAAAATATAAAAACTTTCAATATATTTGGTTGTTGTTTTAAAAACATCTGAAGCCAGGCAGTGGTGGCACTTGGGTGGCAGAGGCAGGCGGATTTCTGAGTTCAAGGCCAATCTGGTCTACAGAGTAAGTTCCAGAACAGCCCGGACTATACAGAGAAACCCTGTCTCAAAAAACAAACAAACAAAAAACAACAACAACAACAAAAACTGAAATAAATCCTAGAAAAACAAAAACAGTTTGAAAATGGTCTGGGCTACAGGGCAGGAAAGGCTGGAATGGAGATGGCTGGTTCATTATAAGTCCTGTGATACTTTGTAACTATAAACATCCTTTTAATTCAGAAGCATTCATTCATAACATTCAGGGTTACGGTTTACTAAGCAGGCACAGAGGGCCGTTCTGTATTCTGCACTGCAGAGCCCAGCACAGTAGCACACCCCTGTAACCTCAGCTCTTGGGAGGGGAAACAGGAGAATCGGAAGTTCAAAGCTATCCCTAGCTACAAAGCAAGTTTAAAGCTAGCTGGGTTACATGAGACCTTGTAATAATAATAGTATTATACAGAAACGTGTGATGCCTCTAACCTTCCGTTTCCTGCCCGTTCCCTGTGGTCTCTTTTCTGGGTGGGGTCCTGGTACCTTAATGCCCTTTGTGCCTTTCTTGGTCCCTCTTCCTCGTCCAACCCATTCTGAGGCCAGCTGTCATCCAGTGAATGTCAGGAGTGCCATGGTGCCCTCAGACCTCGGCCGTTCTGCCCTGTCACCTTACCCTTCTCCTTTCCCCCCTCAAGTTCAGGCTGAACAGCGGCAGGGTCAAGGTGAAGTCTGCCAGACTCCTAGTCTCTCCGGTTCCATCTCTATTTATCAGCCTTCCGTATCTGCAGTTTCTGCACCCGCAGACTTAGGCATCCGCAAAATGTTCGGAATGAAAGTAAACAGACACAGACCTTTTCTCTCTATTGTTATTCTCTATTATTCCCTAAACGATACAGTAAAACTGCTATTTGCAAAGGATTAGCACTTACTGGTCGGTGAGCATAGCCTGTAGGCAAACACTAGGGCGTCACTAGGGCGTTCTAAGTCGGAGCCTGAGCATCCTCGGATTTCGTTGTCTGCACGGGGTCTAGGAACCAGTCCCTCATGGGCGCCGAGAGGGAACGCACGTTCACTGTTGTTCAGTTCTCTTTGCTGCAGTTACACATGATCGCTAGCTTAGCGCCTCGAAGCAGCACAAATTTATTATTTTACAGTTCTGTAAGTCAGAATCCGACTGAGCTCAAACCGAGGTGCCAGCAGGACTTCATTGCTTTCTGGGGGGCCCAAGGGAGCCTTTTGCGGCTTCTAGAAGCTGCTGGTATTCCTGGGGAAGCAGCCCCGCACTATCTTAGCACCCAGAACACATCCCATTGTTCTGAGTCTGCGTCAGAACAATATCGCATTTCTATCCTTTGGTCCTGGCTCTTCCATCTCTCTTTTCCCCTTTAAGGACTTAAACAGTTTATTTTAAAATTATATGTATGCAGAAGTGTCTACGTGTAGGTATGTTTGCAGGGGCCAGAGAGTCACAGATCCCTTGAAACTGGGGTTACTTGTGAGCCACTGCCTGTAGGAACTGAATCCAGGTTCTCTGCAAGAACCGGCTTAACCACAGAGCCATCTCTCCAGCCTCTCCTTTAAGGGCTGGCGAGATGAGACGGGTTCCACCTAGATGATGCCGGCTTCACTCCCTGTCAAGACCAGAATGAACCCTTATTCTGACTGGAGCTCCTGAGTCATTCAGTATCTTCTTCACCAGAACGGAAGTCAGGTTGTAAACCTCTTGGGAAAGATTGCTTCCCTTTGCCTATGGCAATCATGGGTTTTGTTTAGTATTAAGAGTTTGGTGTGTCCAACAAAGGAGCGTCCATTGAGGGACCCATGGCTCCGCCTGCATATGTATCAGAGAAAGGCCTTGTAGGGCATCAATGGGAGGAGAGGCCCTAGGTCCTGTGAAGGGGAATTAGAGGACAGGTAGGCGGGAGTGGGTGGGGGAGGAGCACCCTCATAGAAGCAGGGGAGGAGGAGCAGATGGGGGTTTGGGGGTGGGGTTTAACCAGGAAAGGGGATAACATTTGAAATGTAAATAAAGAAAATATCGAATAAAAATGAAAAGAAAAAAGGTTTGGTGTGTGTATGCATATGTGTGCATGTGTATACACGTGTGCAAAGCACACAGGCCAACCTCAGATGTCATTCTTCAGAAGCCTTGTTTTTGTTTTGTTTTGTTTTGTTTTGTTTTGTTGAGACAAGCCTTGTTTTTGTTGGCCCAGGATCCACAGTATAGACTAGACTGGCTGGCCAGTGAGCCCCAGGGATCCCCTCTGTTTCTTTGAGATTACTGGTGCATGCCACTGTGCCCTAGATATTTAATATCAAAGTCAGGTCTTCGGGCTTATGGGACAAGCATTTTATTGACTGAGCCATCTCCCCAGCCCTAATTTTGTTGTTTTTTTTTAAGTATTGTGTTTAAAAATATATTTGTTTTAGTTACTGAAGATTCTTCCCCTTCCCTGCCCACACAAGCACCCTGTTCTAGAGTTTTATTCCCAGGGTAAGTGAGTGTCTTAGTTAGGGTCTCTATCACTGTTATGAGACATCATGACCAAAAGCAATTAGGGAAGAAATGTTTATTTTTATTTGCCTTACTTTCCCAAGTCACAGTCCAATGAAGGAAGCCAAACCCTCACACCAGACAGAATCCTGGAGGCAGGAGTTGATGCAGAGACCATGGAGGGATGCTGCTTACTGGCTTGCTCTTCGTGACTTGCTCAGCCTGCTCTCTTAGAGAACCCAGGACTACTAGCCCAGAGATGGCACCATTCACAATAGGCTATCCCCCACCCCCATCAAACACTAATTATGAAAATACTTTATAAAAATACCTTAAAGCCACATCTTATGGAGGCATTTCCTCAGTTGAGGCTCCTTACTCTCAGATGACCCTATCTTGTGTCAAGTTGATGTAAAACTAGCCAGGACAGTAAGACACCCTAATGGAGGCCCTGCCTGGATCTCCTTCTTGGTCCACCCTTAATCCCAGCTCACCCCAGAAATCAGATTAAGGGCGGGGTTGGGGATCATTCTATCCAGAATTCTGCTCCAGTTTGAGAGGTGGGGGATTCTGTTTCTCAGGCACCCAGAGAGGAGCCAGTCACACACACACAGACACACACACACACACACACACACACACACACACATACACATACACACACACACACATATACACATACACACACACACACATACATACCTGATCCTCTCCTGGTAGCTGCAGAGGTAGCAGCCTTAAAGATGGCACACATTGGAAGGCTGAGAAACTGAAAGGGAACCTAGTATAGCTTGAAGGTCACCGGCAGCCAGCAGGTGTCTGAGCCATTGCAGGGGGGGGCGGGGATAGAGGGGTGGGTAGGGGAGTGGAGGGGTGGGTAGGGGAGTGGAGGGGTGGGTAGGGGAGTGGAGGGGTGGGTAGGGGAGTGGAGGGGTGGGGTGAGGAGGCGGGGGAGAGCTGATCCATTTTAAGGTGGAGGCAGGGTGCAGCTAGAGTTCTCAGAATGGGAGTCAGATGGAGCTGGGCAGGCTGAAGAGCTTCTACACCATCTCCGTGAGCCCGAGGGGCCATCCTTGGAGCCTGTGCACTGAAGACCTTCCCCTGTTCTTAACCATCCTCCTCCTCCCTCATCTGCCTCAGCCTCACCCCAGGAGGAAAGTGGGGGTGATTCCCATTTTACAGGTGAGGGGTTTCTGATTACCATCGGGCCTTGTCTCCAGGCTTCCCATTTCCCCTCTTGGTATCCCTCTCAGGAAGGCACAGGAGAAAGATGAAGACATGGGAGGAAAAAGTGTTACTGTGGGGGTCGGAGGATGTAACCAGGACCAGCTCTTCTCCCAGAGCTATCCAGAATGCTGGCTGGAGTCTAGGAAAGAAGCCAGCAGGAGCCTTCCTCTGCATAGCTCAGACTGCCAGCGCCCCCCCCCCCCCATTACATACATCACCGTGACTAAAGTTCAGATCATACCTCCAGGCCCTGAGCTAAGGTCTGTCCCTACCATCTCTCCCCACCTCCCCACCCCCACCCCTCCACCCCCCGAAACACACACACTAAAAGCTGAAGCAGTAGCCTCCTGACCACCCCACCCTTGGGTTTCCCTCTTGTCTTGTTTTCAAGAACCTGTCACCTCTGAGGAGCTGTTCTGGAGAGGGTTGATTCCTACAGGTGGAGGGGAGGGAGGTTGAGGGAGGGATGTCAGCACGATAGCTTCTGGGAATCCATTCTGCCCATACCAACCCCCAGCCCCCAACCTCCCCTCCTGCCTGCAATCTAAGGTACCTTCCAACGCTGCGGGGCACCAGGCAGGGACTTGGCAGATATTGATTGGATTTACTCCTCTTGCCCCTGCTGTGGCAGAGCCCCAAGGGGGAAAAAATTCTTCCACAGAAGTCCTGGGAACAAGCCCAGGCATTCAGAAGGCAGCACCTTCTTGGGTTCTCTCTGCATTGAAGACCTCGCCACTTGGGGAATAAGACCCAGTGTGATGCAGGGGGATGCTCCTGGGTACATCCATGTTGTCAGGGACCAGCATGATTGGCAGCTCCGGCATCAGCTCCCAAATTTGAAATGATAGAACAGATCCTTTCTCCCCACACTCTAAAGGCAGCTATCAGAGTCACAAGGGCACTAAAACCAGTTTTCACTAATAGGTTGGGAGGAGATAGGAAGGACTGGACTAATATGCTCTGCAAGGAGTGGGAGGCCAGAAGAGAAGCTGGAGGAGGGAAATGGAGACAGGAGAAAAGAAATTCCCATGGTGATGACAAAAGAGAGAGCGTGAGAAGCAGCTCCATCCAGCCCCGGCTGAGCAATGGAGCCTGCGCTGCCACCTCAGGTCTGCGCGCCAGCCTCGATCTGCAGAAGGGCCAGTTTGCAGCACGAACTCGGGTTCCTGTGAGCCTCTAGCTGCCCAAGACCCTCGCTGATGAGGAAAAGACCCAGGAGGGCTGGTGACCTGTGAGGTCAGAGGTCCTAGTCCAGGCCCCCCAAGACCAGCCCTTGCTTCTTCCCCTGGGCCCAATCAGACGCCTTACCCTCTGGAGTTGCCAACTTATTACTCAGAGGGCCCTGGAGCTGTTGACCCACAACTAATCACTAATGGTTTGCATATTTTGCATATCATTTGCATTCCCCTGAGGAGCTCTGCAATCACTCTCTAGAGGCCCCTCCCTTGTCTCTCAGGGCTCTATCCCTCAGCTCTGAGTAACCCTCATCTTCCTGTGCACAGAGCCCCCCATCTCTCTGCCTGGGCTTAGGTAGGAAGGGTCATGAATGGGGTGTTTCTAAACCCCAGACCTCATCCTCTCTGATTTGAGGGCTCAGCAGGGTAGCTGAGGGAGCCGGGGGCACCTTCCAAGGAGGTGGCTGAGATCTGCCTGGCGATTAATCCTCCTGCTAATGGAGGCTTCTCCCGCCACCAGGGCTTTTAAGGAAACTCAGGGAAGCCCTTTAGGGCCATCAGGGCTGTCTCGGAGGTCCTTAACAGACTCATTAGTGGTCTTCCACCTTGCAATTAGGGGCCTCTCCTCTAAATGGCAGTGAAGGGGGAAGCAGGTTGGAGGGAGGGTAAGGCCCGGAGGCTCTGAGCAGAACTCCTGCAGCCTGCACCTGCCCACCCCACACCCTTGCTGAACATCATGACATTTCTTCCTAAGTGTGCGTTTCAGCTGGAGAGAGTCTGGGTGCAGTAGGAGAGCGGGCCCTACACACAGGCATAGACTAAGCCAGGCCTTTTGTTTGCTGCTGAGGACCCGAACACAGATGTTTGGGAATCCACCGCAAGTACTCTTATTCCTTGTCGTCTTTCCAGCCCAGAAGGGAAATCTCATAAATCATCCTGAGACTCATTTTCCTGCGAATGACATGGCTATCTGACCTGGCACTCAAAGAGACTTGAATGGTGACAGAGAATTGGGCTTCTGAAGAGAGCTGTGGGTGACGCAGAAATGAGGGTAAAGTTCTGCTATGGAGGTGACCTGATGACCTAGGGTTCCCAAGCCTGTAAATGATATACAGTCACCACTTTCCCCGGCTCCCTACGGGGAGCAGTGTTTATTAAGCACCTACTGTTTGCCAGCTCTCCAGATAGATAATTCTCCCATGTCAGCTCATTTACACCTCATGGTTAGCAGACACAATAGTTAATGTGTCTTCCCTCTTCCCCACTTTATGAATGATGACACTGGAGCTCAGAGAAGCTAAGTGTTCTGTCTAAGGTCACACTGCCCCGATGTGCCAAGCGCCAACAGGTACAAAAATGTTCATGAAGCTTTATTCATAGAAGAAGAAAAAAATCCCAGCTATCTATCCACCACCAGGAGAGCCCTTTAATGAATTGGAGTTTAAGGGAGAACTTTAGAACAAAGGAAGGCAGTGTCAGCTACAAACACAGCACAGACAGCAAGCAGACATCATAGCGAGCAGAGAAGCCAGGCGGACACATAGACACTGGTGGTGTCTAAGAAGTCTGGTGACAAGTGGATTGTGGATCCCTCATGGTGGCTGGGTTCTGGGGGAGCAAGGGTCGTCATTGCCATGTGAAGGAGCCTCCTGAGGCCCTTTCTACCTTCACCTCAGAGTTTCATGGTTCCTTCCTCCAGTGTGTGTACATGTGCAAACTGTCATCCAGCTGCACCCGTAAGATCTCCCTCTCACAAAGCCAAGGCAAAGAGAGCGGGTGGGATGATTCTTTGAGTAAAGGTAGGTGCTTTTTGCCAAGGTTGACAACCTTGGTTTGCTTCCTGGGACCCACAGGGTAGGAGGAAACCTGCCCTTGTAAGTTGTCCTCTGAAACTACACACACACACACACACACACACATACACACACACACACACACACACAAATATTTAAAAAATTATGGTAAGGCAGATAATTGTGATATATGTCAACTTCAAAGATGCACAGCCTAAGCCAGCAAGGTGGCTGAGCAGGTGCCTGAGCTCTTCTGACTCCCATCTCTCTCTCTCTCTCTCTCTGTCTCTCTCTCTCTCTCTCTCACACACACACACACACACACACACATGCACACACACACAGACACACAGACACACAGACACATGCACACAGACACACACAGATATATATATACACACACAGATACATAGAGACACACATAGAAACATATACACACATACACATATATACACATACATATATAAACACACATACACATACATACTCACACAGAAACATACACATGTACTCACACATAAACACATACATATAAACACATACATACACATACATAGATATACACACATACACATATACCCACACATATATACATACATAACACAAAGAAACATAGGCAGACATAGACACACACACACACACACAGAGTATTAAAATGCACAATCAAGATGGCACCCAGCCAGTTAATGGACTTTGCAGCGTGGGGCTTGGAGGTATATCCTCCCTCCTTTCCGTGTTCTTTGGAAAGAAGAGTCTGCACACCCTGTGGCTCTGTCAGCACCTGGTGTGCGCAGTGCCTCTCCCCAAGTGAAGGTGCTGGCTGAGGAGAGGAAAGGGCCGGCAGCGGGTGGGCAGGAGCTCATCTGCTCCAAAGCTCCAGTGGTCCTGAATTGGATGGGCTACATTTAATGAGGCCTTCCTGGGCCCATGGGGAGGCAGCACTGGACTGACAGGCGCCTGCGAGGCCAGGGGAGATGGAGTCATTTCTATGCATTTTGATGGATCATGAGAGAGGCTGCCTTGAGAGCTGAATGAGATGCCAGGGCATGTCTCGGATGCAGAGGACCCAGAGGCCGGCTCACCGGAGGATCTTCCCCAGGATGCAAACTGCTGGCCTGGTCATCCGGGTCCAGCCACCCTACAGTTACCGGGCTTCGGCCCTCCCACGCCTGGAGATTGCCCTCCTCCCTCCCTCCCACGCTCCCTCCCACGTTCCCCTCTATCCAGTTGCCGGTTTCTTCTGTTTGTGTTTCTGATCCTCCCCCGCCTCCGCCTCCCTGCGCTCCGCTTTTCTCTCTCCATTTCCCTGGTTGCTATTTCTTCATCTCCATTTCCCATCGCTTCTCCGGCTCCCTCTCTCCCCCGCCCTCACCCCACCCCATTCCCTGAGCTAGCCCAATATAAATAATAGAAATTAATTTGTCAGCTGGCACACGTGGCCCAGCCGGTGCGGTGGTGAGCAAAGGCAAAGGCTGCTTGAAATAATTATTCCCGACTGAAGAAATCATTCTTTTGATTCTTGCAGGCTAATGGAGTGAAGGCAACCTTTGACCAGGCTGCGCTGATGGTGGTGACTTAGAGAGGACAAGTGGACACTTCCGGTGGCGTGCAGAACACAAACACACATACACACACACACACACACACATCCGCCCCCTGAAATCTGCTTAAAGGCATGGAGAGCCACTCTGAGTTAACACAGTCACAGACAGGTACGTTTTAAGACAGAATTTGTCACTACATGGCTCCTATCCTTAAATTGGATGCAAGGAGTGCTGTCCCTAGCTCAAGAGAAAACAGAAGGGAGACGGGGACCAGGTTACCACCCCACATCCTAAAATGGGAAGGTATTTTACACTGACCTTGGCTCTACAATCTGTCAGGCACTGTGCTGGGCTCTGACTCGGGTGTACACGTTTGATACTGGCAATCATGTAGGAAATCAGGTCAGCCAGCAATTGCCTGTAATTGAGCATATCCTGTCAGTAAGCTAAGGCTAAAGTGGGGGTGGGGAGCCATCCGTGACTGAGGCAGACAGAGCTCAGCTGAGTATCTGTCACCACAGGAAACCCAGGGCTCATTCCCTGACTAAATAGAAGAGTATGAGTGAAGAAATGAGAGCCGGGGTGAGAGATGACGGCGTGCCCGGGGCTCCATCCATAGTAGGAGTAAAGAGAAAGGAAGGCACCAGCCCCCAGCCTGGCAAGAGCGCAGGCGGTAAAGGCAATGGCAGAGGCTGGGCCGCAGGGTGGAAAGGCTGTGGGCGACCTGCAGAGAGGGATAGGACAGACATCCGGTTATCCCTCCCGCTGCCCTCTCGCCTGCCTATGCCTCTCAGAGGTAAACCCCAACCACCAAGCCAGTAGGTACATCCAAGGCTGGAGCAGAGACCCGCTGTCCTCTGGGGACACGAAGCAAAAAGGAGGAGGTCGGGAGTGGTTGGAAAAAGAGCATGCTAATCCGCCCGAGTGATGTGATGTTCGGCCAAGGTGCTTTGCGAGAGGTGGGTCAGGTGAGTCCAAGACTCTGGGAACTTCCGAGGGAAGTGAGAACCCCACTTTTGGAACTGAACTCCTGTCTGATGGAGACAAAATTCTTTCCGGGGGTGGGGGTGGGGTGTACCAAATGGGGGGTCCTTGTATCTCGATGTCAGAAGAACTCCTGACTGGAATCGAGATATGTGGCTGGATAGCCAAGCATTGCCGAGTGAGTGGCTTGGTGTGGAAAGAGAGGAGGAGGGAGAGTCCACAGGAACAAATGTGGGTGAGAAGAGGAGCCGGAGGGCGAGACTTAGGGGAGGAGAGGTCAGGGGTCAACCACAGGCAGGGGGCTGCGGTGCGGTTTGCAGGATCTCCTGATGCCCAAGACTCCCCGCCTCCGTGCGCAAAGGAAAAGGCTGTGATTAGCCTGGGGGCGGCGGGGCTGCTGAGCTAGCGAGCACAGAGCTTGGCGGACAGACAGACGGGCGGAGCACCAGGCTGGCCTCCCCGCTGCTCCTGCGGTCCCTCATCCCATCCATCTTCCTCCCGCACAGCAGCCACCGGGATCTTTGCAAAACAGAAGCCCGATCCTGTCAGTCATGCTTGAGCCTCTTGGATGTTCCCCACTGTACAGATCACCGAGAAAGTCCTTCACGGTTGACAGGGTCAGCCCCTTCGGCTCCCCACCAGACCCCACACTGAATTACCAAGTACCCGGAAGGTCTGCTACTGGTCCCTGATGCAAGCACGTCCCTTCGCTCAGAACACTTCCCTTCCAAGATGGGTGCAGTGGTCCATGCCTATAATCTCAGCATTCAGGAGGTGGAGGCAGGGGGACCAGGAGGATCAGGCCAGCCACTGAGATATACATACATACATACATATATACATACATACATACATACATACATACATATTCTGAGCTACAAGAGTCCCTGCCTCATAAAACCAAAAAACAACACACATTAAAAGATAACCTCTTACATCTGGGCATATGGCTCAGTGGTTAGGAAGGCCCTCACTCTGTCTTCAGCACCTCCTTAGAGTAGTTTTGCAAGCTGTTGGTAACTCCAGCTCTAGGGGATCCAATGCCTTCTGGCCTCCATGGGCACTGAATTCATATAACCAAATACACACAGTTTAAAACAAATTTTTCCAAAGAAAAAGGTTCTTTAGATTTATTTATTTTACTTTATTTTTAAAAGAGAGTCTCACTATAACTCTCTGGGTGGTCTGGAACTCACCATGTAGACCAGGCTTTCCCTTAGGAAAAACCCATGACTTGTGAAATGCTTAGGACAATTGGGGAAATGGTCAAACATTTGTGACATGCTGGGTACATTCTCAGTATGCTTTTATTGAAATACAAGATCTATGTATTAGATCCACATATCTATGTATTGATGTATCTATGAACTAATGTGCATAAACTCAAGTGTTCAGTCCAGGAAATTCTCTCATACATGTACACTCACCAAGCCACCACCCAGATCAAGACACAAAGTATTCACCCGGTATGGTGATGAATGCATTTAAACCTAGCACTCGGGAGGCAGAGGCAAGCAGATCTCTGTGAGTTCAAGGCCACCCTGGGCGACAGAGCGAGCTCCAGGACAGCCAGGGTTATATAGTGAGACCCTGTCTCAAAATAACAACTAGAACAAGAAGATATAAAATAGTTGCACATCCCAATACCTCAAAACAGGAATGTCCTCTCCCACACCGCAGCTCCACCATTACCAACACACACACACACACACACACACACACACAGAGGAGTAAAAAGTAGCCACAGCGCTGGGTAGTGGTGGTGCACGCCTTTAATCCCAGCACTTGGGAGGCAGAGGCAGGCGGATTTCTGAGTTCGAGGCCAGCCTGGTCTACAGAGTGAGTTCCAGGACAGCCAGAGCTACACAGAGAAACCCTGTCTCAAAAAAAACCAAAAAAAAAAAAAAAAATCAAAACAATAAATGATTTGTTTAGCGTGTTTGACCTCTAGACCCCCCAAAAAAAGTTAAGAGAAAAGAAAGAAATAGAATGGAATATATATATATATATCACAAGTTAATTGCTTCACTTCTTGTTGGACATTGTGTTGCTTAAAGTTGTTGCTTTTTTTTCTTCATTGTTGAGAATTGCACCAAAGTCCCTACCTCTGAGCTACATCCTCAAACCCCTCCTGCACTTTTTTTGTGTGGGGGGAGGATAGGGTCTCATTTAGCTCAGGCTATCCATCCTCCAGCTCCCAAGCACCGAGATTCTGGGCCCGCAGCACCGCCTCCAGGGTTGGCCATTATTAGCCAAGCTGCCGAAAATATCCGTGTATCTGTCGTCCGCGGAATCCATTAACATTATTTTCAGACATACACTTGACTTTTAAACGCAACAGTAGACCACTTTCCACCTCTTCCTGCTGGACTGCTCCATGCTGGGCTGAGATTACTCCATAGCTTGTGGGAGAAGGGAACAGCCTCAGGCCTTGCCTCTTGCCCCCTGCTGATCTCATGAGTCCCCAATGGCAGTCTTCTGCCTCCACGCGGGGGTCTGGAGGTCTGTGTCTGGAAGCTGTAGCAGGGGATGCAAAGAGGTTTTGGGGTTTTTTTTTTTTGTTGTTGTTGGTTTTTTTTTTTTTTTTTTTTTTTTTGCTTTGTTTGGTTTTTTTTAAACTGCTAGGCTGTTGTGCAGGTTAGAGTTAATTGTCAGCCTGACAGAATCTGAATCAGCTATGAGTTGGGCCTCTGGGCACACCTGTGGGGAATTATCTTGATTTATGAATGGATATGGGAAGGGCCATCTTAATTACTGGTGTCTCCTTCCCTGGACAGGGGATCTTGGATTCAGAAAAGCTGAGCGTGTGTGTGTGTGTGTGTGTGTGTGTGTGTATCCATCCCTCACTTCTAGCTGCTGATGATAGTTCAAGCTTTTGACGTCCGGACTTACCCGCCATGATGGGCTGTCACCAGGAAGTGTGAGCTTCCTGTGAGTTTCATTAAACCCTGATAGACCCTTTCTCCCTCAAGTTGCCTTTTATCATAGAACAGGAGGAGACTCAGAGAAGCTGGGATTTTAAACATGAAACTATTTATCCTGCAGATGAAAACGCAGGCTTGAGAAGGCTGGCGGCTCTGAGTCCACCTCACGGTGCTCCTCTCTGCCAGTTCTTTTGGGCTTTGACAGTTGAAGCTCTCTGAGGCTACATTTCCTTACCTGGGGATCTGGGAAGAGTACCGTTTACCTGCAGGCACTGTCAGAATAGCCTAACGGACATAAATCACACAACACAGCATGCCACACCTGTAACTGTGTTGTTTTTTTCCTTGTTTGTTTTCTGCCCAAGGTCACACAGTTAGCAAACTCAGCTTGCAGAGACACTCTGGAAGCAGCTTTTGAAAGGAGGGGTGCAGGGGGAAAATCACATTACTCAGTGACAGATTAGGGTCTATGACAATGACTTTGCGTCTTTATACTTGTGCCTCAGCTCTGTACTTAGCATACAGTTGGACAACAATTAATGTGTGTTCAGTGAGTGGGTGCAAGAAGAAACAGACACACAAAAGGACTCCCACCCAAAACCTGCCCTTAGGAACCTTGTTTCAGAAGACTCAGTGGGTAAGAGACTCTAGTGGTTAAAGGGGCTTGCTGCCAACCCTCATGACCTGAGTTCAATACCTAGGCACCACATGGTGGAAGGTGAGAACCAACTCTCACATGGTGTTCTCTAACTTCCATGTGTTTTCTATGGTACACACACCCACACACGCGTGTGCACACACACACACACACACACACACAGAAACATTAATGCAAAACAAACAAAACCCCCAAACTTATTGCAGGTTGACACCCACGTCATCTCCATCCTGGGATGGAGAAGCTATGCCAATAACACCCCAGTTAGCCACTGGCAAGTTCTTCTCTGGGACGGAAAGGGTGTTCTCTGCCTCATAAATGGTGAGACGAGTCACAGGGAACAGGGAGGAGGTGGCTGGCTACCTTGAGTACAGCCTGGTCCTAGTGGCATATGCCTAAAGCAGATCTGGGGTGGTGCTGGAATAACAGGATAATAACAGGAGCTGTCGCCAGAATGTGCCAAATGGATGGATTAACCCGGGAGATACCTCAGGCCCCTGACACCTCCATCCCTCAGTTCCTGGGAAAGCCCAAGTTTGTGGAGACTGTCGGGAAACAGTCTGGAGTTTCTTCCCGCCTCCTGGTGACAGGGTTTCTTCTGCGGCTCTCTCCTGACTGGGGGCGGGGGTGACTCATCAGTTGTGGTGTCCTTCATGGCAGAGTGTTCCAGAGAAGAGGGGCAGCCTGGGCATATCCATCTGCTGAACAGCCAGTGCTGGCAGCAAGGCCTCTGGACTGTTTCAATTGTGACCACAGGGGGGCGAGAGGGAGCCAGGCCCGGCGGCCGGGCCATCTGGAGTCTCCAGAGCTGGACTAAGAGCCTGCGGAGGCAGAGGCCGGTGCTGATGTTTCCTGGGCCTCCACTAGATCTGAAATAGGGTCTGCTTAAAATCAGGACTAGAATCTCTCATTTACGGATGCGTTTCTGTGTACCTAAATCAGGGGCGCGTTCTTTCTCCATCCATCTACTATTGATCTCCTGAAAGTCTTAGGTCAGCTTCTTCCCTAATCATTAGGTCAGCCAGGGGCTGGGGCCTGTAGCTCAGGTGACTGAGGCTTTGCCTAGCATGCGCAAAGCCCAGGCTTCCAGCCTGGGCACTCTCTAATCTGGTGCAGTTAGTACGCAGGCTGAACTTGGCTATGCTAGGATATGCTCACACCCTGCATTTTATATATACATATATTCGAGGCAAACTATCTTTTTATTTATCTGATTGCTCAGGCTTTGTTTTGTTTTCTTGTTTGTTTGTTTAGATGGATTCATGTAGTCCTCCGTTGGCTTTGTGGCTGGGGACAGCCTTGGACTTCTGATCCTCCTGCCTTTATCTCTTCCATGCTGGGATTACAGCTGTGTGCCGCCATACCTGATTTAAGGGATTGCTGAATGTGCTAGGCAAGCGCACTAACAGCAGAGCCTTCGCTTGGGTCTGTCCCTCACCACAGCCCACGGTCATATCAGAGCTGTCGCGTGAGGTCAGAGGTCAACACAGGCTCTCCAACAGCCTCTGGTGCTCCACCTTGACTTGCCGGTCATCTCCATTACACCTCAAAATAGACGACACTGAGCCTCGGAGAAATCGATCGATCGATGCATCCAAAGCCACACAGCTAGAAGAGTGTACCATGTGTGCTCCAGAGAACCGTGTGTGCTCCAGAGAACCAAGCCCCTCCATTTCCCCACACCCAACGAGACCCTGGGCTCCCAGTTCACATCACAACCAGCTGCTGGCAGCAATCACCTTGACCTCTGCCCTCACCCCTTCTTCTGCCTGGAGGACTCCCCAGGGAGAACAGACTCTGTGCCCCCATTGCAAAGGCTTAGGCCTACAAGCCTCTGCTTGAAAGTGATTGAGGCTTAATTCCAGGAACCAAGTCCAGCTCCATTTACTCTGAGTATCTTCTGCTAATCCCTCTGCCTGGCCCAGCGAGTGACACCTGGAGCGACACCCACGGCCATGCGTGAACATGTCCCCCCAGCTCCTCACTTCCTTCTCTCTTGGCCTCTGCACGCCCACCCCCAAGTCCGGTCCCTTTCTGGGACTGCACTATCCGTTCACCGAGACTGTCTCAGAAGAAGGAACACCAGTCCTAGGTGTCATGACTGACACCTTGGGATTGGGCGGCCTCTCAGATTCTCTCAGGAGTCTCCATCCCATAGGGCCTGGCTCAGCTGTGTTGAGCTTGACTTCAGAGTTTCCTTTATCCGCAGCTCCAAGGGTGTTCTGACTTGCCCACTATATCTTTATCTTCCTGATTTTGGGTTCTCAGAACTACACAGAGCAGCCCTGTCTCAAAGGAAACGAGAAATATCCCTCTAAACAGTGTGGAAAGCAATAAGGAGAGATACCAGAGATAGACTCTGGCCTCCAGACATGCATGTACTGGAAAACATCCTCACAGGCAGACATGTAAACATATGCATACAACACACACACACACACACACACACACACACTCCAGGTGGCCACGTGCTAAGGTGAACATTAGAGGTTCCATTGTTGCAGAAAAGCTGCCACAGGTGAGGCACAGTAGCCAATCCCTGCAATCCAAGCCAGGATTGGAATGCTGAGTCAGGAGGCTTGCCGCAAGTTGGAGCTCAGCCTGGGCTGCGGAGTCATTTTGTCTCAAAAATAAATAAAATTAAAAGAAGGCAGGCAAACAGTAGTAGCCTTTGCCGTAAAGAGTTCCAGGAAGCCACTTGAGGCCATACCGCAGAGTAGACACCAGAGTCCATTTCACCGAAGCATCAGTAGAACTTCTTTCTGAGAACCAGGTTGGCCTCGAACTCACAGAGCTCTGCCTTTCTTTGCTTCCTGAATGCTGGCAATAAAGGCATGTGTTACCATTCTGGGCTCCAGATTAGCTTTTTTTTTTTTTTAAAGATTTATTTATTTATTATATGTAAGTACATTGTAGCTGTCTTCAGACACTCCAGAAGAGGACGTCAGATCTTGTTATGGATGGTTGTGAGCCACCATGTGGTTGCTGGGATTGAACTCAGGACCTTCAGAAGAGCAGTCAGTGCTCTTAACCACTGAGCCATCTCTCCAGCCCCCAGATTAGCTTTTTAATTTACTTTTTATCTCACATGCATTGGTGTTTTGGCTACATATGTGTCTGTGTGAGGGTAGCAGATCCCCTAGAAATGGAGTTACAAATAGTTTTAAGCAGCCACATGGGTGCTGGGACTTGAACTCAGGACCTCTGGAAGAGCAGCAAGTGCTCTTAACCACTGAGCCATCTCTACCATCCCTGTTAGTTTTAAGGCACAGTTTTTTACTGAAGCTGCCAGACTGGCTGGCCCTGGCCTTCCAGGCACTTGTCAGTATGTCTGGCTTTTATGTGGGTGCTAGGGATCCAGACCCGGGTCTCCATGCTTGCAATAGCATCATTTCACCCCCTGAGCTGGCTCCCCAATCTTGTGCCTCCTTTTCAACTCTGTCTTCATTCGACCACCTGGTCCACACGGGTGAAGGATGGCGCCATAGCCATTATTCTGGACACAGAACAAGGACATACTGCAGGGCTAGTGGAACAGTGAATCCTGAGGACTTAACATTTCAGATCTGTTGTACCAGTCCAGATGACTCATCTCTGGTCTTTCACATAAGCGAGAAATAAACTTTTCTTTTGGGGGTTGGGGTGGGTAACCTATTCTAATCCAGACCCTATGTCTCCCTGCCCTGATGAATAAAGGTCTACTGCAAAAAAAAAAATTATATATATATATTACAAGAGAGAGAAAGAGAGAGATAGGTAGACAGACAGACAGGCAGACTGAAGAGTAAACACAAGAAGAGTTACCAGCTCCACTACTCTCCTGTTCCTGGACTGTGTCCACACTGACTGCTACCAGATGCCCTGAGGGCCAACTGGGTGGATTCACAAGGAGAAGGAGGTGTCACCAAAGCCCGGGAGGAGAGGTTCCCATTTAGACTTAGGCAGAAAGGGAGGGGCCAGTGAAGATTGATGGTGCAGAGGACACCAGAGCTGCTGAGTCTGGGGACTGCAGAAGCGAGTTAGCACAGAGGAAGGCAGTGAAGAGCCCCTCCCCCCAAGGTAAGGCCCTCAGGCATGGCTTTCGGGTTCAGAAAGTCTGGAGGCCAACTGGGCTAAGGCCCAGGTGGGAGGATTGCATTGCAGAGGTGAAGGGTCAGCTTGCTGCTGGTGTCCCTGCCAGACCTTGATGACTAGTAGGTGGCTAAGGTAAGAAGCATGTGTGTCTGTGTATGTGTGTCGCAGTGTGTATCTATCTCAGTGTGTCTCTCTGTATGTGTGGGTGTCTATGTCTGTGTGTCTATGGCAATGTGTATCTGTGTCTGTGTGCAAGTTGGAGTGGGATATGAAACAGACCACATGCATGCAGAACAGTGTGAGTGTGTGTGAGTGTGTATGTGTGTAAATACTCCTGCTAGCAAACAATAGGAACTAAATGAGAAAGAAACAGTTGTATCTATCCATTTGAGACAAAGTTTCACTATGTTGCCAGGATGGCTTAGAACTTGCTGTATGGACTAGGCTGGCCTCAGACTCGGAGCTTCTCTGGCCTCTGCCTCTCAGGTGTGAGATTAAAGCCACCACACCTGGCTACTATTATCTAGTCCTTTGTTCATGCCTTCTTTGCAGGGAGAGGATAGCAGCCTGTGGCCGCACGTGTAGGGAAAGGTCCGCAGGCCTCTGAGCCGCACCCACCACAAGAACTTTATTATATTAAGACAGAGGAACATTTTGGCTTGTGGTTTGTACAGTTGCCAATGCAGCTGGGCCCCAACCAATATGATCTTTGCCTCAATGAATTTAGATTACGGATAGGACCCGCCTCAAGTTGAGTCTGACTCAAACTCCTTGCAGTCTTGTGTTCCTCATCTTCTCCCTTCCCATCCTCCTCTCCCCTTTCCTTCCCCTCACCTCTGCTTCCCTCCCCTCCCTTCCTTTCTTCTCCCTTCTCATCTCTCCCAATATCAAACTCCTAGCTAAAACCTTTATTATCATAGCCCAGGGCATCTGCTGCCCCCAATACAATCCCTACTACAGTAAATCAAAAGGTGGGTCTTGGAAACAATTGAAGATTACCAGCCTCTAGGCATGTGGACATAGAAAGGGAGGCCACTCAGCCAACAGGATGAACCAACCAGGCCCTGGATTGATGCTGTGATGGGAAGGCCCATGTGGACCCATGTGATGGTGCTAAGGATTCAGCCTGTTGCTGGCTGCTCTTCCAAACTGTTTAAATGCATCGTCTCTTTTAAGACTTATTTATTTTATATATATGAGTACACCATTGCTGTCTTCAGACACACCAGAAGAGGGCATCAAATCCCATTACAGATGGTTGTGAGCCACCATGTGGTTGCTGGGAATTGAACTCAGGACTTCTAGAAGAGCAGTCAGTGTTCTTAACAGCTGAGCCATCTCTCCAGCCCCTATCATCTCATCTTCCCAGCATCCTATTCACATTGTGTCCGAGGAAGGCCTTGTGACTCAGGTTGTGCATTTAGAAGCCAGGATTTGAATTAGGGCCTTGGGATGTCAAACTGTACTTTGGTGATCATTTCTGACCCATGCTATCACCCACACCTCCGTCATGTATGCCAATACGTGTATTTGAGTCTTGACCCCAACTCATAGGACACATCCCATGTACACACACACACACACATACACACACACACACACACACACACACACAAACACACACACCCAAGCTTGGGTGTGTGTGTTGTTCTCTAGTTGGCTTCCGGCCTGGGGTTAAATTACAGAAAAATGCCTGACAATGTAAAATGCCTGGTCAGCTGCTAGAGAGCCTAAGTCACCCTCACCTCAAAACCAGATATCCTCAGGCCAAATCCTTCCACGCCCCACTCCTTATCTCCTCCATCAAACCTGCACCTGGGAAAGCGCCCAGACCTGTTCTCACCCCATGCAAATGACCCGAGAAGAGCTCAAAATGCGATTCTGCACTTACTGGTCCTGGAGAGCCAATTTATGGATGCTTAGCTCAGACCACACCATTCTCTTTCTCTAACGCCATCCTTGGCTCCCCATTTATTTCAGAACAAAGCCCATATACAGCATCCCCGAGTCTTAATTCAAGGCCCCCTATCACTAAACTCAAACTCTCCCTAACCTTATCTCTCGCTCCATACACCTCCAGGGCCATTAGTTACTTTAGACATGTCTTTCAGAGCCGTCGGCTAGCAGGGTGACGTAATGGAGGGCAGAGGGACTATGGGAGTATTTAGGAATAAAGTGTCTCCAGATAGAGAGGGAGGTTCAGAGAACACTGTTAGCAGTGGGTATGGTTAACAAAAAGAACTTGGGGGCCCCAGAAAGATGGGACAGCGGGAGCAAATGAAGCTTGTCTTCCTTCCCATTGTGTCATGTCCCTTGAAGGTTGGTGTTCCTGTTTTCTCAATCTATAGCATCCTCCAAGAGCTCTTACTGTGAACACGGGCTCTCCAGCTAGCAGCGCTACTTGGAAGGCGGAGCCAGGCTTGAGGAAGTGGGTCCCAAGGGGCGGGACTTGTGAGGTTACATCCTGTCCCAATTCCAGTCTCGTTTCCTGATTATTCTGACAAGCCAACACTTACAGCCCCTGTTCCTGTGATCCCAGATGGAGACAGTCTGCCCTGCTTTTCCTGTGGCCCTGGAATGAAATCCATCTGAAACCATGAGCCAAGAAGACTCTTTCCTCCGGGAAGTTGTTTTGTTGTCAGCCGGTAAGCACTGGCAAGCGTGAGAACCTGAATTCGGATGTCTAAGATTCAGGTCAAAAGCTGGTTCAGCAGCGTGGACCTGTAACTCCAGAGCCAGGGAGGCGGAGACTCGAGGATTCCTGGAGCTTGCTGGCCAATCTAGTTAAATATGTTCAACGCTAGACCCCTTCTCAAAAAATACACACAACTATACGTTCCTGTACACACAACACATGAACACACACACACATATATATAGTGGTAATAATAATATTCATGTTTAGTGAACTAAAACAGCCAGGTATAGCTTTAAATACTTTGCGGTATACTTGTTTGATCCACATGATACGCGCTGTTGTGGTGAATATTATTTGGGGGTTTCTACAACATTAGTTTTCAAATAAAAGACACAAAAGCTTTTATGTTTATAATAAGTCTTAAAAGCACTTGAGGTGGACAGATATCAACTCTTTGTGCTATTTTATCTACTTCCGGGTCAATAACCCAGAAACGTCACTTCCATGTTCTACCTGGGTTGCTCCCATTCCAACATTCCTGGTCACGCGGTCATAATCCGTCTAGCCCATGGTGGCTGCCTTCGTCTCCTATGTAATTTCTTCCCTCCTCGAGCATGGTACCTGCCTGAGTCTCCGAGCCTGGGAACCTCCCTCTGCCCCTTCCCTTCTGCCCAGCCCAGCCTGTAGGCATCTCTATTAATCAGGGATAACTTGGGGGACAAGGTTTGCACAACGAAAGCTGGTATACGTGAGGATCGCCTTGTCTTGGAGCAGCCAGATCTTGGGATACAGAATTTAGCATTTGAACACACAGCAGCACCAGAACAAGCCACTGCAACACCCCTGTAAGTGTAAGGTTAAGTCCCAGCTTTGTCCCTATGTTACAGATGAGGTAGGTATCTGAGGCATGGAGAGATGTTAAGACTCAATCCCGCCTCTTCCGGCTCTCCCAGGTCTTGGTGAGGATCTCATTTTATTCAGTTCCCCTCCTAACCTTTTCTGTCTTCCTATCTCAGTGGGCCTTTGGTTTTCTTGTTATTGTTGATTTTTTTGTTTTTACGTGTATGGGTGGGTGTTTTGCCTGCACATGTATCTGTGCACGGCTTGTGGTCCTGGTAACTTCAGAGGCCACAAGGAGGCACCAGTTGTGAACCATCATGTGCATGCAGGGAATTGAACCCTCATCTTATGGAAGAGCAGTGATCTCAACTGCTGAGCCTTCTCTCCAGCTCCCGTGGAGAATTTTCGCAACTGTCTTTCTTTTGCTCTGCCTCCTGTATCCATCCTGTTAATGTCTGCTTCATCTCCTCCATCTGTTTAGTGTGCGCATACACACACACACACATACACACCTGTTCAATCATTTATCATACATCAGCCAAGTTCAGTGCTATGGGTGTGGTAGTGATGTTGCAGGTCAGAGGGAAGGACGGGGTGAGAGGTTGGTGCCCCGTGGACAGAGACTCTTATTTCATTCTGTTTGTCCTGAATGACCTTTGAAATGAAAGACGTAGCTCTATAGAAAGGTCTAGAATGCTATCTAGGTCCCTTTCTCTCCAGCTCTCATTCCCAGCCACTTCCTGGAACTCCTGGAATGTGGGAGGGAAGCCCAGAACCCAGGAAACTTCTCTGTGTGCCAAGCCTAGCTCTGAGCTGAGGGCTGTACAGGCAGCAGGGAGGACAGGCAGGCATAGGCTGGGGCACCCCCGCTGTGAATCTTACAAGGAGGGATTCCGCAGAGAAGGGGATGAGTCTCTGGGGCATCCATCGATTCTCAGCCTGGTGGGTGACACACAGTGTGGGCTAGATAAGTCCCCTCTCCACACACCTGGCTGGGGCAGGCTGCGCTGGGAAGCCTCTGACAGATAAAGTGAAGAACAGAACAGTGAGAAGGTACAGGAAGCCCTCACCCATCTGTGCCTGTCAGTGTCTGCCCAAGGATGCTCAAGTGTGGCACAATTCGCTGGGGCAGTGTGGGCGGGGAAGAACTGAGTCCGGGGTCTCAGAGCATTAGAGCAGTCAGATGGCGTCCATTAAACTGGAGAACCCAGCAGCCAGGTGTCACATCCGCAGCCCACAGATGAGGACTCCCCCGACGATGGCAGATGGCAGGACGCTGCAGACGGTGTTCTTCAGGTTGCAGATGTACTTTAAGATCATGTTTTTTTAACTGGCCCCCAAAGTAGGAAATACTGCCAGGAACAGACTTAGGCATGCACACCAATCAGATTAGGAGGAACTCCCAGGACAGGAGGTGGGGTATAACTTTTTAATTTAATTTAATTGTGTGTGTGTGTGTGTGTGTGTGTGTGTGTGATCTGTGACCCCACCCTGGGGGGGGGGGCGTCCCGAGAGACTTCTGTGCTCAGGCTTTGTCCCGAAATTATAAACATCTTCTTTGATTTCCTCCATGATCTGGAATGTTCTGGCCAAGCCTTCTTCTGGGCCACATGAAAGCTTGAAGAGATTTATAAATAGAGTTAAAAATCACAGGATTATTTTCCCACAGTTCCTTCTGTAAACTGAGATGGCTGAAGGGAGAGGTGAAAGGGCACGGGGGGGGGGGGGGGGGGGCGGGGCCTTGGCCCTCTCCTCTCATCAGGGCAAATTCCAAGAGTGGAGGATGTTTCTATTGGAAAATTGCCTCCGCTCCGGAATGTCTTTCTTTATGCAATCTCTCCCTGGACTGACTGAATTGTCTTCCTATCTGGGGCATCATAATCTATTGAGGCCTTTAATTGAGCCAGCTCTGCCTGGGAAGAAAGTCTAAGGACTTCCTTCCTTCTTCCTTCTTTCTTTCTCTGGATCTTAAGTTTGGAAAGGCAGAGTCAGAAGGTGGTGCCCTGTGGGCAGAGAGAATCACAGTCTATTGAGACCTGATGCAGTCACATCAAAACAGGGTTAGGAGAAGTCTGTGTCTGTGTTTGTGTGTGTCTATCCCCCACAGACATACAGACATGTGTGTGTGTGTGTGTGTGTGTGTGTGTGTGTGAAGGTACTAGAGAGATGGCTCAGCAATTAAGACCTTGCAGAGGTCCTGAGTTCAGATCCCAGCACTGACATTTCAGGGGTGGGGTTGGAGGAATAGGGGGTTGCTCATAGACTACCTGTAACTCTGACACCAGGGGGGTCTGATGCCCTCTTCTGGCCTCTGTGGACCCCTAAACACACGGAACATACAGAGACATGCAGAGAAATAAAAATATGTCTTAAGAAACTAAAGAAGCAATTTAAGGGAGGCAGGGCTTAGTTTTGGCTCTGGGTTTTAGAGGGTACAGTCTGTCGGGGTGGGGAAAGTATGGTATGGGAACTTCTGGCACTTGTGGCAGAGAGCTTGACCATTCTTGTGCACATCTCTGTAGACCAGAAAGCAGAGACTGAGTCCAAAAGCAGTGTGCTATAACCATCGATTCTATAACCCAGTTCTTCCTAGTAGGCCCTGCCTACATGGACATGGGGTGTCCATGGAGAGCACATAGACCACCCATATAGGGTAAGTCTGAGACAAAGGGAGACCAGTAGTGATACAACCTCCCAGGGTCCACAACTGATGGCTACCAGGTATGTCCACCCATTTGACAACATGGCAGACAGTGTCAGCTCCAAGTAGACACTCAAGATCCACTCATGCCGGGCCGGGTGTGGTGGTACACGCCTGTAATCCCAGCACTTGGGAGGCAGAGGCAGGAGGATTTCTGAGTTCGAGGCCAGCCTGGTCTACAGAGTGAGGTCCAGGACAGCCAGGACCACACAGAGAAACCCTGTCTCGAAAAACAAAAACAAAACAAAACAAAACCAAACCAAAAAAAGATCCACTCATGCCAATAATCGGCACTCCAGCACTCGGGAGGGAGGCAGAGGCAAGTGGATCTCTATGAGTTCAAGGCTAGCCTGGTCTACATAGTGAGTTTCAGAACAGCCATAGCTGTGTAGAGATGGAACCTTATCCTAAAAAATAAAAAAATAAGTAAAAATAAATAAATCAAACCAACCAACCACAACAACCAACCAACCAACCACACACACACATACACACACATATCATGCAATTGAATTACAAAATATTTAGCAATCATTTAAAAAAATCCGATGATGTGAATTTAAGATTCTGTGTTGAAATCCATGGGTGGTAGTGGTAATGCACACATTTTTGTTTGTTTGTTTGTTTGTTTGTTTTTGTTTTTCCAGACAGGGTTTCTCTGTGTAGCCCTGGCTGTCATGGAACTCATTCTGTAGACCAGGCTGGCCTCAGAAATCTGCCTGCCTCTGCCTCCCGAGTGCTAGCATTAAAGGCATGCCTCATCACTACCTGACTAGTGCACACATTTAATCTCAGCACTCGGGAGGCAGAGGCAGGCAGCTCTCTGAGTGTCAGAGAGATCCCATCTCAGATACCGAAAAGAAAAAGGAGGAAGAAGAGGAGGAGGAGAAAGAAGAGGAGGAAGAAGCTTATTGTGTGTTGGTTTTGTATTCCTAGATGTCCTGAGGCACATGTGGTTATAGCTGGCAGGTTGTACATGTCTGGGACTTGGCTGTACAGGCGAAAAGCCCACCAGGCTGCCATTTCTCCAAACTGCCGTCCTCGGGGGCAGCATCTCTACAGCCCATTACCACCCCAGCTAGAGACAAACACAGTAGCATTAACTTAATTTTATTTACATCCCAGAGTCATTTAGAGGGAATAAGCTGAACCAACGGTTGATTGAAAGTGTCCTCCAGAATGGGCCCTGGGCTCCCTCAGGCTGTCACACTGTGATGGATGGTGACAGCAGCCTCTGCCTGCCCCACCAGCCACCTCAGAGGCAGGAGGAGGGGAAACCCAATGCTTGGCTCACCCTAAAGACACAGCCCACAGGGCCAGCTGCAGTCACTCCCCCCCCCTTCTGCCTCCTTAAATAACTCCTTTCTCTGCCTCAGGTCTCCCCCTAGCCCCAGGAAGCCTCCACTCACCCAAAGCCATCTTTTAATTAGATCTGAATACAACATGCACTAATTGAGTGTTGAGTGCGTGTTTGGAAGGCTTCGCTGGAGTCTGGGCCATACAGGGATACAAGCAAGCCACCCTTTGTGGGCCTTGGAACTCAACTGGACTCCAGTTAAGAATTCTGAGACCATGAGGCTGGAGAGATGGCTCAGGCAATAAAGCCCTTGTCCTGAAAGGAGGAAGAACTGAGTTCGAATCTAGCACCCACGAAGAGGAAGCCAATTCCAGCGTAGGAGGCAGAGACAGGGTGGTCTTCTAGGCTGGCTGGCTGAGCTGAGATTCAGGGAGACCTTCTCCAAAACTAAGGCGGTGATTGACTGAGGGAGAAGCCTCACAAAAGAAAGGGGGCGGGGTTAGTGAGTCAAGATAAGGGACTTCCCCCTCGTAGGGGGTCCCTCAATTTCTGTCTCTAAAGTAAAGCGAGGTAAACAAACGCGCTTGTTGGGGCCGAGAGCTGCGAGACAATTTGGTTAGGAAAGGAGGCTAGAGAGCCTGGCGTTTAAGAGGAGCCCTGAGCTCAGGAAATTGCCTGAGAAATTGCCAGAGGGGGAGTCGAGACCCACAAAGGGAGAGAGCTGCGAGAACAAACACTGAATGAACGCAGGCCAAGCTTGTTAACCTCAGCCCTGCAGCATCGGGGACGCTAGGCTGGGCCGTGGCTTGTGAAGGGCTCAGAATTTCTGATCCTCCCTGGGGAGAGGGGCACTGGCAGAAGGAGACACCCAGTGACACAGATGGCCACTGTGGTTCCAGAAAAAAGTGTGCCTGCCTACCAGAGAGCTTCTGTTTCCTTCCTGCCCAGAGCTGGAGTTCCTTGTTGGGCATCAGGGGAGGGAGGCAGTGTCGAGCCGAGCGGGGGAGGGGCGGAATGGTAGCATAAGGAGACATGCCCAAGGAACCAGGGAGATGGAGCACCCGATGAGAATGCACTGTGCTAATGGTGCCCACAGTGAGCCTGCTCTGTGAGGAGTGGGGCTGGCCTGGTGTGCTTTTTAGATGCTGGAAGCCCTCCTGGTCTTCATGTTATCATTCAGGGGTGTGCGTGAGCCTGTGAGCACGCGCGTGTACTCGCGTGCAAGTTTGTATAAATCAAGCTGTTCATTTAAGGTTGGGGAAAGAATATAAGGTTGGGGTAAGAAACAAGAGTAGCTACAATGTTACTGAACTTCGGCTCTCTCATCACCATCTTTATGCCATTAGGCATTTTCCTTCTCCACCCTGCTGAGCGCTTCCTGTCTCTATACATTCCCTAGCCGTCCCCAGTCTACAGAATTATAGGTGTGCACTTTCCCATCTGGCACCGAGCAGTGTTCTGGACACTTGTTTCCACTCATGCAGCACACATCAGTGCTCCACCCCCTTTTTTATTGGTGTATAATATTCCAATATATACATATATAGTTACACCACACACTAGGAAGTGAATAGGGTGTTCTCACTTTGTGTGACTGTTAAGAATAGTGCTGCTATTGGCATTTGTATGGACTTTGCTCATCTCTCCTGTGTGATGGATACCCAAGAGTAGCCCTGTTGGATTGTACAGTCAAGTCATATCAAAAGTATCTTTTTAAATTGCCAAATTGTTTTTCCAAAGTAGCTGCAACCCCCTTAAGTCCCAAATAAGGGTTTGGGCGTTCCCACATCTCCACGAAGGCTTGTTTGTGTGACTTTCTGGTGGTTGTGAGGTAATATCCTCTGTGGTTTTGATCTGCATTTCCCTGCTGACTAATGCTGTCTGCCTGCTCCTTTCACTTGCCTGGTAAGTACTCCTATGCCTTTGGGAATGTGGCTGTTCAAATCTTTTGTCTCTTTTCAATTCTGTGTTTTTTGCTATTGAATTTCATCAGCTCTTTACATATTTTGGAAACCAGCTCTTTATCAGCCACAGGATGCACACACACTTTTACCCCCCCCCCCCCAACTGTGTCCTGTCTTGGCTTTTTGCCATTATACACATTTTTAGAATTTTTAAAATATTTTGTATTTAAGATTTAAATATTTGTATGCATATGTCTCTCCCTATCTGTATGTGTACCCACATTTATGCCGGTGCCAGCAGAGGCCAGAAGAAGGCGACAGATCCCTTTCAGCTAGAGTGACAACATGGATGCTGGAAACTGAACTGGGGTCTTCTGGAAGAGCATCAAGTGCTCTTAACCCCTGGATCATATCTCCAGCCCCTGATACACACATTTTTAATGGACTTCTTTCAAGGAAACCAAAATAAAAGGCTGTTGTGTTTAAGGTGCTGTTTTATTTGGGGGGAAGGGGCAGTGAGTTTGTGTTGCATGCAGAAAAAATAACCAATGAAAGACCATCTGGTTTCCTGAGGGCATGAAAGAGGAAGCGGGAACTCTAAATGGGTCCTTGAGGGAAGGAAGTGTGTCAGTGGTTGGCCTCTGAGTAGATGACTCAAGGTCTTTAGTCATTCATCCATCAGCTCAAATCTATACATATATATATATACATACACATACACATACCATATACATATATACATATACACACATGTACGCATATATATATATATATATATATATATATATATATATATATATTTACATTTAAGTTTCTAGTTGTGGGTGTGTGCGCACAGGTGTGGATATCAAACTTTGTGGGGGTCAGTTCTCTCTTCCCACCATGTGGCTTCCCATTGCATGGCAGAGGTAGCTAAGGTTTTGAGGTGTTAAATATCTCTCTCAGTATCCCTCAGCTAGCTGGGGATGGACCTCTGGAGTCAACCAGGCCTGTTGGACTTCAAAATGCATGACCATCTCTTGCCCACAGTCTGGCTGTTTGTCTGCCAGTCTTTGGATTGATTGAGTGATTGATTGGTTGATTTAGAGACAAGGTCTTGATCTGTAGCCATGGCTGTGTTATAACTAACTCAGTGTGTAGGCTAGGCTTGCCTCAAATTCGAAGAGATCAATTTGCCTGTCTCAAATTAAATCAATCTCAAATCAAAGAGTACTGGGGTGTAAAGTGTGCACACTTTAAAGATGGCCACGTTTGGCCTCTTTATCTATTGTTTAGGCAGGCCTCATGGAAGTGGTGCTGGCCCTAAACTACTATGGGTGGCCTTGAACTTCTGGTCTTGTTGTCTTCATCTCCCAGACCTAGATTACAGGTAGGTGCCACCATACTTGGCCTATGCACTGCTGGGCATGAACCCAGGACCCCAAGCATGTCACAGGAGCACTCTATTGAAGTCTTTAGACTGATTCTCATCATTCCGTGTAGCTCACCCACAACACACAGTGTGCAGTCTACTAACCCCAAGGTTTCTTCCTATTTAAAAGTTAGAATCTTCCCAAGCCCCTACATGCAGGCTCTGTAGTGCTTGTCCTTGTATTTCTCACAGTACCTGGTAAGATTTTTTTATCTTTATTTCCATCTCTTTGAAGGAAATCAGTCATATAAAAATGCATAAATCACATAGGCAAGTTGTGGAGGTTTGGCATGTTGCTATGTATTGTAATGCCAAACCCTGCCACTAGGGTCTGGTTGCCCCAGGGATGAAAAAAATCCTCACATACACCAAGTGGTGCTATGGAATCTGGTTCCTTCATTTAAAACTATTGGTTGAATAAAGATGCCTACAGCCTATAGCTGGGCAGAAGAGATGTAAGTGGGGTTTTGGTTCCTGGACTTGAGGTCTGAGGCAGGACCAAGAGAGGAAGAGAGAGAAAGTGGAGAGAGGGGAAGACACCATGGGGTAAGGGATCGTGAGAACTGGCCTTGAGGTCTGGCCAGTCGGAGTAAGAGAGGCCCCCATGGAACACGGCAAGTCCTATCTCAGGGTTTTTGACGGAGAAGTAGACAAAATAGCTTAGAGGGTTGATACCTGCCCAGCTCTAGTGCTACCTAGGGCTTATTATAAAAGTAAAAGTGGCTGGGCAGTGGTGGCACACGCCTCTAATCCCAGCACTTGGGAGGCAGAGGCAGGTGGATCTCTGAGTTCGAGGGCAGCCTGGTCTACAGAGTGAGTTCCAGGACAGCCAGGGCTACACAGAGAAACCCTGTCTTGAAAAACAGGAACAAACAAACAAACAAACAAAAATGGAAAAGTGTTGTGTCATTAATCTGGAAACTGAATGATCTAAGGTGGAGTGGAAACCCCCAAATTGAGATTAAACACTTACTAAAAGCATGCATTCATGTAATCAGTAGCCGGGTCCGTAAGTAAATGTTGCCATGACTACCCTCTAAGAATGACATTCACGCTCCTTTCCAGCCCTTTCTTGAAGAGTCATCCATTTCTCTTCCCTCTACCCACAAGGAGTGAAGTTAGGGCCTTTTCTCAGGCCAGATCAGGCACTTTACTTAGCTGCATCCCTAGCCACCATTTTCTCCTTATTGTTTTGTTTGTTTCTTTGAGATAGAGCGTCATGAAGCCCAGGGTGGCTCCAAACTCTCTATGTAGCTGAGAACGACCTTGAACCTCTGCCTCCACCTCCTGAGTCCTGGGCTTACAGCTATCACGCCCCGGCTCATTCTCCTCATCTTTGACATCATCTCCGAGTCCCGTCCATTTCAGTCTTTCCGGCAAACCGAATGACTCGGTAGCTATTTTGTTTGGGGCCTGGCACCTTTTGCTCGGCATTCATTTCCCGTGAATTATCCCGTTGTGTACGGCATGGCTTGCTGTTCATTCTTTTTTCGATGGGATTCAGGAAGGGGATGGGAATGAAATAATCAGGCATCGTGGAATGACAGCCCCATCTCGGATTCCGACTGTGTTGCTTACAAATTGGGTCTTCGGGCTGTTCATTTGGGCCCTAGGATCTCAGTAGACTCATCTGTAGGGTGGAGAAGGTTAGATTTCTCTTGCAGACTCCAGTAGCCAAAGCAAGTGACAGTTGTCATTCCAACACTTGGAAAGGGAGGCAGGATGATCAGGCATTCAGGGTTCATCCTTGGCTACATAAACCACTGTGAGGCTAGCCTGGGTTATGAGACCCTATCTCAAACAAACAAACAAACAAAACATAACAATAAACCAAAACCAGTGTGTGCAAAGCAGCTATCTCTGTTAGCAGACAGCAGAAAAGATGGTAGCATTATTATTTATTAATACTCTATTTGCTGAGTGGTCTCTGGGAAGGAAATGGGATCACCGTAGTGTCGAACTCCTAATATTATTAGAGTCCACACCTTTGTGAATGCACACGATCAGGGCACTCGCAGAGGTTCTCACCTGCGTAGGTTCCCACCTGTGTATACAATCAGACCCGTGCACACAAAATTACCCTTCCCCCAGCACGAGCAGCCAGCATGTGGAGTTTCCCCTTCTCTCAGCTCTTTCAAGAACCTCACACCAGATGGTATGGAATCTGCCGCAGGACGGAGCAGCCCCCACATCAGAAAGTCATACGCAGTGAATCCATCATGGGGCCAGGCCCTGGCGAGGCCTCGCCCGCCTGATGGTCCATGGAGGAACGCTGCCTCCCATCCAGAGTGGAGAACAGACTCAGGCAGGTAGTTGCCAGGCACTGGAGCCAAGAGAGAGCAGATGGCAGCTGTGCAGCCTCTGCCTAGCTGGGCTCCCTGGCTGGTGGGTAGAAGTTACTGGCAGTAGGGCTCCTGCACAAAGCATGCTTCCTCCACAGGGCCATCCTGTTCTCTGTCCTTTTAGTCTGACCTGGAGTCACACAGACACGGACCTGGCCTCTGTGTAAGCTGAGGTCGTCCCTACCATTTTCCTCAATCCTTTTTCTATTTGGCTGGGTGCCAAACAGACCCCACCCCCAGCATGCCATTTGGCCCCGGGAATGATCTATGCTAGTTTGAGCAAGGGACTTGATGGGGAAACTTTAGGTCCCTAGGGACTCATGCAGCTATAAGGTCATGGCTTTTGGTTGTGTCTGAAATGGGCAGGAAATTTCGGTTGTGTCTAGCGAGGAAATGGGGAAGGCTAGGGCACAAGTCCTGGACAGCCTGCCCCCGGGGAGCTTGGGCACCAAGCCCAAGGGACAGGCTTGACCCACACATAACTTGGCCATTTGCCTCAGACTGCCTGAGGCAGGAAGAAAGATAGCCTAAGGGGGGAATTGCAAAAACTGCGCAAGTCAGCAACTCTAAATCAGCCAAGGTTAGCCCCCAGCCCCCACCCGCATTCTAGACTCTTGAAAATCCAACACCTGGATACACATAAGAGACAACTGACAAAGCCAGGCTCGGTGGCACAGGTGGGTAGAGTCACAGTGATTCACAAGGCCGAGGCAGGAGGATCACAGTTTCACTTAGTGAGATTCTATAACAGACAAAAGTGACAGGAGATGTAACTCGTTGGTAGGGTACTCAGAAGAATATGTGCAGCTCTGGGTTCAAATCTCAGGATAAAAGGAGAAGCTCGGGAGAGGGGAACCACAGAGAAATAGCCTGCGATGTGTATGGAAAAGGGCTACTGTTCTTCACGTCAACGTTGAAACTTTAAGGGAAAAATAAATCCACCCCAGGAAAAAATGTGGACAAAGGAACCTGAATGGGCACTTCTGTACAAAATGAGTTAAACGGCAACAAACTACACATACACACCCTCCCAAAGCAAATTAAGATAGCCATTAAGTGCCATCTTTGATCGGCAAGCTTGGTAACAGCTAAGACTGATGAGATCACAAGCTCCTGAGGAACCCTAGCCTCTCTTCCAATGTTGGAGCGATTGTCAATTGGAACATGTTTTCTGGTGGGATGTTTGGCCACCTAGAGTGCATACAAAGCAGCATTGCAATTATTTTCCTAAGAAGTATGTCCAAGAGTTGGGACAGGAGTGTGTATATCAGCAGTTTTCACTACTTGGGAGGTGGAGGCAGGAAATTACTTGGGCCAAGGGTTTGATTCCAGCCTAAGCAACACGGTGAAAGATACTATTTTTTTTTTAAAAAGAAAGGAAGATAGACAGAAAGAAAGAAAGAAAGAAAGAAAGAAAGAAGAGAAAGAAGAGAAAGAAAGAAAAGAAAGAAAGAAACTAGGCTTTTTGGAGCATGCCTATAATCCCAGCAGGCAGGAAGCTGAGAGGAAGGAACGCCACTGTGACTGTTAGAAACCATGCTGGGCTACACATGGAAGATTATCATGATCGGTTACATAACAAGCCCCCAATCCCCACCAACCCCTCCCTCCCCTCCCTTGCCTCAAAACCTTGGCAGGGGAGCAGGGCTGGAAGGCTCAGGGGTTAAAAGCAAATACTGTTTTTGCAGAGGGACCTGAGTTCAGTTCCTAGTATTCACATTTGATGGCTCAAATCTGCTTGTAACAGTAGGTCTAGGGGAGCTGATGATGCCCTTTTCTAGACTCCAATGGTACATGTGCTCTCTGTCTGTCTGTCTGTCTGTCTGTCTCTCTCTCTCTCTCTCTCTCACACACACACACACACACACACACACACACAATCTTGCTAGGCACGGTAACACACATCTCCAATCCCAGCTACTTAGAAGGTGAGGCAGGAGGATAGCTTAGTAAGAGTCTCAAAAACCACAGGGAGGTCAGGTCAGTGCTTCTCTAGTAATGCAAAAAACAGCAACATTGATACTCACACAAGTGCGCATGCGTGTGTGCATGTGTGCGCGGGAACACACACACACCAACAATAATAGAAAGGAATGCATTGTTTAATCAAATAGTGCTGAGGGACCTCACCCACCCTTTCTAGCACTTGCTGACCCAGCCAGGGTTCCATCCATGAATGACAGTGACTCCTTGCCTTGTTAAATCTGCTGGTGGCATGCCTTTTGTCTTTAGAATTGCAAGGAATAGGAGCTGGAAAGGTGACTCAGTGGGCAAATTACTCACTGTGCAAGCATGAGGATCTGAGTTCAGATCCCCAGCACCCATGTAAAATAGCTGGCACCACATGCCAGCAGTGGGGAAGCAGGGACAGGGGGCTCTAGGGGCAAACTGGCCCAGCCGGCTTAGCTAAATGGGTGCATTCCAGGTTCAGTGAGAGATCCTGATTCAAACCATGAGGTACAGAGCAGTAGAAGATGATGTTTGATATGCCGCATGTACATACACATGCACATATATGCACACACATACACACACATGCATGTATACACAGATGCACACATATACACAAATATACACATGCACATGCATACACACATGTATACACACATGCACACATATACATGCACACACACATGTACATACATGCACACATACATACATGCACATACACACTACACGTGCTTGCATACACATATATACACACATGTGCGCATACACATATATACACACATGTGCACATACACATGTATACATGAATGTGCACACACACTCATGAAAGAAGATCTATGAGGAATAAATTTCTATTGTTTCTAAGTTATCCAGTCTGTGGTATTTTGTTACAGTAGCCTGAAACAAATAAAGACTGAATAAAGCAAATTACCCTCCCCAGGGTGGTCAGACAGCCTGTAATCCATTAAAGGCTTAAAAGGAACAACACAAAGAAATAAGACACAATTCTGATCAATGATATTTGTGTCCAGACGTGGTTCTTTTGGTTGCCTTCAGACCCAGATTTCAATTTTACACTATGGATTCTGCTGGTTGTAGGCCTTTAGATGATAAGTCTCAAGGCTCTCCTCCCTGTTCCCCTTCCTCCTTCTCATCCTGTTACCCCCAATCGTCCTTGTATCTCTGCAACACCAGCATTAATGCCTTTAACTTTAAGACTATAATGTAGGACTGGGAGGATGACTCGGTGGTCAAGGGCGTGCACTGCTCTTACAGAGGGCCCAAGTTCAGTTCTCAGCACCCACCATGGGCAGCTCACAACTAGCTTTAATGCCAGCTTCAGGGACATCTGACACCTTCCTCCAGCCTGCCAGGACACCTACACACATGTGCACACACCCACACCATACACATAACTGAAACTGAAAAGCCTAGCCAGAGGTGGTGGAACATGCCTTTAACCACAGCACTCAGGAGGCAGAGGCCTCTGGAGTTTTGAGCTCAAGGCCAGCCTGGTCTCCAGAGCAAGCTCCAGGACAGTCAGGTCTACACAGAGAGACTCTGTTCTTGAAGAGCCATTAAAAAAAAAAAAAAAAAAAAAGACAGCCGGACGTTGGTGGCGCACGCCTTTAATCCCAGCACTTGGGAGGCAGAGGGAGGTGGATTTCTGAGTTCGAGGCCAGCCTGGTCTACATAGTGAGTTCCAGGTCAGCCAGGACTATACAGAGAAACCCTGTCTCGAAAAACAAAAAACAAAACAAAACAAAACAAAAAGACTATCTATAAATTTATACAGAAAGAGATTGAAGATGTCATGACATCAGTTTGAGGACACACTATGTCCCATATGATCTAATTTATATGACCGTGTACAAACTACCTAACCTGCAGACTATATGCCAGATTGTTAGCACAGGGTCTCTCTTGGGGGGTGGGAGCAGTGGATTTAGGGGAGGCCTTTTCTTTCTACAAAGGTCAAGAATTTCTGAGAGAAGTGATTATTTCTGTTCTTGTCAAGAGATAGAAAAGTCAGTAAAAATCAAATTTCACACCGCGCCTGGGTGTGAGCAGCGGGGAGCTGGGCGGTGACGTCACCACCATACGGAGCACAGAATGTGAAATGGCAGTCCCTCCTGCCCTCCCCATCCCTTCTTGCCCGTCCAAGTTTTCATTTCACTTCATTTATTTTTAGTTTCCCGAGAAGGGCTGGAGCTGGCACGCCTGGCTGCCCTTCTTCTCCCTTGGTTCCGAGAGTTTATTCATGCCAACTGGACTGAAAGGGATTCAGAGAATCAACTGGACATCAGAAAACTTGAAAGCTAGGAGGAATCTAACACAAGGCTTTGCTCAGTGGGGGGCAAAAAACAAAAACTCCCCAACCAGGGAAACCAAGCTCAAGGGTAAGAGCAGAACCTAGTGCGTTCTCAGATGTGTTTGGAAAAAAGTGTCTCATGAGATCCTCGAGTGCTTCCCGGGCTAGCCTGCGATTCCCTAATTGCCTGTATAGATCAGGCTGCCCTCAAAACTCTGCACATCGAGCTGCCCCCGGAAGCCAGCTCGGATGGAGACTTGGGTAGTATTTTTCCTCGACTCGAAGGGCTCAGTTGCCCCTGAAATAGCGCACCGGAAATATGGTTGCTGGGTCTTGCCCCAGGAGGGAGATGCCCCAGGTCCTCTTTCCTAGCAGGTCAAAGCCTTTCTCTGATGACAAAAACGCACCTCTCATCTCCTCAAAGATCTAGGATATTTTGAGGTTCCCTGTTCTCGTGAGTCGGGGTTACAGGAAAGACGAACCGGGGGCACTTTAATCAGTGGTAAGGCACGGAGTCTCTCAAACTCGCAGAATCAGGGTTGCCGTGGGGTCTGAAATCCGGGATTCCGTTTGGCAGATAATATGAGGATTAGGATTAAGGTCCAGGCCAGGGTTTGGACCCTGGGGCTAATACCAGGTTACAATGGATGACAGTGGTGGAAGTCTTTAAAGCCGGGTTAGAGCCTTGTGGGGTTAGGATTAGAAGTAGAGGGAGGATCATCCGCTTTCTCCTAAAGCCCCTTCGTGGTTGCTTTTCAGGGTTGAGTAAGGTTTCTGTGGCCCTGCCTCAGCCGCTGCGTCAGGAGCCGCGGCTGGCTGGTGAGGCAATGCTGCTCTTCCACAGCTCCGACTGAGCATATTTGATGGCTCCTATTGGGTCAACAGTGAGAGAAGCACTCCCAAGAGGCACATCCCCGGCTCATCTGGAATGCAGCGCAAAGGAGAAAACAGTTAAGACGACGATGACAGAGGCATTTCTTCCAGTTATCTCACACGTTGGCCCTAACTTGATAATACCCTGAAACGTTATGGCCTCTCTGAGTTTCCATCCTGTTAGGTGGGCGCGCCGTGGGAAATGGATCAGGGCTCTTCGGATTCAGACCGAGGACACCAAGTTTGAAGAGTTAGGCTGGCTAGGGATGCCGTTTTTTTTTTCATCGAACTCCAGGGCGGCCAACCAAAACTAACACTTTCGCTACCTTCTAGGGGAAGGGTCAGATGTGATTGAGTCAGACCTTCATCGTAGAACCATTTAAGATGCCAGTCTGTGTACGGGTCTTGGTTTTTGGTTGATGTATTTATTGTGCAGTCCTAGAGACTGACCCTGTAACAAGGCCTTGAACAATACCGTTGAGCATACATAGCTCCTATCCCTCACTGGTGCATGCTAGGCAGGTGATCTACCTCCAAGCCACATCCCAGCTTCTCATTGGTGGATTCTAGACAAGTGTGGAGCCTTGAGACACAGCCTCCCTGCCTCTTTTTACTTTCCGTTGGGGGAAAAACCCAACTAGCCTGGTAATGGTGGCACACACCTTTACTCCCAGTAGTCGGGAGGCAGAGGCAGGCAGAGCTTTGTAAGTCTGAGGCCAGCCTGGTCTACAGGGCAAATTCCAAGATAGTCAGGGCCACACAGAGAAACCCTGCCTCAAAAAAACCAAAACCCAAGCTGGAGTTACAGGTGGTTGTGGGTACTAGAAACTGGGTCTGGGTTCTCTACAAGAGCTTTTTTGTTTTTATTTTTTTGGTTTTTTGAGACAGGGTATCTCTGTGTAGCCCTGGGTGTCCTGGAACTCACTCTGTAGACCAGGCTGGCCTCAAACTCAGAAATCCACCTGCCTCTGCCTCCCAAGTGCTGGGATCAAAGGCATGTGCCACCACTGCCCGGCTACAAGAGCCTTTTTAACACTGAGCCATCTCTTCAGCCTCTCCCTTTTAGTTTTTGAAGCCAAGGTCTCACTAAATAGTCTAGCTGGATCTGACTCACTTTGAGCTCAGGTTGTCTTTGAGCTTGTGATCCTGCTCAGCTTCCAGTGTGGCTGGCATTATAGTTGTCCAACATCAGACCTAGTGAGCATCTCACATAGGTGAACAATTATTGTACCTTAATTTTACTCAACTACTCAATTGAAAAATATTTTGTATTTTGTGTGCGTGCTTGCATGTGTCTGTGTGTGCATGTGGTGTGTGTGTGTGTGCACGTGCATGCACACACGCACACGCATGCATGCACACCATGCACGTGGTTGTCAGAGGAGAGCTTATGGGAATCAGTTCTCTTCCTTTCAACAAGTGGGTCTCAGGGATTGAACTCAGCCAGCCTGGCTAGGCAGCAAGTGCCCTTCACCAACAAGCCATGTAGCAGGGCCTCAAGAAGAATTACCGAATATAAAACCAGATGTGCCTTTGGCCTCAGGTAAATCATGTGGGGCGAGACAAACACGGTATTTGCAGAGAAGAGCAGCGAATGTCGTCTCGTGAATTGTGACAGGTGTTACGGGGCCATGAATGTTACACAAGATTATGCAAAATAAGGGTGTGTCAGTGATGCATTCTTGGAGAGATGAAGGCCTGGGGTGGTTTAAATTGGAGTTAGTTCTTGGAAAAGCCTAGATCCTCATCGTCATTTGTGCTTTCGAGGGTCACGCTGCAGTTTGCTCCTTTGGGCTGTGCTCTGGACATCTTTTGGAACCACCCTCAAGTAGACGATCTTCTTCTTTTTGTGATATATTTTTCATACAGCTTTTGATACAAATATTTTATTTGTTTTTATGTGTATTGGTGTTTTACACAGGTTTATCAGTGTGAGGGTAGGAGATTCCCTGAGACTGGAATTATAGGCATGAGTTGCCATGTGGGTGCTAGGAATCGAATCAGGGTCCTGTGGAAGAACAGCCTCTTACTGCTGAGCCATCTTTCTAGCCCTGCAATGATTTCTTTTTAAAAATTGTAGACAGTGTCTCACTATGTAGCCTTGGCTGGGTTGAGACTCCCTATACAAACCAGGCTGGTCCTAAACTCACAGAGCTTCTCCTTCATCTCCCTCCTAAGTGCTGGGGTTAAAGTCATGAGACTTGAGACTGGCTCAGCTGATCCTCTTGAGAACCACAGCCTCCAAGGACGGGTCTTTGGTGGTCACATTCGTATCACGAGAACCCTGACTGCACTGTTATATTGGCAGAGGAGGTAAAGGGCCAAAGTCCGACAACTTAATATCAACTAGTCTGATCAGATTCTTTCCCTTAAAAATTGGAACACAGACACCTACACAGATACCTCTTTTTTTTTCTTGTGTAGCCCTGGCTGTTCTAGAACCAGCTCTGTAGACCAGGCTGGCCTCGAACTTGGAGAGCTGCCTGCCTCTGCTTTCTGAAAGCTGGCATGCACCAAGGCCTTGCAGATAGAATCCACCAATATTAACGAGTCTTGGCTTGCTTTTGACATGGGGGTCAGTAAGCTTGGCTTATGTTCTCAGAGAAACAGGTCCAAAGAGAACGAAACAGTTTTAAGGAAGAAGACAAAAATAAGCAGAGATGAAAGTCCATATGACTAGAGAGAAAGGATCTGAGGGACTGGCCACATGGCTTCCTGTTGATATTTAATGTCCTCGTGTGACACATTAAATTGCTATGTGTGAGACATTGCGACATTGCTATTGGCATTTTTCAGATTGCTGATACTGTTTCACTGTGTGGCCCAGGCTGGCTTTGAACTTGTGATCCTCTTGCTCCAGCCTCCTGAGTCCTGGAGTTAGACGTGTGTACCGCTATGTGTGCCCAGTTGCTTTGCAATATCGTGGGTATTTGTTTTTGTATTTTGGGTTTTTTTCCTTTGCTACTTTTATTTTGTGTCCATGTGTGTATGTGCATAGGTGGGTGCAGGGAGGCCATGGCTACACGTGGGGAGCAGAGAACAATTTCCAGGAATTGTTTTTCTTCTTTCCACATGTGAATCCTGGCATTGAACACAGGTCATCAGTATTGTTGACATGCACCTTTACCAGCTGAACATACACACAGACATGCTCTGTACACACAAACCACAAGAACACATGCAAACACCACACACACAAAGACACACACATAGATTCACACACTACACACACAGAGACACACCCTTTACACACAAACCACAAATACACATATACCACACAAAGACACACACTGCATACACATACACACCACAAAGACACACATACACAGATTCACTCACCACACACAGACACACACTGTACACACAAACCACAAGGACACACACATACAGACACATACACAAAGATATACATATCACACAGACATACACAAACACAGACAACATACCACACACACAGACACACACTATACATGCAAGGACGCCACACACAGACACATACATACAGATACACATACCACACAGACACACACAGATGCACACGCACACACACACATATACAAAGGCACATGCCACACACAGACACACATTGCATACAGACACAACACACACACACACACACACACACCGCATACACAGACACACATAGAGAAGAGAGAGGGGATGGGAGAGGGAAAAGAGGTTGATTTTGCATGAAGAAATATGTGTGATTTTGATACTTGCATAGACAAGGCTCTTGGCAAGGACTGAATTTTTGTCAGAATTTAGTTTTTCCATTCAGCAAGTATAGGTTAACTTTGTCCCAACATTAGTCCTTTTGAAGACAGTTGTATAAGAAGAGATACGTATAGAGAATTGCTGGGTTGTCCCATAATGGGCAGAGGAAGAAGGACCCAACTCTTTTGTGGCAGAGGTGGAGGGCATTGAAACAGAAGGAACAGGCTGGGCCAGAGGGAGGAAGGGTGCTTGAGGCAAAGGGGCTGGGGGGTGGGAGGGCAAGCCAGCAAGGTTCATTTAGGAAAAAGCAACAGGAGGCTGACGTGATGGAGAATGGTGAGCAGAGTCTTGGACGTAGATGGAAAGCTAGCTGGTAGGCCTCACTGTACGAATCATCCCTGTTTCCACTGGATTGGACATCTTGGGTTCTCAAGAAATGCTTGCTGAATTACTGTCAGGCAGACAGGGAAGTGGTTTGTTGGATGACAAACAGGAATGTTTACACCCAACTTTCCTTTGGGTTTTCTTGTCTACAGAAAAGACAACCATCAAGATGCCAATGCAGAGAGATGTAAATGGGGGACTTCATCTCGTTGTTGGATTCAAAGGCTAACTCTCATTATGTAGCAATTCCATGTCAGTTCAAGGTAGGAAGGATTTAAGGGTAACATGAAAATGAGGAATGATGTATATGTTTATTCATTTTTCCCAGTTATTGTATGTCTATGGAGTCTTGACTATTCTGGAACTCATGACGTAGAACATGCCTCAGACTCTGGAAGGCTGTGACTAAAGGCATGTACCATCATGCCCACCCAGCACTTTGCACTTTTGACAGAAGTAGTTCTATTGAAGGTGTGTGAATTTCACAAAATCATAACTAAACACCATGGCGTTAAATGTCGTAATTTTTGTGATCATTGTCTTCACCCAATGACACCATTGCAAGGATTATATGTAATTCCTGGTTTTTAGATGTTTAGCCGTCAAGATGTCAGCGTTAACAAATCCAGAGAATGCCCAAACTGATATAAAGGAAAGGAAAAGTTCTATTTAATAATAAAGTTAATCTTAAGTAATATCCTCTGAGGCAGGGATTCCCTTGGACTTGATAGGGTACATGGTGGCCTTCCTGGACGTTCTGGACTTTTGAACCCTTAGAGGGCCAGGTCACTTCTCCAAGAGTTCTGTTAGACATTTCTTTCGTGTTCAAATTAGTGATCATCAGTGGACTATTCTGGTCACTACTGACTGGAGAACAAAGAATTCAGGACCGTGGTAAGGAATCCCCCCCCCCCCCCCCAACGAGACAGGGTTTCTCTGTGTAGTCCTGGCTGTCCTGGAACTCATGAACTCACTCTGTAGACCAAGCTGGCCTTGAACTCAGAAATCTGCCTGCCTCTGCCTCCCAAGTGCTGGGATTGCGTGTGCCACCATGCCCGGCTGGTAAGGAATATTAAAAGGATTTTTTCAATGGTTCGTTTGGCCATTTATTAATATCCATCAAAAATCAAGTCAAATCTCTTCCCCAAACTAACCATATTCACCCCAGGGAGAAGAAAGGTTTTCCAAATCGAGACAGTGGGAGTGGACCTGGGTCTCTAAGACGGAGGCCACCAGCTGGGTGAAACACTTGGGCAAATTCCCTCTGCCCCACGACTTGACTTGCTATGGAGAGACAGAGAAGCCAGGTGGTGGTGGGGCACGCCTTTAATCCCAGTACTTGGGAGGCAGAGGCAGGCGGATTTCTGAGTTCGAGGCCAGCCTGGTCTAGAGAGTGAATTCCAGGACAGCCAGGGCTACACAGAAAAACCCTGTCACGAAAAAAAAAAAAAAAAAAAAAAAAGACAGAGACATAGTATACAGGTTCCATAAATTCATTTATGCAAGGAGGGAGGCAAGTTTTCTAAGTAGGTGGAATGGGAAGCGAGATTCTCCGACCGCCGGCAGTTTGGAGAGAAACGCTTCACAGCGTTGATCGGGGGCGCGAGCAATGGCCTTGAAGACCCAGGCCGCCAGCAGTGGACACAGGACACCTAGACAACTTCCGGGTTTGGAAACGCTCCGCCCACCTCCGGAGCGACGACTAGGTCTCCATGCGCATGCGCCGCCGCTCCGGGACCGACCCTGCTCACCCTAAACAACTAATCCGGTCCTTGGCCCGCTCGGGGCGTACCAATTGTTTTAGTCGTGGGGGAGACAAGGCATCCCCATAGGACTCTGAACCCTGCTCCCCTTCCTCAGCCCGGATCGCAAGTCAGCTCCCCTAAAAGTTCTGGGGAGATGGAGGTCTGAGAGGCGGCTCGCCCGAAGAACTCGGCCGAGCACGCCCCGCCCAGCCTCCGAGGTGCGGAACAAAGTGGCACGCCCCGATCCCAGCTGATCCACCGGGCTCTGGCGGCGGCGGCTCCCCCGGGCGAGACCATCGCGCCGCTCTCGGGAGGGGTGTCCGCTGAGGGGAGGGGGGCGGAGCGGCCATTGTCCGGTCAGCGCCGTCTACGGGGCGGGGGGAGGGGATTACGGAGGGAGCGGGGGGCCCCCGGGGCGTCACAGCCGGCCGCTGCGACTCCACAGCCGGCGGGGGCTTCGGGTCCCTCCCCACCCAGTCCCGAACCCGCCAGCGCCGCCGCACGGGACAGCACCGTGGCCGGGGGGCGGCGGAGAGAGCCGCCAAGGCCGCCGGGTCTCCCCGGCTCGCACGGCCCAGCCCCTCCTCCGCAGCTCCCCTCCCTCTCCTCGCCGCGGCCCCCCCGTCCTCAGGCCGAGTGGTGCCGCCCGCCTCCAGCTGACCCGCCTGGAATCCCGGCTCGGAGCCCCGGACTCGCGCCCGCCTGCGCGCCCGCTCCCTCCCCCTCCCCCCGCCCCGCGCCCCCCGCCGCCGCCGCCGCCGCCGCCGCTGCCGCCTCCGCTTCCTCCGAGGGGGGCCCAGGCCCAGCCGCCGCCGCCGCCGCCGCCGTCGTCGCCTCCGAGCTCCGCCGCCGCCGCCGCCGCCGAGCACCATGGGAGACGCCGGGAGCGAGCGCAGCAAAGCGCCCAGCCTGCCGCCTCGCTGTCCCTGCGGCTTCTGGGGGTAAGTGTGGGGGTAGGGGCGCGGGCGCGGGCCTCGGGGTGGCGGTGGGGACCCGAGGGAGGCCGGAGCCCCGGGAAGCTGGGCCGCGGAAGCCGGGCCTCGGGGGAGCGGGCGGGGACCGCGGCCTCGGCCTGAGGAGGGCTGCGGGTAGGGGACGCTGAGGGTGGGGGGAGGAGGAGGAGGAGGACCGCCCGGGCCGCGCTGCCCTCAGTGGGACTCGCTGGCCCGAGGCCGGCTTGGGGTGAGGGGCCACGGTGAGCGGGAGGGACGAGGTGGCGGCGCTGGCACTTCTCGGTGGGGCAGGGCTGCCCCTTTTCCCTTGGCCTGTGGAGGCCAGTCCGCCTCCCCCTCATCCTGGTATGAGTTGGTGCCCAGCCATCGGGAGGGTATTTCCTCTGACTTTCACCTCCCCTCCTCCCTGCTGCTCCCCAAGAGATTTGCATCATCACTTCCCAAATTATATTTCGGTCCCCAGTTGCTTTTAGGAAGCTGTTCACACGTCATACGTTTGAACGGATCCACAGTCCAGAATTCGGGCTTGTGGAGGGAAGAGGATTGTTGAGGGTCTCACTTTTATCTAAAGCGTGTATCAAGGAGTCTGTAAAAATTTCCCTGTCAAAAAACCCCTCCTCCTCCTCCTCCACCACCACCACCACCATCATCACCACCACCATCATAACCACCATCATAACCACCAGAAACAAACAACAAACAAAATAACAAGGAACCCCCAAAACAAACACCCCACCCAACTAAACCGAACCGAAAACAGAAACTTCCCAACAGAACCTCAAGCCAGCTTGGCTTCAGGAAGGAATGTGAGAGCCGGCTTTCCTCCTTGGCTCTCAAATTCTCTTTCCCTATTAACATTTTTTTTTAAATGTTTGCAACACAGAGTGTAGAATTCCATGCCACATTAGCGTGAATTGGGGTGGATTACAGATAGATAGATACATAGATAGGTAAATAGATAGATGGCCCCCCCCCACTCCTACCAGCACTTATAGTTTGTCCTTGGTACACTTCGGGCTTTATAGATTGTCACCTAACAAGCTGAGGTCACACCTCATGACTAGTTCTGTGTAAGGAAACTGGAGAGTTACAGCAAGTTTTATGAGTCAGGCTTTTTATCTTTTGTTAATGATTGTGTTGGGATGTGTATGAAGGAAATTGGTTGTCTCTGGTGAAGACATCCTGGGGAATGGCCATTCTCTACTCCAGGAATGGTTGATCTAGACATCAAGGATGTGGTTAAGAGTGAAGAGGAGTAGAAAGTGACTTTGAATGCAGATCTCTGTGGAAGGTTTTCAGTTCAGAGGTTTTTGAAGTGTATCCTTTTCAAAATAAAAATTCTCAGTGGAAGGACAGGCGCTAAGAATGAGTCAATAGCAAAAACTTCGAAGATGTAACAGTGTTACAGCGGTAGAGTCTTCTTTTCACTTTAATTTGACTCAAAACATTTTAAAAATTTATTTTAACTTCATTATGAAAAAGGTTGGGGAAAAAAATCACACGTCGAAATTAACCAGATCAAAGACTTTTACAGCTAGAGTTGCTATAGGTATTGGGTTGTCGCCTGTGAAGTGTTCAGGTGTTTGGACGGGCAGTCAGACTCTCCTAGGATCTTAGAGGGTTGGCTAGTACTGCATGAGGGGATTGAGGTATGCAGAGGGTGGTGAGCCTGCTCCTCCTCCTACTGCCATCACACTTGTGACATCACTTTGGAAAAATGTAGTGTCACAAGCCCTAGATTGTAACTTACTGCGGGACACGCGGCCTGTAGAAAGTAGCTCCCAACGGCAACCCCAGCAATGGCGCAGTGTAGAGGTCTGTGGCCTGGTGACCTGCTTTCATGCCCTTGGGACCATTAGTGAATAGATTGTAAGGAAGCCTTTCCTCAAGGCTTAGAAGCTGGAGAAGTGGACGGAATAGCTCCTTGCCTCTAGCCAGAGGATTTTGAGTCAGGCTAAGAGACTTTGGTGGGAGCAGACAGCAGAAGTCTTGACCCATAGCACCCAGGGTTCCTTCATTGCTGCTTTCAGTCTGTCCCCCTTATGAGCTTCACTAACAGAAATAGTGAGCACAAAGCTAGTAATTACCTGGTAACACATTCTAACACACCCTTCTAAAACCTTTCCCAAGGGTGATTGTGGACACGTGTGGAGTTCGTATTTCATGCCAAAGAGTAACCAAATTATCGTCTTTGTTATGTCCTAGCTAATTTTAATCATTTTCTACTGTTGCACAGGCCATAATTACACTGTGTTAATCAGGGGAACTTAGAATTCTACAGATACTTGAGTGCCTCTGTGAGGAATGGTGTGTGAGAGTCTTGGCACCTCCTCAGGTGTCTGAGGCAGAGAGAGGTAGGTAGATTGATAGAGTTGAAGAGATGGTCCCTGCACTATGAGATGCAACTGTCCTAGGAAGGTGGAGGTGGATGAGGGGTTCCTGGAGAAAGTCACTGTTGACTCGCAAGGACGAATCAGGAGGGTAAATGGCAGGGAGGAGGAGTGTTTGAGGCAGAGGAACAGTGTAGATGGAGGCCAGGGAGTGAGGGAGATGGTGAGGGGGTGAGGAACAGGGTGGCCGAGGGTAGATTGTGGAGAGGAATCAGCTGGGGACTAGGCTGAGGAGGTGAGAAAAGTAGAGATCGTGATTGTGTAGGCAGTGCCGAGGCCTTTGGACCTTCGTCCCGAGTACATGGGGAGTTAACACCAAGCTTGGAGTGACAGTGACCTTTGCTATGGAAGGTTATTGGTAGGTTGAGAGTGGCTAGGTGTGTGGGTGTGATTGTGTGTTTGGATGAGCGTGGTATATATGTTTATGGAGTGCTGGCAGTTCTGGAGATACAGAACAGCTGTCAGAAGTAGTCATCAGGGCTAGCCATGACGGTGGCATGGCCAGTCGTGACTGGGAAGAATGCAGATGTGGATGGACTGAAAGCCATCAAGGCATACGAGGGAGTCCTCGTCTTTTCCCTTCCTAAAAACAAAAAAGCAGGCTCCCAAGAAATTTCATGCAGCCCAGCACTCTGGAAGCTGCAGGTCTTTAACATGAGCCAGCCAGGGATGGCCCACACCCAGACATCTGCAGAAGAGTCTCTGTACAGAATTACTCTGGCATTGTGAGAGTAAAGGAGTTCCTTCAGAATTGCTGCTTTCTCCAGTGACTCAGGCTTTCGGATTGGCTGCTGAGCATTGTCTAGTCAGGACAGCCATCACAAGGGCTTGGCAAACCGGAGAGCTTTGAGCTCTTTCTTGTGGGCGCACAATAGAAAGGAGAAAGCCAGGAAGAGCATACAGTTCACATGCAGTTTCCAGCTCTGTCTCTGTGGTTTATGTTGTGTCATGGGGATGGGTAATTGGGGTAATTTATAGAGGCGCTCTCCTTATTGGGAAACCTGCTACCTTGGAGATTGTTGAAGACTGCTCTGTTTATAGAACTTGGAAGTTCTTTATGTGGTAGAGACTGTTCCTTCTAGGATTAAAACAGTCTGTTCCCTCTGACTTGGACTTAAAAGTGTTAGTGAAATATGAACATCGTCTTGGTTCATTTTAGACATTTTGAAATCAGGCAAAAAAAAAAAACGCACTAATTGTTAATTGCCAAATAAAATTGTCAGTACGTTTCTTTAATATGAATGCATTTCCCTCTTTTTCTTCTTCCCCTCTTTCTCCTTTTCTTTGGAGACAGGGTTTTATTATATAGCTCAGGCTAGCTTTGAACTCATTGTAGCTCAGGCTGGTGTAGATGGCTTTCACTCCCTATGCGCTATGATTCTTGATACCACTATGCTTAACTTGAAAGCACGTTCACACTGTCTAGATACAAGTAGTAGTAATTTAATATATTTAAATTTGCTCATGCACTTAAAATTTACTGAAGCACATTTTTTTCATAAATATTTTAGGAAGCTGTTGAACTAGCTGATGTACTAGTACATGCCTTTAATCCTGGCACTTGGGAGGCAAGATAGGTAGATTTCTGTGAATTCAAGGCCAGTCCTGGTCTACATAGTGAGTTAAAGGCCAGCCAGGACTTCACACACACACACACACACACACACACACACACACACACACACACACACACACACACACCAAGAATACACTGTGTATGTTTGGGGACAGGAGGCTACTGAGGATGGAAGATCAAAGTGTTTTTTTCCCCTCATTTTATTCTTAGTATAAAAATCTGGTTACTGCTATTGACATTTTGTTTTCATGATTGGAGATAGTCTCTGTCACAGTGAAATATGATGGAAACTCTGAGAGGTGTTATTTATTCAGTAGGTAAACATTGCAGGGTAGTGGCCATAAAAGTTAGGTCTGATATTGATAGAATAATTTATAGAATAATTTGAGGCTGAACTAGGTAAACTATTGATTATTTTGGGGATTATAAAACGAGAAGCTCAGGTTGGTGAGATGGCTTAGTGTATAAAGGCACTTGGTGTGTCTGATCAGTTCCTGAGACCCATAGGATAGAAGGGGAGAACCAACTCAAGTTGTCTTCTGACCTCTTGTGTGTCATGACATTCATGTCTTACATACACAAAGAAATAGAACTTAAACATGAAATGTGGCTACAGTTTTAGAAGAATAGCTTTTATTTATTCTTTGACAGTTTCATGTACATGTTCAGTGTATTTTTATCATATATCCAGTTCTCCCCTTCTACACCCCCAGGACACCCCTCACTTCTTTTTCCGGGCCGTATCCCCCCCCCCTTTTTTTTGGGTAATCCACTGAGTTCAGTCATTGCTGCCTACTGGAATGTTGCCTGTCTTGTTGGTTTTGTGTTGGTTTTGTCTTGTGTGGGTCTTGCCCATATACCCATAGCTGCAGTGAGTTCCTGAGTTCAGTGGCCACGACATGGCATTTCACAGGACTCTTCCCTACTCCACAGTGCTTACACTCTGTCTTCCTCTTCTGCCACAGTCCCCTGAGCTCAAGTGAGTGAGTGAGTGAGTGAGTGCGTGCGTGCGTGCGTGCACTTGTTGAGTGCAGTGGGACAGCTCTTCCATTTATGACTGAGTGCTAATAGTCATTTTTATTCCTTTAGTTATGAGTCCTTGTATTAACTGCTGCCCACTGCAGAAAGAAGCTTCTGAAGTCTATGGGTGTCAACATATTTAGAAGGCTGTTTGACAACACGTCAGGTTGTCAATATTAAGGTGGTAGCACCTGCGCACGTCCCAGGTCTGATGGAGTATCCTTTCCTCATCCTTTCGCCCTCAGGGAATATCTGCCTTGTGATGAGTAGCGTTTCTTTTTTTGTTTGTTTGTTTTTTGGATTTGTTTTTTTTTTTTTCAAGACAGGGTTTCTCTGTGTAGCCCTGGCTGTCCTGGAACTCGCTCTGTAGACCAGGCTGGCCTCGAACTCAGAAATCTGCCTGCCTCTGCCTCCCAGAGTCCTGGGATTACAGGCGTGCGCCACCACCGCCTGGCTTAAAAAATATTCTTATTTTTTGTATACGAGTGTCTTCCCTACACGTATATCTGTGTACCATATGCACACAGTGTTCTTAGAGGGATTGAATTACAGATAGTTGTGAGCTGCCATTTGGGTGCTGGAGATCAAACCCCAGGTTCTTTGGAAGAGCAGCCTATGCTCTTAGCCATTGAACCATCCCTCCTAGTCTCTGCTCTTTGATATAATCAACTAGTCTGTGTGTTTTGTTTGGGAAAGAAATTGGGACAGTCCCTCCCTCCTTTTATTTTTGTTTGCATTTTCTTGTTGTGGTCTTCTGTAAGTCCTGTTTAGCCTGGAACTTGTTATGTAGACAGAGAGTGAGTGGTTCTGAACCTCTGGGTCAACCCCCTTTGGGGTGGAGCAACCCTTTCACAGGGGTTGCCTAAAACAGTCAGAAAACACAGATAGTTATATTATAACTTATAACAGTAGCAAAATTACAGTTACAAAGTAGCAAGAGAAATAATTTTATGGTTGCTGGTCATCACAACATGAGGAACTGTATCAAAAGGTCACAGGACTATTAGGAAGGTTGAACCGCTGATATAGACCATGCTGGCCTTGAGTTCATAGAGAGCCCATGCCTCTGCCCCCAATTGTTGGGATTACAGGTGTGTACCAGCACAGTTGGCAATATTTAGAGTTATTATTAAAAAGTGTGTATTAACTACTGTCCATTTTGTTGATTTTTGTACTGTTTGGTTTTCTCCCTTCTGCATATGTTAGTTCTAGTGTGGCGTATTCTTTACTGGATGGAATTTTTTTCTTTTTCTGAAAGATTTCAAGTATTTTTATTTATTTTCTTTCTTTCTTTCTTTCTTTCTTTCTTTCTTTCTTTTTTTTTTTTAAAGAACTGGCTTAGTGATTATGGGAAGTTTTTTTTATTTTTCCTTCAGTTTCTACAGATAGTGTTGCTGGGTATACAGTCAGGGTTGGCATTTGTTGTCTTTCAGAAGTTGAACTGGCTGCCCATGTCCTCCTTGCTTTCAGGTTTCAGTTGCATAGCCTGCTGTTATTATGGATGGCAACACCTTATTTGTGACTTGGTGTTTCTCCTCATGCTTTCACTATACCTCCTTTGTCTTATATTTCGCGTTTTAATTATGGTATGGGGGGGGTGCTCCTTTTCTGGCTTTATCTGTTTAGTGCCCTAATGTCTCATATCTTTCTAAACTAGGGGAAATATTGTTATGATACTTTATGTCTTTTAAAAGATTTATTTTTATTTATATGTACGCATGTCTATTTATGTGTGTGTGTGTGAATGTTTGCTATGTGTACCCTTAGAGGCCAGAAAGAGTGTCTTGGATGGCTTGGAGCCAGAGTTAGTAAACTTCCAGATAGGAGTTCTCAGGAAGAGAGAATGTTCTCACTGTTGGGACACCCTAGTGCTTTCCCTGCTTTTAGAGTTGTATTCTCCTTTTGTGCCTTTTGGCCTTAGGTTTCTTCTTTTCAGAGTGTCATATATCTTGGAATTCCCAGTGTTACCTCATTATTTTATCTTTGCCCTTGTTTGATTCAGTTTCTCTACCTTTTCTTTAAGCTCAGGGATTCTTTGTTCTCCTTGAGCCATTCTTGGTGAGACTTAGTCCAGAACTTTTTTTTTTTAATTTCCAGCTTTTTATTTTATTTTTTTAAGTGTTTGTATCTCTGTCAAATTCTTCTGTCACCTTGCATCTTCTTATTTTATTTAGTTGTTTGTGTTCTCAATGTAAAATTTATTTTCTTGGTACATACTTAAAATAATTTTTTGGAGTTCTCTGAGATTTAATTAATTCTGATTAGATGCCATGAACAATGAAATCAGTTTTAAGGAATTATGTTTTAGATTTTCGTGTTTATTATGTTCCTGTGATGAGATTTATACATCTGGTATTATTTCTTTACATGATAAATTATTACTGTTATTTAGTAACAATGTTCTTTTATTTTGAAGTGTTCCTGCACAATTAGGATATGGTAGAGTTGAGTCTACATAGTTCAGAAGATAGCTCCTCAGTGTAGGAGCTACAGGTGCCTGATATAAACGCCACATTACCCCATGACTACTTGATATTGATATACCTATACACTATATGGGTATTTGCTGTCCAGTTATTGACAGTGGTTCACTTGGCTCCAGTAACTGTTGGAAATAGCCAACCATGGATCTTAGTTAATAATAGGATTAGGATTGGGAGGGAGGAGAGCAAGGAGAGTAAGGTAAATATTACATCAGCTTTGAACAGAGAAAACATCAAGATGGAGGAGTTAGGAAGAAAAGATGGGCTACTCTTAGGGTCTGCAGAATTCAGAGGTTGGTTAATTTATAATTAAGAAGCAAAGAGAAGGATGAGAGCAAGAGGAAGAAAAGATGGAGGAAGGAGAGGGGCGTGGGAGGCGTGACTGATGGGAACAAGCTGGTGGGGGAACATTCCAGAGTCCCGAAGCCTGAGCAGTCTAGAGACAGCAGAGCCATCTGGAGACCCCTCAATCTCGAGTGGAGATTGAATGGTAGAGAGCAGGAAAGAAGAAGAATGCCTACAGAGTCAGTATGCTGTGCTGCCTCTTTAAAGGTGACATCTTAGCGCCCTCTGGCCCTACTGTTTCATGTGGTTCCCTGTGGCTAAGGGTTGAGCTGGGAGCTGGAGCTCGCCCAAGCCTCATTGTTCTTGGGGGTCTGGTGCCTGGGTGGCTCTTGTTCCTTCCCTGGTAGTTCCTTACATCTTCACGCCACCTTGACCCTGTGGTCCTCCGGGTCTTGTATAGTATGTGAGAAGCAGCACTTCTTTTGTCGATTCTGCTGTCCTCTCCATCCAGCACGTTAGAAGGAAGTAGAATTTGTGTCTTATTTTTGTGATGAGCCCTGTTGAAGTTTTTGGTGTATGAAGTAGATGTGATAGGTAGTGGACGTGTTTGAAGTGAAGTGAGGCAAATACTCAGGTTGAAATAATCTCAAAAAATTCTTTTTTTTTTTTACTTTTTTTTTTTGAAGATTTATGTATATGAGTACACACACTATAGCTGTCTTCAGACACACCAGAAGAGGGCATCAGATTCCTTTACAGATGGTTGTAAACCACCATGTGGTTGCTGGGAATTGAACTCAGGTCCTCTGGAAGAACAGTCAGTGCTCTAACCACTGTGCCAGGGTCTTACTACATAGCTCTGTCTAGTCTCAAACTCACAGAGGTCTGTCTGCCTTTGCTTCTTTGAGTACTGGCTTTGAAGCTGTGTATGCTAACCATGTCCAGCCAAAAATTTGTTTTTGAAGTGGTCACTAGTTAAAAGTTGATTGAAAACTGATTTTTATTTTTACTAATCAAAGATACTGTCAGCATAAGTAGAACATAGAATGTGTGTGTTCTCCTGCCCTGGCCAGTTGCTGTCAGCTCGCATGCAGTGTAACATACAGTCCATCACCGGTGGTCTGGCCTCATCTGCCAGCACAGTGTGAGTGGGTGGGTAGGTAGGCTAGACTCCTGCCTCCTGAGTCGTAACCTGGCCTTCACATTCATATGGATATAGTATGAATCACGGGGTAATCTGCATGTTGATATCAGTGATGTCACTAATTATCTGTTGACCATAAAACTTCAAATACAAAAATATAAAAACAAATATAAAAACAGCTGAGCCTGCAGTGTGACTGACCAACCGAAGTGCTTACTGTAAGCACTCTTACCTCCTTACCCATTTCCCTGTTGTATTTGGGACATTCAGAACATGTGGCACTTGCTGCTTTGACATGGTGTCATGTGGGAAATAATGAAACAGGATAACCCAGACGTGGTCCTGTGTCTGTTGGTTTCAGGCAGTTTTATTTAAGAGTCAGGTCTAGTTAACACATAGTTCGCTTTTCCTTGATCTGTCTGCTCATTTACTCTTCCTTCGTTTTCTCAACACTGCCCTCAAGGAAAAGGATCATTCAGTATTAAGTTTAAGAACATATTTTTTATTTTATTAGATACTTATTTTATCTATATGAGTGCTTTGCACATTTTCAAGTGTATCAGAAGGCATTGGATCCCCTGGACTAGATGGTTGTGAGCCATGAGAACCAAGGATTTGCTGGAAGAAAAATGTGATGTTAACCCCAATCCTTTATTTTCCAAACTGTCTGTCTGTGCACGTCTCTGCATATGGATGTACATGTGAGGGCCTGTGCCATTAAGACTACAGATGCTCGGGGCCCTGCAGCTAGATTGACAGGAGCTTGAGAGCCACTAGACACAGTGCTGACAGCAAACTTGGGGCCTGTGAAAGAGCAGTACTAACCTTTACCTTTGAGCCATCTTTCCAGCCCCAAGTTTTAACTAAGATATTTTCATAATCCCCAATAGTGTCACAGTTAACATTGGTTCTCACAGAATAACCTTTCCTAACTAGAAAAAATCAGAGGTTTAAAAATATTCTAAATGATTTTGAGGCTAGTGCTTTTATTTATTTATTTATTTATTTATTTTTTGGTTTTTTGGATTTGGTTTTTTCGAGACAGGGTTTCTCTGTGTAGCCCTGGCTGTCCTGGAACTCACTCTGTAGACCAGGCTGGCCTCGAACTCAGAAATCCGCCTGCCTCTGCCTCCCAGAGTGCTGGGATTATAGGTGTGCCGTCTGGCTCTTGTGTCACTTCTGTTAGCACCTTGAGGAACAGCAGGCCTGGTCCACCCTGGGACCCTGAAAGGCAGAATTGCGTTGCTGAATGATATTTAGACACAGGGAATTTCACATGTGTGTTTCATGCCCAAGTAAGGTAAAGAACTTTAAAGTTTTTGACAGACTGTATCTGTACAATATGATAGACATCAACTACATGAAGCAGTGTAAATGCAGGTAACAAAGGGTTAAACAAAGGGTGAGCTCCGTAGTCTCAGCTCACATTCTGCTGTGTTTTCATCACTTAGTGGCTGCTTTAAAACACAGAAAATGTTTTAAAATGTTATGTGTATGTGGTATCATGTGTGCATTGCTTATGGAGGCCAGATGAGGGCAGCATATTCCCTGGAACTGGAGATACAGAGAGGATAGATGCCATATGGGTGCTGGGTGTTGAGCCTGGGTCCTCTGGAGGAGCAGCCAGTGTCCTTAACTATTGAGACAAGGTCTCATCGTGCATAATAGCCTCAAACTCATCATCTTTCCCAGGCTGACCTTGAACTCCAGTTTCTTTTCTTTTTCTTTCTTTTCTTTTCTTTCTTTCTTTTTTTTTTTTCAAAACCTGGTTTCTCTGTGTAGCCTTGGCTGTCCTGGAACTCACTTTGTAGACCAGGCTGGCCTCAAATTCAGAAATCTACCTGCCTCTGCCTCCCAAGTGCTGGGATTAGGCGTGTGCCACCACCGCCCGGCCGAACTCCAGTTTCTTTTGCTTCAGTTGTCAAGTTCTGGGATTAGAGGGGTGTTGCGAGTGTGTGTGTGTGTGTGTGTGTGTATGTATTTCAGACTGCTTTTCTTATTGTTAGTATCTAGAATTACTTATATTTATCTCATTGTAGAAGGCCTCCTAAATTGGCTTAGTTTCATAAATATAAATTTATAATTGTGTGTTTTTGTTTGGAGATAGGGACAGGAAGAATGGATTGTATTTTTTTTTAAATATAAACTTGTGGTACAGAGAAGTCACTGGGCACGTTTGTACAGACTTTGTGGTTAGTTCCTGAAGGTGGTCAAGGAGAGGCTGGAGTTCTGTAGGGCAGAGCTCTGGTGGGGCACGTGGAAGGAAGGGCTGTGAGGATGCTTTGTGGCCATGCTTTCTTGTCAGGCATGCACTAGCTACATAAACAAACGTGAGCAGGTTGTATTTGAAACAAAACAAAACGAAACAAAACAAAACAACAATGACAATAGAAAACCAGCCAGTCTCTTCTTGAGCGTGAAGCTGAGGTGCAGATTCCGTGATGAAGTTCAGCGGAAGTAGCAGCATGCTTGAGTGGGCTTGGTGCTGGGTCTGTTAGAAAGCTAGGCTCTGCTGAGCTTCGCTGAGCTGCGCTGAGGCACCTTCCCACCCACCGGTGTGCGTGTGTGCATGCGTGTGTGTGCGCGCGTGCGTGCTTGGCCTTTGAGGTATGTCTGCGGCCACTGGAGAGTCTCAGCCAGCTTCATGGCCTTTTATTGTTATTATCCAGTTAATTCCCCTCCTTGATGGAGATTTCCCCCTTCTTTCCTTCCCCTTCCCACAATCCTGGTGAATAATTAAATACAATATTGCCTATCTTTTGCTGTTTTGGGAAACACAACTTGTGTGGATGTATTAATTTTTATTTTAAAAGGTTTCCCAGTGAATAGGTGTGGAGGAAGATGATTAAATCTTTTTTTTAAAATTTATTTATTTTTCATTGACTATTGTCTTCATTTACATTGCCAGTGAGTGGTAAAACCTTTCCCGATATTCCCCCTCCGCTAAGATGATTAAATCTTTTTTTTTCTTTTTCCCAATATTTTTTCTTTCTTTTTTATTTGATATATTCTTTAGTTACATTTCAAGTGATTTTTCCTTTCCTGGATTCCCCCCTCCCCCCACGAAAGTCCTATAAGCCCTCTTCCTTCCCCCTGTTCCCCAGTCCTCCCCTTCCCACTTCCCTGTCATGGTATTCCCCAACACAGCTGCACTGCACTTTTCCAGATGATTAAATCTTAAAGGACCTTTCTTACTTACCTAAGAGGCCAGTGGAGGGCCCTTCTAATCAAACCCTTTCTACACGTCCCCAGAAATGACGGACGTGTTAATCTCTCATCTTTGGAAAATCTGCTTAGATCATGTTTACTTGTGGGTTTCTGATCCAAAGATGGGTTTACTACTTGGCCAATTTATCTTTGCAAAAGAGTATCTGAGGTTTACTGAGCTCAGACTGTCAAGCCCCTGCCACACTGCCTGGCTGTAGTAGTTATGTTTACTGAGGGCTGACTTTGCAACCATGAATATTGGTGATAGATTTTGGATCTCATTGGATAACTTGTGTTGACAGTGGTTTTCAGAACACGTACTTAGTTGATGAGGTTTTTGACCAGTATTGGCTCCTTTGGCTGTTGTTTGGAGCCAGGTCCTATTTAGCCATCATTTGTTAAGTACTGCTTCTGAATCTTGAATTCACTTAAGCATCAGATGTCGGTTCTGACTTTACACATAGTCTAGGATGGGAGGCTGATCAGTACACAGGCAGTGTTGGAGGGGATGTCGTGGGAGATGATGGAAAGGATTGGAGTACATTGGCCATAGCCCACTCTGACTAGAGCCGTACTGGGCAGCTGCAAGGGCTCTTCTGGAAAGGAGGGAGGTGTTCTTGAGCTAGATGTGAGCCGGAGTTAGCTGGTGAGGACCCAGAGCATTGCCAGGGCAACCCCAGTCTGTCAGCTGCAGAATGTGGCGGGATGAAGCCTGAGAGGTGAGGAGGGCCTCCAACTGGGATGGGATTGGAAGCCGTTTGGGAACCATTTAACAGTATGGGTGAAAGATATTTGCGTTTCAGAAATCTATTCTGGTAGCAGGGTATAGTCTGAATTGGAAGGTGTAAGAATGAAAGTAGAGTCCTGAGAGGGCATTTCCAGCCTTAGCCTCTGTCCTGGGATTACAGGATACGAAACATTATTAAAGAAGACATGTTTAAATATTTTTATGCTTTTTTTCCTGTGTTGTTGAAATCGCTCATGGGGCCATGAAAGAAGAGCTTCTGTTGACCCATTGAAAGTTAGCTAAAGGATTTAACATGTGCTTCATGTTTTATTCTAGTTTCCTGTTACTTATTATAAGGTGAAATTTTGTCATAGCATTAATTTCTAACAGCGCTGGGCAGTTTGTGCCTAAGCAGTAAACAATGAGTGAATGAAGGCCTTGATTTCTATTTTGGTTTCCCCCCTCACCCACTCCCACTTGTTTTTTTCATTTCTGTTCACAATGTGAAAAGTTCCAGGAATTTTATTTGAAGTTACCTGTCTTCTTCAGCCCTTCCATGGGGTGGGATGGGGAGGGGAAGGGACGGGGAGGGAGATTTTGAAGCACACTTAAGTGTTACTTCAGTGTTCTAAGGTGTCATTTCGTCAGCTGATGCTATTTCTCACTTGAATGGATAACATAAAAGTCGTGTATCTGCTGAGTAGCCACAGGGATTAAGGAGAAATTTAATTTTGAAACCAGAACAAGGTCTTGATGCAAGCCCTCAGGTGTGAAGTGATCTTCCTGAGAATATGAAATCTACTAGATAACTTACTGATGCCTACTTAAGTCAGGGCCTAGATAGACCATTGCTTAATAGTGTTAGAAACCTTGATTTGTAAGAGGGTTTGGTGTAGTATTTCTACAGGGTGCCCTGAACCATTGCACCAGTGCTTTTTGTCTTCCTGTTACTTTGGGTGCTTAAATATGGGTGAAGCAAAAAGATTTGTAGGGTAAGTTTTTATTTATAGTTATCTTTTAAACTTGTGTAGCTCTAGCTGTCCTGGAACTAGCTCTTCACACCAGGCTGGCCTTGAACTCACAGATCTGCCTGCCTCTGTCTCCTGAGTACTGGGACTAAAGGCTGCATAGCAGTTCTTAAGAGTCAGAGTTAGCTACTGTTATCCAAACATTTGTGCCATCAAGCTTTCTTAAATGGTCTCAATTCCTTTACAGTAATTACTTGCTTACATAGTTTTTTCTTATTTTTCTAATGTTTAGTTTTGAGAAACCATTAGTAGTATTATGGAAACACAATTATACATTAAACTCATTTAGAATCTTTATCATCAATTTAAGTGTGTACAAGCTGGTCAGTTGACTCGGTTTTGCAGATGAGAGAACTGACTGGTGTGATGTGTCCAGCTGCTCAGGAGGGTGGGTGGGAGAAGGATTGGAGCCTGGCTGGAAGAATGAACGCCATTTTTATGCTTTTCTATTTACAATCTGTTTTTATTCTTTGAGATTTCCAACATTGTATTTTGATCATAATCTCCTCCTTCCTTCAACTTTTCCCACATCCATTCTGTTTCCATCCCCACATAGCTTTGTGGCCAATGCGTGCTGCCTATGTCATTCTTAGATGTGGCCACCCACATGACCAGCCTACTAGGGGCCAGCTCTCCCTCTTCTACCAGCTGTCAGTTACTAAGAAGTCCTTAATTAGGTGTAGGGTTTTGTGAACACCCTCTCCTCGGTGGGATTTTGTATGGGTTGACAGGTCTTGTGCATGCTGCCACAGTCTCGGAGAGTATGTCGTCATGGCCTTTGATGGAGAGAATCTTTCCATTCCTGTCCTCTTGGCATCTGAACCATGACGTTCATATATAAAGCCATGTAGAGTATTGCAGCCACAAGAGACTCCTTACAGAGTTGAAATTAGTATCACGTCATCATGGAAATAGTTGGTAATTGGATTATTTAATGGAAGCTGCAGAAAGGAGCTAAGAGTAGTCTTATCACACTGCACTGGTCACACACCTGCCACTGTGGAGTGCACTGGCTGTAATGTGTGCTGTGTCATCCTTGGATAATAAGTCCTTTGTTTTTTGTTTTTGTTTTTGTTTTTTTGGATTTGGTTTTTTTTTTTCGAGACAGGGTTTCTCTGTATAGCCCTGGCTGTTCTGGAACTCACTCTGTAGACCAGGCTGGCTTTGAACTCAGAAATCTGCCTGCCTCTGCCTCCCAGAGTGCTGGGATTACAGGCATGCACCACCACCGCTTGGCTAATAAGTCCTTTTTAAAGTAGTGTTTTTTTTTTTTGTCTTTAGAAGTTAAAATTACATAATTTCCTCCTTCCCTTTCTTCTTTCTTCCTCCCTCCCTCCCTCCCTCCCTCCCTCCCTCCCTCCCCCCCTCTCTCTCCCCTCCCCCCCTTTCTCCTCTAATCAAATACAGCCTGCTCAGTCCATATACTGTTACTTGTATGTATATGATTTCAGGGCCGGCCTCTCATTCTCAACCTTTATTTTTCATGATATGTTAGCTGAGATTTAATTTGAAGCATTTTGATGTATATTATCTGTAAACAATGGTGTGTTTGTGGTAAGTTCCTGTAGACATAGTTCCTGAGATCCTGTTAGCATATTAATATACTCTTATTTTGAAAGTTAAAATTTAACTTGTAGAACTATTTGTTCAAGTTAATGTGCTAACAGGATCTCATCAGTCAGTTAAAAGCAGAATAGTAGATAATCAGAGTGGGAGGTGAGGTGGTAGGAGTGATTATTTTCTCATTTTTCTATTATATGGAACATAGTTCGTACCTGGGTATGTAGGAAAGAAGCCAGTCTGTTCCTCAGGAAGCAATTTCTTAGAAACATCTAGCAGATTCTTTTTCAGGGCCACGTCTAGCAGGTAAATTAAGAATTAAAAGAATAAACGAATATCTTTACCTGTTGAAAAAAGGAACCGTTTTCATGAAAATTACATAAAACTCAAATCTTCCTGTGTTCGTCCTTTGTAACCTCAGCTGAGAATGGTTGTGGTTCGGAATGGAGGTACCCGTCGGATTGCTGGAGCAGTCTCCGTGTTTAGAGAACGGGTATCAGATCTGGTTTGAGAATTTGGTCCTTTGCTTGCTTGTCAGTTGGCTTCGACAGCGCAGCCCGGGTCGGACATCAGGCTTTCGCCTCGCCTGGAGAGCTTGACTAGCTTGCTGTGTTTGGTATTTTGAAAGCACTTTTTCTGATGGCTTTCATTGGGATTTGCTTTTGAGAAGCTACTAATTGGCACTTCCAACATGGACAGATTGAGGCCAAGTAAAGCCTGTGGGTGCTTGTCAGGCAGGGTGAAGTTAAAAATCACCTGCTGTCAACACAGGGAGTTTTATTATCGTTTTCATTTTTGAATAAATGAAGAGTCATTTGATTCCTGGAGCTGCAGACTGAATGGAAAAACTGGTTATTCTCCTTACATGGTGTATTTCGTTTGTCTCTGTAGCCTTGTAAATCACTCTTTGCTAGCCTTTGTGTGTGTGTGTGTGTGCGAGCGCGGGGGGGGGGCACATATGCGTGTTTCACTAGGAAATTCAGAAGTAGAAGTACTTGAGTTGTCTAACAAGTTAGACACAGAACTGGAGAGCTTAAGAGACGTGTTAAAGAATGAGGTGTTTTAAAGATGGTAGTTTGTGTATTAGACTCTGAAGAGTACTTGAAGATCATTGTAGATGAGGGAGAATGTCAGGGGATTTGACAGCTTTAAAGTTCTAATTTGTATAGAACTTTTATAACTATGGTATATATCTGACAAGTAAGGTTCATCACTATGTTTTCTGTAGGAGAGAAATTTAAATAAAAAAAATCCTGGCACTTGGTAAGCAGAGGCAGGTGGATCTCAAGAGTTCAATGCCAGCCTGGTCTACAGAGTGGGTTCCAGTACAGCCAGGGCTACAGAAAAACCCTGTCTCAAAACAAAACAAAAAAAAACCCAAAACCTTTGACAGAAGTCTTGAAACTCAGTAGTGTTTTGCCGTTTGAGTAATTCAGTTGCCTTTGGGCTGAAAAGAATCCGCTCAGATTCCATACTCCTGCTGTCAACAGGAGCAGTCTTTGATCTAGGAATTGGGGCGAAGGAACAGCACGTGAGATGCTAGGTATCCTAAGAATATGGGGCAGTGGGACACTAGTTCAAGAGCAGGAGCTATCATATACCTTGCAAGTAAGCTCCTTACAACTGGAACCTGAGTTCCGCACCAACTACTCGAACTCTACAAAACTGACTATTCTGTTAAAAACATTCCGCAGAGTTATGAGTGACTTTCATAATGACTGAGTCTTAATATCTGAGTCTGCCAGGTAGACCTGTATCCAGGAAGGCTCTGAGGGCCTTAGTAGGCAAGTGCTTATCTCTGCTGATTCCCAAGCTTCAGAGTGTGCTTGCTGAAACAGATTGCTGATAGCAGTCCTACAGGACAAGCCTCCCTGTGGGGCACACCCTGAGAACCAGGGCTACTGTCAGCTTGAGAGATTTTTTTCCCCCTCATTGATTCATTTCTTGTTTTTTGTTTTTTGTTTTTTTTGGTTTTGTTTTGTTTTTTGTTTGTTTTTTTGTTTTGTTGGATTTGGTTTTTTCGAGACAGGGTTTCTCTGTGTATCCCTGGCTGTCCTGCAACTCACTCTGTAGACCAGGCTGGCCTCGAACTCAGAAATCCGCCTGCCTCTGCCTCCCAGAGTGCTGGGGTTACAGGCGTGCGCCACTACCGCCCGGCTCATTGATTCATTTCTTATACGTGTTTGTTTTCTAATACTGTTCCTGCTATAAAGGATGCCATGTCTGTCCCTGATTTGATCTGGAAGTTTTCTCGGGAGTTATTCTAGAAAAGGCATCAAAGTATGTACTGGTTATACAACAAGACCTAGTAAGTAGAACCTGTAAAACTGGTTTGTTGTGTCTTGTAGACACCTCTTTTTCTGTATTTTGGTGGTGGTGCTGCTGCTGCCTACGCTTCCTCCTCTTCCTCTTCCTCTTCTTCCTCCTCCTCCTCTTCCTCTTCCTCCTCTTCTTCCTCTTCTTCTTCCTCCTCTTCCTCCTCCTCCTCCTCATCATCATCACCATCTCCCTTTTTCTCTTATTTGTGTGTGTGGAAAACTTACCTTTTTACAGAGCGAATTGGATTTGGAAGTCCCTCCCCAGTGGGGGCTGGACTGGAGAAGAGCATGGGTGATGGTCCACAGCCCCTGTCTTCTCCATGCTACTGAGCACGTGCATTGCCTTATCTCCACGAAGCATCCCCTTTCCTGGACTGTAGGCAGATGCGAGATTACTGGAGAAATGTAAAGTTGAGTTGGAGCTGAGAAGTAGAAAAGAGAAGAGAAAGAATAAAGGAATCTTGTGGAAATGAAGAATGTGTGAATGGCAAGGGTCTCTGAGGGTCGGGTCTTGTACACCCAAGTGTAAGTTTCCTAAAGCACATCAAGGTGGATGTTTAAAAGGTGGTGGCAGGGGAAGGAAGCCCAGGAAGCCAGGAAAGGCCATTGGTGGCTTCCATGTGAATGTTTAGGGTGGTAACTTGTGGTTGGGGGTGAGGGTACAGGAAAGACTGCATATAGGCCATTTTGTTAGGAATGGGAAAGAAGTATTCCTTTGTCTAGATAGCTTCTTTCCAAGCTGCTTCTACTGTCAGGTATAGTTTGAATGTTATTTTCCCCATTTCACTGAGGATGGAATTTAATACAAACTTGGATTCCAGTTTTGAGGCTAGGCCTTTGAAAACCCCCACCCCACCCCATCTTATGCTCGCAGTCGGCTTCTCAGTGCTCAGTCCTGGTTGCAGCACTCATCCAGAAGTTGGTCCCTGGCCTGTGTGCATCCCTCCATCTCCACTGTCATCATTGAGAACTTGGTCTTCTTTTTTTTTTTTTTTTTTTTTTTGGTTTTTTTGGATTTGGTTTTTTCAAGACAGGGTTTCTCTGTGTAGCTCTGGCTGTCCTGGAACTCACTCTGTAGACCAGGCTGGCCTCGAACTCAGAAACCCGCCTGCCTCTGCCTCCCAGAGTGCTGGGATTACAGGTGTGCGCCACCACCGCCCGGCTGAGAACTTGGTCTTCTAGGTGTGCTCCCCCCCTCCTTGTTTTCCTAGCTCAGGGAGCCTCTGCTTCCTGTTTAATCCCTCGTTTCTTACAGAGGCTGCTTGCTGTATCCCAGTCTTTCCTCTCTCTTATTCATTGTGCTTCTTGAAAAACAGGTCAGAGTTCTTACTCTGAGTTAAAATTCACGGTCCTCATCGATCTTTAGATGGTCCTGTGTGGCCTGCTCTATCATCTGTTCCCGCACATACTACTTGAGCTCTACAAAACTGACTATTCTGTTAGAAACATTCTGCAGAGTTATGAGTGACTTTCATAATGACTGAGTCTTCATGTAGAGGTTCAGATTTAATATCTTCATTCAAGAGGGCAGTGCAGTGTAGAAACGTTTCTGTCAAGGAGAATTAAGATAGCTTAAAAAAACACACTACCTAACGACCAGATCTTTGTCTAGCTTTAAAAAACACTCAGGTACACTGGGATTTAACCAGCTTCTGTAAGTTCTGTATTGCAGGTCTGCTTGGATTCCTTCAGGAACCCCATTTTACTAAGTGGTTCTCCTTGGGAATGTGGAGGACGACGACTTTATCTCCTAGGAGGCATGTGACTGTAGCAAGGCATTTGGTTGTCACTGCTTAGGGTGCAGGAGTGAGCAAGCGTCATTGTGTGTCACAGGTCAGAGAACAACTTGGGGGCAGTTGGTTGGTTCTGTCATGTGTAGTCTTAGGATTGGGCTTCTATTGTCAGTCTTGGTGACAAGTGTCTTTACCTGCTGAGCCATCTTGAACCTCTAAGATTTTTAAAACCATGTTTCATGTAGTGCTTTAAAGACGATGTGCTTATTACTTGAGACGAGGTATTAATGCTTTTAAGATGTAATGAGCGCAAAATAAAGGTTCATTTAAAATTACGTGTGTGCATGCCTGTGTGAGAATGCCCCTGGAGGCCAGAGGAGTCAGATCTTGGAGCCGGAGTTAGAGGCACTGCATTGACATGGGTGCTGGAGCCAGCTCAGGACTGCAGCAGCGGGGTGCGCTCTTCATCTGCACATTGGCACACACTAGCCACTAAGCCATCTTTCTCCAGCTCCCATCTTAGCTTTTTTTAATCACAATTTCTGCTTTGGCTAGTGTGTTTGTTTTCTATTACTGTCAAAAACGTTTGAGGCTGAGTTCTTTATATAGAAAAAAAGACTTCACAGTTTGGTGGAGTAAGGGTAACAGTGGCTGCTGGCATGGGCTTGGTCCTGGCGAGGACCTCTTAGATTCCATCCCAGTGTTGAGCATGCGGGAGCGGCAGTGATGATAATATGGAGAGACGTGGTGTGCATAGCTTGTGGCGTGTCTCCCTCTAAAGGCGCATGTTTTCAGTCATGGCAGTTACACCCCAATGACTTACCTAAACTTTACCATCTCTCAGAGGACTCAGCTGTGAGCATTTCCCACCACTGTAAGTTCTCACAATAGTGATTCAACTCTACAGGAGTTTAGGAGCCGGCAGACCATATTCTTATCTGGTAACTGCATAATTTTTTCTTTGGAGTGGAAAGTGAGAATGAATTTGCAATTATGGTTAGTATAGGGTGTGTTACTCTTTTAAAACCCACGAGTCTGGAGGTTTTTTTTTTTTTTTTTTTTGTTTTTTTGTTTTTCCTTCTTTCAAAACTGTGTCTGTGGGAACATGTTAGCTACCTTGTAAATCATACATTAATTCTGAATGCCCGGAGACTGGCAGGTAGGGCCTGTTGTGACAGAGGAGGACGGAGCAAACAGTGACCGTGGGAATAGTGTGGCTGCCTTGGGCTCAGCTGGTTTGGGTAGTTTAGAAATTACATTTTTACATTGTTAATTGAATTTTGATTAATACTGGTTTCTTGTTAAAGAAGGCATGTGTTATATTTTTTTGAATATACCCACATCTGTCGAAAGGGCTTGAGAGTAGCTTTATGAAGTGTCTGTACAAAGCAGAAGGAATGATTATGTACTACCAAAGTTAAAGGGACTCGTGCGTGACTCACTGTTTTCCAGGACCTATGTTGAGAAGTTTAGGGTTTTTTTTCCACCTAACTTTTAAGAAGGTTGTTGGGCACCAATACCTTGCTTGGGCCTGTAGTTAGTGCACTTGCACTCCCCCTGCTGGCTGACTCTAGAAGTCTGCACGAGGAAGAGAGCAAAGTCTTGTGTACACTATGTTTGTGGGTGAAAAAATAGAGGGGCTGCCATTTTGCAGATGGGTTGATTGTATCCTGTTCTGTTTGCAGCGGCTGTTTTGTTTGGATGTTCACTGACTTCTTTTAACATTAAACTAGATTTTAATTATAGCATACGTCAGAAACTTTACTTAAGGGGCTGGCATCTTGGCCATCTTTTTCTACCTAGCTTTTTTATTTTTTTCTTTAAAGAGAATATTCTGTAATTTTTGTGCCTTTTAAAAAAATCATCCATTCATAGGACATTAATTACAGAGTGTAGTTTAGTTTCTGTAAAATGCTGGTCACTAGCTGTAGGGGTGAATGTGGAGGAAGTGATCCTTCCCGAGGCTGCAGAGCCATCGAGATACTGGGATTCAGACCAGTCACAGACAGCAGGCGGGTTTCAAAGAGCAAGGACAGGCATTCCAGGCTGAAAGGAACGTGACAAAAGATGTAAGCAGGAAATTTAGCTCATTTCTTCAGAGCTGGAGAAGCGCTGTTCAGGAACTGTATGCCTTGGTTACTAATCATCACATCAACCTCTGACTGTGGCTCCACCCTACAGAGAGAGAGGGAGAGAGAGAGAGGAAGACTGGGACTGCAAAACTTCGGTTACCTTTTGTATTTAGAGATGAGAAACCTGCAGGTTTCATTCTGCATGTTTCCGGCTGCAGGGGAGGGAAGACTGTGCCTTTCTGGCTGTAAGTACACTGTTGGAGAGGCCAGTGGCACATATGTGTTTGATGTGTGGATTTCTTGCTCAGTATATATTTACAACTGCAACTCTGAGCATTAAGTGTGGGAACTGGGGTGTTATTCTAACATCTCAATGTTTTCAAAGCTTCTTACCTAGAAAGATGTTGTATGTTTCTTGTTTCTCTCTGTCTCCTTGTATCACTGTTACTGATAGGAACAACATCTTCAGATTTGCATTTACTTGAGATGTGCACTAGGGATGGAGTGGTACCCACTGGGCAAGTGCACTCCGGAGCTATCCTGTTAGTCCCTGGAGTTCTTTTTGGAAAATGCAGTTGAGAGAATGGCACAGGAAGTCTGGGCTGCAGAGATGCTTCTGTGGTCAAGATGATGCTGTGCTTTAGAAGATCTGAGTTGAGTTCCCAACACCCACATCACATGGCTCACAACTGTTTGTAACTGTACTTCCAGGGCATCCCATGCCTTTTTCTGGCCTCTCTTGGCACTCACACACACATGGCATCACAGATACACACATATATACATAAAATATACATAAATAGGTAAGGAATTTTGTGTAATTTATGTTTTGTTCTTGGTTTAAGTTATGCTTTGATTTTTTTTTTTAAATTAATGGTGTATTTTGGGTGTTATTTTAGTATTATTGTTGAAAAGATTTGAGTCCAGTCTGGGTTTCATAGCAAGATTCTTTGTCCTTCCCTTCCCCACAAAACAGTTTTTTCTTGAAATTGTGTTTGACGGTTTATTGTGAAATTACATTGGCTATATCTGTGATTTGCTCAGCATTCTAATTTGATAGGAGCTTGAGAAGATTCAGATTATCTTGATAGGCCCCAAGTTTTTCTTAGATGATTGGTAAGAAAAGATTTAAGTCGAAAGACGGCCGTTTAATTTTAGACACTATTAGAAAGGCAAATGGTAGTGCAAGTCTTTAATCTCCGCACTCGGAGCAGGTGCAGGAGAATTGCCCCAATTGTGAGGCCACCATGGTCTGTGTAGTGAGCTTTAGGTTAGTTGAGGTTACAGATAGTGAGACTGTCCTGAAACAGACACAACAAAGAATGTTTATTCTTTTTGGAGTTAAAGAGAAGCTTGAAATTAAATGTTAGCTCTCTACAGATGACTGATTTTTATAGCCATCCCCATTGTCAGAGTAGCGTTTGTGTGCAAACTTAGCTGAGTGCTAGGGCAGTGTACTTGGTAGTGGATTATCAGTGAGTTTTAAAATTTCTGTGTCAGAGAAGAGGTTCATTTTTTTTTTTACTTCAGTCATTGTAAATGTTAGTAAGAAATGCCTTTGAGGTCAAGCCAGAACTCACCAAGACTTAGGAACGTGTCAGTAAGTGGCACTGTGTCACTATGAGATGTTTGGACCTGTGCTACGGATCTGGGATGCTTCCAAAGATGCATCTCCGTTCGTGGGGAAGCTGCATTTGTCTACAGTGTTTAAGGTTTGGCCTGGATGAATGATCCACAGTCAGATGTGCAGTTTAGGAAACCTGAGGGAAGACAGGCACAGATGATCGGCTTAGGCACAGGAGCCAGTTTACCAAAGAGAAAGAGAGCCTGGCTGCCTTTTGTTGCTCTGCTGACAGGTGTGGGGCGCATTTACTCCCCTTTGTGGGTTTGAAGTGAAGCTCTTGCGCTGCCAGGAAGCAAGTCCAGCCTCACTGAAAACTTGCTGTGGTGTATCACAAAGGAATTACTTGTATTTTTTTTTCTGCATAAAAAATTAATGTGAGTCAAACACAGAGACTTAGAAGTCCCTGATTTTCTCTGCTGAGGAGTTGTGGTCCTTATCACCTGTCCCTAACTGCTCAGTTAAGGCAGTTATTGGTGGTGAGTTAGGAACATTTGGGTAAGACCTGGAGCTGTTTGTTTGCCCAGCACCTGACTAGAGAAAGGAGGACTGGCAGGCAGACCACCAAGGTGTCTCCGTCTGAGTACTGCTATTTTGGAGAAAGGGAATTTAAGGTTTGTCTGTGGTCTTTAGTTTTTTGTTTTTTTCGAGACAGGGTTTCTCTGTGTAGCCCTGGGTTTCCTGGAACTTACTCTGTAGACCAGGCTGGCTTCGAACTCAGAAATCCGCCTGCCTCTGCCTCCCAGAGTGCTGGGATTACAGGCGTGCACCACCACTGCCCGGCTGTCTGTGGTCTTTAATATGGACTTAACATTCATTCTGTGTTATTTGATCAACTAAAGAAAAGTAATGACTGCTTGAGTGTAGTCATCTCAACCAGAATCCTTGCTAAGAAACCCTGACAACTCCTGTTGTCAGGAGTTCTGACAACAGGCCAAACCTCACTTTTTCACAAGGCAACCAAACTCACTGTGTTTGGGGGACTTGAGCCTGACAGCAGCTTACTGTACTGGGAAAGTGCTCGTAGATGAGAGCCTGCTGCTTCTCTTAGTGGATACACACTTCACATTCCTGACCCAGAGCTGCTGTTGCACCTGCTGGGGTCCCCCACTTCGGCTCACCCTCAGGAGAACTAGTGAGGGATAAACAAGGATGTGTGCATGTCGGACATCTGTACTGACTGTAATGGGTTTTTTTGGTGTGGGTCATTAGTTATTTTGTATGTCTTTATTAGGTTGAAGGTATTTCTTTCCCTTAGTTCTTAATTTGTTCATTTTTTTCTTCACAAAACTATTGACTTTTGTCTGACTTTTTTCTTTTTAATCTTATAGAATAGATTATACTCCTTTTCTACTAATGTGATGAAAGAAATCTAGCCTATGACTTTTAAGAGCATTGGTCAAATAGAGAAAAATATAAAGAGATGGTGATGTCTCTTACCTTTCGGTTCCAGGATGAATCGCATGTCTGGAAACAGGTGTGAAACCCAGCTGACAGGATCAGAAGACTGTCAGGGGCAGTGGGCTGAGCTGTAGGTGTGTGGTGTTGTGAGGGAGGGAACAGCAGCAGCCTTGGGCTGAGTGTCCTAGAGCTTGCTCATCTGAAACAGTGAATCCTGATCCTGCTTCAGCACATAGTGGCTTAGACTGCAGTTGAGGATACAGACCTATAAATGTCATCTAGTACAAGGCTTTTCATGTTGTTACTAGTTTTTCTGTGTTGCTTTTATGGGTCAGTGTTAAACTCTCCAACAGGGGACATTAGCCTTTCTGTCACAGAAATTCTAGAGATTTTTTTTTTCCCCATTTTGAAGCCTTAATTTGAGGCCTCGTTAACATTTATTTTTCTTACTGTTAGGAATTGGTTCTTTTATAAGATGTCTCTCTATCTCTCCAGCAATACTATATGTGATGGTTTAAATAAGAATGAACCCTATAGGCTAACATTTGAATATGTAGTCACCACATGGCCAAATGACACCAAATGACAGTTTGAAAGGATTAGAAGGGTTAGGTATGGCCTTGTTAGAGGAAGTATGTTACTGGAATATGGACTTCTAAGTGTCAAAAGCCCATACCATGCAAGAATCTTTCTCCATGTGCCTAAGGAACAGTAGCTTTCACCTGCTGCTCCAGGGCCTCGCCACCATGTTCCCTGCCATGACGATAATGGACTAACTCTGAAACCGTAAGCAAGCCCCCGATTAAAGGCTTTCTTTTTATAATAGTTGCTTTGATCTAGATGTCTCTTCAATGCAATAGGACAGTAACTAAGATAATACATGAATCTAAGTTTGCCTCTCTGAAATGAATGTCAGCCTTCTGAGGTTTATTTCCACATTAGTATATTAAAAAAATTTCAGTTTTTCAGAGTCTTTAAACTTGTAGTCTGCTTTTAAAAAAATGAGATTTTAATTGGAATGTTTAATCTATTAACATTATAATTATTGGTCTGGAGAGATGCCTCAGTGGTTAAGAGCACTGACTGCTCTTCCAGAGGTCCCGAGTTCAATTCCCAGCAACCACACGGTGGCCTGTGTACTGGCTAGTTTTGTGTGTCAACTTGACACAGCTGGAGTTATCACAGAGAAAGGAGCTTCAGTTGGGGACGTGCCTCCATGAGATCCAGCTGTGGGGCATTTTCTCAGTGATCAAGTGGTGAGGGCCGCTTGTGGGTGGTTCCACCTTTGGCCTGGTGTGCTCTTGGGTTCTATAAGAGAGCAGGCTGAGCAAGCCAGGGGAAGCAAGCCAGTAAGAAACATCCCTCCATGGCCTCTGCATCAGCTCCTGCTTCCTGACCTGCTTGAGTTCCAATCCTGACTTCCTTTAGTGATGAACTGCAACATGGAAGTGTAAGCTCAATAAACCCTTTCCTCCCCAACTTGCTTCTTGGTCATGATGTTTGTGCAGGAATAGAAACCCTGACTAAGACAGTCCACAACCATCTGTAATGGGGTCTGATGCTCTCTTCTGGTGTGTGTCTGAAGACAGCTACCAGGTACTCGTATAAATGAAAATAAATAAATCTTTAAAAAACCATTGTAATTATTGATGTTTTAAACTTGCATTTACCCTTTTTCTGTTGTGGTACTTCAGGATATGAATTCAAGATGTTCCTTTTACACATAGCTTTCCACCACTAAATTATGCCAAAGCCAGTCTCCTTTTTTTAAGACAGAGTTTCACTGTGTAGTCTTGGCTGGTCTGGAGAATTTACATACATCTGCCTCTTTCTGCCTCCTGATTGCTGGGATTCAATACCTGTCCCACAGCCTATTCTTTATACTTGTTTTACCTTGTTTCTTAACAGTTTGTTTCTTTGCACTTTCCTGATGCTTTTTGGTTAAGGGAAGACTTTTTTTAGGATTTGACTTTAGATATTGGTCCTTTTGCTATACCTTCTTCTATTTGAGCAGTTTTCTGGAGATACAATTTTGTATACATACAGTTCATATATTTCAAGCAGGGCATAGTACTTTGATGTAGTCACAACCCATATGTCAGTGACGGGCCACACATGGGACAGTAATCCCCATCAGCCTGTCACCTTGAAGCTGTGCTGGCTTAGCTTGTGTAAATTAATTTATTTGCCTAATTATGGTGACAGAAGCTACTAAAAGATTTATTTAGGTCTTTGGTTTTAGGATTTCAGTCTATTGTGTCTGGGCAGGTATGGTGGAAAGGTCCTGTTTATGGTGGCAGGAGCTTGAGGTGTGATCTTTTTCACATGTCGGCAGGTGTGGGGCAGAGTGAGAATTTGGAAGCAAAGCTGAGTGATTACAATTTTTAAAGACACTCAGCAACTCATCTCCATTAAGGTTCCATAGCTTCCCAAAACAGCTCTCCTAGTAGTGGGGATCAGTGTGTGTGTGTGTGTGTGTGTGTGCGCGCGCGCGCGCGCGCGCGCGCGCGCCCTCCCCCTCCCCCACACCCTCCCCCTCCCCCGTGCCCTCCCCCCCATGCTCTGTGATGTTCACGCAATGATGAAATTGCCTTATCAGGCTATCCTTACGTGACATAAGATTGTGTATCCACATCCTTTGTTGTACAACTATCATAATAGTCCTTTTTTTTGGTGTGATGCTGGAGATTGAGCTGAGTAGTCACGCATGTGAAAACATGCATTCTACCTTTGAGCTGTCTCCTAGCCCTCTGGCATCTCCATTTTAACCCTAGCTTAACCCATGCCTGCCCAGACACAATGGACTGAAATCTTAAAACCAAAGCCCAAAATAAATCTCCTTTAAGTTGCTTCTGTCACCATAATTAGGCAAATAAATTAATTTACACAAGCTAAGCCAGCACAGTCTCAAGGTGACAGACTGATGGGGATTGCTGTCCCATGTGTGGGATTGTAGTTTGATTGTGTTAACTTTGTATGCACTTTGGACTTTTTTCCTTGTGACGCTCTGTCTTCCTGATGTACCTCCCAACCCTCTCCATTTCTGATGACACCACTCTGAGGTTTGCCCTAATAATTCTAGTCAGTGGGATTCATTTCTGTTCAGATGGCTTAATTGGGCTTGCCGTCAGTCAGAAGTACAGAACTGTGAGCTGGGGAAATGGCTGGGTTGATAAAGTACTTGCTGTCCTGGCATGAGGATCTGCACAGATGCAGGTGGGTGTCCTCCCTCCCTCCCTCCTCCCTCCCTCTCTCCCTCCCTCCCTCTTTTCTTCTTGTTCCTTTATGTTTACAGAGGGGAGTTCCTTTATAGTTCCCTTCCGCTTTTGGTTGCTGTTCAGTTTAGAAGAAGTAGTTGCTTCTTATATCTGTCCATATTTTTCTTGTTATCTATGGGGCAGTTGGTCCAAAAGGAGCATATTAAGTTGAGCTTTTAGTAATCTTAGGATTTAGCATCTAGAAGTGGGAGTTATTTTTGTTAGCCTTTTTACTGAGTGTGGTGTGTCATGGATGTGCAGGCACATAAAGCATATTGTCACAACCAGTTGTTTGGTCTGACTGAGGTTGGCATGACTTAGGCAGAGACCATTACCAGTTCTGAAGCCGTTTGATATCTCTCCAGCCACTGTTCTCACGTGTCTCCAGAACAGCATAGCTGTTATCTCACCTTAGTCTAACGCTTAGGTGATGTGTGCTTGCTATTGAATGTTGTATAAACTCACGTGCTTTCTGTTTTGTCTGACTTCTGTCTTGGTGGGTAGTCTAAATTGTATGGATGTGAATAGTTTATCCTTATGCTGGAAAGTTTTTATTGCCTGAGTTTACTACAGATGGTTCACTATTAAAAGGCTTCTGGGTGATTTCCAGGTTGGAGCTGATTGAAAACACACACACACACACACACACACACACACACTTTAACATTCTTGTTTTTTGATACTTCCATACAGTTGACCAATGGTGGCACTTTTTTTCTTTTTCTTTTTAAACTAATAAGATCTAGGAAATTTAACTTCAGTAAATTGGAACTGAGCAGTTAATACCAATACAGTTTACCATTCTGTCCACGTGCTAGCTTTTAGTGTTTGGTCAATAAATTGGTATTTTGATAATAGAAGTCAAACAGCCTTAATTCATACATAATCACTGTAAATGGGCTCATTTGTGGTTGTAACTTCAGGCTTGTAGCTGACAGTCGTATGAGGCATTTTATATCCTTCACAGGGATGCGTGTTCCTCCTACACAGTGGTTGTGTCCTCATGGGTCAGGGTAGGTCGTCTACTGCAAACAGAGTGGTTTGTTTCATTCTATTGTCCTGATTTTGGGTGGAATTGTATGGTTTCCATCGTATGGTTTAATGAAGACTTTGTACTTACCGTCTCACTCTGCACACAGGTGCTTTGAAAGTAGATTTATTGTAGCTGTTGTGGGCTTAGTTCCTGGAAGAAAGGAGAATGCTGAAAGCATCTGAAAGATGGGAAAGAAAATGGCAACTCTTGTCCACTGAATATAAAGTGTCTTCATAGCTCATGCTGAACGCCTGGCTTCAAACTGGCAGCAGTATTTTGGGAACTTCTAGAAAAAAATTTTAGATATTAATGTTTTATAAATTTATTCAAATACTCCATGCATATACAAGTAATGCTAGAGAATTCTGTATATGCAGACAACAGTACATATACACATATGTACATTTTAAACAGTATTTTGAAAATTTATTTCCTCAGTGATGGTTTTATTGTTTTTCCTGACAATTGGCAGGCAAAGCCACTTTCTCTTTTTGGGAGCATTGCTTCCTGGGAGAGAATTCTTTAGTGTTGTGTATGCATTTGGGTGAATCCATGCATATATTGGCCGTTGACCTACTGCATCATGCATATTAGGCAAGTGCTCTGTCCCTGAAGCTTAGCCCTAACCTCGTTGATTATTATTGAATGGTGTAATATTCTTAGGTATATTCTGTAGCAACATGTTCCAGAGCCAAACAAAATGAATTAATTGTTGCAAAGGCACAGAAGTATGTGCCCAATCTTTGCTTTTGCTTGCTATTAGTAAATATTTTAAAGTTACATTAAATAATTGGATGACTGTTTTCAGTATGGATGACAATTAATGGTAAAACATCTTGCTGTTTAGGTTCTTCAGAACATGTGTTTGGGTATAACCAATAACCAATAACACTTGGAAACAGATGTATTTGACATTTGATTCTTTTGAACAAAATATTCTGTTATTGTCAAGAAAGTGTGATGTTGGTTTGAAGCTTTTGAGAGTGCTAGGTATGTGTGGAGGCAGGCAGTTAGGCTGAGCACCTCTTTGTAGTCTAAGATTAAAAGCAAAATCTTTCTGTGTAATGTTTTGTGTACTTCACTTTAAAAACTTTACAAGCTTTTAGAGGTTGGGTTATATGGATTATTTTTGTTTAGATGAGCTATGCCAATAAAACATTTACTAAATTGAAATGCTTTCTTCATTCTCAGTTTTCAGGGGATAGTAAATGGACAGAAAGAAAACAAAAACAAAAAACAAAACCACCAAAAAAAAAAAATTAAAGGGTTTAATTGAAAAAGCACAGCAACAAACATGGTGTAGCTGTCAGTTACTTAAGTTTCCTGTTTCAGAACTCCATCCCATTGCGGTGCAGGTGCAGGTGCAGGTGCAGGTGCAGGTGCAGGTGCAGGTGCAGGTGCAGGTGCAGGTGCAGGTGCAGTGCAGGTGCAGGAGTGACAGAGTCCCTGCCCTCTGCTTCCTCCCCTGCTGTGTAGGCAAGTGTGGCAAGGATGCTGCAATCCTAACCTTAGGCAGCTGAACCACTTGCTAGGAAGTCCAGGGGAGATTTTGACATGCTCCAGAGTGGATCACACAGAGCCTCTTAGAACTGGAAGATTGAGTAGAATACATCCTGAATACATCCTGCTCTAGATTTAAACTTTAAAAAAAATGTTTTGTTTTTTTTTTTTTTATTAAAACTTGAGAAAACATTGCTGGGAATAATTTATTCAGGTCTTATTTCTGGAATGTTCTGTACATTTTTTTTAAATGAAAGATATATTTAGTAACAGTAAGTTTTTGTGTGTGTGTGTGTGTGTGTGTGTGTGTGCTTTTTTTTTGTTTTTGTTTTTGGATTTGTTTTTTTTTTTTTCGAGACAGGGTTTCTCTGTGTAGCCCTGGCTGTTCTGGAACTCATTCTGTAGACCAGGCTGGTCTTGAACTCAGAAATCCCCCTGCCTTTGCCTCCCAGAGTGCTGGGATTACAGGTGTGCGCCACCGCCACCCGACTTAACAGTAAGTTTTTTAAAGCCGCACATAGTTCTAGATCATAAATGACTGTCTTGTCACTTGTGCTTCGGTAAGTATTAGGTCACTGGCTGTTGTGTGTGGTGAAAGATAGCCAGCTGGGGAAGGGAGGCTGGGATAGTGTGGCTTTTAATGAAAGCTGTGTGGCTGCCAGTCCCAGCTGATGCTGGGAGGGGTGCTTGTGACCACCCGCCCTCTTGTTTTTCTGCTTAGGTCAGCGACAGGCAGGGTTGCTGCTGCAGAGACTGTTCCCTCTGGGCAAAGCCCAACTGAATCCTTCCTCTGTTCTATTTCTCCAATTAGAAAATAAAGTATCAGGCTGCTGGGGCTTTCCGGTTTTCAGACCCCTTTAGCTAGAAGGAGCCCACCATACGCAGGCTTTTAAATAAAACAGGAGAGCACTAAAAGCAAGACCTTTCCAGCCTTAGGTTGTTCTTAGAGATTTTTGTTCCTGGCTTCATACTGATTGAAAAAATGTTTCGATTTTGCAAAAGCAAGGGAAAGCAAAGATGGAGGTTGAAGACTTCATTTCTAATTCTAACAATTTCATTTTTTCTTTAAGTTGTCCCCTTGCATACTGCTATTAGGATAAAAGTTATGAGTTCAGGATGCTCTCCTTATACTCCCTCTGGAGACCACAGATCACTAGCTTGTGGGCTTAGTAAGTAGTTTGTGTCAGGGGAGTTCCCTCTTTCCTAGGACAGTGTCTACTTGAATTACTTGTGACAGAGTGGTCAGTGTTGGATTTTCCACCTTCTCCACAACATTTCTGGTGCCAAGATAACTGGGGCATTAGGGAGCTTTTCAGTCATAAGGCCAGTTGTGTGTCCAGACTGCTGAATGTGGACACGATGGCACCTTACTGCCTGGCCTGTGGATTGTTACCAAAAGCACTGCTCTTCGTGTGCTGCCTAGGCAGTTCAACCTCTTTGAAGTGGAAGTGACCAGACTGTGATCTTGCCTTAACTGCGCTGATGACACTGATAGTGTTAGAGGGAGATGTTGCCTCCCGCCCTCTTAAAATTAATAAAAATAAATCTTAAAGAGAAAACTTACTTCCTCCAAACTGGTCTTACAGCTATAGTTACGTGAATTATTGCCAAAGAATAATTGCGGCCGTATTGGCCTCTCCATGCTGCTGTGACTAGGCCATGCTAGGATCATGTCGTGTCCCCGTCGGCTCATCTGCTTGTACCGTTGGTCCCTAGTTTGCTGTTACAGCTTGCATTTAGCCCTCATTCTTTCTTTTGCACAGGAAGAATAGATCTAATTATTTATGATACAAAAATCACTTTAGTTTCTTCTGTGTTCAAATTTCATCCAAACACTTCACAAGCACTGCTTTGCCCTAATTATTCTATAATTGATAATTCTTTTTTTTTTTTTTGGCAGGGGGTGGGGGGTGGTAGGGGGGGTTGGGCTTTTTTTTTTTTTTTTTTTGATTTGTTTTTTTGATTTGTCTTTTTCGAGACAGGGGTTCTCTGTGTAGCCCTGGCTATCCTGGAATTCACTCTGTAGACCAGGCTGGCTTCAAACTCAGAAATCCGCCTGCCTCTGCCTCCTAGATAGAGTGCTGGGATTACAGGCGTGTGCCACCACCACCCAGCTTGTAATTGATAATTCTGAGTGAGAACTTTACCTGTACACATTTGTAAATCCTTTTCCAGTTAATACTGAATGAGTGAAACTTGTTTTTCTTTAACAAGTTTATTTTACACATTTTATTTTATTTGTGTGTGCCTGTAAGTATGTATGCATACCATGAGTGTGCTTGGGGCCTTGGTGCCCATGGAGGTCAGAAGAGGCTATTTGATCCCTGGGAACTGGAGTTATGGATGGTTAGGAATCATCACCATGGGCACAGTTGGAATCAAACCCAGGTCCTTTGCAGGAACATCGAGGGCTCTTAACCACTGAGCTATTGCTCCAGCTTCCTTTAGCTTTAGCTTTATTTCTTAAGTTTGTGTGTGAATGAATATATGCTGTGTGTGTGCAGGTACCTGTGGAGTCTAGAAAAGGAGCATTGGATCCTCTGGAACAGAGGACAGGCTGTTGTGAGCCGTCTGATTTGGCGGCTAAGACCTGCCAAGACCTGAACTTGGTTCCTCTGGGAAGAGCAGGAAGTGCTTTTTTTTTTTTTTTTAAAGATTTATTTACTTATTATATGTAAGTACACTGCAGCTGTCTTCAGACACCCCAAAAGAGGGCATCAGATCCCATTACAGATGGTTGTGAGCCACCATGTGGTTGCTGGGAATTGAACTCAAGACCTTGGGAAGAACAGTCAGTGTTCTTAACCTCTGAGCCATCTCTCCAGCCCCAGGAAGTGCTCTTAACCATCTCTCCAGGCGCCTTTGATTTTTGCTATTAAGTCAATAGCACGTTGGTTTGAATCCTGCAGTGTCACTACTGTAGAGCTGCTTAGATGGATGATCTTTGGTTGCTCACATTTGGACTTTTGCTGTCTACGGGGTGGGACTGCATTTGAATAGAAGGGCCAATGCCTGTGAGAGCCAGTAAGTAGCCGTTGTTTCTCCTTGAGATACAGGCTTTTCTACAGCTCTTGACCTACCATTCTATGCCATGGGCTGTTTGGGTAGAATCAAAGACTTTATAAATTTTTGTCATCAATAGTAACATGAAGTAAACATACTCCGATGTGCCTACAACTTGTGAAGAGTGCCTAGATACCACCATCAGGCTTGGTGTGATTTATTTAAATAATGTTTTATCCACCAATTTCATTTTAGTTAAGCATTGCTCTGGTAATGTGAAATTTCTGGGAATTTGAGTATTAACATATATCAGAAATTCTAAATTTAATTAAAATCTTTGAATAGTTTATACTAGTTTCTGTAACAGTGTAATTTATAGAAATATAGCAGACTGTCTATGCAGAGAATGAAGGTAACGGGGTTATTAACCTGGTGCAGAGTTGTCCCACCCTAGGATAGAATGAAATGAACAGTCTCATGGCAAACTATCTCTTGGTTTTGTGCCACATTTCCTGTGAGCTGTAAAATGGCAGCAGTCACAGTGGAGAGAAATTGAGATCTTTCTCTTTCCCCCTCTTTCTCTTCCTTCTTTTCCTCTTTCTTTCTCTTTCTCTATAAATAAATCTACTTTTTCTTTACGAATTTGTGTTTTAATTTCTTTTGGAATACAGTGAAACTAAAGTTGAGGTTCTGATAATATATCCATTACTTTTAAAATCAGTCCAGGAGTGACTTAAGTCAGATGGCAGAGCCAGCAAGCCCCAAAAAGATTTTTCCACAGAAACAAAACATGAAGAAACTGTTATAGTCATTGTTTGTTAGAACCTTTTCATTCCTGCAGATAAAACATTATCTGGGAAAAGCCCTGACCTTCCTGTTGTTGCTGATATTCTTACCCTACCCAACCCCTCAGCCCCTGCAACTTTTTTCTGTTTTTCAAGTTGACACCATTGTTACTGTGGTGTACACCTTTTGACTACTTCCTGTTCTAGGACCAACAGAGATTCTCTTGTAGGAACCGACCAGTTTATCTATTTTCTAACTAGTATTTCATTTGTTTTTACATAATGTAGTACCAAAATACTTTAAGCAAAAATGATAAAAATCAGCAAATCAGAAGTACTAGAGACCATAGTTTCCTCATGTAATGGAGAAAAGCCACCAGATAGAAAAAAAAATAGGGAAGAAAACGTGACCACCATGGTAGATGAACCGGTTGTAGCCGACACAAGCACTCACTCACCACAACATAGTATGGGCACTTTTCCTAGGGCAAGCTATTTCTGAGACCTTGCAGCAAACCTTAAGATATTAAAAGGGGCAGAGACGACACACATATGATCATATAAAGTGAGGAAGCAACGGGAAGGACTTTGGGAAAATCCATCTGGAAATTAAACAAGGTACTCCTGAACAACCAGTTAAGTTAGAGAAGAAATTAATGCCAGGTGATGGTGCATGCCTTTGGTCCCAGCTCTGGATGGACTTGTGAGTTTGAGGTCTGCCTGGTCTATAGAAATAGAGCAAGGGATGCTTTGAGGAAATGAAGATAGCACAACACAACACTTCAAAATGTGTGGGTGTGTCTAAAGTAATACCCTGAGGGGAGTGTGCCTGTTAATAGAGTATAGCCTCTTGCTGCCCTTCCCCTTAAGGTGGTGGAAAAAGAAGAGTGAACAAAGGGAAGAGAACAATAAAAAGATTAGAAAAGAATTGAGGAAATAGCAGTGGAGAAACAAAATCAGTGGATGTAGACTTTTTCTTTTAAGGTATCAACAAAATTAGCAAATACTTCTGGATTGAATGAGCTACACAGAAAAATTTCAATTAGTAGGCTTAGAATGAAAGAGAGGATGCTAGTGCCGGCCTTACAGAATTAAAAGGGACAGTGAAAAATTATAATCAAATTGCATGGTAACAAGTAACAAGGGAGAATATACATTCTTAGACTACTAGTATGGACTCATAGGCCTATAACAAGTGAAGAGATGAACTGGTTAATCAAACCTATCCACAGAGCATTGCTAGGTGGACTCATAAGGACCTCTACTAGTTATTTAAAGAAAAATTAATACTCCCTCTTTTTGTTTTGGCCTTTTTGTTTTTGCAACAGGGTTTCTTTCTGTAGCCCTGGCTGTCCTAAAACTTGCTCTGTAGACCAGACTGGCCTCAAACTCAGAGATCCACCTGCCTCTGCCTCTCAGTTGCTGTGATTAAAGGTGTGCACCATCTTCTCCCCTCCCCACTCCATATTCCTTCTTTAGATAAACAAAGAGAGCATGGGAGAACTTGAGTGAGAGAAAGTCAAGGGAGGAGGAGGGAGGGGGCAAAGATGAGGCAGAGGGATGGAGAGAGGCGGGGAGGGGGAGAGGAAGAGGAAGGAGAGAGCTTGAGTTGCCAGGCAGTGCTGTCCTACCATTGTCTCTTAGGGAAGTGGATTAAAAACCCATAACCAAATGCTGGGAGATCAAATAAGAAAGAAATAGTTACGTGCTTTGATCAAATGGGGTTATTTCAGGAGTATTAGGTTGGTTACACCCAGAAGTAAATTACTACAGCACATTTTATCAACAGAACGGAAAAACAAAAATCAGATGATAATATTGAAAGAGGACAAGTTTGATAAAGCGCAGTGTGATTTTCTTCACAAACTACCAGTAGACGCTGACCTCCTCAGCTTGGTGAAGGGCTTCTCTGGGGTCGGAGGAGCCACCCCTTCTTCAGTTTGGTGCATTTCGTCAGGTGGTTTTCTTCTGTATGTGAATAAGGTATTGTGACATTGTTCTGCTCACTAGATTACTGTCTCTTTCCTGACCTCTCCAATTCCTTTCTGTAGGTCTGTAGTTCCTTTGATGTAGTCTTACTCCTTGAGTATTTTGAGAAATATTTAAAAATATTTTGTAGTGCTGCTGGGAATGAAAGGTTTAGCTTTCAGAAGTCCTAAAAAGCACACTCCCCCTTTATTTTTTGCTTAGTGTAGAATTGTAGGTTAACAGCTTTTTTTTAAAAAAAAAAATGTATTTATTTATTATATTTAAATACACTGTAGCCATCTTCAGATACACCAGAAGAGGGTGTCAGATCTCATGGATGGTTGTGAGCTACCATGTGGTTGCTGGGATTTGAACTCAGGACCATCGGAAGAACAATCAGTAGTCAGTGCTCTTAACCGCTGAGCCATCTCACCAAACCCCCACCTCCATATTTTTTTTTTTTTTAAATTCAATGGGCTGAAAGTACTGTTTCATTGTGCTGTTCTGAGTGGAAAATCTGCTATCATTCCCATCTTTGCACGGTATATAATGTGATTTTGTTTAAAATTTTTGTGTTATGGCTGAGTTTGAGCAATGTTATTATATATGGTATGCCTTGGGATCTTAGATCTGTGTCGTTTGTGTTTTGGTTCATTGAGATTTTCAGGAGAGTAGGCCTGTGGTTTTCATCAAAGTTCTACTGTATCTGCTGTGTTTAAGTGCTTTCTCTGCCTCCTACTCCAGCTCCACACACACACACACACACACTAAGGCACTAGAAGTCTTTGTTACTGTGTCCTTTCCCTCCTCATGACCTGGCTTCATAAGCTTTACCGTGAATGTACTGCATTGCCGTAGAGGAATGTTGTGGTATTTTAAGTTTCTTAACTTCTTGAACACATGCAGGACAGAATCCTTGTTGTGATGCTTTTGGTTCTTGATGCCGTCATCTGATTTCTGAGTGTGTGGTAATTGTGGGTAGGCTTGGGTTGATGTGATGTTCCAATTCTTTGTGTTATGCTCTAGCTGCCATTAGCTGATTCGGACTCAATGCAGAACAAACGTTAGTTGATGTAACCCACAGTTTACAGAGAGTTTTGATAATGATAGAGCAAGTCTGCTAACATAAGGGTTGTCCTGGCAGTATTTGGCTATTTACATTTGCATGAGGGTTTTAGAGGTAGCCTGTCAGTTTTCTTTTTCCCCCAACCCCTTGCTCCAGGCCCCTGTCCCTCTGGCAGCCCCCACCCCCACCCCCCCCACTTCAGGCCCCTGCCCTGCTCCTTCTGGGCCGCCTGTCAATTTTCTAAGAAAAACCTATTAGCCTTTTGATTGGGATAGCGCCAATTTTTTGTTGAATAGAATGTCTCTCATCATATTTTTAAAATCATATTTTACTCCATATATTTAGGTTTTATTGAATTTTATCTCTTATATTTCATGCTGTATAGACTAGAAATCTTTGTATTTCAGATATTATCTACATATTTATTTTATGGGGTGTGGTATAAATGAGGTACATATTTATAAGCATTTTGCTGTTTTTTCATAAAACATTTTTAAGGCTGTTATGTTCACAACAAAACACAGTATGAGGACAGCAGAACTGCACAGCTGCTGCCCTCACGTCCCACCTCCCTCCTGCCAGCACCCCCCACGGTGCCTGCCCACTGGATTGTTGTGTACTCATAGAGTATCACCCCTGAGTTTACACGGTATTTATTGTTGGTGTTTATGATCATTGTTTGGATAGATGTTCAGTAACATATATTTTAAGTTGTGTAAAGTAGTTCACTGCTCTACAAGGCCTGTGTTGGCTATTCCTCTTCCTTCTCACTTAAGCCCTGGCAATGACTAATCTTTATATTGTCTCCTAAGGGTTTGTTTTCTTCTAGTATGCCACACATTTGGAATGGTCTCTGTGTAGTTTCTTCACATTGGCTTCTCCTATTCATAGCATACAGTTAAGGCTTTTCCATGTCTTTTCATAACTTCAGTCATTTACTCATTTGCCTGCCTGCCTTCCATCTCTCTTAACTGTCACAGTGACTGATAGTCCATTGCTATGGTTCTGTTCATCCCTTGTTGCTGCTGGTCATTTTGGGTAGGCCCATGTCTCCTGGTGTGCCAGATTTGGTTTTGGTGTAATCTTTGAGCTCACTTGGGTAAATGGCAAGGAGCTTGTTTGTTGGCTCTTCGGGTCATGTTCAGTGTTTTGAGACATTGTCAAGGCAGTCTCCAGAGTACATAAGTGAGACTGGTGCCCCACATCCTTCCCTGCACCTTGTAGTGTTTCAGAGTTTTGGATTGTAGTCAGGTTAATAAAGTGTAGAGGTGTCTTATTTTAGTTAACAGAATAAGACATTGAGCATCTTTTCACATGCTTATTTGCGATGTGAAACCATTCAGTGTTGGATTGAACCTAGAGCAGTGTACACACTAGGTAGTGCTGTATGACTTTTTTGATGTTTAGTTCTTTTGTTCATCTCTTAATTGGCTTTTATTTTGTTGTTTTAATTGTTTGTGTATTTTCAATAAATTCTTCAGAGATACATCTCTTGCCAGTATTTTCTCTAAGTGTGTGGCTTGTTTTCTCATCTATTGTTACTTTAACCTTTTATTATAGAACCATGCACAGAGAATTAAAACAGCACTTTGATTGCCCTGTATCCAGATGGAGCTCCAGCTGTTGCTAACTTATATTAGATTCAGTTTCATTTGAACCTAACAAATTATATTGCAGCGAATCCCAGCCATATCTTTTTTTAAAAATGGACAAGGTTTGCTAGCCCACTGTTAACCTTATTGCTATCACACTCACAGTCATTGCCAGTGATGCTTTATTTGTTTTTGTTTTTTGTTTTTTGTTTTTTTTGTATTTGGTTTTTTTGAGACAGGGTTTCTCTGTGTAGCCCTGGCTGTCCTGGAACTCACTCTGTAGACCAGGCTGGCCTCGAACTCAGAAATTCGCCTGCCTCTGCGTCCCAGAGTGCTGGGATTACAGGCGTGCACCACCACTGCCCGGCTGCCAGTGATGCTTTAAAGTTAGCATTTAACGTTGCAGTGCAGTGGAACTTTGCATGCTGTCTTTTTTTTTTTTTTTTAAAGATTTATTTATCTGTTATATGTAAGTACACTGTAGCTGTCTCCAGACACCAGAAGGGAGCGTCAGATCTCTTTACAGATGGTTGTGAGCCACCATGTGGGTGCTGGGATTTGAACTCAGGACCTTCAGAAAAGCAGTCGGCATGACCTTCAGAAAAGCAGTCAGGTGCTCTTATCTGCTGAGCCATCTCTCCAGCCCCTTGCATGCTGTCTTTAGCAGCATTGTTCAATTCACTTAAAAACTCAGAAAAAAATTATTTATGTGTGTGGATTGTTTGCCTGGATGTATGTCTGTGTACAGTGTACCCTCCTAGTGCCCTTGGAGGTCAAAAGAAGGTGCCAGATCCCCTGGGCCTGAGCTGTCATATATAGGAACTTGAACCGGAGTCCTCTGGGAGAGCATCCATTGCTCTTGACTGCTGAGCCAGCTCTCCCAGACCCCTCAGTTCACTGTCAATGCTCTTTGTACGGGCTTTTGTCTTGTTTTCCATTTGCACATCCATATCAAATTTGAATTAGTTTGTCTTTCCTTTGCGTGCTTTCTACTTGGTTCTTTTCATTGAGTGTGCTGCCTTGTAAGTGTGGAAAAAAATATACAGGTGTCATGATAATGGCTATGCTTTTGTTTTTTGTTTGAAATCGTTTTCAGCTTTTTGTTACTAAGTTTGATGTCTGCCTTTTTTTATGCATTATGGAATTTCTTGTGCCTGGTGGATGCATAGTAATGCTTAGCTGGTTTCTTCTATTTTTGTTCCTTTATTAATTATGGTCTGTTAAATTAATGCTTGAAGGTTAGACCAATTTTGGATTATCGAATAAACCCTACCTCATTGGCTGTTGTCTTTTTTTGTTCATCTGCTTTTCAAAATTTTTTTCTTTTTCCATGTCCATGGGTGAAACTAGTCTGTAAATTTCCTTTGATACTTGTAATGATGCCCCTGTGGGGTTTTGGCATCAAGGTTATTGTGGTCTTCTCAAATGAGTTGCTTCCTTTCTGTTCTTTATTTTGTATGTGATTGAGTTACTATATTATTTTTAGAAATTGACGATAACGTCCCCTGAAGTCATTTGAATTTTTCTTCATTTCCTTGGAAGTTTTAAATTGTTTTTTTCCTTTTTTATTATAAGATTGATATATTTTCTAGTCTTATTAGTTTTAGCTTTTATTTATAATCTTATAAATTTTTATTTTAAATTTGTTTGCATAGTGCTGATAGAACCATCCTCCTAAGTTTATATATGCTTTCTAAAGTATACTATGTTAAATTTGCAACATCATAACTTTGTTTTGTATCAGTGTCAGTAAAGCCATCTAATTATCAAGTCAGTGTAAAGATGATTTCTGTCACTCAGGTAGTCTTTTGCCCTTTTGCACTCAAACTCTCTCCATAAGTAACCCTTTCGATCGATTGATCGATCGATCGATTGAGATCGATCAATCGATCTTCACCACATATTTAGGATTACATACTGTAAACACATGTTTGAGTCGTCATTGCTTCTCTTTGCTTTCTTTTGTTCAGCATTATCTCAGTAAAGTCTGTCTTTATTGTTATTTGTTGTACTAGTTATTGTGTGTTGTGACTATAGGGCAGCTTCCGTGTTCTCTGTGGCTGAGCATTGATTTTTCTGCCTTCGTTAGGGATAATGCCGTAGTGATGTTGGTCTGTAGGCCTCTTGGCTCGTTTGCTTTTGTGAATGAGTTGATTTGGTTTGTGAATGGGCTGCTACAGGGTGTATGTGTTTAGCTCCTTCACAGCTGCGGCATCTCCTCACTTACAGAGCAGGTGTATTGATACTCTAGTGAGTATCTTTGCCAACATTTGTTTCCAGTCCTTTGAAATTTGGTCCTTTTGGTAAACATGTGTTCCAGTATGGTGTTGTTATTGTTGCTTTACTTTCAGTGATAGGGAGTGAATCAAGGGCTTTGCTCACGGTAGACAAGTGCTCTGTGGTAAAGCTACACCCCCAATCTGACAGCGATTTTGACTTACATTCTCTTAATGTTGATGATGAAGACCTGGCTTCCACGTGCCTTTTTGACTGTATCCATGTCCACAGTTGTGAAGAGCCTGGTCATGTTTTTTGTGTATTTTAAAGTGAGATTAAAGTCTTCTTACAGATTTGTAGGAATTTAAGAATATATTTCACACACATAATATATACACTGCAACTTTTTCCTGAATTTGGTTTATTTCGTCTTTAATTTTAACAAAATATAATTTACCAATGTTTTATGTGGTTAGTGTTAACTTGAGCTGTTATTTTCAAAATTAAAAATACATAATTTTATTCTTTTTGCCTTATTTCTGTTTACATCTGCTGTACGTACTTATATTAGATATTGAATAATGATTAAAGTTTGCTTTTTACAAAATGTGTCAAATTGTCTCAGCCACTGTCCTTGTGATACATTTTACAGCTTTTTCTATGCTAGCATATATGCAATTATATAATTGTAAGTAAAATTAGATAGTTTCAGTTAATATTTTGTGGATTAAATTCATTTTAGTCTTTTCATGTGGTTGTCAGTCTTCTTTTATGGCTATTTATTTTTATTACTAATATTTGAGATGGGTCTCATCTACTTCAGGCTGGCTCCAAACTCAGTTCATAGCTAAGGATGATCTTGAATTTCTGGTTGGGATTACATGTGTTTGGTTTTGTTTAGGTCTAGGGAGCAGAACGCCATCATTGCAATCAGGATCTTCTACCAACAGAGATATGAATTCACCCCTTAGCAGTTCATTGTTTAGTTATATAACATTGAAACAGAAAGGCTGTTGTACATCTTTCTGTACATCTGTGGTGATTTCTTACTATGCTTTTCTTTTTTAAGAGCCTGGGCTTTGGTATCAACCTATGGTGGCCCCGGGTTTGTATAGCTACTTCATCTTTGCTGAGTGATTAGGTCACAGTGTGCAACACACCCGGCTACCATACTTGCACTTCATATTTTGATTTATGTGGTTTGTACCTTGATCTGGAAAACTACCTTTTTACTTTTATTCCTGAGATTGTAAATTACCATTTATAAACTATTGTCTAGGGTAGAGTTGCAGAAGAAATCTCATTTTCAAGAAAGCCTCAGGGGAATGTAATGTTATAAGTGATAGTTGAGCAGACTTGCTTTTATGTTGAAATAAAATGTAAAATTTATAATTCACATAATAGGTAATATTGGATGGTCGCCATTTAGTTTCTTTTTAAATTTATTTAGCTCTGTAAGCAGAATATGATGCTTCTATAGTCTTCCCATTTATGGAAAAGTTACTGGTGTTTTGTCAAGAAGAGGTAATTTGCATACAGCTGTTATGGCGCTTGTCCTAGTCAGATTGCTGCCTCATCTGGACAGTGCTTGTCAAAGGTGGGTTCTGTTCCTGGCAGTGTTTCATGTTCTCCAAGTGTAGCATTCTGAAACTGTTTGTGAAGCAAATTTTTAAAATTTGGTTGCAGGAGAGGATGTAGTAGGAATAGAATAGTTTTCTAGTCATAAATATTACAGGCAAGTCTTGTCAAGCCAGAGCTTCACTTTAGAATAGAACGCGTCCCATGGAAGGAGCTTCAAGAAATGGTTGCTTTTACCAGGCAGAGTCTGGGTATGTAGCAGCCAGTGTTGGGGTGAGTCATAAATTTGATTTATATCCGTTATATACACTTTTAAAGCATACATTTTATTGCAGGATATGCTATGGTGGTCTTTCCTAGAGGTTGAAGTTGAGAACTGGGAACCACTTCACTTTCTGTGATTTATTTTGTTTTCTTTCATTATGGCCAGAGCCTTCTTTACTAAAAGCAGATATTAAATGGTTTCTTACTAGTGACTTACTGGAAAAGTGCTTCCTGAGAAAGTAAAGGAAATGTGATTGGCAAATGGCTGAGACATGAAAGGCTGTTACAAAACCTTTGCTGTTATTTTAATCATTAATGAGGCTGTTTGTCTTTTGAACATAAAGATGAAACAATCAATAACTAACTTCCTGCGTGTTGCAGTTAAGCCTTTTAGAGAAACTCAGCCTTTTGAATGAAAGTAGTGAGGCGGTTGAAGTAGTCAAGTCTGTCTAAAGAGCCAGTTCAGTCTAGCTTTAGGTTTCTGTTGGCCACAAGGATTCCTGGGTGTCTGCTTAGTCCTGGGAGGCCTTTGACAGGATTTAAAGTAAAACTAATTTACCTGCACCTCTGAGTCCATGAGTTAAACCAGCCGACCGGGAGTGCTTATAGCAGTTGAGGGTGACTCTTGATTAGAGTTTTCTAGTTTTCTCTTTATCTGCTTTAAAAAAATACATTTTTTCTAGTTTTCTCTTTATCTGCTTTAAAAAAATACATATTTTTTCAAGTGTATGGGTTCTTGGCCTCCATATATGTCTGTGCAGCAGGTGTGTTTGGTGCCCATAGTGGATCCCCTGGGGCTGAAGTTACAGTTAGTTGTGAAGCATTATATGGGTGCTGGAAATCGAGCCTGTCTTCTCAGGAAGAGCAGCCAGTGCTCTTAACTGGCTGAGCCAGCTCTCCAGATTCAGCACTATGCTTTTGACTTGAGCATTTGCATTTGTAAGTTTGGAGAGTTGTTAATACTTATCAAAGGTAAAGGTGGGATTAATTTGGAATTCAATTTTAAAATAGCTATTAGAAAAAAAGATTGTTAAAGCAACATATGAAGAATAATTATAAGGCATGTTTCCATTTGTTTGGTGATTGAACACAGGACATTGGACAAGAACTTGCCAACCTCCCACCCCCAAATCCAGCTCTACCCAGTAACTATTTTGTTATTAGCTCCTTCTCTGGTACTTTCATGGCTGTTTTTGCAGTATATGTAATCAGGAATAGTTCACATTTTAATTTGTATAAACATGTTCTGAATTGTTATTTACTTTTTTTTGTATGTTGTTTTTTAAGATTTGTTTTTTGTATGTGAGTACACTGTAGCTGTCTTCAGACACACCAGAAGAGGGCATCAGATCTCATTATGGATGGTTGTGAGCCACCATGTGGTTGCTGGGAATTGAACTCAGGACCTCTGGAAGGGCAGTCAGTGCTCTTAACCACTGAGGCATCTCTCCAGCCCTCTTATTTACTTTTGTTACTTTGAAGACAGTTTGGCATGTTTGAATAATTTCAGCTAGAGACAAGTTGGGAAGTTGGCAAAGCATAGCAAACTATATGTGATTCATTAAGAATAAATCTTTGTGGGGCTCCACAAAACAGGTTTGTTTGTATTTTGGCTGTATTTTACTTTTTAAAAAGACATTGTGGCTCAGGTTATTCTGGACCTCACTTTGTAACCCAAACTGGCCTTGAACCTCAAGTGATTTTTCTGCCTCAACTCTGTTCTGAGAGCTGGAATTATAGGCATGAGCCACCGTGCCCAATAAAAGTGTCTGCTTTTGAAAGGTTGCTTTGGTCATCAATATCTAAATTTAGAGGGTTTCTGTATATGAACATTTTATAAAGCTTAGGAAGTTTTCTGTTAGGTGCTGAGGAATAGATCTGGAGCCTTGAGCTTGCTGGGCAAGCACTAAGTCCCAGCAAATCCCCAGCTCTGTGGAAAACTGCTTAGTTTACAAGTTTTGTAAGCAGTAGGTAGAGTGGTATTAGGATTGGCTGTGTAACTGAGAAATGCTGTAATCTGAAACCTATAAATATTTATGCTTTCCTGTTAAGTTCATGGCTGGAAACTAAAGGACTGGAATAGGTGTTGTTGTTGTTGGTTTTTTTTTTCTTTCTTTCTTTGATCATATGATAGTTTGGCTAGCTTTCAGACTAGCAGGAAGGTTTCCAAAGAATAAAACTAATAGTTTATCACCCAGATGCTCCAGATTGTTATATTACCACAGTTTTCCTCTGTCATCCAGGACCTTAAATCTGGTTTCCAAATCTTGGTTTGTTTGCTTTTTTTTTTTTTTTTTGATAGCCTCCCTTCCTGTTTTACTACTCTTTCTTGCTCCCTCAATTTTACCAGAGCCTTTAATGCCTTTAACTAGTAGCCAAAGATGGAATTGCACCCTAGGCCAGGTGTAGTGTGGTTCTTGAGTGGGAAGGATAAAGGAAACTTTATAACTGAGATATTTAAGTCATCTGTTGATTTTTGTTGATTTAAAAAAAAAAAATCTCTGTTCAGAGACCATCATAGGATGAATCATGATTAAACCTAACTAGATAGGCTAGATAAAAGCTTTTTAAAATTTGCAACTCATCAGAGATGTACTTTAAAAATTTGCTTTCCCCGGGCAGTGGTGGTGCATGCCTGTAATCCCAGCACTCTGGGAGGCAGAGGCAGGCAGATTTCTGAGTTCAAGGCCAGCCTGGTCTACAGAGTGAGTTCCAGGACAGCCAGGGCTATTACAGAGAAACCCTGTCTCTAAAAAATCAAAAATTGCTTTCTATACATGATTTGGGGGTCTACACTCTCATCTTGTACATTGCTACAAGCTGTTACCAAACAGTAGCCCCTTTGTGAGGTGTGCTAGTTTTGTTTTGTAGATATTCCCACAGGGCTCTATGAGGAAATTCGAAAATAAAGAAATAGATTAACTTAAAAAAAAAAAAGAAAGGAAAAAGAAAAAGTCAAAACCAACCTATCGGCCCACTTGGAAGGGAGTAAACAGCTACAGGCTACAGTTTTTGCTTTCCTGGAATGCCAGATTTTAGCTCAGAGCAAATTCTTCAGGAGAGCAATAAACCCTTGAAAATTGCTTTATAATGGAAATGCTGACAGACCATTAACTATAGTGGTGCAAATGCACTGCTCTGACACACTCAGGGCTGTCCCAAGTTGCTAAATACAGCATAGTATGTTGGGCAGTGTCCATTCTGTGGAAGCCTCTGTGGGTCTGTGTAGTTTGTCATGGTATGTATGCCACCTAATTATTAATGGGGACACTCAAACAGATCACCTTTGAAATGCAGGAGGAATATCAGTTTAGAAAGGAAGAGAGTCGTTTAAGCTCTGCTGATACGGAGAGCTCATTTTATATTTGCCACATTGGAAAGGGCCCAGGGTAAATTTAACATGATGCATTTAATCACCATTCCAATTACAGTGCTACTGAAGCAGATCAATGTTTTCTTACTACCAATTCATTGGAACTTCTAGGTCATAAAGTATCATTATTAGGCATATTGGAAAGTCTCAGCCCAGTGGAAATGGGGATTCTGGGATTTTCCAATTGCTTTGAAATAATAATAGAGGCTGCCTGGATGTACATTTTCTCCATGTGAAATGAAAACTGGAATTTAAAGGGATTGCTATGACAAAGTAAGAGTCCTATAATGCCCCAGGGAAGGATGAGGCAGTCTTCCTGTCTGAAAGTGAGATAGGGCAGTGGTGAAGAGGTGGGTTCTTCCATAGCAGCCCACTGAGTGGCTGCTGTCCTGGCTAACGAGCGTGGAATGGGTCTCCTCACCAGGTTCACAGAGTTTGAGTCTTAGCCATTTTGCGGTTTTCTTAGGTTTGTTGATTGGAAACTGTTTCCTTCTGGTTTGTCGGGCATCATCCTCCATGTTATGTAGAGTTCATGATGTGTATTTGTGTTTTATACACATGGACAACTACCTGGTCTTGATTCATAGAAACCTGTTCAAATGTAGAGTTGTACAGTGTGACTAATTAATGCAAACACTCAACCATATTTTGGTTTCAGTTAAGTTCTGAAAGGGTACATAATCTGATGTACCTTTTATATTATTGTATATTATTATATTGGATTCCTATGCTTCAGTTGCTAATTGATTGGGGTTTATTCTTTTGTTTTTATTTCTTGAATACCAGTCATAGTTTGCATAGTGTCTTGTGGACCTATAGTTGGTAATTAAAACAACAGACCACTCCTTTCTTAAGATGCTTCTGTGCAATAGATCTTTCCTACTCCCGTTTTTTTTGATGGACTTGGGAATGAGTGGTGCCAGTTATCTTGGATCTTTTGGTTCTCTGAAGTGGTAACGAGAGCAGTAAGTTAGTGTCTTTGAGGAAGGAAGTAATGTTCTATGCCATTTCCTGATGGTGTATTTTCTCTATTTTCTTTTTAGGTAGCTTGTTCATAGAGTTCTGTTTCTATAAAGGTATTCTTAGAAGCGGTTTAATTTATTCCCTTTTTATATTTGAGTTAATCTTGAAAAATACTAGGATTTGAATCCCAGCTCTCCCTCTGATTTCTTCATTGTTTGTGTCCCTGGCCCTGCCCTGCCCACTGCACAGACTGCAGACTACAGACCTTGCAGAACCTCCCTCCTTGTAACAGGAGCAGCTGCACAGGGAACGTTCAGTGTTGTAGCATACCTGGTGTTCTGTGGTTTGGATGAAAGCCGTAGGGTCCCCAGTCAAAGGTGCTCACCACCACGCCTGGCAACCTGAGTTTGATCCCTGGAACCCATTTGGTAGAAGGGATAGCTGACTCTTTGAAGTTATCTTCTGACCTCACCCTTCATATACCATGGCATTCTTCAAAAAAATATGTAAATATTTTTTACAGGAAATTGAAAAAAATAATTAAGTTTAAGTACGCTAAAATTCTTTAAACTTTTAAATTTGTGACATAACAGAGTGTAAAATGTATCCTTTTAACCATTTAAAAACAATGCAGTGTTGTTTTAAGGGCATAGAGTTTTATTTATAAAGAAAGCCCTTCTCCAATGAGTAGCCACTTCCCCTCTTTAGTCCCTCCCTTTATGCCCCAGGACCTCCAATCTGCCTTCTGCTTATATGAATTAGTTGTGTGAATCAGTTACAAGAGGTGAAATTTTACTGTTTGTTTGCGTTGCTGGGATTGCTGTTAGGCCAAGTGCTCTGTTATCAAACTATTAACCAGCTCATGATTTTATTTCGCTTAATGTTTAAGGTTTCTTATGTTATATGTTTCATTGCTCTATTACTTAATTTTTGTGTGTGTCTTAAATAATACTCATATGGCTATAGATTTAAAGCTTATTTTCTGAGTGTTTTGCCTGCATGTATGTCTGCACCACATGGGTGCCTGGTGCCCACAGAGGTTTAAAAGGGGCTTCAGATCCCCTGGAACTGGAACTATAGTGGATTGTGTGCTGCCATGTAATATAAATGCCAGGTATTGAACCTGGGCCCTCTGGATCCAATGGTCTTACCCTGAGAGTCATTTCTCCAGGTTTTGTATGGTTATTGATCTGTTTGTGTGTTTCTCAGTGGTTGGGCAGTTTGGTTCCTTTGCTGTCTGGCTGTGTCAGTAGGGCTGCCGCTCCCCTGCACATACCATGTGCATTCATTCATGTGAACTCGTGCTGCCAGTTCCCTTCATTAGACACAGGAGCACAGATGCTGGCTTTGTGGTGACCCCCCACCATATTTCTCACAGTAGCCGCACCATTGAGTCCACTAACAGTGTACAGGGCTTTCAGTGCATCTCCTCACCCGGCCAGCACTTTGGAGTGTCAGCTTTTTACTTTTTACTATGGGTGTGAAGTTTGTTTCATTGTTCCTTGGGTTTATATTTTGCTTCTGGTTTGCTAATGACACCTGGCATCTCCACCCACCCCCAACCCCTTCTGAGACAAGGTTTCCCTGTGTAGCCTTAGCTGCTCTGGAATTCACACTCTAGACCAGGCTGGTCAGGAACTCAGAGATCTGCCTCTGCGTCTCAAGTGCTGGCATCAAAAGTGTGCGCTGCTGCTGTGGCTGCATGCTGCCATCACCGTGGCCCAGCAACATTGGCATCTCTTATGTGATCTTTGCCTTTTGGCTGTGTACATGCCTTCTTTTGGAGAAATGTTTGTCAGTGTCCTTTGTCTAGTATTTATTTGGGTTGTTCATCTTTTTATCTTTTAATAATGAAAATTAGATGTACTTTGAAGGCCTATTTTGAAATATAAAATTAGATTTTTAAATGTGGAAGGGATTGTGGTTTGTTTTTCAAATGAAATTATATTGAAATTTTCATTTTTACCTATTTTCATAGATGTGTAACTCACCTTAGTTTTATAGGTTAGCCCCCTGCCTTGTCTTTTTAGTCAGTCCAGCAGATAATTAATTGAATGCACTCACTTTTCAGGTCATGGTGTTTCTCTCTTCAGACCATAGATTTGTTCCATTTCCAGTTTAACAGCTTTATTGAATGTAAAATACATGCCATAAAAGCTACTTGTTGTTGCTGTACAGTTGAGTGAATTTTGCTAATTTATAAAGTTCCATGCCCACGATTTTAGTAAATTTTCAGGACATTTCCTTTACTCTGGAAAATTCCTTCAGGCCTGTTGACTTTACAATTCCTTTGTCTCTCCTGCCCACACCCCATGATTTATTGTGTTGATTGCCTTTAAGGAACATTCCACACAGTGCTTCTTCATTCTTTGGATAATGTGACATAATCTGTGTCCTCTTACCAGTTGATGGACAGGCTGTTGTATGTGAATTTATGGGCTTTTTTATTTTGTACTTTTTTGGAAGGACCACAGAGATAAGTTTGTATAAGGAATGTCTGTGGCCTTTGTTCTTTGATGGCCCACTGATTAACATTTATCATCCACACTTGTCTATTAAAGTAAATTTACCTCTTTATAGCTCTCTAGATACATTTCCACTGGTGTGAATATCCTAAGCACTAGGTCACATAACCCCTGTCTTGTCGTCACACTTAGGAATTGGGCAGTGATTTCACAGTGCTGACTGTTGGATAGTCTGTATTGAGATTGCCCAGGTGTCCTGCAGGGAAGTCCTTTCATAGCTCAGGCCTCCCCTCTCCGCAGGTCAGGATCCTAGAGCTACCTGGTGACTTTACACTTGGTACTAACACCCCAGTTCTTCCCTTGTAGCTAGTGCATTCCTTGCCTCTGTTTTTCTCTGCAGTGAGGCTGGCTAGTTAGTGTTCACTCTGGACCTGGCTCCCTTGCTATGTCTGGATCTCTTCAGTTTCTTTTTTCTTTTCTTGTAAGACACTTAGTATTAAGGTGAGGTTACATAGTATTTAAAGCTGTGCATACATACTATTTAAACTAGTTCATTTAAAGCCATGCTTAATTTTATTCACTGTAGCAAAGAGCTAGGATCCACCTAGATGTCCGTCAACAGATGAATGGATGATGAACATTTGAGGTGTGTGTGCATATTTGTGTGCTTGTGTGCGCACTTAATGAAATACTGTTGAGCTCTAAAGAAAAGTGCAGCCAGAGTTTGCATGAAAATGGACTAGAATATATAATAATAAGCAAGGTCACACAATCTCAGAAAAAGAACTGATTGTTTTCCTTATTTGGAACCTAGTCAGTATATATGTAAGCAGTATACATGTGGGTATAATATAACACGTTGAAAAGAAAGCAAGAATTATCCTTAAATATTAGGTGATGAGGAGGGACTGAATGCAGGTAATGAATGTGATCATGAGTAAGGATATAATGTCAGTTATTCTAATTTTTGACTGTCCTGGTTTTTTTTGTTCTTGATTGTGGATAGATGCATATACATTCAATAGTAAAAGTGGAAAATCCAGTGAGAAAATTCACAGCTTCAACATGTCTATTCTGTCTTAAAGTTTATTGAGATGTGTAGACTTTGGGTCTGGTTAATTTTGTTGTGTGATTCTCAAGCTTTTAATAATAAACTTAATTAAAAAAATTAGTGGTTGAATGAACAAAGTGAAAGTATGACATAAAAATAATGTATTTAAAAATTATTTTAGTACATTTGTACATTACTGCCTTTGTATTTTGAATGAGAGTGAATATAATGCCAGGTCATTTCCTTATTTGTGTAGCAGAGTTTGAGCAAATAAAAGTGTTGAGGGCTGCATTGTGAAGGTATAAATTTTAGTTTGTATTTGTTTGGTATGTGATGTATATGATAAAACTTCTGACCATATGGTGTCTTATTTCAGTAATGTCTTATCTAATTGTGTCCATTGCTTAAAATAGTTTTGTACTGTGGCAGTATAGAATACCTTAAAAAAGCTGCCTGTACCAGTGAGGTGGCTCAGCTGAAAGGCACAGCAACCTGACTGACAGCTAGAACCCTGGGGAGCAGCCACTCCCGCAGGTTGTCTTCACTGCTAAATAAATAAATGTGACTTCAGGACACCTTCCTAAAGTGTATACTTGAAAAACTGAATTCCTTTCCTTAGACTTCCTGATAAATATGCTGCACGAACGCAGTTGTGTGTGAAGCAACTTTGAAACTTGTGGCCAAAGCCATGAGTTAGGGAAACACCAGAAAATTAACTGCTGGACATTTCACAGAGCAGTTGAGAGCCCAGGCAGAAATTATAGAAATGTGTAGATATTTGGAATAGAAAATCAGCTGACAAAGGCTGTGTTTCAGAGGAAGATAGGTGGGGTGGGAATGTGGCTGGTTGCTAGGGACTCTAGCATTTTGGGAGAGGAAACATTTCTTTCTAGATTATGTAATCTTGAGGACTTTGGGAATAAAAATTAGAGAAGGAATTCTCTGCACCATAAGAAGGTTCAGAGAAAAAGGTCTTGGAGAAAAAGAGGCTAGGAGAAAGGGAAGATGGTTAGACAAGTAGCCCTTCCCCTTTGCCTCCTCTCTGGAATGAGAGGTCATGTTAGAGCACAGACGTGGCAGGGCTATAATTCTGAAAGCAAGACTGTCAGCCACAGATTCCCTCTCTGGTGACTCCTCGGCTTGCTGCTCTGTCACCTGCATTCAGAGAGGAGTTACTGTGCCACCATATATGAAAGTGTGCAAGGGAATTGCTTCAGAGGTTGCTTTTGAGTACAGTATCACATTCAACAGAATGAGAGAGAAATCCATAGAACCTACTCTGAAAATCCAACTTTCTTGACAGTAACTAATTTCTTACTTAATGACCAATTAATGACAAACCAAATTGGTTCCCTGTTTTGGTTTGTGGTTTCATTTTGCCTGTCTCTCTGCATCTCTGAATCTGCACTGCACAGTGCTGATGAACTGTGCATAGAATCCTGGAATGTTACACCTAAGTCTGTAAAGGGGGAATGTGTTATGTCAATGATGTTTGTAATTACTATGGAGTTACTTACTTTGCCCTTGTGGTTGGCGTGCGCCAGTATAGGAAAGGCATGACAGAAGTCTCTCTTTCTAATTCATGATGAGACTGATAGGTAATTGAAAAAATGCGTTAACACATGGAATCCCAAGTGTAACTTGGCTGCCTTAGGATAAATGTGAGTGGATGTGATCTTTGTGTCTTTCAGTGAAGCCTCAGACCTTTCTTGGACCTGTCTGTCACCCGACTTTAGAGCCACATACTTACTTTTACACAGGACATGTACATACCTCATCACTTATGTGTGTAGTTAGCCTGTGTAGTTAGCATAGAGGGAACATGGGCTTCAACACACAGCAAAACCTTAACTATCCCTTTTACTTGCAATTAAACCTCCACAAACACTCATCCTGGAGCACAAACGCTGGAGCACTCTCCCCTTTAAATGAGGATATAGTAATAAGGGTCACTAACTGTGGATGCCTTAAACACATTCTAGGTAGCAGGAGTGAGGAGATGGATTTCTATTAGCCTGCTACTTAATTTTATTTTAATGTTCTTGCTGGCCATTTAAAAATTTTTATTTATTTATTTGAGACAAGGCTATGTAGACCTGGTTGGCCTCTGAGATAGAGATCCTTCTGCGTCTGCTTTTGAAGCACTGGGATTAGAGGTATGTGCCTCCAGGTCTGCCACCAGGTTGAGGCATTTCCTCTCATCCTTTCTCCAGTTTTCTGTCAGACTTCTTTTGCTCTTTAAACGTTTAGAATGTCAGCTTCATAGTAGATGGGGTTAGAAAACGTTTCTACCCATTTCATTGGTTGCTCTGTTACTCTTGATCATTTGCTTGACTGTGCATAATTTTTCTAGAATTTTAATGATTTATCCCGTAGTCATCTCTCTATGCTTAATTTGAATTAGTTTTTTAAAATGAGCAGGGTTAGCATTGCTGCGTTTTAGAACTAATCCCTCATGTTAGCAAATGTGTCATTTCCTTTGCGATGTTCCTTTAAAAGAAAACTTTGCAACCATCATCTAAGTGATTTGGAATGAAGAGCATCAGCTTCAGCACCCAGCAGCTGTTGAGAGACTCCTGTCACTCCCAGCTAGCATGCATGTATTTTAACTGGCTTTTTTCTTATTTGCCTGAGTGAGCTGGACTGGTGAGTTAGTAGAGCTATCTCCTGCTTCCTGTCTGTTGTAGTAGGAGTTCAGCCTGATAGTAACTGAGTGCAGTTTTAGGTGGCAGGCAGTTTGGTAGCAAGCTTATTATTATTATTATTATTTAGTCTTTAGTCATCTAACCTCATGTCTGAGGTAACTGAAATTATATTTAGAGTGAGCCCATTCCACCGTGCCTTCTCTCCTTCCATCTCCCGTCTTCTTCCTCCTCTCTCTGTTTTCATCTCGGGGTGTTAAAGGATTGAACCTGGAGCTGTGATTAGTCAGTGCCTGCCCTGCCTTGTAACAAAGAAACCCCAGCAAGTAGTTGCATTGGTTCCTGGCAGCACTTTTGAGGCTGAGACAAGAGGAATGCCACAAATTTGAGGTCAGCTTGCACTATACAGTAAGTTTTGTCTCAAGAAATCAAGCTGGAACTGAACCAGATCAAACAGAAACAAAGCCAGAAATAAATCTCTTTGTAGAATCTAGATATTTTTGGTTTTAGACCCATTTCTAGCCTAAAAAAGTTACTACCAGAGTACTGGAAGAGCTTGGCATGTTAATTTTTCACCTTTTCTAGGGTTGCCTTTTATTGGTGACCGTGAAGAACAGCTGCTGAGGAGATGCATAGGGGGACAGATTACTTATCACTATATTTACACTTAACATTTTTGGGTAGGGCTTAGCATTGTCGTGTGTGTGCATTTTGGTCTTCATAAAAACATAAATTAGAGATTTCTAGAATTTAGGCTAATTAGAAAATGTTATTTTAATTTCTCAGCAATTAATTATCTTGTTTATTTTGTTTTGATTTTTGGAGACAGGATTTCTCCATGTAGCCCAGGCTACCCTGGAACTCTCTATAGACCAGGCTGTCCTTGAACTCAGAGATCTACCTGCTTCTGCCTTCTGGGTGCTGGGGTTAAAGGTGTGTGCCACCACCGCTGGGCCTTAGAAGTCTTTTTTTCAGTGTTAGTGTTTCAATCCTGCTATGACTACCACAGTTGACTGGGATGTATAATCATTGAGGCTAAAGGAAAAACAAAAAGACAAAGCTACACCAGACAAACTGTGAGGATGTCATCGAATTGACACTTCACTGCAGTAATGCCTGGCTGCTTGTTTGCACAGTGTGGCAATACTTAACCAGGAAGGTTCCTTTGGGGGCTGCAGGAGCTGCTCTCCTAGTTATCATTTCTGTAGCGTTCCTAGATACCATCTTAAAGTTGCCGCTGCTTTGCTGACAACTCTCCATGTTCTATCCTAAGAACCAGAGTGCTTTCCTCTTGTCCGCACCATAGGAACTACCAGTTTCAGCAAACTGTCCCTCCTTACTTGATAGTTTTGTTGCTGTTGCTCGTTTTGATTTCTAAAATCACTGTCTCTTAGCACCACCATGGTGCCATTTCCTGCTTCACGATAGACAGTTTCTCCTGTACTTGCTTCCATACCCTGTTCTCCCACCTTGGTGTTCATGGTCTCCACATTGGCCTCCAGTCCTGTGTTAACCAGGACTACAGCTGTAGGTGTCACCACCTCCTTCTCTTTAACTGCCTCTGGCCCATCACCTCCACGACAGTCTCCCTGTTATCATAGCTTCTACCATGGTCGAACTTCCTTAACCTCTAAATTTCTCTCATAACTCAGAACGTTGCCATATCCACTCCTATGAGCTCTTTGTGATGCAGTGACTGCACATCTTGTTGAGAAGGGCCCTTTCATTCCACAGTCAGGCCTGGTAACAAATAGTGTGACATTTCTAAGTTGTGCATGGTGGTGCATGCCTTTGATCCCAGCACTTGGGAGGCAGAGACAGGAGGATCTCTTGAGTTTGAGGCCAGCCTGGTCTACAGAGGGAGTTCCAGGAAACCCAGGGCTACACAGAAAATCCTGTTTTGAATAAACAACTACAAAAATAGTGTAATACTTGTAAATGAAACCTTTTCAGCTGAGTGGTGATCATCAGAAATTGTGAAAGGCGGACCCTTTCTTTTTCTTTCTCTTTTCAGTTTGCTTTCCAGTCTTGTCATACTTTTCAAAGTAGTCTCAAATTTCTTTCTCTGTCTTCTTTTAATACTACCAATGAAAGTCTTTAGGCAGCCACCAAGTGTCACAGAATCTTCTCTAGAAACAGTGCTCTTTGGTTCCGCTGCACCTTGTCAGCTTGGTGTGGTTGAGTGTAGACTGTGTGTCCACCTACAAGCTAACGACCAGAGCTGCTTGACGGTTTCCATTAGGGTGTGTGTACCTGCGCGTGATGTGCCGAGGCTGAGGTCAGGAGTGGATAAGGTCATGCGAATGTCGGCACTGGATGACTTCTACTGTTCTCCGCCTTATTTATTTATTTATTTATTTATTTAGGATTTATTTTTACACGCATGAATGTTTTGCCTGTATCTGTACCTTGTATGTGTTTGGTGCCTGTGGTCAGAGGAGGGTGTTGGATACCTAGAACTGGGTTCTGGGAACTGGACTCGGGTTCTCTACATGAGCTACGATTCTCCATGTCTTTCCCTTCACCTTTGAGCCCAGGTCTCCTAGTGAACTTGGAACTCTTGCTGTAGCTAGAGCTTCTGGGATCTGCCTCCCCTCCAGCCTCCATGCTGGAGTCAGGAATGTGTGAGATGTGTACCATCAGCCCTTTTTCTATGGATGCTCTTCTCTTAAACCTATGTCCCCAGAAACCACAGAAAGGCTGGGCGGGCAGCTTGTCTGAAAGCCTAGCTCTCAGAAGGCAGAGCTACAGAAATCCTGAGGCAAGAGCAGCTAGACTTACTGCGTCATCAAGCACCAGATTGAATGCTGTCAGTACTGAACTGAGAACCAGAGAGCAGGTTTTTACCGTACTCAGTAAAATACAGGCAGAGCGATGGAGGACATCATCAGCCTCTGGCATCTGCATGCACACACATGCACATAGACCCACCCACATGGACATATGCACACACAGTGCACCTGGATGCACATTTAAACACACATAATGCACATGCACAGAACCCCTACTCCCATTTATACATCATGAATATAACAAACACCACCATTCCTATTCTCTAATTTCAAAGTTCACATGACCAGTAATCAACTTCTTCACCTGCCTGGGTTCCTTTGAATCCTGACACTTCCCCCACGCTGGTATTGGTGGACGTGATGGTTGGTTGGAATTGGGCTGGGGCTTGGAAGAACGGGAGAGCAGTTTTACCTTCATGTTGAGATTTTTTTCCCCATTGTTGAAAAATTAATGTCCAAAAAATTAATCTCAAAAATCCATTTCAGATTAATATCACTAAAATTGTATTTGTTTTTTAATTAGAGGAAAACACATCATTAAAAAGTAATCATTTTTCCATAACGCAAAGATTTAACAATAAGAATACTCAGTATTGGTGAGAATATATTGAAAGAATTATGTAACCCTTATCAAAAAAGTAACTTTACAGTACATACCAAATTCATACTTTTTCTCTAGGAGACAATTTTAAAGAAAAATCAATCAGACACAGATTCGTTATCAGAGATTTATGTCCAAAAATGTCCACTGTGACAGTATTTATAATAGAAAAATAGCTGGGAAAAATAATGCATGCAATAATAGTGCAACTAAATCTAGTGTGCAAACACAGTAGATTGGGAGTATATAATGTTGCTAGCCTAGGACAGCATTACAGACCCACAAGAGAAGTGAGTCAGAAATAGTAAGTATACGTGGAAAATGAAGTATTTGTTATATTTGAAAGTGTGGACCCATGGTATGAGCCTATCACATGACTTAGTGTTAAATGCACTAGATTCTGAGTTATACCTGTCTACCCGCCAAAAAGAGGCAAGTTTACTCCATGTTAGCGGAATGACATAAGGTAGAATTATTAACTGTATTTAGTTTTTATTTATATATTTTCCCTCTTCATCAGTTTGTATAAAGAACTATACATTTGTAAAACAAGTAAAAAACAATTTTATCAAAACAGTAACAGTGTTAATTAACTTGGCTTTAAGCCTCTGTCCTGTTACAAATTTACTCCTGTAAATTGTTTTTTGACCTCCACACTCATGCCATGGCCTGTATGAAATAAAATAGAAAACAAACAGAGTGACCAAGAGGATTGCTACTCTTACGGTAATTAGCTTCCTAATGGTAAAAGATCAGCAACAAGCCAGATGAGGCAACATTAAGGCTGTAATTAAAAAATTTGGGAAGTTAGAAGTATGATCAAGACTTTCAAGGTCATCTTCAGTTACATAGCAAGTTTGAGGCCAGCCTGGGCTTCATGCTCCCCTGTCTCAAAACAAACAAACAAACAAACAAACAAACAAACAAACAAAGGCAAAAAGACAGGTGCTGAGATATACTTTGATATGTTGTGAGAGAAAAGAAATGAAACTGAAGTAGCTATTGCAAAACTACTGAGAGATCTGAACTAGATAGGACCAGAGTGACTGACCGCTTCACAGTGACTTGTGACACAGGGAACAGCATGGGAAAGGCACATTCTGGGACCAGTAGAAAGGCCAGTATAGTTCTAGTATGGTGAGTGGAGGTGAAAATAGCAAGAGAGGAGGTAGGCGGAGCCAGACCACAAGGACAGCAGGCTGTCAAAACAAGCTTATACTAATGGCAGATGGTTGGGTGACATTAAGAAAATTATCATAACCTACTTATTGTAAAAAGATGGCCTCAGTTGCTGGCTGGAAAATCATTGTAAGGAGACAGTAGGCAATGACAAGTCACTTAGAGTGGCAAGAATTAGTGGTGTCCAGAGGGGTCGAGGGACAGAGCTTTGAAACAAGTACAGTTGCAAGTGGAGCTGGTGGTCTTAAGTATCCAGGAAGCATCAGGAGAGAGGGCAGTTAAAGCGCCACCTGAGATTTGGATCTGAGACTGGGAAGAAGTGTTGCTATTTATAAAGGTGGCCAAGAGGGTCAGCCAACTCTGGGTTAGCTCTCTCTGGGTTAGCGAGAGATCTGATTTGGCCCATTGAATAAACTATCTGAAGAGAGATCAGGGAGACTGAGTGAACTGGGCTGATTTTTCCACCTCACCCAGTTTCTTTCCTCATCAGTTTTGTCAAACAAGATTTTAAAACTGCTGTACATGGAGCTGTGTTGCCACCAGCTCTCTGCAGGCTTCCCGTGACTCCATAGACCTGGGGGAGCTGGCTCTTTAGATACTGCATGAAGAAGAGATAACAAACACCAGGCAGGGACTTGCTTCTCTGGGAGAAGTTAGGGCTAACAGAAGGCTGCCTCGGTCTCAGTTAGCAGGCTTGACTGGCAGTCTAAGCTTGTGTAGGTGGAGGCCAGAGTTTACTGTACTTTATCAGAGAGCAGCAGACTTGACCTTCATAGTCCACATCTCTAGTTGTGAGATCATTCTTTTGAACTGTCAATGTGCTATCAAGGAGTTAGATGAGAATCATTTATTTAGTTTTGTAATCTTTGACATAGATATTAAGAAATACTTCCTGTGGGAGATCCCCCGCCCCGTCCCCTCATTTTAAGTTGTGGTTGTTTTTGTGATAGGACAAAATCTTGCTATGTAGCACATTGACATCAAAATTGTGATCCCCCTATATCAGCCTCCTTTTCCCAAGTGGTGAGATGATTGTGTGTGTCACCACACTCAGATCCGAGGCCTAAATTACACAATTTAATAAAAAGGACTGAAGAAAATTGTTTTGTCCTATTTGTTGGGGCAAATTTTGTCAAAGGCTTAGATGTTGGGAGGAAAGTTGCCGAGAATGAAGCTGCAAATAGGCCAGCTTGCCCTGTGGAGAGCGTTCTTGGAGATCTTTGGGGGGAGCTCTAAGGATAAGCTGGCTTGGAGCGTGGTGAGTTGAGAGGCAGAGTCACATCTGGCTGATATGTGGGTCTTTAGCCCCTGGCTGACTTGTGGTGCCAGGGACTGGCTGGGAAGGAGGAGGATGGCTTTAGAGTTTGCTCAGATGGGTCAGATAAGGAATCACCTGCAGTTGTCTAGGTGTGGATCTTAGGAAAGCTGTTCACAGGTCAAATGGGAATGAGAGTGTATGCTGGGCTAGTTAAGACCCCCTCAGTTTAAGAATACCTTGGAGGAGATGGGGCAGCATTTCCTTAATAGTCATACTTGTAGTCCTGTTGTTGAGGGTTTCCTCGTTATAAAGACACAAAATGTGAATTTTTTAAAAAGTGAAGTAAGGAATATGGTAATGCTCATGTTGGGCAGCCTGGAATGATTATTAAGAATGTATGTTAAATGCCCATTCAAGTCAGTGAATTACAGCTGTTATTAACAGATGAAAGTAATGAAAAAATAATTTGATTGAGCTCAGCTGAAGGAAGGATGTTAAATCACAAGGTCATAATATGACCAGCATGCGAGATACAGCTAGAATGAGAGGGAGGAGCAGGAGGAGGAGGAGGAGGAGGAGGAGGAGGAGGAGCAGGAACAGGAGGAGGAGGAGATAAAGGCTGTAGGAGCTGGGGCAAGCATAAAGCCCGTGTTCAGGCATTTCTGTTGTTCACAGAGTGACTGTGTGCCTCCTGGGCCACTACAGCACTCCTAAACTTACTGTTCCCCAGCTGTTAACTGCAGCAAATAAAACAAGACATTGGCTCATGCAAAGGTAAAACATAAAAACCCATGCAACTTACTTTAGTTTTGTTTGCTTTTGTTTTGTTGGGGGTTGGGATAGACAGACAGCTGGCCAGACTTGTTCTTAGCTTATTGGATCAGTTGTCTGGCCAGCAAATTCTTTGCTTGCATTTAATTTTTTGTTTTGATTAGAATGATACAGAATTTTTAGCTCTTCTTTCTTTCTTTTCTTTCTTTTCTTTTTTTTTCTTTTTTTCTTTTTTTTTGCCCCAGGTCCAGCAAGACTATGAATCTCTGTTCCAAATGCTTTGCTGGTAAGTGCAGAAAAGGGTTTGGGTGTTTTCTGTTTGCCCCCCCCCCCAACAATTTATTTATTTTTTTCTTTTTGGTTATTTTAAGATTAAATTATTTGGCTCTCCTTTGGATTTTGCATGGGGCTTTGTGAAAGCAGATTCTCTTCACTGGGCGCTTCATATATTTGCTTAAGATTTCTAAACTTGTCTCTCTGAGGGAAATGGAATTTCCTTTGTACTTGCATCAAATTCAATTTGTTAAGCTCTTGGGGTAGAGGAATTATAAAAAAATGTCTGGTTTAGTAGGGTCGTGTATATTAATCTCTGATCTTGATTTAAATGATTAATGGTAAATGTTGCTTTACCAATGAGAATGCCACAGGAAGACTGTTTTCATGTTGGAGTCAGGAAGCGGGTCATGCTGAGTTAGTCCCTTCTAATCAGACCCTTCCTTGAACCATCTGGGGTAAGTCACTTCATCTTTTTGGACTTTAGAGCCATCGTTTGTAAACACAGGGCTGGACATGGTGCTTGCCCAGAACTCTCACCGTCCCGCACACCAATTGACTCCTTGAATTATGACTCCTTCCGGGACTTAAAATCCTTAATTAATTAATTAATTTAATTAATTTAATTAAAAGGAAGTTTATAGCCAGTGATCTTCTGTACCTCAGTTCACCTTACTGATTAGATATGTTTAGTTTCTCTTTTTAATTTATCAAAGGTAAGCAAAGCTGGATGTTATGTAGAGTGTTGCAGACCGATTTTAGTGATGCACTGCTGGAATAGACAGTACGTATAACAGACACTGAACTCAAGTACAGACTGCACAGTGCTGGGACCTTTACAGGACAAGATCAAGAGTGGGGGGGACAGTTGACAAAGCAAAGGTTTTGTAGAGATGCAGAAATAAAGTAGAGTATAAGCTAAACATTAACAAAAGCTAAACATTTGTAAAGCTAAACATTAACAAAACTAAAATATGCTGATACGCCAACTCTGTGTGAGCTGCTGATGAACAAAGTTAGGGTTCTGGCTTTCCTGCAGAGTCTGGGAATAGACTTGGAAATTACACTACAAAGCATGGTTTCCAGGTTATTAAGAAAGACTTCTTGAATGTTGTGAGAGGAGATACTCATATATATCAAAGGGACATAGAAAACTTCACACTTCTCAGTTCATTTTAGTAATTGCTCTGAGAGTGATTAGGATGTGCCTTTGAGTGTTGACTCGGAACAGTGCATGCTTTTTTTTTTTTGGTAGCTGTTAGATTTGATGAGGCAAAGTCAAGGGTGGGGGATTGTGTATGGGTAATTCTAAGGATGCAAACTTTTTACTTAGAAGGCTGTGTCTAAGTCTTTTTATATTGGGGTGTGTCTATTACAGTCAGGAAGGAGGCTCAGAGGAGTCCAATCAAAGAGATTTTCTGTTGTTAATTTCTGTCTTGTATTCTTTATGCTATTTGGACAAAGAGAGAATCATCCTGCACATTTTAAAACTTGATATTTGCACCTAAACTAGAGGATAGGTAGAAATTGTGTGTGCACATATTGTAGGGGTAGGAAAACTGTGAGTTTGCATCTATCCAAAGTTAACAATTTGTCAAATACTTGAGGTTTATTAAAGAAATGCATAATTGTTAAATTTGAGCTTTGTCCGATTTTAAACTCATCATGATCTGTGGAGTGCTGAATTGTTTTGATAGGTGTAATTACACAGGTAAAGAAATATTTCTCATGAGTGAGAACTTGAGTAGGACTGATGAATATAGCAGTCACCATAGATTGTAGCTGTGTCCTCAGAGTGATCTTATTAGTGATCTTCCCTTGGGAAGGCCAGATACCTTTGAATAAGGTGGATCACATAAAATACTTAGGAAGAACGTCCTCAAATTACTGGATGAATATAATATTTAAAAAAGTTATCAACAGTCAGTTGTGGACTTCATGTTTAAGTTTGTTACAGTTTTACTTTGGTTATAGTTTTTTGTTGCTGCTCTTTTATGTCCATGCTCTTTGTGTAAGTTTCCTTTAAAAACTCTTAGGAGAGCAGGGGTATAGCTCAGCTGATAGAACCTTTTTACTGTGCATGAAGCACTGGGTTCAACCCCCAGTAAACCAGATAAACTGGACGTGGTGGTGCTTACTAGCACTTGGGATGTGGAGGTAGAAGACTCAGAAGTTCAAAGTCATCCTTGACTGCCTACTAAATTTGAGTGCATGAAACTCTCCTTAAAAACAAACCCAAAAGATTATTTTCAAGTTTTAAAGCCTCCCCCTCCCCCTCCCCCTCTCCCCCTCCCCTCCTCTCCTCTTCTTTCTCTTCTTCCTCCCTCCTCCTCCCTCCCCCTCCCCTCCTCTTCTTTCTCTTCTTCCTCCCTCCTCCTCCCTCCCCCTCCCCTCCCCCTTCTCTTCTTCCTCCTCTTCCTGCTTCTCCTCCTCCTTCCTCTTCCTCTTTCTCCTCTTCTTCCTTCTGTTGTCACAGCAAGCATATGGGATGAGTGGATTCTGCCTATGCATGCAGCAGTGATATTCTTTAAAAAGTAAAATATCATTAACTTTAAAAAATACATTTATTTATTGTTTGGTTATGAAGATAGAAGATCATAGCAAATATATTATTGAGGTGAGATTGTATAAACCAACATGAGGACTGCTTTGGCCATAGCTACTCTTAATTTATATGCTCATTAAAAGTCAGGCAGAGTGAAATGCCTTTAATCCCAACATTCAGAAGGCAGAGGCAGGCAGATATCTATGAGCTAGCCAGTCTGGACTGGAGAGCAAGTTTCTGGACAGCCAGAGCCACATAGAGAAACCTTGTCTCAAGCTGAACAAAGTGGGCAAGCTATGCGCTTGGAAAGATAGAGCCCGTCTTTTAGTAAGAGTGGCTCTTACTAAGGTAACAGTTTTAAAGATAGCAGAACCTTTCTTTTAAAAATGTATTTAAAATAAAAGAAAAGCAAGTCTGTAGGGCTGGAGAGATTGCTTGAGGTTACGAGCACCAACTGTTTTTGGAAAGGACCTGCATTTGATCGCAGCACTACCCAGTGGCTCGTAACTATAACTGTAGTTTCTGGCGATTTGGTGTCCTCTTCTGGTCTCCATGTGGACATGCAAGTGTACACACACACACACACACACACACACACACACACACACACAGGCAAAATGCCTACACACATTTTTAAAAAAAGAAGCAAGATTTTTTTTTTTAAAATAGAAAATTAAGAGAAGTGAGAAGACAAAAATTTGCAGTCTTGTTGAAATTGTAACTTGGGTAAGTAAGGAAAGCTGGATGCTGGTGCAGGAGCTTTGCTGTCTCCTAAAGGTAAATGCACGTTCCCCAGTGTCCAGTGTCAACTTTGGATTTCTTTCCTTTGTGTGCTGCCCTCCTCTCTTGTGTCTTCTCTCTCCTTTGTTCTTGTTTTCTTTTCTGACAGGTTCTTGATGAATAGCTCAGGGTGACCTTGAACTTACTCCACAGCCAGGACTGGCATGAAGCTTGGGATCCCTCTGCCTTCACAGGATGACTTTGCTGACCTCCTAAAATGGGATGATCCTAAGCAGGGATAGTAGAAGTTTTTAAAAGCTTGACTGAGATAGTCCATCCAGTAATGTGGTGCCATCTCCACCACCCACAAATCCGTGCTCTCAGTAGTGGATGGAGAGCCTAGTGCTGAGGAAGCAGGTGGGCATCTGTCGATGGTTTATGCCCTGTATAAGATTCCATAAGATGGTAAGATTCGCATACAGATTCCTCTTAGGGGTGGAGTTGAGAAACTCTTAGGACAGATGCATACTGGAATACAAGCCTAGTCTTTGCTTAGTCTGACCATGTACCAGTTGATACATCGTTGGCTCTTCACGCTTCTGTATGTATATAATTTGGAGTAATTTTCTTTTTTCTTTGAAACTTTTTATTGATTGTTTCACATCATGCACTCACTGCAGTCCCACACATCTTCTGTTCCTCATATCTGCCCTTCGCCCTTGCAGCTTCCCCCAGAATAAAATACAGCAATAGCAGCAAAGGATGGAAAACATCTCACCATGGAAACTGTAGTGAATCGCAGTGTGTCCCTCAGTCCATCCCTCTGTCTACACATTTTCACGTGAACATTGCAGAGTTCATTGCAATTGGTTATTGGTCTGGTTTGAGATTTCTGGCTTCTGTGACACCATCCATATTGGATCCTCACTGGGACTTCTCCCAGTTGTTGTTGCCCTGCAGCTTTGGAACAGCAGGACTGGCCCTTTCAAGCATCTTAACAGTTCGTAAATGATACAGATTTTGGGGTGGGCCACTTATAAACCCCAATCTGAACCTGGGTGGTAGCCTGAGCTAGTCAGCCCTCTGGCTCACCCTTATCTGTGCCATGAGGGTGAGCTCTCTAGGCCTGCTCTGGCTAGGTCACCCAATGCTGTCAATCAGCAAGAGGTAGGCTCAAGTCTCTTGCTCTCATGCCCTCAGTCAAGGCGTGGGGTCCACTCTTCCAAGTGCTGCAGCCTCTGAGGGGCTGGGCCAGCTCTCCTGTTCTTTGGGACTAGCTCACCTGTGCCTTTAAGTCAGGGCCAGCCCCACTGTGTTTCCTTGCTGATGAGGTGCAGGGCCTCTTCTGCCTGCTACAGCCAGTGAGGGGTAGGGCTAGCTCTCCTGCTCTCATGACCTTAGAGCCAGATTTCCCAGCTACTGCAGGTGGCAAGGGGTGGTGCTTTGTCCTTGTACCCATGCCACCTCACACCATTCGAGTGCTGGGGCTAGCTTTCTCCCTCTCTGAGCTGGCTCACTTGCATCTCTTCTACCAGGGCCAGCTCTACTGTGTGCCCAGATGAGGTGCAGGGCTCTTGAGTACTGCAGCAGGCAAGAGACAAGAGCAACTCACCTGCTCAGGGCCAGCTCTCCAGACTGCCACAGGTAGTGGGGGGTGGGTGCCATGCCACCTGATGGCAGATGAGTGGCCTTTCACCTGCATGCTCACCCTTGGGCTGGCTCCCATGTGCTGCCTTGACCAGTGCCAGCCCTACTGTGCTGCCCAGGCAAGGTACAGGGCCTATTCTTTTGAGTGCTGTAGCCAGTGAGTGGCAGAGCCAGGTCATCTACTCTCATGACCCCTTGGGTCAGCTCTTTCAAGTGACTTAGGTGGTGAGGGGCAAGGGGGTGGAGGGTATCCCCAATCCCAGGCCACCCCAGGGCAGAGTGACAGGGCCAGCTCTTGTGAGCTCTCCTTCTCCTTGGGTTGGGGCGGGGGAGGCAGAGGGTGCCTGTCCTCTGGTTTGCTCATTGATCAGTGCCAACTCCTCTTTGCTGCCCAGACAAGGTGCAGGGCCTGCTCTTCCCATGCTGGAGCTGGTGAGGGACTCACTCCCTCATCCAAGTCACCTCTTGCTCTTTTCATCCTTGGGGACTGGCTCACCTGTCCCCCTGCTACTAGGGTCAGCTCTGCTGTGCTGCCCAGGTAAGGAACAAGGCCTGTTCTCCCAAGAGTAGCAGCCCATGAGGGGCAGGGCTAGCTCATCCAAGCCCATGACCCCGTTGGGCAGCTTTTCCAACTGCTGGAGGTGGTGGCATCACCTCTGTGCCCATGTAACCAACCCCATGTCGGATGAGTAGTGGGGTCAGCTCTACTATGCGCATGCCCTCAGGACCTGTTTACCCACATGCTTGCACCAAGGCCAGCTCCATTGCAATGCCTAAGTGAGGCACAGGGTTTGTCTTGCTGCTGGTGAGAGATGGGGCAAGTTCTCCAGAGCTCTGCAGCCAGTGAAGGAGGCCAGTTATGCACAGCGTCTGGATAGCTTAGTGTTTAGTTTGTTTTTTTAAACTGATGTGACAGTATCTGACAGACAACTTAAAGAAGAGATTTATTTTGTTTTTTAACTAAGAACATACATATTTCCTTACACTGTGAGAGGGTAAAGTAAAGCAGGAATGCATGAAACGGAACCTGATGTCGCTGTGGCAATGGCGTATGTTGTGATTTATGTGTATCTTAAGCTCCGCCCCCCAGTAACCCACTCCTCTATGGAGACCAGTGGTTCTCACCCTTCCTAATGCTGCGACCTTTAATTCAGTTCCTCATGTTGTGGTGACCCCATAACATTATTTTCATTGCTACTTTATAACTAATCTTTCTTCTGTTATGAACAGTAATATAAATATCTCTATTTTCTGATGGTCTTAGGTGACACCTGTGAAAAGGTCATGACCCACAGGTTGAGAACCCCCGATCTAGGCTTATCCTCTTAAAGATTCCAGTGTCACAGAACAGAGCTATCTATGAAAGACCATGTGTTCAAACACATGTCTGTAAGGAAAATTCTACATCTAAATGATACTGATAATTTAGACATATTTTCTGTTTAAGACTAGCTAAGATACACACTCTTTCATGATTCACATAAGTGGTTAAATAAGGGAGAGAGGATTATTTTTTAGAGAAAGTTTTCTAACATTTATGGAATAATTCTATTAAAAATAAACATTAATATTTATTGTACTGATTGTTAGCTGACCAATTGAAGTACAGCTAAAACATCTCTTAAACCATAAAATAATAATGAAATTTCACTCTTAAAGATGAGTTCATCCTTTTTGTTTCTGCGTCTGTGGTGGTAATATGTTCTGAGGCTAGCGGCGAGTCTTGAGTGTCGGGCTTCAGGAGTCATCTAGCTGGATTTTTGGCTGAGACCTGGAACTTACCAATTTAGAAATCCTCCTGTCTCTGTCTCCACAGAGCTGAGATTAAAAGTTTGTGCCCCCATTGTGTGTGGCCTTTTATTTTTTAGTAAACGTGAGTTTATTGTTTGCCTGGTAAGGACCCAAGGTGCTGGACAGGAAGTAGAGCCAGGGCCTTACATGGCGGGCAAGTGCCCTTCTGCTAACAAGCCTCTGCCCATGCAGGATAGCTGGAGTTTTCTTCTACTTTATTACTGTCGGTGTGTTATAATCTGTGCCACACGACTGTGTTAGAGTGTTGCCATCACAATTGGCCCTTACTTGATGACTTTAAACAAGTGTTTCTTTTCTCAGTTCTGGAGACTGAAGGATACCAGCAGACCTGCAGAAACAGGTCATCTTATGTTTTGCCACTATCTCGTGTTCCTTGGCTTGTACTCATTCTGTTGACCTTATGTATGTTGTATGTCTGTTTTCTGCCTCCTAAGGACATGTGACATTGGAGTTAGAGCTGTCCCGCATTAGGGATTATTTTTATTGAGGAATCTTTAATTACATCTACAAAGAACACTTTCCCCTTTTAAGAAAAGGTTCATTCTCAGGATGTAGATGGACATATATTCAGAGATCATTGTATCATTTGGTCCTCTGCAGGACTATGTAACTACTTTAAAGACTATAGGTAGGTAGGGGTTAAGCTCCAGTTCACGCTTCTTTATCAGAGAGATTTAGAGACCTCACAAATACAAGAATTGCTTGGCTTGGAGATGCTTAGGTTCTTATGTAATAGATACGAAGAGCAGCTTAACATAACTGCTTACATCTCCTGTGCTGTGTGTTCTCAGGAACTAGTGAGGTGTCAGGATGAGCAGGCTTTGGTGTGGGGCTCCTCTTGCCTGACAGTAGTGTGAATAAGTGATTGATGATATCGAGCACCATAGGGTTTTTGTTTGTTTCTGTGCTCCTGTGGCTTTGATTCCACATAGCTATAGGCACTGAAAGTATTAATTGATCTGGTTAACTTTGTGGATTTTTGTTCCCTGACTTTATTATTATTTTCATCTGTAGAAGGGATAGTGAGTGAAAAAGAAACCGTAACCTTAAGGTATTAATATATAAGTAAATTTTGATTTTTACTACTATATAATTTCATATCAGAAGTCCAGGGTGCTTGTTGCCTCTCAGGATTCTAAAATAGATCTGTTTGTTTACAGTCTGAACTCTCTCATCAAAGGCTTGTGTTAACTTTCTTGAGTTCTCTTATACTGAATATCAAATACAAGAAAGAAAAAGACCTTAAGACTAAAGGTTTAGTAGAAATAGAGAATTTTTTGGAGAAAAACGAAAACAGTACATGATCAAACAGTGTTAATGTGGTCAGTTCCTTCTGTGCTTCCCAGATGATTTGAAAGTCTGAATTAATTGCCTTGATGACTAAGATTGCTGAAGCTCTTTCATGACCCTTAGATGTTAATTGTATAGATCCTTTTTACAGATAAGGAAACTGCAGCTCATCTGACTTGTCAGGCCCCAAGAGTAACTAGAGGAAGACTCAGGGTTGGTGGGAGGGTTTGGGTTCCGGTCCTCCTCATCTCCATGTGTGCTGTGACAAGGAGGCAGAGGCATGGCACAGGAGGTCAGAGCACCCACTGGAGAAGGCCCAGTGAGGTAGACAGAGAGAACTGAATAGCAGACCACGTGTCAGCAGCACGGTAGCATAGAGCTTCTGCTTTTCCCAGGCTCTTTTCTTTGAGGTCAGTTGTAATTTGTCTCTAGATTTCCAGGGAAAATCAGAGAGGCATGCTGGAAGGTTCTCAGGTTAGCTGATTTGGGAAGAGTGTGTGTATGGGGGGGGCGGAGGAAGGGGTGGCGGGAGTGTTTTTTATCCAAAACATTTTCTATCTTGGTAGTGAGATTTTCATTTCTTAATATCTTTCTTGTTCCTTTTCGTATAACTTTTAGCTCATTAACCTTCCTCTCTGTACTGCAGAACAAAGCTTTATTTCTAATTTAGTCTCCTGTGTTTAGCTTCTCAAAAGATTAAAAAAAGTTTGGAACTGTGATTTAATTGTGGGCTTGTTGGTGCATTGTCAGTGGGAAGGCGAGGATGAGTTTCATATTTAGACAGTGTAACTGTAGGCTTTGATTGTTAAACTGCCTTGTTGGTATTCCTGTTCTCATACATATGTGCATAGTCGTTAAAGAAACTGGCTTCTTCATAGCCATAGTTAGCAGCTTGGTGAAATTATGAAGAAGCCTGTCCTCTGCCTGTGTATTTGCTCATTTGGAAATCTTGTATGGTTTATAAGGACACTAGTGAGTTCTTCCCCAGCTTCCCTGTGGACTTTGTTCTACATTACAATGTAATTTCACTACCTGGTCCCATACTCCTGAGCTGTTAATTTGTACATTCCAATGCAGTTTGTTTCATTGCGTGCTTTTGTAATCCAGACTGAATATAACGAGCTGTGTGCTTTAGAGACCTGGCTTTGCCTTGCCAATTAGGACGAACTGGTTCCTGAGAAAGAAGATGTTTTAAATAACGCATGGCACTCTGAGTGGGACTGACAGTCATTTGGGAATAATAAGGTATTGTTTTAGCTCTGACTCACAAAGATCTGTGGACATATCAGTACTTTGTGGGAAGGAGGCTTTGGGACTTAACCTCCACAGAGTGGCTCTGTAACTTTCCTCATGCACTTCACCAGTTTAAACATTTGCCTTTACAGATCTGCCCTTTTCTCATTTGAGACAAGGGGTAGAATTCTCTAAATTCCTGGGCATTTAACCAATGACTGCTGCAGTGTTTGAGTTTTACCCGTTGTTTAGGAGGGCGAGGGTCCATGAAGCCATTTAGATTTTATTTTTTTAGCATATGATGTTCTCAGAGTAGAGATGCTGCCTCTAGAGATACTTCAAATTAGGACAATTAATTTGAAGTCCTAGACTTTGTTGGATGCTATTTTTTATCTCTAGCTGACAATGGCAAATATTAGGCATCAATGACTTAAGAGTAGAAGTTTAGTTTTTAAATTTCACCAAATATTTAAAAGTTCAGATGTCTTTGGATAGCCTGTCATAGGCTAATAATTTACCAGTTCATCCTCAAGAAAGACCCTATTTTGAGAACTTTAGAGCATATATTCTAAACACTCCTAATACAGAAGTATATTAAAGTAAGGTTCTAGAAAAATGAGCTGCAGTTAGACTTAAACCTCATATTTCTAGCTGAGTTCTCTTGCACATCCTACTGATATTTTGAAGAATCATGGTATCAGGATATTAAGTGCTGCATACTAATTTCTGAGTGTTAACACCAGTGTAGATAAATGATCACACTGGTTTTCTGATTGAACGTATAGGATGTCTTAAGTCTGCTCTCTTTCGATTAACATTGAATTATGTATGATATTGCTAGATTGTTGAATAGACCAGGGAGCTGATTTTGTCTGAAGAAGTTGCTGATTTACCAGCTTTATGTGAAGTGCCAGTGAAATGCCTTTGATTCTGGCATCTGATGCAGCAAGCCATGAGTCCCAAGTTACACTGACAGCGGAAAGCTTGTTCCTGCCCGCTCAGCCCATCCTTAGTGTAGAGTGACTAGCACCATTTCTGTTTTTAGGGAGTCTAGAGGTATGAATCCATCAATCTTGCATGCACATGGTAGTCACATCCTGAGTGAAAGGAGTAATAGAGCTTTAGGTGTAAAATACCAGTGCTTATCCCAGGTGTTTTTTCTGAGTAAAAGAGGTTGAAAATGAGCTGAGGCAGTGCTGGAAAAATGGCCATTTCATCTTCTCTTGTGGATTAGAGCCATCATATTTCTCCTGTGTGGGCATGCTTTTATGTTAGTAATCTTAAGACCCTAGAAATCTTTAGATTCTATCAGATTAGAAATTTCTATGAAGCTGGGTTGGGGGGAAGGGAGGGAGGGAGGGAAGGAGAAGGAGAGGGAGAGAGGCAGGCAGAAGCAGAGGGAGACTTCTTTGAGTTCAGGATCAGCCTGGCCCAGTGAGACCCAGGCCAATAAAGGTTACCTAGTGAGCCTCTATGCCGGCCAATTTTATGTCAGTTTGATAAAAGCTAGAGTCATTTGGAAGAGGGAACCTCAGTTAAGAAAATGTCCCCCACGAGATCAGCTGTGGGCAGGCTTTACTTGTCTTGTGCTTTAGTGTCTGTGACTGTGACATGTTAGGTGTGTGTAGCACCAGTGAGTTAAGTACCCCTGGTCCCTCATGGCCTTTTTGTTATTACTCAAAATGTGTTGTTTGTGCTTTTATATTTAAAATGTACTTTTTATTTGCAGCATCAGCCTATATAATGGAATTGGAACTATACCTGGTAAAGTAAGCATTATCTCTTTGTGCTAAGTGGGATGCCTAAGGCAACTAGGAGGGTGAGAGCAGAGGTACCCTCCAGCTAATAAATAGGAGGAAGGATTAAACTAGAGCAGGAAGAAGTTCAGAGAGACCAGTCTGAATGCTCATAGACTTTTGATTGTTTGGTTTTTCAGGACAGAATTTCTCTATGTAGCTCTGAATGTCCTGTAGGCCAGGCTGGCCTTGAACTCACAGATATCTTTGCCTCTGCCTTCTGAGTGCTGGGATTAAAGGCATGCACCTCCACTGGCTGCCCCCTTTTAATTTTTAAGAACGTAAATAAAATAGACAAAACTTTTACCTGAACTATCAAAGAGAAAAGGGAGACTCAAATAAAAGCAGATAATAGAAGAAAAATATTCAGTTTATACTAGAGAACACAGTGGATCATTGGGAACTCTTTTGTACTTCAAGAAATTGGAACCTTGGAAGGAAAGGATAGATTCCTGGACATGTAACTAACCAGAACTGTATCAGAAGATAGAAAACTTCAACAAATCGATAATAAGTAACAGAGCTTAATTAGTAATGAACATTATCCTATCAAATAAAAACCCCCGTATCAGATGAATTTGTTGTTGATTCTACCAAACTTAAAAAATTTAAACTACTTCCCAACTATGCCAGAGAACTAAACACAGCACTGGTTCAAAGCACTTTTTTTTTTTTTTTTTTTTTTTGTGATACTAAACCAGACAAAACCAGGACACAGTGAAACTGCAGACCAAGATCCTTGATGAATATGTATGTAGAATGCTAGCAAACAGAACCTGACATGCACCAAAAGTGTGTGCTTCACGACCAAAAGGTATTTGACCTCAGGCATGTAAGGAATGGCTCTGAAGAGCAAATGATTGCTGTGATATCTCACATCACTGCAACTAAGGACAAAACCACATGGTCATCTCTCTGAAGGGACACACAGAAAAGGCAGCTGGGGAGTCCAGCATGCCTTTAGATCAGTCCTCAGTGAATTAGGCAGAGATGCTGCTCTCAGCAGAGGTTAGAGCAGCAGGACACTCATAGCCCTGACTGTGCTGAGCACAAGGAAGTGGAAGCTGAGATCTAGAGCAAGACCACACTGTCCATTTGTGTCACCTTTCCCTGAAAGTCTTACAAGTCATAGAACAGTTGTTCAAGGGAAGGGGATTAAAAGATGTATACATAGTAATGGAAGGGACAACATTATTCCTGTTGTTGATAGGACTCAGAATATTGTTAGAATTTACTTGAGCCTTATAAAGATTCAGTGACAAATTTAACATTGATTAGTGACATTTTTATATATTAATAATGAGCATGTTAAAAATAAATGGAAATCCCACTCATGTAGCTATAAAGTAAGATAAGCAAAAATAAATTGTTTTAGATTGGTTGAGAATTTTTTATAGTGGGTTTTGACCATATTTACTTCTTACCCAACTCCACCCAACTTTGTGTTCTCTCTTTATTTCCCCCCACACATTAGTTCAGTTTTTGCTGCCCATATATCATAGATGTGTGGTCTGCTGAGTGATGGGCAGCCTCTCTTAAAGAAGCTGACCTCCTTCTGGGAAGGTGTGACTTGCCATTGACTCCCTGGCCAGGCTTAGCACTTCCCGGCTGCCTTCCCTGACCATGCTGAAATTTGTTCTGGCTTTACTGGTGGAATTGTCTCCTTAGACCCTGAACTTTGTATTTGATATCAACACCGTATTTTGGTTTGGTGTAAGATGCTTTTGTATTCCTGCCTCGTAGGACATCATCCTTTGTGTCTGGTATGTAATGTCTTAAGAATAGCTTCATGGAGACTGCAGAGATCACTCAGAGGAAAGCTGGACAGTACACATCTCTACTGCTAACTGGGGTGGGCAGAGCCCCAGGGCTGCCATCAGGATGCAGTTGCCCAGTTAAATTGCTCAGTTCTGGTTAAGTGAGATACACTGTTTCAAGAAATGAGAAAATGGAGAAAGACATCCAAAGTCTTTGATGAATGCCTTAACCCCAAAGCTTCATGTATTCTGACAGTTGTTTATACTGGGAAGATAAATCAGTTCCTCTGTCCATATTAGCTAGAGATGAAGGGCCTCTTATGTAGATCATCCTTAAACTATTTAGTTCTGAGTCATAGAAAAATCCCAAATGAAATGAAGATTATTTGCATTTTAAGGACTTTATTTTGTCTCAGGAGTTTGCACTAGCCCGTGTTAATTATGTGCCATTTGTTTCCATGAAACCAGGCAGAGATTAATATAGTTGGTCTTTTAAGACAGTGCACTAGAGTGCATAGGTGGCTCAGTGTTGGATCATGAGAAAAGCATTCTGGGTATATCACTGGAATGGTTATTTTGGTTGCAAGTGCCCAAATAGTAAGTTTGTTGTGACCCAGCCTGGGCGCCCTGCCCTGCACAGCTCTCTGGGGTTTGCTTCTTTTCTTCATTGAGTTTCAGTTCTCTTTGCTCATGTGAAGGATGTGGTAAAGAACTGGTGAGCCAGAACTGAATCATGACTTGTAAGGTGTAACTTCCCTAGTTTACTCTGAATTCTGTTCATGGGCTTTTTCTTTTTGTGTAGCAGTTTTAACCAACATGATACAGAATGCCCAGTGCAGTACAGTCTTCCTTATGTTCTGAGATGCTCACGTGCAGCCTCAGAAGGGTTCCGGCTTCTCTGGCAGTGCTCACAGAGAGATGGCTTCCCAAAAATGGATTTAGCGCTGAATCCATAAGTGGGAGTGTTAGTGTTGGAAATGGATAGATGGTCCCACGTTCAAGAATCCTGTTTTGTTGTTGTTATGTATGCTGTTAAAAAATGAGTTTTACTTTAAAAATTAGCACTTTATATACTTTCTGTTGGCTGGAGTGTTCTCTGTATTTCACTGAATCAGCTTGAACAATATGGATGGATATTATGGATCAAAGCATGGTTTCATAGAAAGTAAAAATGTATTTATAAACTATATGTAAATGTGAATACTCATGGACTGTACTAAATCAAAGAACTAATATGTGTAATTTTTGCTTTATTTATTAAAAACATTCCTGAACATTGTCTACCTCTGTATCATGCTTGTATTCATGTTGTGAAAGCTTTTTGTTTTTTCAGTAAATTGGGACACCTTTCATCTTCCAGATCCAGAATGAAATTGAGCCTAAACTTGGTGATTTTCTTCTTGAGAACACTTAAACTTGAGCTCCAAGCTTTGGAATGAGTATCATAAGAAAATCTCAAATTCGTCAAAGTTAATTTTCTGAAATGCCTGCTGTGTTTCTTGCCTTTCATTAACGATGTGTGGGGAGGTAATCTGCAGTCTTCACTCATGGAGCCTTGATGACTAGGAAGGAGAGCGGCTGCTCACTGCCAAACCATAGGGTGGGCCTTGGACCCACGTCTTGCTTCCCCAACATTTTTAGAGTTCATTGATATGTCTGTTAAATAAAGGCTGTAAATATTCTCTAAACTGTTCTGATGGTCACTGGTCAGTGTAGTGACTCGGCGTGCACAGCTGCTCTGCATCTGTGCAGTTTACCAAAATCATTTACTGTATGTGGGGAGTCTCGAAACAGCAGAATGTTAGGTCTTCAAAGGACAAAGGTTGAGTGTGTCTGTTGAAGGCACACAACCACGCACACCTCCTGCCCCTGTGGCAGATGGTGTCAGGGAAGGTGGCCAACCATGGTTCTCTGGCTTGGCAGCTTCTTTCCTTCCTTTGCACAGTGGCTTATTTTCCACTGTGCATTCTGTGATGTGCAGGCTCCGCTCATCTCCACCCCAGACCCTCGTAGCTACAGTGCCCGTGTGTACCCTCAGGTTATAGAGACGCCTGCCACGTTCACCGGGGGACTGACTCACTGTAGGTATAGAAACTCAGAGGGTTTTGTTGTAATCGTCTAGGGTTTTCAGGAGTTCTAAAAGCTTTATGGTTGATAATGTGCTCTGCATGGGGCAGTCTCTCCTGCTTCTGACATTTTCTGTTCTTGGTTTTTGGATTTTTCCCCCTTTGAGTGTATAATTGAGCAGCATTATCCTGTTGATCTTGCTGTCAGACCTGTGAGATTTTTACTTTTGGATATACTTTGAACCACGCACAAGATGAGTCAGTAATGCAGGGCACAGAAGATAGTCTGTACTGTTGCTTCCCTGTGCTAAGATTACCAAGGACTCTGCTCAGTTCTCTTATGTTCTTAAGCATGATTTTCTAGAAGGACTGTCAAGTATTTTTGGTTGTGAGGCCAGTGTTTGATATATTAAAATCTTTTCTGTTGTAATTTCCTTTTTTTCCCCCCTGTTCTATTGTCTACCCATCCCAACCTCTCCTGAAAAGCAAGCGTCCTGAGTCCAAGTCTTTCCTCAGACTGTATAGGCTACCACCATCGTCTTAGAAAGGAGAACAGGAAACACAGTAGAGTTCTGGACTTTGCAGTCCTGCCTGGCCCATGGCTGTTACAGGCAGATCCATCCAGACCTTACGTCAGATGACTCTTCCTTCTTTCCTACTGGACTAGGAGGATGTCTGACCCATAAACTTGTCCCATATCTGTGGCATTTGACGAGAGGTATTTCTGGTACACAAGTAGAGAGATGGAGGGAAGTTTAAATGAGCTAGATATATAGGTCTGGGTTAGGTCATCTTTGCTTCAGTGTGGTTGGAAGCAGGAGGACCATGGTGGACGGAAGAGCAGAGGTTCTACTGACCTCTCCCTGGTAGAGATTTGCATTCGGAGACAGGCTTTGCTCTGTGACTCAGCCTGCCTCAATCAAACTCAACAATTCTCATAGGAATCTGGCAAACCTGGGTTCCAAACCAGATATAAACTAAGTTCTCATACAAACTGCTGTTCATTCTCTGTAAGCTTTGTTTGCTTGGAGAACAGTGTGATTCAATCTATGTTAAGAATTAGTTATTTGTAACATATCCCGAGTATACTAGCTAGCTAGTACTTAGTGTTTTTAAACTAAGAGTTACAGTGTCTCTCATGACTGCTTAATTTCTCCACACCTAAGTACCCAACTTCACCACACTGAACATTCTGTAGAATTTCAGCTGTCAGCCACAGCTGGGTCACTAGAATCTACCTGCTGTCTGTGGTTCTCTATACAGATTCAGACATATTCTGCAACGGCATTTGCAGGCTAGGCAGCCACCCTTTCTCCACAGCTCTGTGAGATTGCTTCACCTCAGCTCTCAAGGCAGATGTACTCAGTCCAACTCTCACACAGGAGAATACAGCTGTCCCTGACAGTGCAAGGTACCTGGTCTTCTGGGAGGAATACTTTGTTACTTCTATCTGAAAAACGAGAGAAGAAACACACAACTTAAGGAAAAATGGAAGATGTCCTCCTATAAGAAAGTATTTTAAGAGACCTAAAATATTTCTCATAATTGTCAAGAAGTGGTCAAGAAATGCCGGAACTTCCTAAAAGTATTATGAGAACATCTCTATTTCTTTTCAACTACAAACTAGTGTATATGTTCTTCTGGGTTCAGTTTCCACTTCCTGTGACAAATCTCCGTTTGCCACTCCCACACCTGTTAGCAGTCTGATGTATGTCTCATTAGGTGCAGTGTCTGTTTTTGCTTGTTTTATTTGTAGCAACTGAAGAAGTTCTGTCTAGCTGCACACAAAGGGCCACAAAGCTGGGGTGTAGTACAGAAGCTTGACAAGCTAGTCTTTATCTTGCTGACCATCCAACATCTTATTTGCCTCTGTAAACCATCAAAAGTAATTGATGATTTTTCTGTTAATGAAGCATGTTGCCCAATGTCTGATGTGCATTAAGTATGATGTTAGAATAGCAGATGTGACTTTCAATCTGTTGGGACCCTTGCAGGTCTGTCAAACTGTGAGAATGTTCATCTTGAGAATGTGTGGGAGTTAGAAGATAGTATGAAATGTCCAGGAATAGCTCTCAGGAGTTGGAGCTGCAGTTCTGAGTGAGGCTGTGCTATTAGCACAGTGACGGGGAACAGTGGTTGGACTAGAGTATATACTTCCTTTGTACCATGTGACATCAGGGCAGGGTTGAATGAAAGTCAGTAGTGAAAGAGACAGGTGAGTGTGATGCTTGCCTCTGTTGACTGTGATCTGGGAGTGAGTAGCTTTGTTTGTAGCCAGACACACTACTAACAGACAGGGGCTAAGACTCGAGTAAAATGTGACTTCAGGGAAGTTCTCACTTAACAGAAAATGGACTTGATCATTCATGTTGTTTAGCTAAAGTTGAGACCATTAGTAAAGGAATAGTTCATTTTGTTGGAAGTGTTGTTGTCACTCAGTGTCATTGGCATTTTCCTGCCCTGGGCTTAACGTAGCAGTAGGTCATTTCTTCCCCATGTGTTTGGTGGATTTTTTTTTTTTTTTTTTGGTGACAGGGTTTCTCTGTGTAGCCCTGGATGTCCTGAAACTCACTCTGTAGATCAGGCTGGCCTTGAACTCAGAAATCCGCCTGCCTCTGCCTCCCTAGTGCTGGGATTAAAGGCGTGCGCCACCACCGCCCAGCTTGTGTTTGGTGGATTGACTGCTCTTACTTAGTCCTGATAGGCTGTTTTGGCAACACTCTTGGTTTTCTTCTCTGTCAGTCTTTAAATGTTCTAACATGAACAGAACAGCTTTAAATGCTACATTTTAAATAACCCAAAGTAAAGAATTTCTGCAAGATTAAAGTAACAGACACGTTGTAGGTCAGTGGTATTTGAAGTTTCTTTGCACCAGTGCCTCATGAAACTCTGGATTCATAGAAGGGCACTCAACTGTGGCCTCTGAGGCTGTCTTGTTTGGAAGCTTTGTGCTGGATGCCTAAGCTCTCTGCTGGGCGCTAGTTGGATCCAGTTTGTGCTGTTGGTTAGTGGTGCTTTTTCTACATAAGAATGTAATGATTGTCTTCCACTCTTCACTGAAAACAATTACTGTAGTGGCCAGTATATTGTGTTGTATGTGAGACTTTTTCTTTGTCTCTGGGAGACAGTTTTAGTGACCTGAGAGTTGATAACCTACTATCTATAAGAAAATAATCAACTTTTGCTGGGTTCAGATTGGACTTGATGGAGAAATAACAGCTTTGACTTTTTTTTTTTTTCCAGCAAATAATTCTTCCTTTGGCTACTTCCTATACTCTATTACTTTTTTTTTCCTGAAAAGGTTTCAGCCCACAAGTATTGAGTGCTTTAAGAAAATTTCTTATGTGGGTAAGAGCAGATGTTACCAGCAGTAGTCCTTCGGGCAGGTATGCACTGCAGCCTCTCTAGTACCTGTAAATGTTGTCATTCACAGAGTCATTGGAGGTTCATTAGAAATGAAGCTCTTTTAGTCAAGGTAAAAATAGATGGTTGCCCTCCTAAAACATGAGATCTGCTCACATATTGAGTGAAGTAGGTGTATTGATTCAGGAAACTGGCTGGGTAGCTATCAGGTGTGAGCTTTTTCTCACATTTCCATCTACTTAATTGGAAGCTGCTTTACTCTGCCTACTGGCACAGTAACTATGACAACTGGAAGCCTATTTTCGTCAGTTTGAATACACAGAACAGGATGAGGAGAGCTAACTTTCATTCAGGTTAGTTCTGTGAATTCTAAGAGGCTCTAAGCTGGTGATAGGAAGCAAAGGCTTATTTGGCCTTTTCTTAAGTAGGGCTTCATATTTCTCCATCCATAGCATCATACTTCAGTCTCCCACGAGTGGTGGTAGGCTTGTAGGAAGAACCTCTTGGTGGAGGGACTCAGCAGAAACCCGTTCATTAAGTATAAAAGCACTCTTGTTTATGGTAGAAACAGGAGTGTTTGAAGCACATTTATTCTTCTCATTCAGGAACTGCTTTGACTGCTATGTTGAAGAAAAGGGAGCTTTATTGTTGTAGTCAGAGTAGTGGTTTGAATCATCTTATGTGGTTTATATTTGAAATATATTGTACATTTTTAAAAGCTTTGTCAAGTTTATTTGACATGTATATCCTTTGAGATGATCTCAGCTAAGGCAGCTCATTTTTATCTACAACTTTCATTAGTCCTGTGTCTTCCCTCCTTGCCACCACTGCTTCACCTTCATCCCTGGCAATCACATCTGCATTCTTCTACAGTAGACTGACTGACAGTTTGTAAGTTCCGTAAGTTTCCACAAGTAGAACCATGCAGTGTCTCTTGTCTTTCTCTGGCATGTGTCTGTCACTCACCAGAATTTTTCTGAGATTTGTCCATACTTTTGTGTATATCAAAAGTTAGTTGTTCTTAATGCTAAGTATTTGCTATGTTTGGATATGGTTTGAACATGTCCCCAAAGGTTCATGCTGGTTAGTACCTCAGGAAATAGGCTCTAGTGGGAGAGAACTCAGCTTACTGGGCTACGCTGTATCCTGGGAAGCATGTCCTCCTCACTCCCCTCCCACCACCAGGTTCCTGTAATGTTGTGTGGGGACCTGAACTGACAGGAGCCTGACAGGTGGCTGTCTGAATTTGCACTTCAAGCCTTTACTGACATTAGGCATTTTGTTACAGTAACAGGAAGTGGCCTCACTTGGTAGTGTATGTCAGGTGGCTAGGCCACACACAGGTACATATATTCATTACAGACTAATGGCTGTGAAGCAGCAATGGTTATTCATTGCAAACTTTATGTGGACACATACTTGTCTTTGAGATTATGTCTCTGTCTACGCACGTGTTGATGTTGTGAGTATGAGGTGAAGGCTTTCCTACAGTGGCTGCACACTGAAGGTCCTAGCAGTAGTCTGAGTGATCAGCGCTGTTGGCAGAGGCACGTGGCTGACTCCTTATCCTGTCAGATATTCTTAGACATATTTGCTATGATTAGGTTTTGAAGTTTTGCATTTACATCATCATGGATTTTGGAGGTTTATTTGAAATTACCTTTGGTTTTGATATAAAAAAAATAAACTTCTGACCTCATAAAATGAATTGGGAAATATTCTTTTATCTTTAGTTTTATGTGAGAGTTTGTTTAGAGTTCTTTTTCTTTACCGTTTGATGATATTCACTAATTCATCCCATTCAGTATTTTACTTGTGGAAGGTTTTTTTTTAAACTATAAGTGTAGCTTAATGAAGTGTTCAGATTATCTGCTTCTTGAGTTTGTTTTTCAGTGAATTTATCCATTTGATATGACTTTATTTTATGGCATGACGTTGTTCATAATATCCCAGTTACACTCTTGCTCTCCACAAAAAATATTATGAAGATATGTTTTATTCCCCCACATCAGTCTATGTGTCCTCCCTCATCAGTCTATGTATCCTCCCCCATTAGTCTGTGCGCCCTCCCCCCAATCAGTCTATGTACTTTCTCACATCAGCCTAGGTTTATCAGCTATTGATTGTCTCAGAAAACCAGCTATGATTCCACTGCCTTGTTGTTGCTGTTTTGCTACCTATTTCATAGATTTTCACTTGATTTATATATTTTCTTCTGTTTACTCTGAGTTTAACTTGTTCTTCATTTTCTAGTTTTTCTTAAGTAGATACTTGGTGTATTGATTTGCTATTTTGTTTTATAATGCACATGTTGAATGCTGTATGTTTCCATTTTAGAGCTGTTTTAATGGTAAGGTAAATTGGAGGCTGCTGTTTTAACCTTCGTCTCTGCTAATTCTCATAGTTGGGTCAGTTAGGTTGGTTGCCGTTGGTGGCTTGCTTGTCTCCCATGGACCTTTCTTTCCTGCTCTGTGTATTGACCAGCTGTGCTGGGTGCCAATGTTTATTCTTACCTTGGTGCTTCACAGCATATATACCTACAGTTCTTTGGTTTATTCTGGGTCATAGGTAAGTTACAGCAGCTTTCTCTTGTCCTGGGTGACATTTCCCAAGACCTCCAAAAATATCTGAAGCTGTGCGAAGAACTGAGTTCCCTCATCTACTTATTCCTTTTATGTATACACTTGTGAGGAAGTTTAATTTACATGGGGGATGTAGCTCAGTCATGCATGTTTTGTTAGCTTGGGAAGGTCCTGGGTTTCCTCCTAGTGTAGGGTCTGGGGGACAAGGTTTCAAGTCTGCCTTTGCTCTGGAGTTTGTAGCACACACAGTGTGTTTGGATGCTTTGGTGCTAAGCTCACCATTGGTGTCTTAGAGTACTGTTGTCTGGTAGTATGGCCTCCTACACTTTTGTCTTAGGCTAAACAAAGTGTACAAGTTTCTTGTTTTTGAGAAGCATCATTAAGGGAGGCAGGACTTAGCAAAGAGAACATACTAGTTCCCAGGTGTATCAGAGCCAGTGTTCTATTAATGCACCCCAAACATATTCAGGGTCATATTATGAGCCTTTTAAACATTCTTAGAGTTTAATTTATAAATGAGACAGCAAGAGATTTACAGTAACAAATAATAGAATGATTTTAACAGTATTCTGTGGCAAGCGTGTGAGCGGGGAAAATGGGACGGATTTTGAGTCTTTCGTTCTTCCCGAGTATGCCATACCCACATCACGCATGAATTTCTTTACTCTGACTTTCCGGAACAGGCAGCACTGAGGCACTGTTGTATGAGGTGTTCTGATTTGTTTCTGGGCCTGTTTTAGTGATCTTAGATATTTGCTGTGGTCTGTAGTCCCAGGATGTCTGTGAGTGCATCTGTGCGTCTGTTCATATACACTGTTGTTTGTCTGCCGCTCTGTCCTGTGAATTCTGCTTTGTTGCTACCAGACTCTCAGCTTGTTTCTTTAGCTGAGGGCATTTGCTGGGCAGGGCCAGCCATAAACGTGCAGGGCCCAGTATATAATGAAAATGAGAACTCTTTGTTCAAAAGTCGTTGTGTATTTTAAGAGAGCCACATTAGAATGTTACAGGGAACCCAGGCCCTACTGGGCTCTATCTGGCCCGCTCACTTTCTGTGAAGAAGGCCTGGTGCTTGCTCCTCCTCATCCTCCTTCCTCTGTGTGGCCTGGAAGCTGTCTTCACAGAAGTCAGCAAAAGCAGGTGGAGACTCAGTTCTGTCACTTATTAGGGCTCACTGTTTTCTTTTTGCTAGAGGTCAAAAGTCCTGGAAATCGTGTCTTCCTGCCTCAAGCATCTCGCTTGAGTTACTTGGTTGTCTCAGGCAGGAGGCCAAATTCTTGGCATTAGTGCATCTGTGCAGATCAGAGCTTATTTGTAGTCTGCATCTGTCTAAGGACCCAGGTCGACGCCTTCTCCTATTGAGCCTGGTGGCTTGGTACCTTGTTTAGAACTCTTTGAAGTAGAATGTCTCATATCATTTGCTGTTTTCCAATTTTAATTCCTGGACTAAAGGGTCTTCAAGTGGAAGCAGATTCCTTGGTAACCATCACGTCATTTTCTGAATTGGACCACTTGATTTCTAGCAAGTGCTGCTTTCTCTTGAGATCACTTGGCCACATCCTCCATCTTGCCCTGAAGTGCAGGCTGTAGATGGGTGAGGACAGTTATTTTCCTACATCTCATGCAAAACACAGTCTCCTTATAGTGCAATATGATCGGCATTTCTGCAGTAAACTATTAATGGTGTTTCAGATATGCCCTGTTCTATTAACAAGAATATACAGTGATACAAAAATGAATTGTCAAGTTTTATGGAGCCATGATCTATTGTACAATATTAATCTTGCTGCAATATTATTAAGTCATTTTTCATCTTCCCTCAAATTAGTGTTGACGTTCTATTACTGGATTTGTTCTTGTCCCCAGATTAAGATATAAAGGGAAAAAATTCCCTGCTGTAATATTAAAATTAATTGTAAGGTAAGCAGTACCCTGCGTTGTGAAGTAGAATCTTCCTTGAAAATAGAATAGGGATTATCTTTGTACTTCTTCTTGTATGTGTGTGTGTGTGCACGCACGCGCGCGCGCGCGCGCGCGCGCACACACACACACACACACACACAGAATGTTTGTTTGCATGTTTTGTGTATGTGCAATTTAAGGGAACCAGAAGAGCATAGCAAGGGGTAGGAATTAAATTTAAAATACATGATCCCGTAACTGACAGCACAATGAGTGGGCCAGGGAGGAAGCAAACTACTTAGTACCTGAGCCTGGGGCATAGCAGAGTGCTGGTGGGTGGTAGGCTTATAGGAGGAAAAAATTGGGGCTGACTTGGGATTTTTTTTTTTAAGATTTGCTTATTATATATATATACATATATATATATACACACACACACATATATATATATGTATGTAAGTACACTGTAACTGTCTACAGACACACCAGAAGAGGGAGTCAGATCTCATTACGGATGGTTGTGAGTCACCATGTGGTGCTAGGATTTGAACTCAGGAACTTCGGAAGAGCAGTTGGTGCTCTTAACCGCTGAGCCATCTCTCCAGCCCGACTTGGGAATCTTCTGTTTTGTTTGTAGATGGAACTTGTGTTCCAAGATATTTGGGATGTTTAATAAACAGAAAAAAAGATGTCTTTATAAAGGACAGTACCATAATGGGATATGCTGTAGAGTTTAGAGGCTCTTGTGTATTAGGTGAGTGTTGTATCTCCAGCTTCACCCCCAGCTACTGAATACTGTTGGTTTGTTTGTTCCCTTTGGTACCATTTTTACCCATGTAGGATCTGGCATCAGCCTCTGTACATAAGAGTAATGAGCCATGAAAACTTTTAGACATTTTTTTAGAATTTTTTTTTTTATTGGGTAAATGTTCTTTCGTATGTAAGCATCATAAAAAGATGGAAGACTACTGCTTTGTGTAGTTTCACCTGAATCTCTTCCCATATTAAGAAATGCTGTGTGGAGTCCCTGTAGGTGACTAAGCAAGCCGCTCCATCTTCCAGATGAAAGCACTCTTTTCTGTTGGCACTCGCCTTGCTTGTCTAACCATTACACACCATCTTCCTCTGTTTACTTTCTCCTCTTTGCCACCACGGGCAGACAGTGAAAGATTCTGTATTCCTAGTTAGGTTCCTTGGACACTGAAAGCAGGCTGCAGAATTAGTGTCAGCAGGATGCTTACCTTGCTCTGAAAGATGATGCGTGTGCTGTGGGCACTGCAGGGCGGGTCTGCTTCTCTCTCACATCTGACACAGCAGGTTTATCAATCTCTTCTGACTCTCACCTCATCCTCTAAACAGCAGCGTTGATCGAATCGGCATGTACCGGTAAAGTAATTACCAGCATGACAAAATGTCAGCCTGATTCAAAGATACAGGAGAAACTGAATTACTGAACTTTTATAGTGGGTGGAAGATTAAAATGGATCTAGTGTACTGATATGATAATTTCAAGGTTTCTTAGTCAGTGTTCTATTGCTTTGAAGAAACAACCATGACCAAGGCAACTTTTTGATTAATTGGGGCTGGCTTACAGTTTCAGAGGATTAGTCCATTGTTGTTACGGTGGGAAGCATGGTGGTGGTATGCAGGCAGACATGGCCCTGGAGAGGTAATCAGAGCTGTATATCAGAGAGAGAGAGAGAGAGAGAGAGAGAGAGAGAGAGAGAGCGCAACACTGGATTTGGTTTGGGCCTTTGAAACCAAGCCCACCCCCAGTATACTCTGTTCAATAAGGTTGCAACTCCTCTTTGAAGTGGTATCATTCTTTCATGACCAACCATTCAAATATGGAGGCCATTTTCATTCAAACCACCACGTAAGATAAAATACAGTGTTCTTTAAAATGACTCCTAACAAAGTAGGAAAATCATTGTTTTAAACAGTTGCACAGAACTGCTGTAGAAGAAACTCAAAACAAAAGCTGGGTCTAAGGATCTAAGGGTAACAGTCTGTAGGTGTTACCAGTGAGAGAAATGTGGATCAGAAGGCAGGCTTGCTGTTTTAGCTCCTGCACCAGAGTGTACAGGAGAGCAAGCTAGGATCTGAGCAGTCCTTCTCCTGTGAGTTCCTGTGAGTTCCTGTGAGTTGAGGATAGGCTGTAGCTAGTGTACTTTTGGGCAGTGTTTACATTGGTGTGACCTCCCACTTTGAATAAGGCATTGCTGCTCCTCATGCAGTTTCAGTAGCTTCTTAAATCAGCTCTGCCAAGTATCTGTAATGTCCAACACCGCATGTATACATATATCTGATGCAGTAAGTCCAGTCCATCCCAGAAAAGTCCATCAGTTGCTACCTAAAGACAAAAAAAGAACTATCAGGATGATAGTTATTATAGGCACCAGAAAATTGTTAGTAAGTCATTGCCAGTGTCTCCTATGTATTAGTAATACTGCCTTTGAACTGTATGTCATAATAGGAGCTGGCCCACATGGAGGTGTCTTAGCCTGATTTTAGTTGGTGTTTTATTGAGTAATATGAAACCAGATAGACCAGAGCTCTGTCTCCTCAGAGTTTTTGGATAGTGTGCTGGTGGGGCCGTTTTATCCAATTACTTATTCTCTTAACCTCTGTGAAAATTAATTATTAGAGAAGTGGAAAAATAGCTGAAGAAAGCAGATATACTACACTATTGAGCCGTCTGTCCTTTCCGGAGGAAAGCCTTCTCCAGCTGTGTTAGACTTCTCTCAGTGATAGTGTTTAGTTCAAACAAAGGTCCCTCATATTTATCCTGTTATTAAGAAGCCTAAATAATAGCTGTGTTGATGGAAAGATTGTTTTGTAGAGTTTACTACATGCTCAGGGCACAGGGAATATGAAGAATAGAGGTATACAACTGGTCTACAGTATTAGCTTGAAAGCCACTGGTTGGAGACAGAAAAATACACTGAGTTAATTTTTTGCCAAGTTTTAATGTCATATGAGATGAAAATACTCATTTTTCCCAAATGTAGGAACTCTAGAAGCCAAGTTCCCAAGGTAACGTCTTTGCCCTTCCTCACATAGCTGCAGCATGGCCACAGTGTGTCGTGCTCCCTGTTAGCTGTGAAAGCACACGGGACTCTGAGTCACTGAGTGTGAGCTTTAGTGCTGCTCTCGCAGGAAGCCGTGGAAGCGTGCTCAGCGTGTAGCTGCAGTTTGACCTTCTTGCTTTCTATTCCTGCCCAGCTCCATGCCTCCTGTGGCATCTCGCCGCACCTGCTGCAAGCTCTCAGAGCACTGCTCTGAAACATGCTTATTTTGTCTCTTTGTTTTTTGACATTCTGCATTATTTTTCTTCATGTAATTCAGGCTGTTCTTTTTCTCTCAATAAAGTTTTTGTTTATAGAATTTTTAAAATAAATTAAAATATACTATCTTCTAAATATTTTTTCTCAGCTCCTTGGCTCTTTTGAAACCAGCCTTCATTCAGAGGTAAACAAATATTTAATATTAAATACTGATTTGTTTCTGTAGTTTTGTTCCTCTTGCTCATTTAGGATTTGGCCTCTGTTTGGATGACTAGCTTTTCCTTCTCTCTACTCCTACTTGTACTGAGTGCCTGCTCTGCGTCACTCTGGAGTCCTACATATTGAGCATAAGCAAACAGCTTTCTTTGGGGCTTTTGTGCTTGTCTGCATGTTTTTATAAATTGTTTTTGCCTGTAACACCTGTGTGCTTGGTGCTACCCAGGAGAGGGTGTCTGTCACAGGTGTTGTGAGCTATCACATGGTTACTGGGACTTGAACCCAGGTCTTCTTGAAGAGATAGCTAGCTTTTAATTACTGAGTTTTCTTTCCAGCTCCTGTTCACATGCTTTTAAGATGTCTGGCTTTTATTCATATTGTAGCTATTTAATTGAACATGTACCCTAAAACTCTTAGAGTAGCAGAGAAGGAGACTTGCAAGGTCCGTGCTAGGTATTCTATATTCTTGCGGAAGAGTAGATAAACTGGTGAATAAATAAATGCACAGTACATAAGTCTGCAGTGACTGACGGACGGGAGCGCTGTGGGGAAAAGAACTCACAGTTAAGGGAGAAGAAGTACTGCCAGGGAAGCAGCGTGTGCACCTGCAGTGTTTCTGTTTCACATACACAGGGCATTCAGTGTTAGGGCAGGTTCTTCCAACAGAAATGCCATACAATATGCAGCTTGGACAAGAACTGCACCTCTCACAGCACAGCTTTAAAGCTACGTCCTCCAAGACCCGGGTGATGGCCAGTTAGGTTCTTGGCTTTCAGATGCCATCCTGCTGCATCTTCCTCAGATACCTTTTTGTGAGGTGATACCCTCATGATCTCTAAAAATCCCAGACACTGAGGCTTATGCTACTACATAAGCTTCTCCTTGGGAGACACCAAATTAACATCAGCCATGTTGGTCATCTGTGGGAAGAGTGCCACGTAAAGGTGATAGTGTCTGAGACTGGATATTGTTGTTTGAACTTCTCTAGAAAAACAACAAAGCCCACTGGTACAACAGGGTGCCAGGTGAGATGGAAGAGAAGGGGTTGGTAGTAAGAGACAGGCCCTTGCCAGTCTAAATGCAAGAAAATTTAGTAAAAACTGTGATAAGATGTGAAGTCAGTCTGGAGTCTGTCTGATCACATCAAAGGAGTAATATGAGCATACTTATTTTAAAAGTATTAACAGTTTTAACCCAGCATGGGAATGATCTCTGTGTATAATCAAATACAACTTTGGAAGGTATGACTTTTTTGTTCATAATGAAATGAAATTATGAATATTTTAATATTGCATATACTTGGGCTGGTGGGAGGCCTTAGTGGCTAGAGGTGTGCTTGCCTAGAAACCTGACCACCTGTGTTCGATCCCTGAGACCCCCACATTGACTTCTGCAAGTTGTCGTCTGATCATTGTTCATGTATGTAACATATAGATGCACACTGATAAGCGTAGCACACAGATAAAAACACTGCCCCCCTCTTTAGAATAGGCAGATTGCGCTCAGTCTTTTATATGTAGATACAGGAAGCAACACCATGTACTTCACAAATTCTGCTTCTTTTCGTGGTCCATTTGATGAATGTGAACTGTGTTGATTTCTTGCTCCTGGTACAATACTGTGTTTAACTCCTATAAGTTTAAAGTGAGCAATTTGGTGAACAGTTTTTAAATCCTTTTCTCTTGTGTTTCTTTACATTGGTCTCTTCTTCTGTTAAGGTTCAGGGACTGTTTCTTATAGTCTAGACTTCAACATTCAGTTATCTTTTGGGTTTGTATTTCTAGACAGCATTCACTATGCTTATAAAAATAGAATGTTACATCTCAGCTGTCTACCACACACCAGCATGTAATTTCCCATCCTTGGCTACTGAGGAGTTTGGTATTTGGATGGAGAAGTACAGGGAGAGGACTGGAGCTCTGTTGTATGCTTCCCACCTCACAGCTTGATTCCTGTGCCAAATTTGGGGCTCATACTCATTTTTGAATTTAATTCTAAATAGTCAATATTTCTTTTCTATCTAGAAAATAATCATTGCTTATTGGTGTAACTCATTGGAATCCCTTTATGGGGCTTTGGACTGAAATTAAGCCTACAGAAAAACTGACGCTCTGGAGCAGTGAGTGCTGGCAGCAGTCTCTCCTGGTAGGCCACGGTTAGCATTTGGCAGCACATGAGTTCTACTTTTCTGCCTCACTGCTATTCTGGTGCTTTACCTGTAAGTTCTTAATCATATGATCCTTGAGAATAAAAAGGGGGTTCTTTCATTATCACCCAAGAGAATGTCAATAATTTTGTTAATCTAGTATTCAATTTCCATTCATATTTCCATCAAAATGTTTTTTATCTCAGTTAAAACTTGATTTTGAATCTAAACTCCAATTAGAGTTGCAGAAGTTGTTTATGTATATTTATTTAATCTTTAGTATTTAATCTTTACTATTTAGTCATGATATATTTTTTTTAGCTTGTTTCAGTTTTTTGAGGATGTTTTGGTTAATTTACTATAATGTTCAAAATTCTGGTTCATTTAATCACCTCGAACTTGTGATTTCCTTACCTTCCAAATGCTTGGATATAAACATACACTACCACCTAAGGGGGGACGGGCATCTCATTTCAAACTGCTTCATATTTGTATGAGTGTATTGTCTGCATGTAAATGCACCACATGTGTGCAGTACCCTCTGAGATCAGGAGGGGGTGTTGAATCACCTGGAACTGGAGTTATAGGTGGTTGTGAACTGACATCTGGGTGCTGGGATGTGAACTTGGGGTCTCTTCAAGGGTGGTAAGTGCTCTTAACTTCTGAGCTATCTCTGCTGCCCTTTCAAATTCCTAAACTACCAAGTTGTGAGATGTTTTCTATTAGCAGCAACAAGAAGGTGTTGGCATGAGCTCGGACATTTAAGAATTGTTTTAAAAAATATTTAAACCATTTTCACACTTAAACTAGTTATTTTATAAAGATTTTGATTTCTTAATCAAATCTATATATTTATCACATAACTGAGTTCTTTTGACTTGTGATATTTTTACTCCTGCAAAGAAACTGATCATCTTTTTTAGAAGATTGAATGTCACCAGTAAAGATAAATTCATTATTTAACTTCCATTGAAATAGGGTAGTTATGTTGTCGAGCAAGAAAGACAATTTGATTCCTTGACTTTGTATTTGTACTTTCTTGGATTAGGTGCTTGTGATTCAGTTGATAAGTTCATTGTGTGATAGGTGTGAGTTCATTTATTCATTCTTTCAGAAATAAAAGTTACATGGTCTTTATAGTGTTATGATGCCAGGGACTTATATTGGGAATGTTGTGACCCAAACTAGGATTTAAGTTATTGGAAAAGTCCTGCTTTGTGTTTGGAGGTCTGTTCCCATGGCTGAGCAAGGAACTTACTTTATTTTTCCTTCAGGAGCTTCTATTCAAACCAGGTTGTAGACCACCTTGTGTTTGTATGTGAATGAAAATATTTATGAGCAGGCAGCAGCAGTTAAGTATCCACTTCTGTGATGGAGAGGGGCTGCTTATTCCAACCTCAGACATTACTTTTCCCCCAGAAATTGCCTGTCACTAACCTCCAGCAGCAGAATGACTAATTATGAGTTGGAGTGTTAACATTCTTCACTGCTTTGACGTTGTGTGCTTGGCAGGGTGGAGGGTGTATTTTTTTTTTTTAAAAAAAACGTCTTCAGGGTGTCTATATTTATCAAATACAATGTAGATGCCTTTATAATAGTAAATATGTGATTTGTAACTCTAACCTTACAATTTTCATCAATAAAGCACAGCTGCTTAGTTACAAATCAGAATGGATTAAGCAGTTTGTTGTACCTTGTGGCTCCCTAGAGTAATTTCAACAATGAAGATTTACCAGGAGCCTATAGTGCCAGACTTTTGCAAGTGCAGTTCTGTGGCTAGTAAACATTCATCTTTAGCAGCCAAATGGGAAGCAGGGTCAACAAATTTCGGATGGCTAGTAGATGTTCTTATCTCAGCAGAGAAGGAATGGTCCAAGATCTAGGATGTGATCTCCAGTTGATCCCCTGGTTTCCATTGTCCTAGTCAGTGGTGATAAACAGCTGTTGGAATCAGTGGAGAGAGCAGTGGGAGATGACAGCATCATAGGGATGGAGATGCCTGTGTGAGGTAGTTAGTTCTGTGGATGCAGCATGCAGCTGTTGACTCCAGTCAGCACCCCCACTCCCCAGTGTCTGTCTGTCTGTCTGTCTGTATGATTTACTTTATGCGAATGACTGCTTTGTCTGCATACATGCATATGCACCATGCCTGGTGACTAAGAAGGTTAGAAGAGGATGTCAAAGTCTTCTGGAGCTAGAGTTAGGAACGGTTGTAAGCTACTGTGTGGGTGCTGGGGGCCAAACTCTTAAACCACAGAGCCATCTCTGTGGCCCCTCTAGTCAGATTTTATCAACAGTCCCCAACCCCTTGAGGTGACCTATTGTATGCGGAGGGAAAATTACCTTGTTTGTCAGTCTCTCTTCTGACTGGAAGGGACAAGCATTTTAGGAGACACCCTGTGTTCTGCCAGTCCGTCTTCATCCTGCTCTGCCCTTAGCAGCCCATGCTGTTGGCTTTTCTTTTTTCCCTCTCCTGTTTCTCTCCCTCCCTCCTTTCCTCCTCCCTCCCTCCCCTTCCCTCTCCCTCTCTCTCCCCCTCTCTCTCAAAAAGAAAGAGCTCTATTTGCTAAGCATGTCTCCCGTTCAGGCTGTGTAAGTACTGTGGATTTCTTATGTACACCATATTGGGTTTGTATTAATGAAAGGTTCCAGAAGAAAAATAAAATTATCTTTTGGAAGTTGTCATTAGTAGTGTTCACTGATAATTGTTAGTCACATTTTTCTGTACTGTGACAGAGTGGAAAGTAAATGATTAGAGAATCCAATTGATGTAGATTTGTTGAGTGCACAGTATGTCCTGGGCCTGGTGCTAGGGAACACAGGATGAATAAAGCAGCCCTTCTTTGAATGAAATTTGATTGTAAAAAACTTATGGTGAGTAAAACGTAAAGTAATTGGTAGTAAAATGAGAAACAAAGGTATTTGAAATGTCAAAAAGTTAGAGTAAGTCAGTATCAAATTATCCTAATTTATATGTAGCAGCACTCACAGAAAAGATAAATTTTGTTTTTTAAAAAACTTATTTGTCCACTTTAAAACCCACTCTCAGCTCCTCCCCTCCGCCCCGTACTCACTCATGCGAGCCCCCCCATCCCACCTTCCCCTTGTCTTTTGAGAAGGGGAACCCCCTCTCTGGGCTATGGGTGTCACTCCCCCACTAATCCCCCCCCCCACTAATCCCCCCCAATCAAGTTGCTGAGCCATATCTTCTCCCATTGAAGACAATCAGGGCTTCCATTTAGGGGAATGGGATCCACAGGCTGGTGGGCATCAGCTCAGGGACAGCCCTTCTACAGTTGTTGGGGGACCCACGTGAAGACCAAGCTGCTTATCTGCTACATATGTTCAGGGGACTTAGGTCCAGCCTATTTTCCATCTTTAGTTGATGATTCAGTCTCTGGGAGCCCCCAAGGTCCAAGTTAGTTGACTCTATTGTTGGTCTTTCTGTGGAGTCTCTATCTTTTTTGGGTCCATCAGTCCTTTCTCCAATTTTCAGAAGTTGTGGTTTTGCCAATATCAGACAACATATTCACTACTTGAAGATATGTCATCTTCCTGGCATTTGTCTTTGAACACTGTCACCTGGTAAACACATGAAGTGTTGATTGTTCTTGTTCTATATGTGCTTCTTTCTTACTGGAAGTGTTGGTGTCTTCATCATAAAGATACCTCTGTGCAAAGAAACTATTGAATCTCTCAATTACAGAGTGAAAATTCTGCCAGGCAGTAGGATCTTATCTCTCTATTTACTATACTTGCAACCTATAATCCCATTTTTCTTTTTGACTTGTTGTTTGTCAGACTAAAGGATATCCCCCCCCCCCACACACACACTTTATTACAAAACTTAAAGGAAATTTGATTTCATTATATTCTGTTTCTATAGATACCAGTTCTTATAGAATATAAATGTGATTGTGAACCTTGGGTTTCTTTTATCAGATAGTTGGCATGTTTCATATTTTGTTTTAAAATTATTTGGGATTGTTACACGTCATGCCATTGACCTCACTTAGAGCTATACCTGCTTCCAACAGTGGTGTTGTTTTTAAGTTTTTATTATATGTCATGTCAAATGAACATTTTCTGCACTTGTGTATTTGGAGAAAGCGTCTTATGTGGCTTAGGCTGGCCGTGGACCCAGGACCATGCTCCTTCCTACCTCGAGAGGACAGTGGTACAGGCTTGGGGCTCCATAATCAGCTGTTGAGTAGGTCGTATGTACTCTAGGACTTCTTTGTGAGTTTGTCTTCAAGCTCTGACTTGTCATGGGGATTTATTACCTTTATTTTAAACATAGGTAAGGAGAAGAAAGTGGACAGAAAAAAAATGTATCATTTAGTCCTTTGGAGTATAAATAATAGTAAAGAGCTGAATTTTTGTAGTTTTTTTTCATTCGTAGTGTGAAAAGGAGGAATTGCAGCTTTAGCATTCAGTCACATCCTTCAGCACAGTCTCAGGTTTTTTATTTCTAGGGAGATAGCTGATAAGGAGTCTGTCTATTCCTCCTAAGGGGAGGTGGAAGAAAGAGTGTGCTGTCCTGATAGAGCATTCAGGGGCGCCTGCTGACGCTTGGGGAGAGGAATAATAGTGGGTTTATCATTCACAGCGCTAAAAGCCAGGCATTTAGTCAGTTTAGATGCATAGTGGGGAAGGAGACAAAAGTCTGAAATAAAGATACACAGACAGTTCTGAACCCTACGTCCTACAGCAGCTACGGGGAGGGGGAGGGGTGACTGCTGGCCAAGTTGGGGCCTTTCAGAGGCATTCTTAGGTGCCACCTGTTCCAGGTAAACTCAATGGAAGTGATTTAGTTCTCTCATTGAGGGATAACTTAACATTTTCATTTGTTCTTTTGGTCTTGATGCAGTACCTGGTACATAGTAAGCTCTTTTTTAATGCTTGTTAATTGTATTGAATTAACAGGTGAACTTTGAAATTGGTAGTTGGCAGATGTGTCTTGAGACTTGTACTAACTAGCTAGAGGCTTTTTGAACTAACATACCATATGGATAAGGAGGGATTTCTACAAATACATAGATGGCTGTACAGGGGTTTATAGTTGTGAATAATATACTCAAATGTTCAGCATCGCACAATGAAGTATGAATAAAGTAATTCCTCATCATCAACTCTGTCCCTCCCTCCCTCCTCCCATAAAAAGGGTTGTGTTATGACCCAAACTGGACTAATAAGCATACTGGGGTGAAAAAGTTTTGGAAATAGGATGAGGGTGAAAGTTTGAAAAGTTTTTTTAATGACAGCAAATTAGCACATGTGGTTTGAATGCGAATGGCTGCTGTAGGCTCATATATCTGAATGTTTGGTTTGCAGTTGATGGACTGGTGTGGGTAGTTAGAGGTGTGGCCTTGTTGAATGTGGTGTGTCACTGAGGATGGGCTTTGAGGTTTCTAATTTTGAAATTAAGAAACAGAAATAATTTTCTCTGCTCTTCCCATAGGCTTCTAAAGGAATGAAAAGTGTGTAGGTGCTCACTGTGGGTCTGAGCTTGCTTTCTTTTTAATGTGCTGTGTGTGTGTCTATGTAATTACATATAGCTATATATCTCTATATATAGCAGTATAAATATAGCTATATATAGTTACACACATATATAATTATATATATAAAATATATACATCAGTAGAAGCAGAAAGCATAAACGTCTTCTCTTTCTCCCGTGCAGTAGGCAAGACTTAGTTTGCTTTGTCCACTTGAAAGGAACTTGGAGCACCTAGACACCTGAGAAAGATAACATTGCTTTTACACCCTTTGCAAAGTGGTCTTCCAGTGTCCCAAAGGAAATCAAAGCTGTAGAATGAAAAGTGTTTGAATTCATTTTTATTCACTCTGAAATTATTTGCTCTGTCTTCACCTCAAAGAATAGTACCAGCTTCCAAGTTAGGAAATATTCATAATCTTGTTGAGACAGAGTTCAGAACTGTCTTGTGAGAACCTGAAGTGAATGCAGTGCACCTCAGCAGAGAGGTTGTTCCAGGTCACAGGCTCTGCACCGTACTGTTCTTCTGTGCCTGACGCATTGTAGGTATATATTGTATGTTGTCGTAGATCCGAGCACTGTAAGATATATTAGCATTTTATCATTTAGCAAGCTAATGGCTAGTGGTTCAGATCTTTTAGTGAATAAAATCACTTTCTACTCTGTAAACCGATGGGGTTATTATTAGTTCTTTATCAGACATTAATTCATTCTATGGCCGCATGTAAAATCCCTAAGTTTTCACGATGCTGATAGTGTTGTGCGAGGTCTGGCTTGCTGGAAACTGCAGACATATGCACATGCATCTGCCTTTCCATGGCTGCAGCAAGCTATTATGGAAGGTCGCTTAATGAAAGAAGGTGAAGTCAGTTTCAAAACTTCCTGTCATGCCTTTTAGGCTGAATACTGATGAACAGGTAGGTGAGCGCAGAGTTACTAGCCATGTGCTGCTGTCTTCCTGTTTGCCTTTCTGAGTGGTATTTGTTTTAACTTTCTCATTATTTGAAATGTTGAAAACTCAAAAACTCATGACAAGTTTTGGGCTCAAGACAAGTTTTGTTTGAAGTTGTTCTAATTTTATTAGTTTGTTACTTACTTTTCTGTGTTTGAAATCTTTGACATAAGTAAAAATAAGACTATTTCAGAGATGAGCATTGCCCTTGTATACAAGTGGAAGTAGTTATGTTTGACTGGCTGGATTATAACATCTTTGGCAGTGAGGTTATCTGATACAGTGCTCTGCATGTGCACAGCGCAGGGACACACAGTGGCCGTCCATTGGCACACAGCTCCTTGTTCACTTTTGTAGGAAAGCCTGCAGTCTCTAATCTCAACCGTAGGTACTTGCTCGATCTAGCATGTTCTTCTAGCAGATGGGTGTGTGCTTTAGTGGAAAAGCACAGCTGCAAGCATCTTAGAAGGACTGCACGCATCTTAGAAGACACCTTGGGACATTTTGTGCCTTAATAATAAAGACTTGAATTCTAGAATACTCACAAATGTGATTTTTCCCTTAAGATACATTCTATGTAATTAAAACCACAATGTAGGCATAGTTCAACAATAAATACTTACCATGTTCTGTGAAGCATTGTAGGTATCATGGTGACATCTGCAAAAGCTATGGCTTTGTTTTAAATGATAGTACTATGTTTATAATTGAAACAAGCTATACAGTCTGTTGAGTACAAGTGGAATTAATGATTGTGGACTGAGTCTTTATCTTCTTAAAGCATAATCCCTTTCCATAGGATTCCACTGTTCTGTAGCTTCAGTACGTCAGGATTCTTGACAACTTGGCATCATCCTAAATCAGAATGTCACTCTTCTCCTTTTGGACTCTGTTGCTGATGTGAGGACATCCTAATATCATTAGTACTGTTTTATTCCTATCAGACCAGAGGATGGCAAACATCATCAGCCTCTCAGGCTTGGCTCTTTGCTCCCCCTACCCCCTCCTCAGTCTCCTAATAGGTGGGCTCTCTGGGTGTGCCCCAGCCTTAGTCTCCCAGTTGGTGGGTTTATACCTGACTCTAAGCTTTGTAGGTTTTGTAGAAGTTTTTGGTAGAATTTTAAGATCTTGTGTTTTATACATGTGATCAGAGGAATGTTGAGTTTAGAGGGTGGAGAAGAAGCCATTGCATGGCTTCAAGTGAGTGTCCTAATTCTTGGGTATTCGGGCCATGTAGCAGCTATGGTTGTGGTCATGCGTACTTCTTAAAACAGACTCCAACAACCAGAATATTTGAATGTATAAAATAGTTAACAACTGCCAAATTTTAGCCTAAAACATGTTGCTGTAGAATGGGAAGGCTGGGTAACTGGAGCCATAGAGGTGAAAGGGAGGAGCAGGGTCTCAGTAGTGGAGGCAACTGGTTTCTAGCTCATCCCCGTGTCAACTGCCGTGGAGACGAACAGTGTTCCTCCTTTGAGGGTTTCATTTTCCACCTCCTCTCTGCGGCTCAGCTGGGAATGCAGAAGCTTGATCTGTTGGTCAGTTGGGTGAGGAAATGGGACACAGCACGGGAACACGTGCTCATTCTGATGGAACCAAACAGAACTGTAGCAGCTACGGTTGTGGTCATGCGTACTTCTTAAAACAGACTCCAACAACCAGAATATTTGAATGTATAAAATAGTTAACAACTGCCAAATTTTAGCCTAAAACATGTTGCTGTAGAATGGGAAGGCTATGAAAAGTGAGTCCAGTGATAATTCACAACCTCTGTGTTTAATCATTTACAGATAAAATGCTTGTTTCTTCAGTAAGCCTGCTGAGTAGCAGATTGTGGTCTTGTAAAGATAAGAGGAGATTGGCATTTCTTCTGAGGATCTTCTCTCAGAATTTATCCATGGCTTACTTAAAGCCTGTAAAATATACATGTGAACGCTTCCAACTCTAAGCTGGTGATTTTCTTGTCGTCACAAATCTGTGTAGGTATGTGTGGACAGTGAACTCCTTGCCCTGTTACAGACATGATGGGCGGCTTCCAGTGAGATAATCGGTGTCACAAAGTGCTGTGGCTCGGAAGCTTGACTAGGAAGGAGCAAGATGAAAAGCGGGGGTGCTCGGCAGCTCGGCTCAGAAGGCCTCGAGTGAATTTCAAAGCCCAGGAGTTCCCTGTGGGATGGTTTTAGTTTTGAGTTTTATTATGGATGTACAGTGTGTGTGTGTGTGTGTGTGTGTGTATACACACAATATATATATATTGTGTACAGTGTATATATATATACAATAATATATATATATTATTGTATCTTTCTGCTTTCATATCTCAGCTAAGTCATTTAAGTGAGAGAGAAAGTTTATTTTTGGAGTAATATGTTTGAACCATAGGGTTCCTATGTAAAATAAAAAAGTTGTACATTAAAAGTGAAGAAATTATAAGAATTTTTAACCATTAAAGATTATCATAAGCACCTTTTGTGATTTGGGAGGGTAAAAACTTGAACTATAGTTGTCTATGGAAACAGTTGTGGCACTTGAGACTAGTGAAACTGAGCAGAGTCTCGTGAAGCTGGGTACTGCAGTCAGTGCTGCCGCCGTGGCTCCTGCGCTCTGCTGCCACCGTATTGTTGAAAGCAGTCATAGTGCGTCTCTTTTTATCTCTGCACTCAGAATTACTCATGTCCTTCTTGCCAGCCTTCTCTTAAAAGGAATGGGAGCTGGGTATGATGGTGCACACCTTTAATGTCAGCTACAGAACAGTTCTAGGAGAGCAAGACTTGATAGAGACCCTGTTTGAAGAAGCATACAAGGAATGGAGGAGAAGGAGAATAAAGGGTTAAAAAGCTAGTCTTGCACACTTACAAGATAATGTACGTTTTAGATAAAAAGCATTTAAAGCATGTGTCTAGTAGTACATAGAGTTTATTTACTTGATTATTATTTAGACAGGATCTAATTTTGTAGCCTGGGCTGGCCTAGACCTTGTAGAGATCTGCCTGCCTCTACCTTCTGAGTGCTGTACCACCATCCCTGGAATACTCTATATTTTAACAGGCTAAATATTGGCTTGATTAAATCTACTCTTCTTTGGCACCTTTGTTCACACAACTTCAGTTGTAGTGATGGTTTTTTCTTTTTTCCTTAAATTCTTCTAAAATTTTTTATAGTTATTGCATTCTAAATAGGTAATTAAATGTAATGTGCCAAAAGATGAGCATCATAATAGCTAAACTTTTTTTTTTTTTTTTTTTTTTTGAGATTTGATTAGCTTTCAAGAACACTAAAAAGTAGGAGTCAAATTGTTGTTCAGCACATAGGGAAAGAAGACTATCTGGATGTTGTGATCATCTATTAAACTGAATGTACAGTTCGGAGGTTATGTACACATGTATTAGGCAGTTTATTCAACCTGAAAGTTTGGTTATTTGAAATCCTTTAGAAATGTTGTTGTTATGTAACGAGATGTCATTGATTCAGGGTAGTCTTCTCCATATGCTGCATGAATGGATGAGGGCTGACCAGCCAGCTGCAGCAGCTGTCCTCAGTAGTGTACCCTGAGATGTATATCTCTATAGGAACAGCTTCAACATCTGTCGTTATGCTCCAGAGAAAAGTGATCATATTCTGTACACACACAATATACACACATATAAAACATATACATGTATATGTAAAAACGTGAGTTCAGAAGACGAGATAATGCTTAATAACAGAAGATTTAAGTTAAACTGACCAGCTGTTGTGTCTGTTCTGATGTAATAGAATGTGGGATGGTGAGAAATTTCACACCAATTTTATTTCACACTAATTTTAATTGTATACACGCACACACAGAGAGAGAACATGTGAAATTTGCCTGATTAAAAAGCTGTCTTTTCTAAATAAAATAGAAACTTGGCTGTCTTCTGGATCTCTGCTGTTCTGAGGGCTGTTGTCCTTGGTGAGGGTCATTCATGCACTCAGCTAAAACAGTTTCTCAGTGCTGTGAATCATATAAGCTGCTAAACTCTTTAGGTTTCTGCACGCCACACAAAAGTGTAAAACACTGATTCCATGCAGAGGTTTTGATTTTGTTCTGGAGGATTGTTCAGAGAAGGGAGGAAGAGGCTATGAATTCCTTGAAATCTAAGGTCAGAGTGTGATTCTGCAGCACATTGTAGGTAGTGTCTCATTGTTTACACACTGTAGCAAGTTGTAGCTAGTGTGTCTCATTGTTTACACATTGTAGCAAGTTGTAGCTGGTGTGTTTCAGTGTTTATACACTGCAGCAAGTTGTAGCAAATTGTAGTCAGTGTGTCTCATTGTTTACACATTGTAGCAAGTTGTAGCCACTGTGTTTCATTGTTGTACACATTGCACCCGCATAGCTCCTGGGAGATTAGGCCACACCTTAGGGATGGCAGGATTTCAAAGGCTACAGTGTTTTTCATATATTTTGTAGATAGACCAGTGCTAGTAAGAGGCCTACATTCCATTTCTCAGGGAAGGCAGAGGGATGAAGCAATTTGAATCTAGGGCTTTCCATGCTTTTGCATAGCAATAAGTAGTTAAAACATTGTAAGAGAGGCAGGAGAGGTCAGCAAAGGTTTTTCAGTTGAACATTCAGAAGGGTAATCTCCAGGACAGACTTAGAAGTACAATGTAATAAACATAGCATGTGTAACTGTGTAACTGACTTAACAGAAAGATGATGGTGGTATTGTTTTCATTTAACTTTCCCTATTTACACGATGCCTTCTAGCCCTTGGCTCAGGAGTTAGGAATCAACAGTGAAATGATCATTGAATAACAGTTTTAAAGGGTGGGCCTTGTTAGCTTTAAGTTAATTCTGGCTAATGATAAGATTATATATTTAAAATCAGTACTAGGCTCAACAGCTAGAGGGACAGGTAGAAAACATGAACCAGAAAACAATTTCTGCCCATCCATTGATTTAAAGTGCAGGGTTTTTTTTTTGAGATCGTAGAAAGGGTGTCTTGAATTATAGAATAATATTTTGGGCCTTGTTACTAAATCTGTGTGGTCCAGGTGGTAGCGCAGTAGGATCAGGTGGGCTGTTGGAAATGGAGAGTCAGAGAGGTGCCACTCCAGCCCAGTTAAACCAAAACCTGCTTGCCTGCCACACTGCAGAGAATTCTTGTCCCTTTCAGGTTTGAGATAGAGAGGCTTAGGGACCTTTTGGAAAGCAGGGTCTTCAATTACATGTAATTTTAAAAAAATTCCCAAACTGGGATTATTGGAGGAAACAGTATTTACAGTGACAATTGCATGAGAGAGGCACGGGACCTATGTTACTGAGCATACGACTCATGACATAAGGGAATACAGTGTAAGAGAGGTATGCGATCTACGTTACTGAGAATACGATTCATGAACTATTTTACTGTTAGACAAACTGGTGACTCCCTAAGACTTGGAAAAAGTATATATTTTTTGGTAGTTGGTTTTATACTTATAAAACCCAGGTAAAATTTCAAATATTGGAACATTTCTTAAAGCAGGAAAGTTGGTCATGTCTGGGGTGTGTGTATTCAAAATGATTGAGTTAGTTTGTGAGAGGATTCTGAGCATGAGAATCCTACTGTGAGCTGAGATCTTGTCTTCCTCATTCTGCCCCCCTCCCCTCTCCCCTTTGTTCTCTCTCTCTCTCTCTCTCTCTCTCTCTCTCTCTCTCTCTCTCTCTCTCTCTCTCTCTCTCTCTCCCTCTCTCCCCCTCTCTCCCTCCCCAGCCCTCATTGTTTACCTCTAAGTGTCTCAGAGGTTCCAGTTCTAAACTGTCATGGACGTTGGCAGCACTTTTAAATGCTCAATTTTAAAACTCAATTTTAAGGCCATGTGAAGGACCCAGGTTTATCATTGTTAGGTATATGTAATATATAATACATGGTTTGTAAAAACCACAATGGGATTCCTACTAATAGGAATTTAAATATATAGTCATTCTTGGAAGTGTGTATCCAGGATTCAGAGGTTTTAGTCTCTTGGTAACTAATTAAGAAGCCTGGCGATACACGCCTCCAGGCATCCTGTTCACAGACCAGATTTGTATCTGAGCTGCCTTATGGTAGGACCTGAGGGAAGGGAGTCTTTATTGCATTTTTTTCTTTCTTTTTTTTCTTTTGTGACTTGAATTTTGAGCCCTATAAACTATAAATTCTAATGAATAGCTAGCAGATAATTTAAAAGAAAAAGATCTTAACTTCTTTCACTCTGAGTGTGTGGTCTCTGTTGCCAGGCTTTGTTGTATGAAGGGGAGGAAAATGCTAAGTTTAGGTGGCATTTTAACAAGGGAATAAATGCTTTTGGCCCCACTTCCCACTGACACCTGATTTCTTCTTTCCCTCTCTCAGCAGCAAATAACATCCAAACACTGCTGGATACCAGGTTATAAAAGAGCCAGTATTTACCTCCCACCATCCACTCCCAGTTAAATATCTGAAAATGCTTATATTGGGAGAGACAGAACGGTCCTCTGAATTCATCTCATGCATCTGTTAAAGTGCAAGAGCTTTCCAAAACTGTATTCTGAACGCCTGCTGGACCCTGCCGTGTCCCACGTGTGCTACCCAGGGCCACACTTAGTTTTGGAAATGAATGTGGTTAGATTTTGTTGTGGCTTTATCTGAAAACTCTGGGGCCAGATTAGGTCTCTTCCATTAGATGAGATGAGATGAGATTAGAATCTCTTTGGTGCTGAGACTTGTCTTTGCTTCTGTCTGATACATTATAGGAGAACAAGTGTCATGACTGGTACTACCTTTAGTGCTACCTTTAGAGTGCAGTATGTAAACAGGAGAGTGGGGCCTTTCCTGAGACTCAGTTTATGTTTTATCACTTCTTTGATATTCCTGTTGAAATAAGGCGATTGTAAGGGCGCTGCGGAGGAGTAAGCATGCCCTTTGTGTTAGATGAAGGGCCTGTGAGTACCAGCCAAGTCTGTGTGCAGGTGTGCTTTTAGCTTCTGCCTGTAGCTGTTGGTTCTCATACTTGTGTTGGGCTGCAGTGGGACTGTAGGAATGAAAGACTATAGGAAGTTCTCATTTTTCTGTTTTAGGCTGTCATTTTAGGCAATCATTTGTCTAAATACTTGATATTCATAACATAAAGGAGAGCTGGTGGGTGCTTCTCTGCAAGGTGGCATGTTAACAGAGGTTCTGACCTGCTCTGCTTTACATGCCTAACGACTTACGGTTATTATCTCAGAACCCTGGAAAGACTATGGGCCTAGAGTTACCTCCATACTCAGATAAAATCTGCAACTTGACAGCTAGTTACCTTGCTATTGGAATTGGGAGTGAGAGTGCTGGTGTCTTGCCTAAAATAAGATTTGGCAGTTTTATAGTTATTTGGGGGATAGATTTAAATATCACTATCTGTGTGCTATCTGTATATGTATACATTATACATAAGAATCATAAGGATTGATACATTACTATGTGACTTTAAGAGGTAATTCTAAGTGATCTGTGAAGACTGTAATGTTCTATGAAATCAGAAATCTATTCTTATTTTTATGTGGCTTTTACCTTAAAGCCCTGGACAGGTCAGTTCTGTACAGTAACATCTCTTTCATTAAAAAAAGGAAAGTTGCCCGCATTGCTGTCTGAGTTGTCTTAGTAGCATGTGACTGTCATCTTCATTTGAATGGTACTTTCCTGGATCAAGAAGCTGAATAGACTATGATACTTTAGTAGAAAGTTGAAAGAACGAAATTGATGAAATAAAACAAGAAAAGCAGCAAGTCAGAGAGTGGATTGGGAAAACAACAATAACATTAGCAGTGGTTTATATTAAGGACCTAGATGGTAGGATCATCAGCCCTGCCCTCCCCTCCCCGTTAAAGCATGTGTAAGACCTTACTTTCTGAGGTTTACCTTCCCAGCTGTGAGTCAGTGCATGCTGTCTGCTCTGACCTCTAATCTTTGTGTTGCTACTTTGGTGCTCATTCCGACCCCAACACCTTATATTTCTCCGCACTAACCACATTTCCTACTTGTGCCTTCATTTTACCCTAGAATGTTTCTTGTTCCATCATTCAACTCTCAACAACTATGGTAAATTGGTTGATGTTTACTAAGAGCGTTGCTGAGAGATAATCCACATTCCTTAAAATTAATTCACTCAGAGTTTCGGTGAAACCCATCTCACCAGCATCTTAGGTCAGAAGATACCCACGCCCACATGGTGGCCATGAATGGCATACATTGTACTGTTAGGAGTCGCAGTCAGTGTGCAGCCCTAGCTAGCCACATGTCTGCACAGGGGATTTGGTGACTAGAGGGATAGCTCTGTGGTAAAGTGTGAGCCATGGTGAGAGGATGAGGGCGGTGTGACCAGTGTGCCCCGTGCTTTGCCGCTCAACTCAGGAACCAGGGCAGAGCCGGGGCGCGGGCGACTGGAGTCCCCGTGTGTGATCAGGATTCAGTTGGGTGCAGGGGGTGGGGGGGCTTGGACTTGTTTCTGAGGTTTGGTTGCTGGCCCATGTATTATTGATTCCTATGAGGACACAGAAAATAAAATTTGTTTCACATTGAGTGTGTTGAACAAGAGTGGCTGGATGCTTCTTCATATGTGAACAGTAAGTTGTTTTCTCAAAACCTTTAAAGGTGCTTTGCATGTTTTGCATGCTTTCCAACTCCTCCTGTGTGAGCATACAGACATTCTCAGTGGATTTTCTGCAAGAGTAAAAGGTATTTTCAATTGCTAAGCCAACACTTGTCCCCTTGACTTACTTTTAAGGTACCTGTTAACAGATGTGGACTTGTGATTAGAGCATTTTTGTTAAGAGTGCCAATAGGAGCCAGGCATGGTGGTCCTTGCCTTTAATTTCAGCAGCCTGGAGACAGAGGCAGATAGATCTCTGTGAGTTTAGGGTCAGCCTGGTCTAGATAGTGAGAGACCTTGAAAGAAAGAAAGAAAGAAAGAAAGAAAGAAAGAAAGAAAGAAAGAAAGAAAGAAAGAAAGAAGGGAGGGAGGGAGGGAGGGAGGGAGGGAGGGAGGGAGGGAGGGAGGGAGGGAAAGGAAAGGAAAGAAAGAAAGAAAGGAGGAAGGAAAGAAAGAAGGGAGGAAGGAAAGAAGGAAGGAAAAAAGGAAGGAAAGAGAGGGGGGAGGAAGGAAGGGAAAGAAGCAAAAAAAGAAAAATAAAGAACTGGTAGGAACTTTCTGTTTTTCTTCAGTTTTGCTTAATGAGTTAAAAATTCTCTGAACATTATTTTCTTTTTCACAGTAACACAGTCACTTTTATATCAATAGTCTTAGTCATGCCCATAAATATGTTATTAAAATGTGAATAGATACTTGTCCTAGGGTTTATTGCTGTGAAGAGACACCAAGACCATCACAACTCTTACAAAGGACAACATTTAATTGGGGCTGGCTTACGTAAGTTTCAGAGGTTCCGTCTATCATCATCATGATAGAAGACGTGGCCGTGTATAGGCAGACATGGTGCCGGAGGCAACTATAAAGCACACTAGGCACAGCTTGAGTGTACGAGAGCTCAAAAACCTCTTCAGTGACACACTTCCTCCAACAAGGCCACACCTCCTAGTAGTGCCACTCTTGGGTCAAGCATTCAAATATACGTATACTTATGGGGGCCATGCCTATTGAAATCACCACAGTAGTGTTAAAGAATGGTTTGGGATCATGTGGAATAGGACCTTCATGTCACTCTTGTTTAGGAGTAAATTTTGACCAATTTTTCTCAAAGAAAATATGTAGTTGTATATCATAGGTCATTCTGAGTTTTGGTGAAAGTATAATGTGAGCTTTTAAGATGTGGAAGACAAGATCATAAAGTTTGACATGTGTGTGTAGCACTCTGAGGTACACGGTAGTAGTTGGCATCCAGGTGCCTTAGCTTACGTCTGCACTACTGTGGGCAAAGGAGCTTCTGGCCTGCTGCTGCTGCTGCCTGCAGCCCAAGCATTCCCATCTCTACTGAGGAAATAGCATCTTTTCAGGACTTGGATGGAAGAATTTGGTCAAACACTAGAGCAGCCAAATTTAATATTCTGACATGCTTTATTGCCCCCAAAGAAATCTCTCATTTTGTTTTAGTAGTAATTTTTAATCTTTATATGATGAATTTTAGGATCCAAAAATCTTTAACTTGAAAGTTAAAGACCCTTGAAACAAAGCAAAGGGTGGGATGGATGCAAGAGACTTGGCCACCCTCTAGTGGCCATGGGGCCATTTTCCACTTCACCTGTCCCCCCGGAGGAGTCTGAAGTTACTCTGTACTAGAGTGGCAGGGGGAGAGGGCAGAGACAGAGGCGGTAGATGTCTGCTTCACTTGCCTTGGTGCTGTGATTGCGGATAATTATTTTACTTCTGCTTTCACAGATTTTTAAATTTAATTCAGTTAAAGTTTGTATTATCTTGAGACAGAGAAATAAGATGCAAGCAAGCTCATATAGTATTTGCCAATATGTACTAGGCACATATTAGACCTAATCCTTAAAGTATGGCTTTGGATTGCATGAATCTGTGTGTATTATGTTCATCCAACCCTGTTGGTGTTTTCAGGGAGTAGTAGTTACTCTCTAACATGAGAACTGTCACCTGCTATTTTCCCATGTATTAACTCGCCTTATCTCAGTCTTGCTCAGCTCTTCTCCTTTAATGAACATCTCAGACATCACCTTCCTGTGGACTGCCCATCATCCTGTGAGCCCTTATTCTGCATTCCTATTACAAACCTTTTAAATACAGTACTTAATGCTTTCTACTATAGTGTAGCCTGCTTCCTGCCTTTGTTGTTTGTTTTGGTGTTTATAGAAAGCATCTAAAGCACTTGTTGAAACTGTATTTGGAGCTCTGCCTGCCTCACGAGCATTTGTTTACCGTCTGGGTACAAGGCTGATGTTATTTCTTTGTTTCTTCAACTTGTTCATATATTAACATGTATGACTTTTCAGTAGAAGAGCTTGGATATTTTTAAAATTGCATTGCTTAGTTGGCAAGTACCATACATTATTTGATTTAATCTTCTTTTTTTTAACAATACAGTGACTAGACCAAGACTGATAATATGAACTTAACTTTATTTTTATCTGTGAGAATGTAAAACTCCATCCTAATCCATTTAATATTACTCCGGTACCCTTGGTACTTAGTAAACTGTGCTTTATAGTTTCTTTTTTAAACAAAGCACCTATTAATCAAGCACCTATTAATCAAGCACCTATGAAAATGTGCCCTATCTCATTACTAATGAGGGAAATGTGAAATTAAACAAAACTTTGATAATGTCACATTGTTATATTGACAGAAGTTAAGCTGTCTGGTAATAGCAGAACTGAGTGTCCTCTGCTTCTGGGGAGAGAATTGATAAGTCTTCCCAGTGTGACAGTGTTTGGTAATGGAACAGTGATTTTGTTTGACCTAGTGTTTCCAACTACATACCTCAGAAATGCTCCCATACACAAGACCAGTGTAAGAATATTCATGCAGTAGAACTTTCATTAATGAAAAAGTTGGGAATAAGCTGTCTAGCAGCAGGTGGATACATTGTTGTCTCCATAACTGGAATGCCATGGAGTTTGTCCAGATGGACTCCATTTCAGAAACATGGCTGAAGAGGATCTGGATGACGGGCATACATTGTGTCATAATTTACAAACACGTACAATCATGCTGTTTGTGGCTGCCCATCTGTGGATGCTTATTATTGGAAATAGGTATGACCAGACATTACACTGCAGGTCTTGACGCAGGTTTTCAGAAGTGTAGTTAGTTATGTTGAGAGGGGAAGGGGAAGGGCTGAAGGAGCGCATACAGAGCCTTAGACTGACCTGCTGCTGCCTGACTTCTTTTGAACTCAGATGCAGGTAGAGTGAGGCACTGAGACTGACACAGCAGGATGGCAGGTGCAGATGCAGTGCTGTCCACTGTACGACTTTTAGAGAGTATACGGTGGAGTGACTGGATGTGCGGTGACAGCCACAAAGCTGGCCGTGGGTAGTGTGGACTGGAGTGGTAACTGGGAAGCCTGAGGCAGTGCTTCAGACCGTAGACTTTCCACTCAGATCAGTGTGCTCGTCCTAGCTGCTGGCTTTGAGCCTCAGTGAGCTAATCCTTGAGATCGTAATTATGGAAACCAGGGATGTGTCAGGAGATGTGAGGAGGGAAAAAGGCATGCTAAAGCGGTGAGCACTCAAGATACCATACTCAGGCTGTAGTTAACAGCATTAAATAAGTGTAGTGTCCAGGTGTTAATTGCTATGCTAATATAGGGGACAGTGTATTAACACACACATACATATATACAACTTGTTTTCTGTCTGAGTATATAAGATTTCTAGCCAGGCCTTTAATCCCAGAACTCAGGAGGCAGAGGCAGGTGGATCTCTTGAGTTTGAGGCCAGCCTGGTTTACACAGTGACTTCAGGATAAACAGAGAAACCCTGTTTCTAAAAACAAAGGCAACAACAACAAAAATCTAAATACAGAAACTGCCCCCTAGAGAACACACTAAAGTTGTGTTCTGAACTCTGAACACAATTAAAATTTTAGAAGATAATGTAGAAGTTAACTTAAGTTACTGTACTTTCCTACATACCCTCCCCCACAAGGAAACACTCCCTTAAAAATAAATCAGTTATTTATAGTCTTCATCAACTAAAATCTTCATCTTCAGTGCGCTGGTCCAGTGTGCAGGCTGGTTTATGTCAACTCGACATAAGCTAGCGTCACTTGGGTAAAGGCCCGTGGGTAAGCCCGTGGTGTATTTTCTTGATTGACAATTGATGTGGGAGGGCTCAGCTTTGTGTGGGTGGTATTCCTCCCGAGCTGTGGTCCTGGGTGCTAAAGAAAGCAGCCTGAGCAAGCCAGCATCAGTGTTCCTTTATGACTTCCGTGTCAGTTTCTGCTTCCAGGTCCCCACTTTGACTTCTTGTCCTGACTTCTGCATAATGGACTACATGTTGTAAGTGGAAACAAGCCCCATTTTTTCCCCCAAGTTGATTATGGTTAGTGTTTTATCACAGGAATAGAAATCCTAAGCGAGACGTTCAGTGAAGATTATGAATTAAGAAATAAAGTTGTTGTAGGTGCAAGAAATGAAAATGATGTGTTTCATGGAGGTTGGGGATAAAGTTGCGAGATGGCACTTTTAGCGATCCTTTTTACAGGATCCTAGTATCCTGAAGCCTTGTATCCTTGAGGGGCAGGCAGGAGTGAGGAGGGCAGATGCTACTGCTGCTCTTCTTCCTCTTAGTGTCTTGAGCTTCTCTTTTCCAACGCTGCACATCCTGCACCTTGTGAGTATGGGGCCACAGAGACCAGAAGAGGCATCAGATTCTCTGGCACTGAAGATACAGGTTGTGAGGAGCCTTCTGATGTGTGTGCTGGGAACTGAATCAGGTCCTCTACAAGGGCAGTACATGCTCTTAATTCCTGAGCATCTCTCCAGTGCTTGACATTTCATCGTAGAGTTCTCTCCAGAGGTAGAATTGTAGGCTGGTACCTAGCCACGGGTGAATGAGATTCTGGCTTCAGCTATGTGGTAGGAATGCAGTAAAGTCCTTATCAATCAACCCTCCTTCACTGAACTGATTGAAACAGCTGTCCCTAAGGTAACCCGGAACTTCAGACTAAGGGGCTAGCTAGGTGGGTGGGTAGGGGCATGGAGGGGATTTTTGTATACACAGGAGGAAGAACCAGATCAAGCAGGTCTTCACATGGGCGTTTGGCATTCAGCTAGAAACACCACATTTCCATTCCACAGTGGCAGACATGAGCTGGTATTTGAAGCAGTTATTAGTGTGTGCAGTGAGCCATGAGTTCCTGGGGTAGCCCAGTGTTGTAGAATGAAGTCTGAAAGCTTGATTGGCTTAGTTTCACTTCACGACTGCTCACATATAGTTAATGGTAATTTAGTTGAGACTGTCTTTTCGTTTTGTGAGTATTAAACTGTAAACAGTGTTCTGAAAACACACATCTTTAGAATTTCTATATTTGCTGTTTGAATGATGGGTTAGAGAGACCTGATCTGTGTTCTATTGGAGAGAAATATCCCTCTCTACTAATTTAAACAAAGAAATCCAGCCCTTTTTAGGTGTACGTTCCTTTTTTTTTTTCCTTTTCCAGGGGTTAATAATCTTCTTATGTTTTATCTTCCAGCCAAAGACATGGACCTGTTTGTTTTTATATAAATATTATCAACTATATGTTTTCAAATTACAGAAAATAATTTCCATGTCAGCCTTTTTGGATTTTTTCCCCCCTCAAGAAAGGATTTTCTCTGTATAGCCCTGTCCTAGAACTCACTCTGTAGACCAGGCTGGTTTTGAACTCGAGATCTGCCTGCCTCTGCAAGCACCACCACTGCCTGGTACATTTTTGGATCTTTAGTTTTGAATTTTGTTCTTTTTTCCAAATGCTTAATCCTGTTTTCCCCTTAAAGTGTATTTTTTTTCCTGGAAAATAGACTTGGAGGGGACTAAGACACTGTACTGTTACTATCCAGTAAGCTGCTTTGTCAATACTGCACGAACCTTAGCAAGTTAAATGTGACTTTCAGGATGAGGGAGGTCAAATCTTTGAGTAGGCTCCTGAATAAGTTTTCATATTTCTACCTTCCTCTGTACCTTCAGGAGTGAGATAAAAAAGACTCCAAACTTGTGCTTTTTAACTGTGTTCTGGCCCACGTGGCACAGGCCTTAGATGAAAACAGAAATAATAGCATAGTTTTCTAGTGAACTGTTATGTGGGTGGGGGGTGGGGTGGGTGGGGTGGGTGGGATAGAATGTATCTAGGCTTATGTTTTCTTTCCCACGTGTATAATGCTGATAATTGTACCTACCTCCAGTGCCATGGAAATTGCAAGATGATGTGTATGTTGACTGTATTTTTAGAGCTAGGGCATAATACTTTATTGATTCAGCACCTATCAGTTTTCTTTCCTTCCTGTGACTTTAACAGATATGGGAAAACAATTTAGACAGTAGAGCTGGTTGATGATAAAAGCATGTTGGAAGTTATCTCTTAAAGCATGGTGCTTACGTGACACGCTGGTAATGACACGGAGAGCTGCTCAGCATCACGAATGTCATTTACGGTAGAGTAGCAGCACCTGCCTTCCACAGTGGAGATCACTGCACTAAGGTGAGAGAGCCACACGGTGACATGCAGGGGTGGGGTGTTCTTAAAGGGAAGCTTAGACAGAATCGCTTCTATTTTCGCCCCTTTGCCCATTACAGTCTCATACTGTGCAGATTGCTGTGGGTCTTCTCACCAAATGAGTTTGTATCTCTAAGTTAATTTTCTGCCAGAATCACTTGAAGCTGATGACTGGTGTTTGCGTAGCCATTAAGCACACTGCCAGGGTATGTCCACTCCTTTCCACCTCCCCCATTAAACAGCTGTCACAGATTTGCAGACCGTGTTCTACATTAATTGTAGGGAGCCATAGGGTACAGTGTAGGATGACCTGTGGAGGACTTGGTCAGGTTGTCGTTCGTGCATGGAAGGGAAATGCAAATCTGTCATCTGATGGATCAGATTTATTAGAGCTTGCTAGTTACATAACTAGAAAAGATAGAGAAGGAATTGAACTGCTTGAATTCTGAGTCTTGGTTAACCTTTCCTTGCTTCATTCCAGAACTTGCAGCCAGTAATATTTAACAGTTCTGAGCAGCACATATTGGAGGAGTCTTGGGTTAGAAGCTCTCATTAAAGTTGTATATAGCACCCTGCTGGGCTTTACAATTGGTTTTGAAATGAAAATCTGTTAGATTAGAGCAAATATTATCCTAGCTGTGGTGATAAGTAATGTGGAAAAGATTAATGATTTGTCTGTGAAAGCCAGTGAGCATTAAGCCTGCTGCTTCAGTACCCTGTTTGAAAAGGTTGGGGTGAGAGAGGGATCAGAGAAGAAAGGATGGTGATTCTACAGCCCTTCCCCTGATAACACCAAGGCAGCTTTAAGTTTCAATTATTCCAGCTAGGGTAAGGTAAACCCGGTGGGACCTGCCTTGGTCAGTGGTGTTGAAGAGCTGTGCTTGTCCAGTGCGCAGGTACACTTTCCCTCTCTTCCTCGGGTAGGTGGTGGGTCTGTGGTCTCTCGGGAGCAGACATCTGAGGGTGGGTGCATGGGTGAGTGTGGACAGCAGCAGAGGGAAAGCGTCGCCTCCTCACCCAGGACACACCACGTTGGAGGTGCAGGTGTACCATGATGGGATGCCATGACCACCTAAGGTTTCCCTCCACAGAGCTGCCAAGGACAGCCAGTTACAGGTATCTGTTCTCTGAGACCATCTGTTGAAGCAAGGAGAGTAGCATCCTCACCATTGAGTGCAGTGTGCCCTGGAAGAGCAGGGCGTTCCCTCAGCACCTAAATATGAGTCTGTACAGCAGAGCAGACTTAGGACAGTGTCCCTACCTTCCTGACCTTGGCATTTGGAAGTCCAGTATCCTCCTTACCAACACTAAATTTATTTATTTATTGTTAAATTTCTTAAGTATGACATCCTGTAAACTCTTATTCAAAGTTCTTTTTGTATCAACAGCACCTTTCCCTCAGGATCTTGTTAGAAACGCAGGTCACACCCTGTCCCTGACCTTTGACATAAGTCAGAACCAGCATCCAAACAAGATTATGGATTTACTGCATGTAGAGTTTGAGAAGCTCTGTGGTGAGCCACACTTACTTTTTTGACATTAGCATTGCTATATACTTCTTTTTGTCCAAAGCAAACAAGACTACAAAGAAAACGGGGAAAAGCTTCTGCTTGTGAGTTTAGTGTCAGCGCAGTTGTCTGTACAGCTTGGGCTGCTGCCCCTTCTTCCTGGGGATGCTGCTTATACACGCAGTTACTTCCCCCACGCCTACAGCACACGCAGGACAGCTTTTTGCTTGGCAGGCATCTAAGGAACAACTGCTTCCACGTATTAAGCATTTCAGTGTGTTCCAGGCACTACACTAACCATACAACGTAACTTAGCTCACCCATGATGGTGATGATGGAGGATGTCCAGTTTTTCCAGTTAAGGCTACCGCCTCCCTCATTGGAGACATCATCTATCCTTGACTAGAGCTTACCAATAGGCTAGAGTGGATTGTGGGCAAACCTCAAGGCTCCTCCCCTTCTGCCTCTGCAGTATCGGCCTTAAGAGTGTGGTGATCACAGACACGTACCACCACACCTAGCATTTTTTATGTCATTTCTGGGGATTGAACTCAGGTCTTCATGCTTCTTTACCAACTAAGCTATATCCCAGCCCCCCTTTCTTTTTTCAAAAATGAGGAACTAGGCCCAGAGAACTTAAAGGGACTCCACAGCGTGTGATTTGCGGGACATGTTAGCTGTACCACGGTAGACTCACCATCAGTCTGTAAGCAAGGGCCCTTTACAGATGAGCCAGTCAGATGCTGAGCAGGGTTGATGTTTCATTGTCTTTATTCAGAAAGCTTGACTGGCGAGGGACCTGTGCATGTGTGTGAGGTGTACTTTAAGGTAGACATCCCTCTCTGTTGGGAATATTGATGGGATTGAGCCATCAGTCACGGTGGTCAGTTATAAAGCTTAATTCTTTAAAAAGTCATAAAGACTGAGGTGCATAAAAGGACACGTATGTTACTTAGCTTGAGTTAGCCATGTCACAGTACCTATTTCAAAATAACAGATTGTGTGTGACAAAACGTGATTTCCTCAATTTAAAATATTCAGAAAATTGAAAAGTTTTACAATGTATACCCTGTAATTATTCTGCTTTTTGGCTTAGGCAACAAGGAAGCACTTATTTTTGTCAAGAAAACAAAATAACCACTGGGCGGTGGTGGCACACGCCTGTAATCCCAGCACTCTGGGAGGCAGAGGCAGGCGGATCTCTGAGTTTGAGGCCAGCCTGGTCTACAGAGTGAGTTCCAGGACAGCCAGGGCTACACAGAGAAACCCTGTCTCGAAAAAAAAAACCAAAAAAAAAAACAAAACAAAAAAAAAACCCAAAAACAAAGTGTAAGATCAGTTTCATATATTTATAAGAAAAATGTCATTGCTTGTGACAGGTAAGAAGTAGGTCGGGACAGAATACAGCTTCAGTGTTTTAAGGAAGTGGTAGCTGCACTTGTGCATTGGTGCACTCTGCCCAGTCTTTGCTCTCTAGTGTGTGCTCTCACTAGTAAACTTCTCCATTATTGCAGCAAAAGAAAAACTTTTTAAGGTTTTCATGATATTCATCAATTGAAGGCATCATTATGATTAATAAGTCTTTTACCAAAAATTAATTGCTCAACTGCCAGTTCTGCTGAAGTGTGTGTGTTCCCAAAAGAACAGAACCCTACATGGGATACTTGACTAAGAGTGTGTGTGTCAGAGTCAGCTCAGGGCTTCTGGGCCTTATTTCTGAATTGCATGATATACTCAGCGATAGGGATGTAACTTGCACCCCGGCAGAGGGTAGCCAGGGACAGTCAGTAGTGTAGTAGGCTGTGTGCTAGAAAGCTCTGGCCAACAACTCCAAAGAGGACTTCTCATGGCTGGTATTGGGATGTCTGGTGGGTGGTCTTTGACTTTTCGAGGGAGTGCTGTCAGCTAGATGAGAAGAGTTGAATACAATCATAAGTATGTTTGTACAGTGAGTTATGGCACATTCTGTTGTCGCTGGCGGTACTCACTCCTAGCAGATGAAACATTCTGGCTGTGCCGTGAGCGCACTGTCTTCTCTGTTCTCCAGTCTCCAAGCCTGTCAGATGAGCTTCAGTTAATCACACAGCACACCTGATGTGGCAGTTTATTAGCAAAATCATTAAAATTTATTGCTTGGCCATTGAAGCAATAATTTTTTTTTTTTATTACAGAGTTAAAACCTTTGTCTGGAAAGGCACTTTTTATTATTTCAAAATGAATATTATTTGGTAAATACGATTTAAAAGAACAGCTTCTTCGACTGGAAAGATGTTACTTTGTGGCGCAGTTTTCTGACCTCTTGTCCTTTTGGATCTGAAAGTCCATTAATACAAAGTTGAGCTTCTAGGAAAATGACAAGGATTTCCTCTTAAGTTCTTATGTGTTGTTTTTGTACAGGCTTGCATTTACCTGTGTAGTTTTGTATGTTGTTATCTTTTGATGGAACTCAAATGTTCCAAATTATTCTCCTGTGTTTTTATTTAGTGTTGTCTCTTCTCTGTGTAAGCTTGAGATGTTCATGTGTAAGAATAACCCAGATCTCGTGGGGGAGAAAGGGGGTGTCCAGTATGACTGATCTAACAGATTTTTGCTAAATTACTTTCCTGAAAGTTGGGTTTTACTGTGAGATGTGCACCCAACCCCTTTGTAGCCATTTGTGTTTGTATTTATTTCTTCGTGGACCCAGAGGAATGTCTGGGGGATTTTTGTGAAGCCAGCAGAGGGTGCATATTGGATGTTTACAAGAGCAGCTTGAAAACAAGACTGTATATTTTTAAGGGTTGTTCACCAAAGATCCTCCCTTTCCCCCCAACATTCAATTTTTAAAAATTGTGATTTAAGAACTATTGTGAAATAATATCAGAAGAAAAAGGATGTTTTAAAGGATTTGTTGTCAAAAGCTGACAGTTGGTTTTCTCCCCAAGTTGGAGAAAATCAATTTAGAAAAAAGTGTCTTAGTGTGTAGCCCTGGCTAGCCTGGAATTTGTTATGTAAAGCAGTCTGACTTCAAACTCATAGATATCCACCTGCCTCTGCTTCCGCCTCCCTAGTGCTAAGATTAGAAATCTGTACCACTACTCCTGGCCTGCTATCTAGACATTTTTAAAGAAAGATGAAATTGAAGAAAAATTGTAGCTTATTCAAGTGGTATTTATTATTTTATATTTATGACATTTAATTAAAGAAAGATAACTGCTTTTAACCACTAAGTTATAGTAATGTCTGCTTTAATTCATGTTATGAATTTGAAGTCAACTGTATAGGGACAAAAAGTTAAGGCTAGCCTTTTTTCTATGGATTTCTGTGTTCTCGGGATTGAATTCTCCAGTCCTTGTGCTTGTGATGCAGTCTCTAGAGCCCAAGAATCTTGTGTTGTTAAGGGAATTAAGTGCAGTAGTAGAACCTCATACTTGTTACACTGTTTAAGCCAAATCTGTGCTCCTCCCCCCCGCCCCCAGTCTTTCTTAACCAGAGATGTGAAGGAATTTCTTGCATAGAGGAATTTAACTCTCTTTTAACCTTAAAAAAGCTTTAAAGAAACCTCAGTGTTTGCTTTCTGGGTGTCTTAGGGTTTTCATTGTTGTGAAGGGACGTTATGACCACCGCAACATTAAAGCTGGCTAGTTTATAGTTTCAGAAGTTTAGGCCATTATCATCATGGTGGGAAGCGTGCAGGCAGACACGGTGCTGGAGGAGCTGAGAGTTCTACATGTTCATCTGAAGGCAGCCAGGAGGAGGATCTGGATCACAGTGACCAGGCTTGAGCATATATATTTGAGACCTCAAAGCCCTGCCTCCACAGTGACACACTTTCTGTAACAAGGCTGCATTTCCTCCAATAAGGCCACACTTCTAATAGTGCCACATCCCATGGACCAAACATATTCAGACTACAAACTGGGGGTATTTTCTATTTGACCAGCTGCTGCTGCTTGTGTTGCTAATGCTTGCTGTGTAATTGCTTTCTTAGTACAGAGTATACCTCCTTTTCAGCCTGAATCAAGCAAGGCGTTGTCTTCAGAACCTTGACTGAAAAGAAGAGAGTAAGTGATAGCTGGGGGCAGGGTGGAGGGAGTGCCTCACATGTGCCATGTGCAGACCTTGGTGTATTCATGTACTGATCGTGAAGGGCCGATGTGGACATGGGAGGGGGGAGCTGCTTGGCTAGGTTGGCCCCGGTTCACTCATTCGGGTCTTTGTAAACAGATTGTAGAGGTCAAGACTAATAGCAGATCATGGATTAGAAATTGCTCTGGGTTTGAGGGATTTGGTGTCTATGGAACAGAGGAGGGCTGTAAGAGTGCTGACTGATGACAGTGATGATTTGGGCTCATGTACATAACAAATGTAAGACTAGCCAGAAGAAATCACTAGGGATTCTGGAAGGAAAGAACACTGGTATATGGAAGGAAAGTAGGATATTGCTAGAGCAGAACTAGTAAGATTTCTGAGGGATCAGGTCATTGTCTTCAGAATTGTTAGCTGAAGTGGAATAAGGATAAATGTCATTAGAAATGAGGTGAAGGCATCTGATGATGTCTGTGTCAGGAGGTTATGGACAGGGCAGAGAGGAGGAGAGCAGCTCCCACGAGAGCTCGCTGTGAGGCGACAGAATGTCAGATGAGATCCTAAAGACTACCTGTTCTAGAATTGTGCTAATAGAGAGGCTGTTTTCAAGGAAGCAGTTGATTGTCTTAGGGATTTTAGCTCTCACTGTGGCTAAAGAGAGAACATGAACGCTAGGGCTGTAGAAGCATTAGCATCAAGAAGGAAGCCACGCAGACAGACACACGGCCCTCAGAGGGTGCTGTGCTTGCTGTGCCCAAGGCCCTCCCTTTAATCTCTGTGCATCTGGAGAAATGGTGACTGCTCTCAGTTGTACTCTATCACAAGGGTGTGGCCCACAGACAGGTGAACCATAAGAATCTCAAAGGGAGACCATGCTGGAAAATTGTGATACTTTTTTATTGGTTTCTAAAGTAATTTTCTATTACCTACAGGAATTATAGACATTGCCAGCCTTAAAAAGAAAAGAAAAAAAAGAAAAGAAAAGGAAAGAGTCATTTTACCTCACTCCTTTAAAAAAGGGCATCGAGCCAGAAATAGTGAGAAATTCTGGCTTTCTGTATTCATTCTTACAGGTTACTACTTTTAAATTTTATTTTGGTTTTCTCAGTCATTTGAGCACTTAGTCCAAGGGTACTTGTATGTTCTGAGAGTCCAATTTAGACAAAAATGGGGAATTTAAATTTTTGTCATTGCTAAAGGTCACAGTTTGCTTAGATATAATCCAGTATATTCATGGATTATATAGATCAGAACCAGTCCCAGGCATTCAGTGTGACAAAAGGCATCACGTTACTTGTGGCCTTTTTTAAAAATTTTTTTTTACTCAGATTAAAATTTTTCTGTTACATATACACATTTTCTGGTTGCTTTCCATTTGATCAGTAGAGTAGCATAGAGATTACGTTTGTATGTGTCTCATGTTAATGGTGGGTCATAAATATAGGCCAAGCGTTTCATGGTAGTTTTGGACACTGATGCATTAAGATTCTTTCCTTTGAATCACAGTTGCAAGGCAGCGGGGATTAAAGTGCTGCAGGTCTGAAGGGACCATCTCAGATAGGGCATCTTCATTATGTTTTGTTTACAGTCTCGTTTTCAAAGCACGTGATCACCGGCTTCTGCTTTTGTTTTTTTTTTTAACCTCTTTAACAAGGATTCCTTCTGCTGTTCTAATTCTGTTTATTCAGGCTTGGTTTCTAAGCAACCCAAGACGATGCATGGCTAGGCATATATATATACATATATATATATTACATATATACATATAAATATTATATATAGAGAGAGAGAGAGAGAGAGAGAGAGAGAGCATTTCAGTGATTGCTTAGCTCAGTTTTGAAACCCCTAGAAATCATCTTTACAAAAACGCAGGGTGATGTCCACATTGTTATTAATATCTGTGTTTAGATAATGTTGTAAGTTTATGTTGCTTATAACTAGTAGGCAGTAAAAGTATAAAGGTTTTTTTTTGTTATTGTTATTCGTTTGTTAGTTAGTTGTAGTTTGTAGTTTGTTAGAATTGCTGGTGTGTAGATCTTCTCCATTTCCCAAAAATTATCAAAACAGGAGAAAGTCTCTGACAATTGCCCTAAGGATAGGCTTGAAAAATGGAAATGGAAAACTTCTTACTCAAGAAAGTCTTTTGATCTTGATGAGAACGGCCAGAGTTTGGGCATCTGAACGGCGGCCTTCTTACACCAGCTGCTCCCGTGAGTGCACGGGCTCACAGGACTGTTCATCCTGGTTGACCCTGAGTCTCGAAGACCACAGGCCATGAGCATTTTCTTACCATTACCCTCTGCACAGCATCTGCCCTGCTCTGGACTCGTGTAGACTCCTTGCTAAGAGGCATGGGCCTTTTGTGACTCAGGTGCTTGCCATGAGACCACCCTGTGTCCCCACAGTGCATGGCCACCTGATCCTGTGCATGTGGCCTCCTGATGGCAGAGGTGCCCATGAGAAAGTAGGAAGAAGCAGAAAAGCTACGAGACAGTCTGAGACAGGAAAGCTACGGAGACAGTACTGAGACAGGAAAGCTACGAGACAGTCTGAGACAGGAAAGCTACGAGGACAGTCTGAGACAGTGCAGATGCAACACTTAGGCCAGAAGCTAGCCGCAAATATTTCCAAGTGATGTAGCTAGAAATAAGCTTAAAGCAAGGTTTGTCTAGTGATTTATGAAATAAGAGCATCAATAATGATATTATTAAAATGAGTCAAATAAAAAAAGAAACTCTAGAAACTATGCTTTGAGAACTTTAAAGTCTAGTGCTTGTAAACCATCTCATAAGGAAGAAGATGTAAGATCAGCATTGACCTTCTTTGTAATATATTACAACCTTTTCTCTCTTGGACAGACATTTCATTTAGCTGTATATATTGTATGACTGTCTAAGAGACTATTCTTAACCAAGGAGAAGGATCCACATTCTGAGTGTAGTGTGTTCTGCTGTCTTAGTCCTCCTCCCTCCATCATGCCTCCTTCCCACCTCCCCTCCCCCTCCCACCATCCCTCCTCCCTTCCTCTACCCTTTTCTCCCTTCCTCCCCCCCCCCCCCCCCCATTGCTCTGTCTTTTAGTGAATAGAAAACATAGGTAGCCCATGACTATTTGTTTCCTATATGTTTGTCAGGTTAATGTGTAAGAAAACACAAAATTTCAGGGGTGGAGAGGGATGTATTTATAGTGTTTGCGGGATAACCAAGGCTTGTGGAATGCTTGTCTTATGAACTTCCTGGCATCTGACACAATTAGAAATTGGTGTTCATCAGTTTTTTTTGAGGTGTGTGTTGCACCTCTCTGATGTCATCTAAATGCTGATAAGCAAAACATACCCCCCATCTTGGGTTTTTCAAGTTGCAGTATGTAAACATTCTGAGCAGGGTTTGTGCAGTTGGTATATTCTGGCCAATTAAAGAAGATAAGCATACCCACAGTGCAGAAATAAACTATGAACATAACCTGAAGGCCAACCCCCACCACTGTGCTCCCAACCACTATCTGGTGTACAATTTTGTACTTAACATAGTCATCCTAAAAATACCAACAACTAATAAACCCTGCTGCTTTGACCCAGTCCCAGTACTCATTTGTCCTGAGGAATTTAGAGCATGGCATATATAGTTAAATCTACACAGTTGTGTAATTTTATCTTTTTGTGTTTTAAGAAAAATGTGTTGTGCTTGTTTAAAAAACACCATAGTCACCACCAATACTATTTTAAAGGCAGGTACTTGGGTAAACTGTTAACATTTTAAAATTTTTTATGAATATAGATGTTTTATCTGTATGTGTGTCTGTGTGCATGTATGGCTAGGTAAAGGTGTCAGATAGCTTAGAATTGAAGATAGAGACAACTGCGAGCTGCCAGGCAGGTGCTGGGAATCCAACCCAGGTCCTCGGGAAGAGTGACCAGTAATACTCTTAACTGCTTAGCCATCTCTCCAGCCACCTTGGAATAAGTAACTTTTGATAATGATTTTCTCCATGATAGTGAACTTAGGTGATACTGATAATATAATTGAAAGACCAGAGCAGACAGGTAAAAGATAATTAATTTTAGTGTTGATAAAGGAAGCACCCATATCCCGACCATTGTGGGACTGTCATTAGGATGGAGCCAGATAGGGTTCTCACAAGCTACTGTGGACACTTGTCAATGGGAACGAGGGCTCTGTGAGCCCTTTCCCTGTCAGTTTTCCTAGGGGTGGAGATGCAGCTTGTGCCAGTTGTTCTGGAGACTAGCCAGATGGCTGTGCAGATGCACAAGGTGTGCTAGCACATTGTCTTTAATCCCAGCACTCTAGGGCCAGCCTGGTTTACATAGAGTTTCAGGCCAGCCAGGGCTAGAGAGTTAAGACGATGTCTCAAACCACAACAAAATCAAGGTGTGTGTAAGTAACTGACAAGAGTCCATCACTCAGTTCTTTAATGTTTACTGAAACCATTGTGTGAATCAGAAACAAGGTGTGTGTGTGTGTGTGTGTGTGTGTGTGTGTGTGTGTATTAATCCTTTCTGACAGGGAGTAGCTTTTTCTTTATAGGATCTAAGTTGTCCTAGCAACTGGGGAGGGCAGGATACATTACATGTGTAGGACAGCAGAAAGGCTGATGGAGCACACAGGCAGAGAGTCCACATAGGAGAGGAGCATTTCTGGAGCAGCTCAGTGGCAGAGCACTGGGTTTTAAAGGGATCAGTCCCTGCATCCATGTGCTTTGTGTTTTTGGATGCCTTTCTGCCCTTTTCTCCCATTGTCATTTTAAAGATGTGTAAAGACCCCCAGAGGAGACTCTGCTTCTCTCTTAACCCGTTGATGACTCATTCTTCTGCTCTTACCTGAGAGAACGGCTGAGGTGAGAACAGTGCAGCCACTTGATTGCAATCAAAAATGGAGAAACAGGGCAGCTTGAAAGAGTCTTTGCAGCTGAAACTTGCACAAATGCACCGTTTTAATTAGGACTGGAAAGAACAGCCCAGGCAGTTGTAAAGCTGCAATATTTTCAAATGGTGGAGATAAACCTAGGCTCCTAGCATGAGTGGTCTTCTGGGAGAGGACCATCTTAGAGTATGTCAGATGGACACTCATCTGAGAGAGGTCAATTGCAAGTCATTTCTTTATCTGCTGTGTTACTTTCATCATTTCTGGTATGATTTACAAGATGTAGAACCGTTAGAGGTTCCCCTGATACCAGGAGACCTTCAGAGCCATCTGTGCCATATAACCTCCATCTTCCATGTTTTGGATGTCATCGTAGATGCAGAAGCCTTGAAAGCAAGGCAGACCACAGACAGGCTGGATGCAGTCCTTGTGTTCTCCTTGGGGTCATCCTGTCTCTTGAAGCTGTCAGATCACATCCTGGGTTAAACTCAGGTTTGAAGCTCAGGCCAGTTGGGATCTGGCTGAGAAGCAATAAAAGTAAAACCACAGAGCTTAAAGTGGCAGGTTTGGGGTAGAGTGGAAATAAGACATGTATCAGGGTTCTTAGTCTGGCATCAGCAGGCTCTGTGGTTAGGTCTCTAAATTTTACAAAGAATTTCCAATTACATATTCCTCTCTGTTTCTTTGTATATTGTTAAACTATACATTTTAAAAAGAGAACATGAAGTCTGCCTTTATAAGTATACTGTTTCTTTGAAATTCACTTCCTTATGAAAGGGTGGTTTAGAAGCATATAGACATTATTTGGAAAGAATGCTGTGATATAACAGTTTGTTTTATCTGGTATTGGTTCATAGCAAGTTGAAGGTTGAAGCAGTCTAGAACCAGCTTCCAAATGTACATGTGCCATGTAGTGACTTAAATGGCCTCTTTGCTCTTTGCAATTTTTCATACTTCTTTTTTATGTTTGTTTTGTTTTTCAAGACAGGGTTTCTCTGTGTACCCCTGGCTATCCTGGAACTTGCTCTGTAGACCAGGCTGGTCTCAAACTAACAGAAATTCACCTGCCTCTGTCTTCTGAGTTCTGGGATTAAACGTGTATGCTACCACATTCGGCTTCATACACATTTTTATTCTTGCTTTGTGGAGGATTTTGTTTTAGTTTTTGTTTTTGTTTTGGTTTTGGTTTTGGTTTTTTTTTTTTTTTTTAAGCTTTCTTAATGATCTGCTTCCCAAGATGCAAGAAGAATATGGTATTAATAAAGTATTCTCAGAAGTTTAAATTGAGTATATTAAACCTGTATATTTCAGCACAGATATATGTAAAGCCCAGCATTGAAGAAAAGCTAGTTTTAGTGTATGACATGCAGTAGAAAGCATTCTGTAAAATGTATACCTTACACCCAGAGTGCACAGATAATGCAGGTGTAAATGTGTGACCTACAGGGGAGACGGACTCTCCAGCATCATGGTAATGACTGTCATAACAAGGCCATACTAGAGAAAAGAAGCAAACTTTCTGATAACGCACATGTGCCCTGCAGATATGGCAGATATCAGACTTTGGTCTGGGTTATGGACCAATGGCATCTGTCATATTCTTTGTTTTATTTTTAAATAGTATTGATGACCATGCATATGTAAAAACAAGAATAATAACAAAACCTAGAGCACGGCTCCTCTTCATCCCCCCACTTGCACATGAGCAGCCCTGTCTACATTTCCTTTGAGAAGTCTGAGAGAAAGTGGACATGCAAATTCTAGAAGGAAAACCTAAGATAACTTATTTTTATGCAGAGATAGTGTATTAAAGAGAGTGGTTTGTGAGCCTGCATTTCCTACTGTGACCATTGTCTGCACCTGCACCTTGGCCTCTTCTACAGAGTATTATGGTTGCCAGCTCGACAGAGAGTATTGAAGTGACTGTTCTTGTCAGACTAGTCTTAAAAACAATTAGGAACTTATACGTAGTTTAACATTTTTAATTCTGGAAATTTTTATTTAAGATGAGTTTATCATCTTAACAGGGTGCTGTGACTTGCCTTCCGAATACTTCACTATGCAATCCTAAAATCTCATTGCATCAGATAATTCCCTGCTCTCTGCACGGTCTTGTCAGCTACCATTCCTGCTTCTGCCTCTGAGCTTCTCCACTCTAGCTATCACATGTAAACAGAACCCTTCACTATGATTTGTCGTGTGTGTGTGTGTGTGTGTGTGTGTGTGTGTGTGTGTGTGTGTGTGTGTGTGTAATGGGCTTGTTTCACTTAACGCCATGTCCTTAAAGTTCAGTCATAAAGCATAAGGTTTCAGGGCTGTTGCACAGCCTATTGTATGTAGGTAACAATTTTTATTTTATCCTTCAGTAGATGTTCTGGTTGCTTCCATGCAGCACAGAAGAGCAAGCGTATCAAGGCGCCGCCTACATTCCCCCCTGTAGCTCTAGCAGTTGTTTGGTTGTCAACTACCTTGTGGACTTGAGTCCTCTGCAGAAGGGACAAGTACGTCAACCAGCAGGGTTCCTCTAGCCTTCCTCTGTTCTCTTTCTTTAAAAGATGGATGGTGCTTTTGATAATGTTTTTAGATTAAAAATAAACCCTAAACCAAAACTAAGACACTGTTGTCGATAATTATGTAAGTTATTTGCTTCAGAATCAAATCCACTGAGCGTATTTTATGAAATCATTCGGTCTGTCAAACAGGTAGGCAGAATAGCTTTTCTCGTGTGGGTAATTGTGGGCATCTTAACAAAAGCCAGTACAGCAAAAACCCATCCCGAAGTCTGTAACTGGCCCTCTCATTGCAACTCATAAGCTGGACTTGCTTCCTGTGTGCTTCCAGACCCACCTGGCACCTGAACAGTGCACTCCTGTGTGTGACAGTCACATCACGCGGTGGGTCTCCATGGCTGTGATTCTTACATTAAACATTGCTGCTACAATGTAATGTGAGTGAAGCAGGACTGGTCAACACTTTGCTTTAGTGTTCTGGGGTGACATGCCTTCTGTCTGAACTGAGTGGCATTGTTCTCTGGCTGACTTGAAGAAATTGAGCAGAGCCAGGACTTTGCTGAAGAGGTTGATTTTCCTTGTCATGTTCTGTTTTAGTTTTCAAGAAGAAAGATGAATAGAGCTTATCAGATTGATAAATTCAGGTTAGAGAGGAAATTGTGGATGTACGCTATCCTCCTGCCATGCTTGGCCTTTCCCTTGAGTTTGTACCACAGTATCATTCTCACTCAGCCGAGTGAACCTGGATGGGAGCTTTGGGGCTGCTTGTGTTTGGGAGACCTTCCCCCCCCCCCTTTTGATGGCATTTGAAGATGCAAAGGCAATTACTCTTTCTTCTCTGGGCTTACCATTTTAGATACATATGATTTGTACTGAGACAGTTGAAGGATGGAGTGTGCAGGGAATTACACTCCTCAGCCGCCTCTGGTCATTTCGTCTGTCTCGTACTTTCAGAGCATGTTTGGATCTGTTACTTAAACCTGACACATCTTGACTTAAAACCTATTCAGTTCTATTTAGCTGTTGCTTCCTCCTGTGTTCTTTGGCTGGAAATGTAAAGTGTGTATGTATAGCAGGGGAGTCCTTCATAACTATGGTCTCTAATTAGAAGTTCTAATATCCTATCTGATAATTCTGGCTGTATTGTCTGCTCTGAGAAAGACAATGGAATGTGTAGCCTGGCCCCGTGTGCCAGGCCATTCCCATGTCATTGCTAGCTCATCCGTATCCCCCACTTAAATACAGTTGCAGATACTAACACGGGCCAGTTTAGATGCCTTTCTTTGTGAGATCACCCACATTAAAAAGTGAGACTTTGGTACTTTTGATTTTCATAACCTGTTTCTAAAACAAAAGTAAACAATATTAAGCTTGGTGTGCCTGTGATTTATAGCTGAGTGAGTTAGGACAATGACATTTTCTTTTTCCTCTTTCTTTTTTGTTTTTTTCAAGACAGGGTTTCTCTGTGTAGCCCTGGCTATCCTGGACTCGATTTGTAGACCAGGCTGACCTTGAACTCACAGAGATCCACCTGCCTCTGCCTCCCAAGGGCTGGAATTAAAGGTGTACACCACCACACCCAGCTTGACTTTATCTTTTTAAATGAACACATTTAATTTTTAATTTCCCTGCACAAAGGGAAAATTCATGAGGCTTCCCAAGATTGAGAAGATTCTTACTCAGAAATGCATAGCCTAGATGTCTGTCTAATCAGGTTAGTGCCGAATTAGTTGGCTAACTACTGAGCTTCCCAGGGTTCAGAGCAAAATCAAACAGTTTAATGGGGTGGTCATAGTATGAGCTCTTAATGTGGAAAAGTAAGTAGCAAATAGTTGTTTTTAGGAACAGCCAACAAGTGGTGTGTTTAACGTGGCTGTTTGTACTGAGGACCTTGCCCGGGTAAGCTATGGACTGATGGGGAGGACTGGAGTACCCTTGCTTTCCCCACTAGCCAGCATTACCGTAGCTTCCTTGTATCTCTGATGCAAGATTTAAGCTGTTGGTCGGCACTGCGGCACTGCGTAGCATTGAGAGGTCTTGAGAGTTCACCCTCAGGGCACAGTCACTTACTCTGTGTACTATAGACAGCCTGTGCTGCACACTACCAGTGCGTTAAAGATGATTTCAGGGGGTGAGTGTCTACCTTTCCTTCTCCTCTCCAATGTTCCTTATTCACACTTGCAAATAAAGTTTAGCACCAATACATTAGTTTAACCAGATTTTTCTTGCTTTAAATGAAATTTATATAAACTAGATTGAATTAGGTATATGGTACTTAGTATCTAAAGACATCTGATATCTTGTTTTCTCTTTATAGTAAACTTTACATGTTGTAATGCATTTATTTTTGTAGCTTGAGTTGCAGACAATCAAAGTAAGGTCAGCATAGTATGACTAAAGCTAAAATACAAAGTTTACAATTCCAGTCAGACAATCAGTTGTAGAATTTATAAGCTCTTTGTTGCCTGGACACCATAGTTGTTGCAAAGGAGACTTCTTGTCAGTAAGCAAGTGTTGGTTCAGTGTGGCTGCTTCACTCGCTCACTCACTCACTCACTCACTCACTCACTCACTCACTCACTCACTCACTCTAAGGTACTAATAGAATGTAATGATCCTAAAAGAAAGTTTAGATTATCCCCTCTTCACACATCAAAGTCACAATCAGAATCACAACAGCCTGATTTGAAACCCGACTTACTCCAAACCCTATCTGATTTCCTTCAGGCTCCTTTTGCCCATGATACTCTTGAAAATAAAACAGCTGTGTTCTTTTCTCTGAGATGGCAGTGTGCCTGTATTCATGACGCTCTTGTGTGCAGTGGTTCCCCCCATGCTGTGCACGGCCCCGTGCTGCTGGAGCACCCGGGCACTGGCTGCCTTTTCAGCGCCATGCTGCGTCCCACCTTCATCATCCGGTCTGCATCGTGACTTTCTGCTGCTGTTCATTCAGTTTGAGATCACCATTGACCTCAGCATTTCCTCCTCTTTTCTCCCTCCAGACAGTCCTTTAAACCCATCTCTACTCTTTATATATTCATAGCTTCCTTTTTCATTAGCTTTTACTGTATTTGTATATACATCTATATTCTCAAATATAACCTGTTTGGTCAGTATAGTGCTACCTCTACGTCTATTTTCAGGGCTGACCATTTAGCCCAGGGCAGTTGGTGTGCTCCTCCCTGGTGAGGACTGTCCAGTTGGCGAGTTCTTGGTTGTCCTTATTCTGTTCCCTTTTGGGCAGTCATGTTAGTGAGACCTTATGGGTGGAGTTTCTTTTGTTCCTAGGAGACAGTCTCACAGCTAATTCCCCAGTTCTTTGACTCTTACAGGCCTTCTGCCCTCTTTCTTCTCCAGTGTTCACTGTGCCTTAGGTGTGGGAGTGTGTTACAGATGGCCATTGGGACTGGGCTCCACAACTCTGCACATTGGTTAGCTGTAGTTCTCTGCAGTGGTCTTTATAGTTGCAAAGAGAAGTTTCCTATACTTCTCTGTAGGTCCAAGGACAAGTATTTGTTGTTGAAGTTAGAATGATGCTGTTTTAGTAAATTAGTGGTTGTATATTCTCCTCCAATAATCATGATTTCACTAACGCTGACTTTTTTTTAACCAATAAAATGTAAATGAGGAGCTCATGCTATTTAAGACCAGAAATATTAAGAGCCAAGGTGTGGTCCCATCTTTCTCCATTTCTCTTTGACACCAGAGACCAATCTGTATTCTGATCAGGACCAATCTCTTCACCTGGCCTGGACTGCAGGTTGTAGAGCTCTCTGCCTACCCTCAGTAGATCTATGAAAATAAATGGCAAACCATGAAACCTCCATATTTTATATTTCTTAGTTTAGCTTAGAGTGACTGCAATAAGATCCTTGACATTCTTAGTTACTCAAAACCTAGAGGACCTTTTTTTTTTTTCTTCTTCTATTTGCTATTAGTCATTAAAGTATGTTCATTACTGCAGTTTGGGTCTTGAACACTGACTTGTCATGCTGAGGGAATAAGAGGCACAGGAAGCTGGGTACCAGCTCTATTGGAGGGGGGTACCTGCTCCTGCCAGCTCTGCAACTTCATGTGGTTTACTAGGTGCGAGCACAGGGGGAGAGATGAGCTAATGCCTGCAGGAGGTCTTTGTGGAGAGCAGTCCTAGGCTGAAAACTCTGACTGTCCAGAAACACTCCTGCTTCAACCAGAGGGCTGTTCAGCTTCCAGCCATGCCCATCCTACCCTCGCAGTGATTTGTTCAGTAGATAAGATGGTCGTTCTAGAAAAAGAATACCGAAACAGGAGCTCAGTGGTTTGCCTGAGGTCATGTAGTAACTGGGCTTCGACCTCTAGCATGCTGCTCCTTGAAGGGCCATTTCAGGGGAGAAGGTATGGAAGAGCTGTATCCCAGTTTCTTCACCACTCTAAGCACAGACTATTCAGCTGAGAAAACACTGGCTTTTTCTTGTGCTATGGCCTCTCTGTAAGTACCATGGAACTCTTTATTAGATCATGAATTTCATAGACTGTATATTCTGCCATCTTGGTGTCACTGGTGAAACACAGTCAGCCTTGGTATTATGAAAATCATCATGGCCTTCTCTAAACAAACCCCAGTACATCTATATATACACAGCAAAAATTAATTAATGAAAAAAACCCTGTCACTCATTTCTAAAAACAGAATTGTTCATAATGAATGAACATATCGTTTCATCCTTTAAGATAATTTCTTTTGGTTTAAGTCAGAAGTTGGCCTATATATTTCTCTGGGAAAAAGCTTATTCTTTTTTTTTTTTTTTTTTTTTAAATTTTTATTTTTGGATTTGGTTTTTTCAAGACAGGGTTTCCCTGTATAGCCCAGACTGTCCTGGAACTCACTCTGTAGGCCAGGCTGGCCTCGAACTCAGAAATCCACATGCCTCTGCCTACCAGAGTGCTGGGATTACAGGCATGCGCCACCACCCACCCTGGAAAAAGCTTATTCTTAAGGTTTACCTTAAAAAGCTTATTCTTAAGGCTTGATCATGTTTGAATAATACTTTGTTCCGAACTTTTTACGAGTTTAAGTGAAAGTGCATCTCAGAAGTAACCCATCCCACTTGATGTGATGTGCATGCATAGTTAGTGACAGGCCAGCCCTCCGTGAGGTGTGGTGAGGATGTGCTTGTGGCACAGGAGTGGGTGAGGATGCTGAGACGAGTCAGAAATGGAAGCTGGAATCAAGAGGAGGTGCTGGTGAGCAGGTGCTGGGTCTCTGTGCCTGCTACCACCATCCTCCCTCTCCCTAGAAGGGGAAGCCACATGGGAATTTCTTTGTCATTTCTCCTGTCACTTATACATGGCCAAATGAAGGACTAAGCTAAATATGGTGGCAGTGGTACGTGTCTGTGAATCCAGCATTTGGGAGGCCAAAGCAAAATAATTGCTGTTGAGCTGAAGACTGCATGTTGGGTTCTGAGCCAGCTGGGTTCAGAATAAGTGTTGGCCCCATAAGGACTGGCTACAGCCGTAGAAAGAACCCTGACCTTTCCTTCCTAACTCACCTCCAGATGCTCTCCTAGCTCTTTATGGGATACCTTTGTGGTGCATGAAGCCTTGGGCTTGAGCTGACAAATCTTTCAGGTTCCTACCTCTATGGCTGTCAGGGTCATAATGCACTTGCACCATTTAGACAGTTAATGACAGACCCCAAGGGCTGATGGTTTAAGGGAGTTCAGTTCTGTGGGCACCAGGATAAGAAAACAGAAGAATCATCTCTTTGGAGTGGGCATTGGTCCTGAGGATGGGCCAGGGCTTTGCACATGGAGGTAAGCCTTCTACACTGAGCCACACTCTTATTACCAAACTGGAATCTTAAAACAGCCCAAGATTTTAACTTGACTGTGTTACTTCACTAATTTTTCTGCTGTACATGTGGGTCTCTTGTTGAACTGTATGTATATATATATTCATATATTATCAAATACACATTTTTGAGACTAAATTAATGCCCTAACTGTCAAAATTTGTATTTTCCATTTTTTTTAAATTGGTGCTTGGATCGAAGCACCAATTTTAGACAATTTTAAATTGTTCTTTAATCGAAGAGGTAAGTGTGTCTCTGTTCCAATAATACTAATGGACTGTTAGATATTTGCTATAATGTTGGATGTTAATTTATGCCCTGTAAATGAGCAACTGTGTAGTCTGCACAATAAATGCTGTCTAAGGAACACGCTTTCCTGCGGACACCTGTGTTGGTTCACACTCTGTACAGTCTTCTGCCTGGTGTGAGGACTTTCTTGCCTGTATACTTTCAGTGATAAACCAGATGATAAATAAGTTCAATTGCTGATCACAGCTAACCCTGTCATCTTTATACAGTGTTGGCTGTTTTCTGAAAACAGTGTTTGAGAGCCAGTCTAATGAATCTATGAACATTAGGAGGCAACTTGAGAGACTTTTTGACCCATACTGAATGAATTTTTTTTTTGAGGTTTTGTTTTTGTCTGTCTGTCTGATTTTTAAGTACAGGAATAGGTTTGTAAAAACCAGGCATTTGCTTATTGACAGGGATACTAAATGTTTGTACTGTGGGTAGAAGCATTCTTGCTTCTTATAAATAATTTTTATAACAATTTGAACTCCACCAGTGTCTAAGGAAATGAATACTCTTAGACTGTATTCACTAGGCTCCAGGAAGTGAAGCTTAGGCTGTATAGGTAGTTTGCTACAGTGCAGGTGTGTGTCGGGGCCGTGCTGCCACCCTTGCCTGAGCATCATTTGCTGGCTAGTGTCCAAGCACCTTCCTTGTGAGGGTAAGCCTTTACATTTGGCCAAACTGAGTTTCTAACCCAGAGCTTGTGAAGGCCAGACAAAGCCTGTACCCTGAGCTACGTTTCCACCCTCCACGGGTAATGTGAGGACTTCCCCAGGGACGTGGTGCTTGTGTGCAGTCTTGAAAGGTGAGTGGGGGTACCAGTGTGGATCCCAGGCTAGGTCTCCATCATGGAATGTCAGAGTTTTCTGAGTGGAGAAAACAGTGTTTAGAAAAGCAACAAAGGCAGAGAATGGCTTAAAACAGAGACAAGTGAGGGTCAGAGGCTTAAGATGAAAGGCCAGTAGAAGCCATTTCCCTCAAAATTTACACTGTTTATGTGTGTGATGTGATGTGCGGTATGGTAATGGGGGTGCCTGTGCACTAAATTGTGTGCCATGGTGCACATATGTAGGTTGGAGGACAGCTTTTAGGAGTCCGTTCTCTCCTTCTGCTGTGAATTCTGAAGCTCAGACTCTGATCACCAAACTTCCATGGCAACACTTTCCCCAGCCGAGCCATCTCACCCTTTCCCCAGAAGTCTTTCTTGGGGGCCTTCCACCTTTTTAGCCATGTAAAGATTTGTAGACGCAACAGAGGAGGAGCCTTGAGGGTTTAGGCATAGAACTGGCATCAGAATTGGCGTGAATTTTAATGTGAGTTTGTTTCTCACAGCTGTTCTGATTGCTCCGTGGAGAGTGGATTACAGTGGCCCAAGAAAGGACAAAAGGTTTCTGATAAGTTGCAGCCGATGGGATCTGCAGGAGAGACGTTAGCAGAGCGGACACAGAGGAGTGTGTGTCTGCAGGCTGCTGTGAGTGCTGAGGCTGATGGGTTTGAGATGGCGTGCTAAGGAAGGGAGAGTATGGAGACGTGGTCCCCAGGCTTCTGTGTTCAGCTTCTAGGTGCATGCCGTTGCCAGTTCCATGAGACAGCAGAAGAGCTGCAAACGGGGCTTATTTTAGTTCTGAGGAAGTGCACAGATGGAACCTTCTCTGTCCTATGTGGCTTGGACCTGGAAACCTGATTGGGCAATGGGGGAATGAAGAGAGACAGTTGAAGAAACAACAGACATCCACCCACCAAGCTGGGCTTTAGTGGGCTGTGCCTCCTCCTGTAGAGGGCACCTACTTCACATCTTGGTACTCAACACTTCTGCAGTTGCTAGTTTTCACACATATTAGCCAACCTTTTTGGACTGGAGGAAGCCTCTGAGCCTATCCAGGGGAAGACTTGCCATTCCTGTGGGTCTGAAGCAATGGTTTTATTGACATGGTTGTGCCCATGTCAATAGTACATATTCACACAGTACCACAGGAGTCATCTATCCACATATCTATCTGTCTGTCTGTCTGTCTGTCTGTCTGTCTGTCATGATTATCTTGATCACCATGATAAGAATCTGGTCCAGAATTTCCCATTTCAGCTATTAAGAAAACCAGAAGAAAATATTCATAAAAGAAGTTTAACTAAACCCAGCCACATTGAGATCTGTTTTCCTTTTAATTAGGGTACTTGGTGACTATATCTCAAGGTTTTGTAACTAAGTCTATTGGCTCTTAACTCTTACTTAAGCCAGTTCTTGCTTAGACCATTAGCTCAGGGTAACATCCAACACCTAGAGTTGTATTAAGATTTTAATCAGAAGGCTAAAGTGTAGTTTATGGTTTGGCCTGCTACTGTTCATGGTTTTACAGCTTTTTAAAGTAAGATTCCTGTGTTGGTAGGGCTGTGGTCTCTGATGCACATAAGCTGGGAAGGCAGGGAGGAAACTGAGGAAGCCCAGGACTCTTCTATTAAAGGAAGTTTTTATACACTGCTTTGAATGAACCAAACTTTTGAAGTATAGGAAACGAATTTTTATTTGTAAGTGGGTTGAGATAAAACTCTTGGAAACATTCTGTTTTTTTCTGTAGCTGATTGCTTGAAACATGAAGTATTTTTGGTATGAAATACCCAAGGAAAGCTTCCAGTGGCAGCGGAGAGTTGAAATCTGTGATGAAGGGCAGTTAGGGTTTGAAGACTGGGGAGGAGATGTGGAGAACCCCTCCTGTAAGCTCCACATTTCTGGGCCCTTCAGTGGCACTGCTGCAGAGGGTGAGTCCAGCTGTGATTGAGAGTAACTTGGAGCCAGCTTCAGCACAAACTTTCAGCTACCCAGTGCCACCATGTCCCACTCTTCCTCAGGACTAAAATAAACCCCGTTTTCTACTCTTCTGCCATCTCATGGAACTGGCAACGGCATGCACCTAGAAGCTGAACACAGAAGTAGGGAATGAGTGAGCTCAGGAGCCACACTCTGCTGGCTGTCCTGCATTGATCTCCCACCTGACTCTATTTATACCTAGTTTCAGTGTCTGCAGTGGTGATGGAGAAGCCTTGTTACAGCAAACCAGGTCACCACTGAGTAAACTGGGACAATGCAGTGAGTTTCTCATCTCTAGTAATGATGGAAATAGAAATTTATGGATTTTGCTCATTCATGTCTATAAATGCTAACCCATAAGGAGCTAGGAGTCCTTATAAAGACTGAATTGTTAACAGTTCAGAGTAGTAATTGGTAGGTATTTTATATGTGCTTTAATGGCAGCATTTTGTTTTAGATTTATTGGTTGTGTGTGGGTCTTTGGCCTGCATCTTTATCTGTATACCGTGTGTGTGCCTAGGGTACCTGCTAAGGCCAGAAGAGCTTCTCGATCCCATGGAACCGGAGTTACAGTTGGCGAGCTGCCATGTAGGTGTAGGGACTGAACTTAGTCCTTTGGAATTGTTCAGTCACTTTTTCAGCCCTGGCTTTTTAGAGAGAGGTAGGCAGTAGTGATGGGGAGAGAGTGGGGGAAAATGATTCTCAATCATTTAGCCACTTAGGCAGTTGACAGTTCTTGGGGCCCATTTTGTCTTGGGACTGGTAAGCTGTAAAAGACAGATGGGGGCAGCCATGACCCTCGCCTTTGTTTTTTGTGATACTTGTATGGTTATAAACTTATAACTTTATTTTTTGAGTCATTGTCTTGTAGCTATTTTATTTAGCTCAGTTTATTAGTTAATCATCTAATTTTAAAGAATTATGTAAAAAGATTATTTTAAAAAGAATTCTAATGATGTTTTGGCCTAGGCTTAAAATGGAGGAAGGGGTGCAGTTGGGCTGAGACTTCCTTGTATCCGTGTCTCAGGCTTGTTCACGTTCCCTCCCCAGTCCTCCTAGCTTGGCTTATAGAGAACGTGCATTATGTACAAGTGTAGTATTTTACTTTATTTTAAACTTTGGATTTTCTCAGTGATTATTCAGCAAAGTGTTTCTGTCTTGTTATGAACTGACAAAAAAGTACCAGGATTCTTGTACACGGGTGTGGTGAGCGTGGGAATTTGCCATCATATATCATGTTTAAAAACAAACCCCCTTTCTTCCCAATGGATCAGTCTCCTTTCAGAAACTTATCCAGCTTAGATGGTGAGAATTATGGAAAATGAGTGCAACAGTGAAGTCGATTAGCTGATAGATTTTTATTCGTGAATATACCATTAACAGCACCAGTAAAAAGCACAGAGCGTTTAGTCCTGATTTCCTCATGTGTGGTAATGGAGTCTAGCTTGCCTGTTTATTTTAGAATTTTAGAAAACAAATATTGCCAACTTTAGTCCCTGATAGAAGTAGCATCTGTCTGTGGATCCTTGGTTACCACTGCCTTCAGGAGCAGCTCTAGGAAGCCTGTCACCTTCTGGGATTCCTGGGTCTCTGCTTCAGCCTCGTCTCTGGGTGTTGTTCAGGAAGTAGGCACCAGGTGAAGTGGAAGTGTGGAGCAGTGCTCCGAGGTGAGGCAGGCGGGGGCACCAGGGAGAGCAAGGAGGACCTAGTGGGACCCAGGCGTGCCTGAGGAAGTTGGTGTCTGTCTCTCTCAGGGAACTGAGGACTCTACTAGGTTCCATTTCAGTGTGTACTAGAGTCTATTCCATGTTTTTTTGGGCCTCATACCACTTCCTGTTGTGTGGTACACGGTTGTGGAAGGACACACTAACCTTTGACATAGGTGTACTGATAAGATGGTATAAAATTTTTGTATTTTATCTTAAAAATACAAAGGGCATTATTTTATTCTATTTATATAGCATTTCTTAATAATTGACATAATAATATTGAGACATCATTTTAAATGTGAAAACATTGAATAAGGAAGTGTCTAGGAGAAATTCTTGGGAAAGAAACAGCAGAGGGATGTGTGGGGCTTGGCCTGGAGGTCTCTCCCTGACTGGGCCAGCGCTTCCCATCCAGCCTAGGGGCAGGCGCTGTGCTGTCAGCTTGAAATGTTCTGCTCTAAGAGGAAAACTTGGAGTTTCCTTACAAACTAAATAGTGTTGTTTATGCTTTAGTGTTTTCCTGAGGAACTTAGTAAGAGATCACTAATTAGAAAACGAACTTGTGTTTATGTCTGTTGTAAACTAAACGCAGCCCGTTTCCTTCACTGTTGTGGTCATTTCTTCTACATCTATCCTCATTCTTGATAATACACACGCACTCACAGATTCCTGCTGTTTTAAGTGTGTTTTCCGTTTAGGGTGCTATTTTCTGTGCTGCCATTTTCCATCCAACTTCTCAGTGATTGGTGTCAATCTCTCCTCTCCCCTTTCTACTGATTACTCTTGAAGAACATCTGTCCATCCTCATCTGAACCACAAAGGGGGTTAATATATAAATTGAAAGTTTAATCATTCTCTACAAATCCTGCATGTGATTGTATTTTTGTTTTTTAATCAGCGATTCACTTCTAAGCTTTTCTTTTGGTTGCCCACAGTAGCCTTCCTTGCTGTTTTATGTAACGTTGACACTAACATTAATGTTTTCTAGTGACTGCTTTGATATAAGGTTCTTAATTAGCCAGTGTTTTTACCCTTTTTTTCTTTTTCTGTAGATTTTCAAAAGAAACAACCAGATGATGATTCCACCCCAAGTACAAGTAACAGCCAATCAGATTTGTTTTCCGAAGAGACCACCAGTGACAACAACAATACCTCCGTAACCACGCCAACTCTTAGTCCCAGCCAGCAGTCGCTCCCGACAGACCTGAATGTAACTTCACCGAGTAAAGAGGAATGTAAGTCCCTATCTATCCCTGAGGATCATGGAACAGCCCAGGAAGGCCATCGTGAGTGTGACAAGTGTGTGGGTGTGCAGTGTTGTGCAGGTCAGAGAGTAGGTGCAGCCACTCCAGAGAAGGCAAGGTCTTCTTAGGACTGGCCTTCTATTCCTGTGTGAGGGAGGACATGACGTTTTTGGACCAGTCTGGACCAGCGGCTATCAGCTCTGGCTTCACATTAGAATCCACTGGGGATATTTAAAGAAATGTGTATTACAGTTTTGAAAGATTTCTGTGTGCGTGGGTACATCTGCCATGGTTCCCATGGAGGGCAGAGGACAGTGTGCAGGAGTCAGATCTCTGCTTCCGCCATGTGAGTTCCCTGATGGAATGCGGACATCAGGGCTTGGGGACAAACCTTTACCACCGAGAGAGTTCACCAGCCCTCCACAGAGGATTTAACAATTTTAGTTATTATTGTCATCCTTGAGCCTAATTTAACTTTTCAAAGAGAAGGAAGCCCAAGGCTCAGCTTTTAAAGTTCATAGAGAATTCTAATGTACAGCAAGCATTTAGAACCACCAATCCTGGGAGCTTAAACCTGATCCAGAACTTAGACTGAGCCCTTGCCTCTGCTATCTGGCCTTGACAAAGTTTTAACTTAGGTAATAAAACCACAGGATATGTGAAAAAAGTAGGAGATACTTTCTTTTATTTTTGTTTAGTGTGCGAGAGAGAGAGAGAGAGAGAGAGAGAGAGAGAGAGAGAGAGAGAGAGAGAGGAGAGAGAGAGTTTGTTTGCAAGTAGGCGTGTACCTTTTTTTCCTGTTAGGCTAAGGGGTCTGGGGATTGAATCCAGTTAGTCAAGCTTGTGTATAAGTGCCTCTATCCATTGAGACATGCCACTGGTCCTCTTGTTACTTTTGTATGTGATACGTAACCTTTATAATGCTACAGTGATTTCTTTTGAGACACAATGTAACTCATAGTATTTGTTCAAAATGAGGAAGATGTATGACAGTAGTTTTTTTACTCTCATGCTTTCCTTAAGGTTGGCATTTAGTGTTTCAATTTAATGGATATTTAGAAATGTAATAGTTTAGGCTATCCAGTCTACTAATTTTTGGAAGGTTAGCAGGGAAAAAATATTTATTTAAATGCTTTCATGTGTTATTGTATTCAGTTATATTGAGACTATAAAGCAAAGAAGACCTTTAAAGAGTTTATTGTTTAGCGGGGACATAGACCAAGAATACTGCTAACATCTTATATTGCATAGGACAACTCTACACCAGAAGTGATCTAAGCCCAATCCTGTTGGGATGCTTGGGTTAGAAGCCTGACACATTCTGTGTATACTTGTGTTAGTAGGCCAGCCATTGTAGTCATTGCTATTGAAAGGTACTGGCTTACTCAGAAATGGTATTGAAGACAGAATGTTGTGAAGAGACACTTCATACATGTAGCATGAGCTGTGGAGGAAAGCTGCCTGGGGATTCGCTTTGGCTAGTGGCTCCTTCAGAGCCATTCATGAAGAATGAAGTTGGAAAAGTTAATGATACTAAGCTTGAATGTCCAGCCAAGCTACTGGGACTTTGAACAATCCCTGTGGTTCTAATGAAGAGACAGTGATAGTGTCACTGTTCTATTGGAGGAGCAATCTGACAGTATTGTGAACAGGGATAGGTTATAACATTCCAGAAAAGGATATTTTTAATATTATAACTTGTTTCATGGAACTAGGAAGGGTGTGAAAATCATTTCAGAAGAGAATAAGAATGTTAACAGTATGTCAAGAAAGTGGATAATTTTACTTCCTCCTTTCTAGTTTGCATGGCCTTTCCTTCTTTTGCGTAATTGCTTTGGCTAGGACTTAGGCAGTGCTGTATAGAGACTACAATAGAGAGCCTCTTGTCTTCTTCCAGATCCTAGGGCAGCTTGGCACGTATGACCTTACTTGTACTATCATATAATCCTTTCTATATGCCCTGTCCATCAGAGCTTTTATTGTGGAAACTGTTTTTCTTTGTATTTTGAGAGTCCCATTCTGTAACCCAGTTGGTCTTGAGCTCCTAACAGTTTTCCTGTGTCAGCCCCTGAGAGCCGGGGTTCCAGGGGGGAGCCACAGTGCCTGGATAGAATGTTGAATTTTACTACCTTTTCTTTGTCTACTGTCCCTCTTTCTGCTGGTGTGATGTGATACACAGACTCACTGACTTGCCAATCGTGAACCATCCAGGAGCTTGGTCTTGGTCATGGTTTATAACCATTTTGATGTGCTGGTTGGTTGAGGTTGCTTGTATTAAGAAGATTTGTGGGCTGGTTTTTTATTAGAGATGGTAATTTTCTTTTTGTGAATGTGTCCTTGTCTATTTTGTTGGGGTAATATGGTCTTATACATGAGTCTGAGAGAATTCTCTCCTTTAAATGTTTGGAGTGGCTTCTGAATGTTTGATGTATTTTCTTTAGAGGTTTGGTAGACTGTGAGGTGATGCTGTCCAGTTCTTTTCTGTTACTAAGTTTTGCTGGCTCACTGTAGGTCAGTTTAGATGTTCAAATTTTCATGGTTTAATGTAGGATTTTATCATCTCCTTTGGATGTTCAGATTGTGGGTAACTATTTGAACTATTTGTAATAGTTCCTGGTGATCCTTTGTATTTCTGTGCAATCATTTTATTGTCTCTATTTTTATTTATTTGACTCTAATTTTCCCCGTTATTTTTACTTTTTTTTTTTTTTTTAACTTTCTTGTGCTTCTACAACTCCCAACCCCCAGGCCTTAATTTTTGTTTGTTCTGCTTTGGTTCCTCCTTTCCTTAATAATTTCCTGATAGGGTTTTGTTTTTTGTTTGTGTGCTTGTTTGTTTGATTTGTTTTGTTTTTTGCTGCTTTTCCAGCTCCTTAAATTATTGTTCTAAGTTGTTTGTTAGAATCAGATCTTCTCTAATCTGGGTTTGGGTTGGGTTTTGCTTTGTTGTGTGACAGGCTCTCATTCTGTTGTGTCCTGCTTAGTTTTGTGTCAAGTTGACGAACACTGCAGTCATCTGAAAGGAGGGAACCTTTTTCAGACTGACTGAGAAAATGCTCCCTGAGATCCAGCTGCAGGCATTTTCCTAATAGTGACTGATGGAGGAGGGCCCAGCTCCTTGTAGGTGGTCCCACCCCTGGGCTGGTGGTCCCGGGTTCTGTAAGAAAGCAGGCTGAGCAAGACATGATGAATTCCTCCATGACCCTTGCATCAGCTGCTGCCTTAAGGTTCCTCCCCTATCTAGGTTTCCTTTAGCAATGGACTACAATATGGAAGTGTAAGCAAAACAAACCTCTTTCTGTCCAGTTTGCTTTTGATCACGATGTTTTATTTATTTCAGTAGTAACTTTAAATGGCATAAGCTGGTATCAAACTCTTGCATTTTTTTCCTTTAATATATGACATTAATTCCCCCATATGATGCTATGAGAACATTGTTGAGTTGTTCCTACGTTTTGGCTTGAGATAGCCTTTGCTTTTTTGGGAACTGATTTCCAGTGATATCTTAGCTCACCAGAGATTTAAAAATGGAGGTTGGGGGTGGGGTGTTGAAGGTAAATCTCACTATGAGCTTGTCTCCTATTTGAAATCTTCTGCCTCTACCTCCTGAGTGTTGGAATTGTAGGAGTAAATCACCATTTCTAGGTTGTAACGCCTTCCAACATGTCCTTTATGGTCTGTTGTTGGCTCTGGCAAAGTCTGAGCTGCTCTCTGCAAAGTGAGTATCACTGCCACCAAGTATTAAGCTTTTTATTTAATTTTCCAATTAAATATCTAGTAATCTGTAAGGGGAGCCAGTTTGCCCCTTTTCATACTAGTTCTGTTGTAGAGCAGACATTGGACAGAATGTCCAAGCCAGCAGCTTCCAGTAAAGTGTTTGGAAAATATTACCTATTAAAAATATTTTATGGTTTCCTGCTGGGCTGGTTTTAAGTGAAATATGGAGGGCGATTTATTTACAGTTCTCTCTGTATGTGCCTTTCTCTTCCCTTCTCTCTAATGAAGCTCGAAGCACCAAGCCGTTTATCAGAGATAATTATACAACAGATGGAGCTTTTCTGATATATAATAGTCTCAGAGTGGAAGATCCTCTCCCATAATAAAGAATGCCCAAACTTTAAATGTCTCTTGATTTTAATTTAAGGCTTTTTTTTTTTCTGTAGTACATTTATTTATTAATTCTAAGACTGGCTCTACAGAGCATGCTGCTTTCATTAGGGCCTTGTTCTGTAGATTGATACTTTGATGTGCAGTTTGGGGATGCCTATTATGTGCTTTATTGAATCAAATAGCTATCATTCAGGAATCATTGTGGGCGATCTTTAAGTTAGTTCTTGTCTATGTGCAAGACTTGAGTGTGTGTGCCTATACAAACTGTTTCTGCTCTACCTTGTTGAAGTTTCTGCAGTGTCTGCTGACTTTTAACCTATCAAAAATAAGAGCCAATCAAAGCACAACACCATTTGCAAGTGCCTCACCTGCTGCCTCAACCCCAAATCCCGTCTTCAGTCACAAGAAATATGACTGCATATTTGGATTTGGGGTTAACAGAAATAACATATTTGCCTGTTTATGTCCTTTGCTTATTTAGCTTTTCCCCCTTGTTTATGTGTAGGAATGCCTCATATAGTCTGATAATAAGTCTTTGTTAAGTATAAAACTGGAACATTGTAGAAATGAACAATTCTCAAATTTTATATTTTATGTTCTCCTTTTTTCCTGCCCAGGAGTCCTTCCTTTCCCACTTGACTGTGCTGTGTGCTGCCTGCCTGCTGATGTCATAGTCTCCGTGTGTACTGCCTGCCTGCTGATGTCATAGTCTCCGTGTGTACTGCCTGCCTGCTGATGTCATAGTCTCCGTGTGTGCTGTCTGCCTGCTGATGTCATAGTCTCCGTGTGTGCTGCCTGCCTGCTGATGTCATAGTCTCCGTGTGTGCTGCCTGCCTGCTGATGTCAGTCTCCGTGTGTGCTGCCTGTCTGTTCACACCATAGTCTCCGTGTATACTGCCTGCCTGCTGATGTCATAGTCTCCGTGTGTGCTGCCTGCCTGTTCACACCATAGTCTCCGTGTGTGCTGCCTGCCTGCTCACACCATACTGCCTGCCTGCACACACCATAGTCTCCATGTGTGCTGTCTGCCTGTTGACACCATAGGCTTGGCCATCAGGTTGGCTGCTATGGTTTGCAGTGATTTTGCCAAAATAGCCATTAGTGTATTTATCAACAGCCACATAACTCCAAAACAGTTATATTGACAGTTCTACTGTAGCTTTAAGTTTCTATACCATTATTATTTATTTTAATCTCTTACTGGGCATAATTTTGGAATTAAACTTTATTGTTAATATGGATAGGATACAGAATTTGATACTGCCTGCAGTTCCAGGTATCTTTTGGTGGGCTGTAAAGGATAGTCCCTGCAAATAAAGGGACTGTTAGAACACTGTCCATTTTATCTAGGTTTCTAGATTATTCAGGAAAAAATTACATGTTGGTAATGTTAAAAATTTTCTTCCACTAAGGTATTTTAAATTTAAAGTATATTATTACAAGCATACAAACTAAAATTGACTGTGTTTGCATGATGTGTAGGCTATGTGGCACATGGTGAGGTGTGTGGTGCACGTGGAAGCCCCAGATTGACATTGGGTGTCTTCTTCAATTGTTCTCTGTCTTTCTTTGTTGAGAGTTGTGTTACTTGAGAGTCACAGGTTCAGAGCTCACCTATTCTGCTAGTCCAGCTAGCCGGCTTGATCCAGGATTCTGTCTCTGCCTTCTGTGTGTTGGGATTATTATAGGCAGTCTCTATGGCAAACCAAGTGGGTGCTGGGAATCTAGGCTCTGCTTCTCATGTTTGCACAGCAAGTGTTTTACTCACTAAGCCAGCCGTCTCCAAAGCCCTAATTTTTTTAACAATAAATTTAATTTTTAACCACTTTATTTTTTTCTATCTACCTATCTATCTATCTATCTATCTATCTATCTATCTATCTATCTATTCATTCACATCCCAAATGCTATTCCCCCTACCAGTTTCTCCCTCGCAGAGTCCCTCTCTCCCATTCACCCCTAAATTTTAAGTTACCTGTAGTATTGTTTATAGTTCCTAATTTGCCTCTATGATCCTATATATAGTTAACTGGAAAAAATTTAAATCTGGGAAGTTGCTGTTGCCACTCTGTTATTATAGGACTATATCCATAATCTCTCCTTGCTTCTGTTTTTTTCCCAGTACAAAGCAACCTCCAGGCGAATGCACCAGTGGTAGTGATGTCAGAGACATCACTTGCAGTGAGGGCCTCCAGATTGTTTTTTAAGTAATACTTTTATTCTTTGAAAATGATGTACATGCATGCAGTGTATTTTGCTGTATTTATTTCTCATTTTCTCCCCTCCCCAGATCTTCCACCTCCCAACGGTTCGCCCTCCCAGTTTCCTGTCCCCTCAGATTCTTAGTCTTGGGTCAGATGTTCTCCCAAGCCCACCCCGGGTGTGGCAGTCTGCCTGCTTCTGAACCAAATTGAAGCTTTGCGTTGCCCAGAATTCCCCGGCACTCACAGAGCCATCCATCCTGCTCCTGTGGCCCAGCTCAGCATCCTTTCATTTGCCCTGACTGTTTCCATTCCAGACTCCTGGACTGCTTACCCGCGTCACTCATTCTTAAATTGTCTTTCAGTGTTACCTTTTAGACTTGGCTTCTCATGGCTCTCCACCAGCTCAGAGTCCAGGCTCCAGCAAGCAGAGCCTCTGCTTTACACTGTCCCTAACTTCAGAGCGCCTGGCGTGGTGCTTGTTTGGGTAGCGGGCAGGCCGTCTTCACTTTAGACATGTAGAGGTGTTTTATTGTCAATTTTTGTACTCTTTAGAACTACTTTATATGGTTGGGCAGACATGGTACACATGTTTAATCCATCCAAGCATTCGGAGGCAAAGGCAGACAGATCTCTTGAGTTTGAGGCCAGCCTGGTCTACAGAGAGTTCCAAGATATCCAGGGCTACTCAGAGAAACCCTGTCTCAAAAACAAAAACAAAGTGAAAAAAGAAGTACTTTATGTTTTGATACATTAAAGATCTCATTGCTTGGATTTTCAGTAGCTCCTATTTAATTCATTAGTAATATATAACAATACATTTAATGTTTAGTGGTAGAATTCAGTAATCTCAAGGCATAAAATTTTGACATTTGTGTGTGTCCTCGTGTGTGGTCACTAGTTTGAAGTGATGACTGTCTCTGTGTGCCTGTCTCACTCTGGATAGGTAGCCGTCTGCTTCTTGTCAAGGAAGTTTGTGTCGATGGTCGTAATTTTATCTTCTGAATTTCCCCTTTTAAGTTTCGTTTCTGCAAAAGAGAAAACGAGAGAACTTCTAATATTTACTGTCCAGGGTCTCTAAGGCCTGAAACATAATAGGTTTGTTTCTGTAGTCTTCCTGACGGCTGTAAGATTGTCCACTTACTGCCGATCTGACTCGGTTTTGAAGCGGTCTTGTTATTGCGAGTGCTTTGCAAATACAGAGAGGGATCCAAAGACGCCTTATTAAACTGAGCACTCTGCACTTGTCTGAAGGTAAAGGCCACAGGGAACAAGCACGTCATGTCACACCAACCTAGCCTTTGCGGCTGTCGTGTTTTTGTTTGCTGTAGGTACAGGAAACGGTGACCTTAAGCTAAACCCATGCTTTATTAATGACAAAATGTTTGCTGAGATGTCGTGAGGGAGGCATCCACGTGAAGTGCTAGAAGTCCTCATTTTAAGTAGCAGAGGTAGAGTTTGTGTTTATTCAGTTCTCTGAAAACAGAGCTGTCAGGGCCAAAACCATACCAAACCAAACCAAACCAAACCAAACCAAACCAAACCAAACCAAACCAAACCTAGCCACTCACTCTATAGCCTTATACTTTGCATTCATCTCCTCCAGGACTCCTAAGCCGCTTTGTGCCCCCATCCCTAGAGCTGCTGCTGTAGTGAAGGACTTTTAAAACTTCAGAGTATCAATGCAACCCTTTGACTATAGAATCACAGTGTGACATTGCCAGTCACTTGTGGCAAATAGTTCCCCAAGACCTGGCTGTGTGGGCTGTGGGCCGTGTGGGCAGGGCCTTTCATCAGAGACTGACGCACTGCCAGAACTAGTGCGGTGAGAGACTGAGCGGTGAGGGAGAAGGCCCGTGTCCTCGGCTCCTTTTGAAACCGCGTAGCGTGGCACCTGTGTTCTGGGTAGATGCTGTCTCCTTCCTGAAGACCTCCTCTTCCTGAAGCCTCTTGTAAAGCACACACAGCCACATCCTCATCTGAGGAGGGCAGTTTGCGCAGTTCCCATTGCAGATAAGATTTATGAGAATGGTTGTAATACTTCTGTTTTTACTTTATTCATCTTTTTATGTTTATGAGTGTTTTGTTTGTATGTATGCATGTGCACCATATGCATGACGTCTTCATGGAGTCCAAAGAGGGCCTCAGATCCCCCAGTAGTCCAGTTAATGGTTGTGAGTGGCCACTATGTATGCGCTGTAAACCAAACCCCAGGTCCTCTGCAAGAGCAGTAGGTGCCCTTAACCTCTGTGAAATTCTTCCAGCCTGTTAGATTTTTTCTTAAGAAAATAAAATAAAGCAATAAACAAAGCCTCTCCATGCTGAGTGTCTCCATCAGTGTTAATGAAAATCATGGTTGTACTGATGGTAGAAATGCAAACAATCAGATCCCATTCGGGCCTTAGTTAAAATACTCAGAGTCAAAGCCTAAGTCAGATGGTGACAGCCCCTGATTTCATGTCCATAGTAAATATACTTTGTTGTGATGCAACAAAAGCAGTGTCTAAAGTTAGAAAACAACATTTAAACTTTCCTCAGAGGGGTTTTGGTTTTGACCCCCGAGGTGATATTCATTGCTTCTTGTTTTGAGGCTGTGTCACAGGCTCATCCTGAAGAACTGACACTGCACACACTTGCCTGCTCACCTAGAATGAGTGCAGTTCCGTGAGACATGGCAGTCATTCTCGGTAACAGCGGAGCGACGGCGTTCCGTCACTCAGCTCTATCTCCTTACATGTTAACACACCGTTAGAATGGGTTAGTCTCTGCCAAGAGTAATGTGAGAGGGCTGCCTTGGAAGAAGGGAGGGAGGGAGGGAGGATTTGAAAATCTATCAACTGAATAGTTCACTGTTGTGTTCCATCCAGAAGTTGTAACCTGTGGTCTGAGGACCTGCGCCGCGATGTCAGAATGCCTCCTTCCTGTCTTGGGGACACTGCGGCGGATGTGCTGTAGTTGCAGCACTTTCTGATTTAAGTAAAACATTAATGTCTTTGTGTGTTTATATTTTATATAAGTTCTCAGTTGTTAGAGTAAGTGTAAACCAAAGTTTGGTCACTTTAAATATAAACAGGTTACTTGAGGACCAAAGGTTTAAGAACTTTCATGTTAGAATAACATGTAAAAGTGGTTTAAAAACGAAACATGTTTAAACTAGTATGATAATTGTATGTATTTGATGGTTTTTGGCTTAGATTGTTTTTATCTGAATTAGAACAGTGTTTGAACACTTATGTGCGGGGTGGCTTAGACCCTTCTCCCCTTGAAGCTCCTGACCTCAGTGCTCTTCCGGCCTCTGACCCTGTGCTGCTGCCCCCACTGCTCCATGATAAGCTCCTGGTGTCTGTGTGTGAGAGCACTTCTGACTTAGGTTTGCTTTTGGTGCTGTCTCCCAGAAGGTACCGTGGGGACATGTCATTTCTAGTGAGCAGACAGTGTTGTGACTGCACACAGTCACAGTGTTAGTGGAGATGTCCCATCATTTGTTACATCTTCGTGGTCACTTGCTTTTCGCTAGTAGCGCTGTTCAGACCCAGTTATGGAGATAGATCAGGTGCATCCCTGCTAATTTCAGCTGTAAGGTGATGGGGACCAAAAGGGTGACTTGTTTCTTCTGCAGCCTGATCTGCCCTGCCTGGTATTACTATCAGTGCTTTGCTGTTTTAAAACCACCACATGTGTATTGAAGGCTTTCAGAGAGGGGCTGCTTTATTACTCAATAAATAGATTATTTGAGTATTTTTGTAAGTTTTTGTTTTTAATATGACCACAGCAATATAGAAGTTTATGTTTGCATTGCTCGGCCTCCTCCTCTGAAAAGCTTCATCAGCAAACTGGACTCCACATCTCCAGAGAGGAGAGCACTGTGGTGTTGATCTGTCTGAGGTCACCTGTAGAGTGGAGAGTGGACTGCTGGAACATAGACAGCGTGTGCATCGAGATGGAGTGAGATTGGCCAGCTGCTTAGAAACGGAGGATATGTTTCTAATAAGCCCACAGTGCCTTTCGTTGGGAATTAATTAGAGACCGTTATGTAAATGTCATGTTAATTAAGCAAGAAAATTGAAGTGTTATAAATCTGCTCAAAGAATGGATATTTTTGTGTATTAATGTTTTCTAGTTACCTTGGCTGATAGTAGAATATTTGATTATTGAGTTTCTGGCAATTTTAGCTGACTGACTCCTCGACAGTCCACTTTTTCTAATGGATGTGCTTTAGCACATGATCTAACTACAGGCGATAAAAGCTGGTGGGACCAGGAGCCAAAAATAACCAGCCGTGGTAGCTGTCTTAGCAAAGCCTTTTAGAGCGTACTGTTAGTCTCTATGTGGAGATGAAGAAGAAATGCTCTTTTCCCCTTTGTTTTGCCTTGGGTTTCGAGTGCTGGAGTGTGTTGCTCATCCAGAGACGCTATCCACCATGCCTGTGCTCTCTACTTTCTAGAGTCAAGGTCGCCTGGCACTTGTGGAGTCGATTGCACTATGAAGTATGCGCATGGCTTTTTTACATACTCAACAACTCTAGGAGACTGAAAAATTTCAGTATTTTGCTACTTCACTTTGGAGTGTGAGCATTGACAGTTATTGGCATACTTTTTTGTAGTCCTGATTTTTACTGGTTACAGCAGTGCCTCTCAAGACTACTTTGAGGGTTGAATGGTCCTTTCACCGGGATCGCATACGACCGTCAGAAAACACAGATGTTTATATTATAGTTCATAGCAGTAGCAAAATTATAGTTACATAGTAGCAATGAAAATAATTTTATGGTTGGGGTCACCACCACACGAGGAACTTAAGGGTGGCAGCATTAGGAAGGGCAGGAACTCCTGGGTGAGTGGGTACACACACGAGTCCCATGTCCTCAACCTCACAGAACTGAATTCTGTGCTGTCCCAGGAAGAACCACTGCTCTGTTGGGTATGCTCTGAAATGGCTCTGCTTGTTGGGAACACAGCTGAAGTCATTGTTTCCAAGTGTTCTTGACATGTCACATGTCCAGACTTCCTGATTACAAAGCTCAGGCAGGCTGCGCCAAGCATTGTTCACTGGTAAATGGCAAAGTGAATGGAGAAGGTTGGCATTTAGAAAGGAGTCCTGAGTGTGACGTCCGATGCGGTGCGCTGGTCTGTGACTAAGTCCTCGAGAAAACCAAGAGTCTTGGAAAAGTTAGGTATTAACTTTAACAAAGGAAATAAAAAAGCACAGGTGTTGGTTGGTTTGCCTGGCAGTTGAGGTTGTTTTTGTGAGACAGGACCTTGAGGTGTAGCTAGGCTGATCTTCAACTTGAGATACTCCTTTCTTAGCCTCCCACGTGCTGAGATTGTGGGCATGTGCTACCATCTAAGCTCAGGGGTCATTTGCTTCCCTGAGAGCCTATCTTCATCGGGGTTTTTATTGCTGACAGGAACGCTATGACCAAAAATAATTGGGGAGGAAAGGGCTTGCCTGGCTCACAGCATCGTGGTTCATCACTGAAGAAAGACAGGACAGGAACCAACCCACACAGGGCAGGATCCTGAAGGCAGAAGCTGATGCAGAGGCCATGGAGGAGTGCTGCTTACTGTCTTGCTTTGCTTTATAGAACTTAGGACCACCAGCCCAGGGAAAGCACCACCCATAATGCGCTGGGCGGGCCGGCCCTCCCCCATCAATCACTAATTAAGAAAATGCCCCACAGCTGGATCTTATGGAGGCATTTTGTCATTTGAAGTTCCCTCTTCTCAAATAACGTTAGTGTGTCAAGTTGACATAAGACCAGCCAGCACAGAGCCCAACATACTAAAGAGACCTTGTGGCTTTAACATATAAACACTATAAAATTACCTTTCTGAAGCTGCCACTGTGTAGTCTACAGATGTGACACAGAGCCAATGGCAGTGACTGTAGCTTGTGCTATGGTGATGACTCTACAAGCCTCCTGGTTTCCCAGAGAGCAGCATGTTCCTAGAACTGAGGCCAGCATTGAACCTCCTCCTCTATCCATAAAAGGATCCTCTGGGCTGCTCAGTGGGACACACTCTGGTCTGTGCCAGCATCTGGGCTCCCGTCTTGAAATTCTAAGCACTAAATATTAATGCCTTGTTGGCATCACCAGTTGCCTTGAACCTCCATGGCTCCTGAGGTTGTATTTTTTTTTTAATTGCCCCTGCTTAGAAATGTATTTATTTTGTTTCTGGTCTTCACCGGTGTCCCCAAGAGTCATGCAGTGCTCCCTCTCACCCCACTCTGTACTGAGTATTCCATCCTGCTTAGAACAAAGATGGCCGGAGTGCAGCAGAGTTCGCAGTGGGGGAGGCACAGGCACTTGGTGGAGTGGCCACCAGTGCCACATGGGACACATAACATTTTTCTTGTTGATAGAAACCCTTCCCATAATTATGTATATTTATTTTAGCAGTTGGTTTGTAATTAATTGTAAAAGAGCAAATATTATCCTCTCTACTGGTTAGTCTTTTTTTTCCCTTTAAGGCTGGTTGGGTGATAATGACACACACTTTTAACCTCAGCACTTGGGAGGCAGAGGCAGGCAGATTCCTGTGACTTCCAGGACAGCCTGGTCTACAGAGCAACCTCTTGGATGGCCAATGCTACTCGGGAGAAACCCTGCCTCAAACAAACAAACAAACAAACAAACAAACAGTGTATGTAGTTTAGACGACACATAGTTAATACAGGACACATGGGATGCTCTCAGGCTTTTGATGTGTGTTAACGTGTTTCATAGGTTCCTGTCTGTCAGACCAAGTTCTCCACTTATAATGTTGCCCAATTATCAAAGCTGGGATATATTTCCATCACCGGTTACTCTTGTCAGGTTTTCATGGCTCAGCTGTGTTTGTGTGTCCTTTACTCTAATGGGGTGAATGCATTGGGCTAGGCTGCTGGGTTAACAAGCTCTCTGGAGAACACTGTTGTGGTGATGCCTGCTGAGCTATGCTCTGGAGCTATAAGGTTATTTGCATTTTTTGCCAAAGCCTACTGAGATTTATTGACTAGGAATATTTTTTTAAGAGGTAAACTCTTAACCTCAGGTGAGGTAAAATTTATTTTATGTGATAATTACCTGGGCATTTGCAGGCATTGGGTGTTTGTTCATTCATGAGTTCTAGACACTTTTATTGTTCTGATTCCAGTATTTGTCCTCTGTTTTCCTGGCTGGCTTATTGATGTTCTTTAAGAAAGCGTTCTGATACAGTCTCACTGACTTCTCCAGCATGTATTCAACTTAGAAATGTGCACAAGTCTCCTGCTCATGTGACTTACTCCATAAAGAGTTCCATAGTTAGTGCTTAGGAGCCTGTGTCTCAAAAAGTTATTTTATGTGTGTATGTTTTTCCTTCACGTATACATAAATACATACATACATGTATGTATGTGTGTGTGTATCTATAAGCACTTATATATGCCTGCAGAGGCCAGAAAGAGGGGATTGAATGCCCTAGCTGGGAATCAAACCTGGGTCTTCTGAAAAGGCAGCAAGTGCTGTCAAACACAGAGCCATCTCTCCAGCTCCAGGAGTCTGTTTTTAAAGGATCTCAGAAGATGTTCTAATATTTCAGTCAGATAGTTGTCATATAATTCATTCTAATATAGCCTGAGTATCTATCTTAATTTGTTTCTATTGCTTTGATTAAACAGACACCATGACCAAAAACAGCTTGAAGAGAAATGGGTTTATTTCATCTTACAACTTGAGGAAAGTAGTGGTAGGAAGTCAGCGCAGACCCCTGGTTGCAGAGCCTGGCGCAGAGGCCGGGAGGGAGCTGTGCTTCCTGGCTTGCTCTCACGGATTGCGCACTCTGCTTCCTCACAGCCTGGCCCACCACCTGCCTGGGGTAGTGCCACCTATACAAGGGCGTGGGCACTTCCACGGCCATCAGTCATCAATAAAATGGACCTCAGGCTTGCCTGCTGGCTGTAATGGTGGAGGCGCTTTCTCAGTTGAGGTTTCTTCTTACTAAATGACTCTTAAGTTGTGTCAAGTTGACATAAAACTACATAAGACAGTGCCCCTCATCCAGACACCCAAAATGCTCCAAAATCAGACTTGGGAGACAGAAGAGATAATTCCATATTTAATCTCATGTCCTGGGACACTAAAATGCTGTGTTAAGTTAGCTCAGGGTGTGTGTACAGGGTCCGGGTGAAGTATAATGGAATATGATGTTCTGTCTTGGGGCCACCTGTCCTCAAGGTAACTTTATGTAATATTCTAAAACACACTAAAAGCAACCAACTGAACAAACAAACAACCCAAATACAAAACATTTTTGATCCTATATTTTGTATCCTATATTTGATCATATTTTGTATAAAGGATTCTTAATCGGTGTTCCATTGTTTGCGGTCCCTCCATTAAAAGGTTTTTAAAAATCTCTTTGCTTCCCTAATTAAATCTACCAACTCATATTTAAAATTCACGAGTGCTGATAAATGTCCACTGTGATGAGACCCAGCAGAAAGCCGCCTGGTTTATGCAGCCCTATTGCAGAGATAGTCCACCACGAGCTCCCTGGCTCTTGACAACTGTTTTTTCCTTGTTGTGAGAGAAATGGGGATGTTGCCATTGGCAAACCGGCAACAGAATACATGGGCACAGGACCACAGTGTTGTGGGGAGCCTTAAGTCAGAGTGTAGACTAGTGTGCAGAAGATGGGCTGTAGACTAGAGTTTCAAAACTCAGGTGCCCTTCTAAGCACCTCGGATTTTACTATATTTTCTTTTAGTATATTTCACTATATTTCTCTGGTGAAGGTGGCATTTGCAGGAGGTCTTTGGAATTTTCCTAATTTTTCATGCCTCATTTTCAAATTCTTGCATTTTCCAGGTGATTTTGGTCAGTGATGCATGCCCTTCCCCTTGATCGCATGTGACATTCATTACCTGCTTTGTGCTTTGGCACTTGATTTTTCTCCATGCAGCCACTTAATGCTGCTGTCCAGATCCTTACATTCATAAATTCTGTCTTCCTGAGTAAGCTGCAGACCTAAGGCGTTTGTGAGACTGATTTGTGGTTACACCGTGGGTGTGTCATTGCTTTTGGAAGAAGAATCCACTTTCTTGGTGCTTTCTTCACTTTAAGGATGTTCTTTCTGTGTCTTACACCTTGTGAGGGTTGTTTCCATTATGGCCTTGGTAAGGAAAGAAAGACAGGGTTGATGGCATACCTCCTAGTTTGGATCCGCAAGTCCTTTCCCCATGACTTCGCTGACACTGCTTCCGACAACAGACAGAGGAGCTCTTCAGTCTTTCCTACTTTTTTGTGAGTGATAAAACTGCGCCAAGTAACTGTGTCCCTCTGTCAGCCACCTGACAAGCCTTTTCACAATAACAGGTAGCACTGCCCGTCTGTTCTCTTCTGTTCTGTTCATTTGTCACCGGTGTTGCTTTCCCAGGGCAAGCAACTGAGAGTTACTGGCCTTTACATTTGTACAGCAGCTTCTTGTCTTCCAAGTTGGGCCATAGTCGTTGAGAGGTGTTGGAGGGGACTCAGTGTCAGCTTCCTGTTGTGTTGGTAGTCCTTTCCCTACAGAGTACTTTACAGGCCACCTCCTGCTAATGAGGCTCTTATCCACACTGTGTCAGATCTCTGTGCCCACCAAAACTCCTTGAAGACACATCAGGCACACTTCTTAGAAGAAAGCTGAATGTTCTCCCTTGATCAGCAGTGTTTTCTTTATATATACTAAAACAAGCCTTATTTCTTCTGATAAGGTCTTTGCTATTCCTTAGGGAGTGAGTGCCTTTCTTTGAGGCCAGCTTTACACTGAATTCCAAGTACAAGGACCACTGAGATTTACAAAGGGCACATGCCTCCCTCCCTGGTTGCTTTGTCTAAGATCTTAGTTCCCCAAAATTTGGGTACTGTCTTCTCTCCTAGATCCTGAATTCTAGTTAAACTTTCTTTAATTTTTCAACATTATGTGAGACTTAATGTTTTATGAAAGGCACATTACTTTCTGTAGAAAGACTGGAACTTTATAGAGTCCATTGCTAAGCTAAAATGTAAGTACTTTAGAGGAATCCATGCATGCTCATCTCCTTCCTGCTGCCGCTCCCAGCATAACTGCAGGGGAGCCTGTCCTCTGTAGGTTTCTCTTGTTCATTGTGGCCGCTATGGGCATGTGGGAGGTACCTGACTGATGTGCCTACTTTTCTGTTTCTAGGTGGGCCATGCACAGACACAGCTCATGTCTCGTTAATCACACCAACCAAAAGGTCCTGTGGTGCAGGTATGTAGACCATTCTTACTGACTTCTCCTGGAGATTAGCCATGGGTTCTAGCTTTGTGTGAGCACCCCAGGGTCTAATTCTTTGCATCAATTGAAAAATAATGTATTTTGTACTTGAGATTGGGTAGAATTTGGCTAGAAGTGAGAGTGACGTTGCTAGGAGACATGCCACCTGCATAGTGCTGTCAGCTAGGTCCAACAAAGTGGGCATCAAACTACTAACTTGATAAGACCCCAAGGATGTTAGATAGGAAACAGACATGAAATACAGAGTATTGCTCAGTTTGTCTAAGTTCTAGATTTCTTTAAAACAACGTTTAAATAATAGGTGATGAGAGCATAAAGAAGCTTTATATGGAAGAAAATACTGAGCTGTTACAGTCTCTCGGGCGCTTGGAAGATTGCTTGTTGATGCTGAAGCTGTGGGTGTGTGGAGTTCAGTCTTCTCAGATGGACAGTGCCCAAACATCTTTGCATCTGTGACATTTTTATTAAACATGAAGTCATGAATCTTGAAGACCTTTAAAAAGCAGGCCCACTGCTCCTTTAGCATATAGCTTAATTTATTTTAAGTGGTTTGCCTTTCTAGTAACACTACCTGCTGTTTAAAATATCTCAAAGGTTTGTATTTATATTATATTGTTTCCTAAAGGTCACAGTCAAGATGTTCTTCATAACTTAATTCAGTCCTTTTAAACTCTCAAACAGAAACAGCATAAACTGTTTTCACGTGCAGCTTAAAGCCTTAGCTCCTGTGAATACAGCTGCTGAGGATATTATGGGCACTGTTTGTGTGAGACGCAGAGTAGCATCAGGTGAAGATGTTTAAAGAATTTAACTCACTCTTTTCTTCTAATGGCCGGCCGTCTTTGAAGCAGAAGTGTGTGTAACAGTCCTGGCATGCTGTCATGCATTACTCCTGTGCACGCTGAGCAAGCTCTACCCGGTTAGGGCGTGTCTCTGCCTGATTGAGGTCAGACAGTTGCCCTGGAGTGAAGTCAGTTGTGCTCCTTGCTCATTGGGAGGTTGGGAGACTAGCTCTGAAGGTGGTTCTCATTAGGAAAATGATGGTGGGTGCTGAGGACACGGAGCGGATTTCCTGAGTAAGTCTGACAGGACTTGTATGTCAGTCCTGCAGATGCTCAAGTCTGTGTTGTATTACATCAAACTTTAACATTTTCATTGTATGGTGTTTTGGTTTTTTTCTTTCTAACTTACGGTAAGAAAGCTTGTCATTGATTAAAATTTGGAAAAACAAAAATGCACATTTGGGACTAGTGTTCTAAACAGTGTCATGCTCTTTTTCTTGCCAGACTGTGCCTTTATCACTGCCTTTTGCTTTGCTTGTCTATCTCTTGATTTTTCACTGTAAACCTACTGAACACAGCGTGGCCATGCCACAGCATGAGTGTTACACTCTCCTGAAGTTGCCTGTGCCAGATAAATTAATCTGTTAGTTGGTTCGTTCGTTTTTAAATTAGCCTGATTTGAATATTCAGGACCTGAGCAAGATGTAGCTAGATTCTTTGGCAGAATGCTTCTTCCGGTTCCCTGCAGACTCAGTGTTCCCATCTGAAATCCCAGCAGCTCAGTCTTTACTGTCTTAGTTTCATCGGTCTTAGACTTCATCAGAATGGCCCCTTAAACTGCCACACTGCAGGGCTTATTCAGCCCATTGTAAATCCCCCTGCTCCTTTTCAGAGCAGCCCACGGTCGCCTGTTCTGCGTTACTTTCTCACCACTCACCACATGCCCAATGGGAACAGCTAAGGGGGGCATGGCTTGGGGTGGCTCACTGTTTATGTCAGTGCCCACGGTGGGAGGCTGAGGAGAGGACCGTGTGGTTGCTGCTGTTGACATGTGCTGATCAGGAGCCTGGAGAGTAGCCTTCCGAGGCTCACCCGAGTGACTGCATCCATCAGTCAAGCTCCATGTGCTGAAGACTCGGTAGACTCCAAAATGGCTTCCTGCTGGGAACAAACCATCAGAGCAGGAGCACTGGGGGTCTTTCATATTGAAGCTGTAACATTAATTTGTTGTGTACTGCGACACCCATTAGATGGTGTGGTAGACATTTTAAGGAGTAGTTAACTAGAACCGTCGTTACTCAGTGTCACGCCTGCTTCATTAACTGCACATGGTGGCCAGCTTTCTTCCTGCATGGCCGTTATCGTTCTAGAACTCTGAGTATAATATTTTCCCTTTTTAAGATTCATTATATGTAAGTACACACTGTACACTGTCGCTGTCTTCAGACACACCAGAAGAGGGCGTCAGATCTCATTACAGATGGTTGTGAGCCACTGTGTGGGTGCTGGGACTTGAACTCAGGACCTCTGGAAGAGCAGTTCAGTGCTCTTAATCACTGAGCCATCTCTCCAGCTCCGAGTATAATATTTTCAGGTATGTGAATGATAAAAGACAGTTGAGTTCTCAGATGTTTCTAAGCCTCTATATAGGTAAATGGATGACTTAGCTAGAAAATGATTGAGACTTTCTGGTATAGAAGAGAAGTTAATGCAATGTTCTGAGCATCTCCTAAAATGCTGAAGTAAAAGTTGAGGCTTCTCAGCACAGGCATTAAAGGTTTTAAATCAGTTTGCCCTGCTGTATTTTAGAGAAGTCTGTACTACAGCAGGTAGGCGTGGCTAGCCAGACTCACTTGACAAGCCTGAGTGGAGGTCAGGGCTTCTGGACCTTGAGAGTTAAGGGTGGCTCTGAGAACTGCAGCTGATGCTCCCCATCTGTTTTCTTTTCCTTGCTGTGAAATCAGCTTGTTGCCTGTGGCAGTGGTTCTGATAATTTTGCTTCTGAGTCATGCTATTGCTACATGACTGGAATACCTTCTTATCTGTAGGTCTTTAAGCACAGGGTTCGTGTTTCCGGCATGCACTCTGTGGTGTGTCTCCTGAGGATCTCCCAGACAGATCATGCTGGTACAGAGGAGAGAACACACCCATGTGGTGCTGTTTCTTCAGAGCTGTAGCCTGAGACCTGAGATCCCACTGGCACAGCTGAGCTAGCCCCAGGGTTAGCTTTGTAATGACCTTAGAAAAGGCTCCTTTGCTGGATACAGTGCTCACCCTGTAACACACTTAGAATGTGGGTCATGGGGTGCTAAGGACAAGTGTAGTCTGTGAATAAGGACATACAGATGTAGTCTGACTAAGGACACACAGGTGTAGTCTGTAAATAAGGGTACAAGTGTAGTTTGTGAGATGTGAGGAACACTAGTAAAAGACTATCTCAGCCTTTTAAAATTCATTTTTTTCTCTGTCTCTTACACACACACACACACATACACCTATACATATAATTTATTAGCCAGATATATCTATATACACATAAGACGTATGAACATTTTTTAGATAAGAACGTACAGTGAAAATGTGTGATTTCTTTTTGTTTGGACCTAAGGTTAGCTTTTGCTCTGTTGCTCTTTGTCTTAGTAAAGACGTGAATGGTTGACCTCTCATCTTGTATTTCAGGCATCCTTGTTAGGATCTGCTAGAGGATAATGTTATAACCTGGGTGGCCAGTAGGTGTGCTGCTGTCAAATTGGCTTTCCCTTCAGCCATCACTATGAGAAGTGGAGGGTGTACAGTGAGGAGGAGGAGGAGGAGAAAAGAGAGCACAGGTTCCCCTCAGTGTAGTGTTCTGTAGTAGCTCTAAGATGCAGATTGCAAATAGGAGCCCTAGTGGCAAAAGAAAGATAGTTTTGCTGGTGAGCTGGGTAGAAAGACTTTCTGATGCTGGGCTTTAGGTATGCAGAATTTTTTTTTTTTAAAGATTTATTTTTTATTTTCTGTGTGGGTTTGTTGCCAGTATAGATATGCACCACATGTTTGCCCAGTGCCCAAAGAGCCCAGAGGAAGATAGCCTTTTCCCTCTGGAACTGGAGTTACAGAGGGTTGTGAGCCATTATATGAGTTCTGGGAACCAAATCCAGGTCCCTTGTAAGAGCAACAGTACTCTTAACTGCTGAGTCATCTCCCCAAACCTCCTGTGCAGAATTTTTAATAGTTAACTTCACTGTGATCTTTGGTAGGTAAAAGCAGCATCATAATAATTTTGGTATTTAATCAGGAAACAGTGAAAGGTTGTGTGGGTACCCCATTCTTCACCCCTGTTCCCTCTGGTGAAAGCTGAGGTGTCTGTCAGTGAAGGGCTGGGAAGTGCTTGGTGTGTCCTGGGCTGGCTCCGCCAGAGCATGGGGGTGAAAGCGCACTACACCTACAGGTGACCGCAGAGCTCACATTTCCTCAGAGCTCCGAGGTTTTGCACATGTTCCCTTGTTAATTCTCAGAAGCTTTCTGCCAGGATCAAATATGCTGTAAGGGAGCGTCTGCTCCCCTGGCAACAGGCAGCCAGAATTGCTTTTCTGATCACCACACGATACCACATGCATAAGTGTGGTAGCTGACGCTTTGGTCAGCATCCTTACACGGTATTACTTATATAGAGACATTTGCTTCTTATTTTTGTGGTTAAAGTGTTTTGTGGGAAACAGGACAAGTTTGGCTTTTTGTTAGGCTTTCTTAAAGATTATTTGCAGTTGCAGCAAAAGAAATGTTCTTTTCCTGGGGTTTGTTATCTATGAACTTCAAAGTTACAGTTGCATGGACATTGTCTTAGGGTTTTTATCACTGTGAGAAGAGTAACTTGGGGAGGAATGGGGATTTAGTTCATCCTAAACTTTGTGGTCACACTCCACCTCTGAAGTACGTCAGGACAGGAGTTAGAGCAGAGGCTATGGAGGAGTGCTGTTCACTGGCTTGCTCCTCCAGGATCTGCTTTCTGCTACCATCCAGGGCCACCTGTCTGATGGCAGTGTCTCCTCCAGTGTCTCCTTGGGTGAGCTTGACCATTAGTCAAGAGAATGCCCTGCAGATCCCCCCACCCCCCACCGGGAGTTAAGGGACAGCTGATGTGCTGTGCTAACTGCCCTTCACATCAGTATTCAGAAGCCAATTAAAGGAAGGTTTCCTTCCTGTGGGCTGCCAAGAGGTTCTATAAAACCTTTCCAGCTGATTTCGAACCTAAAAGGTGGGGGTATTAAGTCAGAGGTGGCTTGCACATCTTGACAGTACCTGAAGTTGTGTGGTTTAACTCCAGAGTTGGTATTCATGAAAATATTTCAATCTGAAATGTTCAACATGGAGTCCTGAAGCACTGAGTTAGTGGGTCAAGCTGTAGTAGTGGTGGTCAGCATTACCATGGCTCTGCTCCCCTGTCCCCTCAGTTACCTCCTCTCCTCTTCCCCTCCCCCTCTTCTTCTTCCTGTAACTCATGTTTCTTCCTTGTTGGTCTTCCAGACAGTTGGTCCTCAGGTCTGCAGGCTCAGCATTTGAGGCAGAAAGTGAGAAATTTGACCTACTTTTCTTTTTTATTTGCATTTAATGTAATCATTGAAGAAAGATCAAAACAGTAAATCTGCCATGGCGAGGAAGAAAAGGATTAAAGTCCTTTACCTTGTTCATTCATCAGCTTAGGTCCTGGAGCTGGGGGGCAAAATGAATATAAAATATTTGACAGAGCTGCAAATGTTTTAATTGAAAAGGTACCACTGTCCTGTGTTCTGCCCAATTAAATAAGTACTTCCCACTGTAGTCTGTGACGTGTCCTGGTGGCCAACTCCTGCTAGGATGTGGGTTTTGACAGTTGAGAGGGACAGGGAAATGGCCTGTGCTTTATTTTGTCTTGGCTGTTACTGGTTGTTTTGTTTTATTTTGTTTTGTTTTTAATTTTTATTAATTAGTGTTTCTCACTTGTTTGTGTTAGATAATGAAGCCAGGGACTCACTAAGGCACTAGTTATGTGGATGACTTGATACTGGGCACTTCAGTTTAAAACACCACATATGGTGCATAGATTTCAGGAAAAGCAGGGAATGCTTCCTTATTTTTAACAGTGCCCCTGAATGAGAGCAGTGTCCCTTTGCCCCAGTCACTGGGTCTGTGTTGTACCAGGGCATGTGACCTGGCTTGCTGATGTTTTAGAGCAGTATGGTGGGTGGAGCGCATGAGGGACACACTGGCCCTTGGGGTTGAATCTTTTCTGTCTGTGTGCTTTGAGCAAATTTAGTTTGCTTAGGTTTGTGAACACACATAGAGCATTTTTGTTTTGACTTTTATGGTCGTTTATTTTATCATAGCTTACATTCTTACTGAGGAGAAAAAGGCCCAAACACCCATTAATTAGCTGTTCTGTTGCTCCACTGGGGCAAGGTGTCTGAGCCTACACCATTCCTGAGTGGGTAGAGACGTTTACTCCCTTGTTCCTTCTGGGTCTAGCACTGCTGCTCCTTAGGGTGTGAACTTGGAGGAGGCTTTGGGATGGCAGTGGAGCCTTGCAGTCTCCCCAGAGTTAGCACCATAGCACAGCACAGAACTGAGGTGTAGATCTTCAGCACCTGGCAATGATACTGCCCATTAAGGAGACTTTTTCCCCCCTACTCAGTTCCTGGCTATACTAATAGAACAGCATATCAAGCAAGGCTGTAAATAAAAGTTATTACCTAATAGGTGGGTGCCGAAGTGGAACGGACAGAGCTGAGGCATGGAGGCCTTATTACTGCTCATCAGCAATTATAAACAGGATAAAGTGTGTGGGCCCTGCTATGGTGCCAGTGTTGCCGCGGCGGCTAATGGAGGCTGGGGTGGCACTGGGCCGTGAGAGGGTGATGGATGCTGATGGGGTTTTACTGCCTCATCTCGCTGCTTGCTTTCAAGACAAGTTGTGTTATCTGCTTTCCTGCTTGCTCATCTGTCTGAAGGGAGACAGTCCATAGCCTCTCCAATGCAGGTGGCCTGGCTCATGCTCCTCATGCCTGCATTTGCTTCTGAAGCATCCCGTTCGTGAGATAAATACCTTTGCAAATACTTGATAATCTTGGTTGAGAACTCTATAATCTTACTTACGTTGCTTACTGTGTTGTAGAGCACATCTTCAGAAGTGGAGGTTTCTGTGGAGTATAGGATCGGGTATGACTGTAGCTGGGTTGGCCAGTCCACCACCATGACAGAGTCCTGTAGTTGAATCTGTAACATTCAGAAGTGAATTGCTTGCCCCTAGGAATTCAACCACAAAGAAACAGGTTAAATTCAGAAACAAACACAACCAATTCCAGCTTTAGAGAGCAGCAGACATAATTTAGGTTTATTTCAAAGAGTAAAGACCAAGGCTAGAGAGATGGCTCAACGATTAAGAGCTCTGGCTGGCCAGGCGGTGGTGGCACACGCCTTTAATCCCAGCACTCTGGGAGGCAGAGGCAGGCGGATTTCTGAGTTCGAGGCCAGCCTGGTCTACAGAGTTTGTTCCAGGGCAGTCAGGGCTACACAGAGAAACCCTGTCTCGAAAAAACCAAAAAAAAAAAAAAAAAAAAAAGCTCTGGCTGGTTTTGCAGAAGACCTGGGTTGGGTTTGGTTTCCAACACTGGCATTGGGTGGTGTACAATTGCTTTTAACTCCTTTTTTGCCTCCTGCACAAAGGTGTACATCATATACTCGGGTGTCATCTATGGCAGACACACACATAAAATAAGGTAGTTTTTAAGTGAGGACAGAGGTCATACCAGTCACACGAACAAGGCATAACATGAGGTGATCTTTAAAGAGGTGACTCCTCCCTGGGAAATTTTTAGAATTCAAAACCTCAGAATCATTAGACATGATAAAGGGATATTGGGATGTGGAGTCGGCGTCTGCAGCAGGATTGTGTTTTGCTTGAATAGAAAACTTGAGGTATAGCATCACCTCTGAGCGCCTTGTGAACAGCTAATGCTTGGGAAATTGAGACAGTGTAGACTGCTCAGCTCTGAGCACAGCCTCAGTTATGAGATACTGGCAACAGAAGCTGGACAGAAGGGCAGCTCAGTTTCATCCCAGAGTACAAGTGTTCTGCTTGTTCAGCTTTTTGTCATAATCAGGAATCTTGTTGCTGTTGGAGAATTTCTCGTCTTGCTAAATAAAATACAGGCTGAAGGGAGACATTGTCATTAATCATTTTTCTTTGATGCCATAACCCATGGAGTAGGTAGTTTATTTTAAAGATACCTGATATATGATAATCCTATTGTTAGAAGCCAGACAAACTAAGGAATGTTATGGGTGGGTCCTTTACTCTGTAAATACTTTGCCATTGGGCAAATGCAGATAGATTTTCCTTTTCTATACAAAGTAAGATTTGAGGCTGGAGGTAGTGGTGCATACCTTTAATCCTAGCACTTGGAAGGTAGAGGTAGGTGGAGTTTTGTGACTTCAAGGACAGCCAGGGCTACACAGAGAAACCTTGTCTCAAACAAAACAAAACAGATCCGCCCCCACATCAGTTGATAATGACTTATTAGATATTTTGTGAGTACCGACCAGTAAAATGGAGAGATTGATCTGAGGACGGTGTTTAAATGAGTAGTTAGTTGAAAAGCTCAGTAAGAACTCGGTGGTTAACGAGTGTGAGGATCCAGGGAAAGGCCAAGCTGCTGCTGGCCAGAGTGCAGGGGAGCAGATTCCAGTCTGAGAACTACAGCTGACACCCTGTCAGCCTGTGGCCTTCAACCTTATGATCCCCGTGAGAGTTACATACAGATAACCTGCATAGCAGATATTTACATTGTGGTTCATAACAGTAGCAACATTGCATTATTAAGTAGCAGCAAAATAATGTTATGGTTGGGGTCACTACAACTTGAACTATGTATATCTTTTTAAGATTTATTTATTTATTTTATGTAAGTACACTGTCACTATCTTCAGACACACCAGAAGAGGGCATTGGACCCCCATTACAGATAGTTGTGAGCCACCATGTGGTTGCTGGGAATTGAACTCAGGACCTCTGGAAGAGCAGTCAGTGCTCTTAACCACTGAGCCATCTCTCTAGCCCCAATATGAACTATATTAAAGGGTTGCAGCGTTAGGAAGGTAGAGAGCCAATGTTGTAGATAGCCCTAAAGAAGTGTTGACCTGTATGAGGAATTGCCAGTCTAGAACCACAATTAAAGCTATTTCAGACTGTTAAGGTAATGAGTACAGAGGAACAAGGAGCTAAGGTCACAGTGTCAGTGGGCTCAGGAAGACAGAGGGAGGAACAGGCTCCCTTCAGGAAATGGGAAGTTAGGGGAAGCTGGTGTCCAGCTCATGGACCCCTGGATGGACCGACAGAAAGAAGTCTATGTGGTGTCACCAGTGGGAAGCAAAGCTTGTCCAAGGACAGGCTTTTCTGACTGAAGACTACTGGCCCCAAGTAGTTGCAGGAGATGCTGTTGGACTGCAGGAAACATCTCCAAGTAGTAGCTAGTCCAGACTGGAATGCAGCGGCATAAGTGTCTGTAAGCCCACGGAGTGCTTAATCAGAAACACTCAAGTTGACCTCGTTAGACACAGTAGGTGGCATGTCATGCCCTCAAGTGGCTCAGGAGAGTGAGCAGCAGGCCACACGAACAGCCAGCCTCTCCTCCTGGACACGTGTGTCAGTACTTCATACTTAGAGCCCCGTACAGCCATGGGGAGAAGGACCTCATCCGTCCCTCGTTCCTTATCTTGGGGCTTTAGTGTAGTGGACCACTCCTGTCTTGTCCTCCCTCCTTTCCCTTTGGTAACTCAGTCATCAATCAGGTTCAGCGCCATCTTCCTTAGCCCATTCCTACTTCTGATTAAAGAAGCCCTGCTTCCTGTAATTAGCGTGTGTGTGTGTGTGTGTGTGTGTGTGTGTGTGTGTGTGTCCAGCTCTAGACCACAAAAACCACAATCAAAATTTCCATATTATTTATCATGGGATCTTTATAAAGCAAAATATCCAATAAATAGTGTGCATGGTTGTGACTCTGAGTGTTCCCTGCCAAGCCACCAGGTCATGTACTAGGAATGTATTTCGTTTTCTGTATGTCTGATATCATAGTGCCTGTACATTTGCAGGAGAATATTTCCCTGATACTGGTCACATTGGTTGTTCTGTTCCTTCAGTCCCTCAGAAGCCATGCCAGATTTCTCTTACATCTGTTTATACCTTTTGTCAAAACCTCCTCCTAGAGCATCCCATCTTTTTTTAAACATTTATCTTTTAAAAACTCTTTGTTGATTCTTTGTGCATCCCTCCATATCTGCCCTCCATCCTTGCAATCTCCTTCCCAAAAAGTAAAACAAAAATAAAAAGAACGTCAAAAAATGGGGAAAAAATGTTATCATTGAAGCTATGGTGTGTCAAGTGTGTCACACTGTGTACCCTTTTGCCCACACAGCTTTACTTGCAAATGCTCTCTCCAGTCAGTCACTGTGCTGGTTCGAGGCCTCTGACCTCTGCTACTCTTATCAATACTGAATCCTCACCAGGATGCTTCTCAGATATGCTCTTGTTACTCTATGTCACTGAGATGCTGCAGCCTTGGTCTGCAGGGCCCTTGCTCCTGCAGTCGACAGACAGGTGGGTAGATGTTGGGTGGGCCCACTCAGAGCCCTGGCTGTGGCTCCCCGTCTTGTCATTTTTGTCCGGATGCGCTGTCCTTTAAGCCAGCGTGTCTCCCAAGAGCTGCTTTCCTTGTTCTTGTCCTCTCCCCTTCCCTCCTTTGACTGAGGACACCACCCAGGGTTAGCAGCAGAGAAGACTGGCAGATGTCTTCACTGCTGCGGCCACTCCAGGGAGTTTGGGAAGAATTCCCCTGTGAACGCATTGCCTCCTTGTTTTCTGACATTTTGTGTTATTACTGAGAAGTAAGATACCACTGGTTTTAACTTTTATAAGTAATGTGCCTAGAAATTTGTCACCTTTAGAGTACTTAAAATCGTGCTTTCACTCTTTGGTGTCATGGGGTTTATAGTGGCTACCCTTTGGCTCTCCTTCAGGGTGCCCAGCAAGCTCTCGACACCTTCAGTCCAGGGCTACCCTTCCATACTAGAATGTTTTTGATGGTTCTGCACCCCAGCTTGCCCCTCTCCTTCTGGTCTCATAGATGACTGACTGATGACCCTTCTCTCAACTCCATTCTCAATGTGTTGGTCTCCTCCTCTCTGTCTGGGTACTTCTGTTGTTTATCTTTCAGACTTTGGGATTTTATCCCAGCATGGGTTTCTTCTGCTGTGTCTCCTAAGTAGGACTTTGAGTGGAGGCTCTCTGTGGGATGGAGTAGGACAGGGATCTTGGCTAGCAGAATGGGCTATAAGCCGGGTGAGAACTGTTTGCCAGGTGTTCACATTATGGTAGAAACTGCGAGTCTGAGAGACTGTGGACATGACTGTCTGTTTAGCCTGTTCATCTCCTTTAGAGAAGGCCAGGCCAGTGGGCCAGTTGCCAGCACAGAGTTTGCACACTGACACAGTACTTGTGTGGTTCCCTGGCATTTTGCCCTGGTTCTCTGGGCCTGCTTTTCTGAGTCCAGTTTTGGGATGTTCTTTGCTCACAGTGGCTTGTAGCCACCAGGGTCAGCATAATCTCCTCCATAATCTGCTGAGAGCTCACACCTGTTCATTGTTCCCCTTTCTGGTGTCTGTGGGCACCTGTGCACAGATATCAGCCTTGTACACAAATCTTTAGAAGTCCCTTGCCATTTGAATATGTTAAACACAGTTATTTTATTTTATTGAAATGTGTTCATTCTTTGTGGATTTTTTAAAAAAGATGTATTTATTTTATGCACATGAGTACACTGTAGCTGTACAGATGGTTGTGAGCCACCATGTGGTTACTGGGATCTGAACTCAGGACCTCTGGAAGAGCAGTCAGTGCTCTTAACCACAGAGCCATCTCTCCAGTCCCAAAGGATTTATTTATTTATTTTATGTATGTGAGTACATTGTTTGTTGTTGTTTTTTTGTTGTTTGTTTGTTTGTGAGTACATTGTTGCTGTCTTCAGACACACCACAAGAGGCCATCAGATCTCATTACGGATGGTTGTGAGCCACCATGTGGTTGCTGGGAATTGAACTCAGGACCTCTTGCAAGAGCAATCAGTGCTCTTAACCGCTGAGCCACCTCCCCAGCCCTCTTTGTGGATTCTTTTAAAATGCATTTTTAAGTTTCATCTGAGAGGGAACCAGAAGATAGCTCAGCTGTGTCATTGTCATCCCTGCCCTGCCCTAGGGTCACTCCCCCCATCAAGGATGCTGCCAATGACCATAGCCCCAACTCTTTCTTGACTTTGTTCTGTTCTGCTTTTGTTCTAGTTCTTGTTTTAAGTTGATTTTACTCTGTGTGTGTGTGTGTGTGTGTGTGTGTGTGTATGAGAGAGAGAGAGAGAGAGAGAGAGAGAGAGAGAGAGAGAGAATCTTTTCAAAGATTTTACAAGTTTGCCTTTTAAAAATATGCCTTATTTCTGAATTCTCTGTTTTTTAATTTTATAATTGCATATTTCTCTTTTATTACGGAGTTCATCACAGTCTAGGGCCCTTGGAGGGTTACTTGTTTTTGTGTGCCTAAAATTATGGCATAAAAGAAGACTGCATTTAAACCAACAACTCAAGAACTTTAGCCAATAAATTCAGTTGTTTATGATTAAAAATCCAAAGGTTTGAACTAGGAGGCATTTCTGTCATGAGGGACCTCATCTGTGATTAGTTATCTGAACAGCCCAGTGCCTCTGTGACTGCCAGCCAGCCTCCCTCTATATGTGTCATTATTTTTGGTATACATGCACATACTCTGATATAAAAGCTTGTTTGCCCTTATGCTCCCTGCCGTTCTGAAGTCTCTGTTTCATTACCAGTATCCACCCACAGAGTTTCAAAAAGCCATTCCAAATAGTAGAACCACAACTCAGAATTTTAAATAAACCACATCTCTATTAGCTCTACAGACTGGGGATTAGTTACCTGTTACGCGTTTCCCATATTCATCTGCCCTTTCAGAACTTATTAAAAATGGAGACGTATATAAGCTAGAAGGAGGACTCTGAGCCCAGAGTGTCCATTTTCTGTTACTTCAGTGAGGGCAGAGGCTGTAACACCATCTTGATGGCTTTACTGTGAATGTGGGCATGTGTTCACTTGATAGAAAGTGTACTGGTGACTACTGCTTTTTTTTTTTTCTAGAAAACTATTGAACTTCTCTCCAAAGATAATGTTACCACATCATAGCTTGAATTACATGTCTAACATACATAGTGGCTTTTCAGAGATGCCTGGTTGGGGGGGAGATGGATGTAGTAGCAGCTGAATGATGGGTGTCTAGTGTAGCAGTAGCTTCTAGCCTGGCACAAACTGGTGGGTCTGTAACTGGGACTCAGTTCCTCACTTCCTCTTGATAGGGGAAGAAGGGCTGTGATCAGGATGTAAAATAAACAAACCAACCAATATGTAAATACATTGAAAAGAAAAAACAATGTAAAAATTGGACTTTTTGATTTTTCTTAAAAAATCAGAGCAGCTCTCTGTAGCAGAGATGACCAGTTCCTGCTTTGAGCCATCTAACCAGATGGTGAAATGTGACCCTCACCGTGGTGAATGCATGGCTTGCTGCCTGCTGTACTGTGGTGATGTGGTTCCCAAAGATGTCAATGCTGCCTTTGCCGCCATCAAGACCAAGCGCAGCATGCAGCTTGTGGACTGATGCCCCACTGGCTTCAAGGTTGGCACTATTTACCAGCCTCCCACTGTGGTACCTGGTGGTGACCTGGCCAGGGTCCAGAGAGCTGTGTACATGTTGAGCAACACCACAGCTATTGCTGAGGCCTGGGCTCACCTAGATCACAAGTTGGATCTGTTGTATGCCAAGCGTGCCTTTGTGCACTGGTATGTGGGTGAGGGCATGGAGGAGGGGGAAGACATGGCTGCCCTAGAGAAGGATTCTGAGGAGGCTGGTGTGGGTTCTGTTGAAGGTGAGGGTTGAGGAGGAGGAGGGGGACACTAGTTGCTGCATCATGTTCAGCTCCAGCAGTAGTGGCAGGCCCCCATGCTGGGGTGTCATTTTGTTCTGTGATTATTTCTTCTCCAAGGGTACGCTAAGGGTTTCCCCATGATGTCTCCAAGTAAAAGCTTTAAGGAAAAAAATCTCCCCGTTTATAGTTCCTTCCTTCCTTCCTTCCTTCCTTCCTTCCTTCCTTCCTTCCTTCCTTCTCTCTCTCTCTCTCTCTCTCTCTCTCTCTCTCTCTCTCTCTCTCTCTCTCTCTCTCTCTCTCTCTCTCTTTTTCTTTCTTTCTCTTTTCTTCAGTTAATTTTGTATCTAGCCACTTTGCTGAAGGTGTTTATCAGCGGTAGGAGTTCCATGGTAGAATTTTTAGGATCATGTATGTATGCTATCCTATCAGCTTCGGGTAGAGATACCTTGGCATCTTCCTTTCCAAATTGTATCTCCTTTACTTATCTTACTGCTCTAGCTGGAACTTCCAACACTATATTAAATAGCTGCAGAGAGCAGCCTTGTCTTATCCCTAATTTTAGTGGAATTGCTTTAAGTTTCTCTCCATTTAATTTGATGTTGGTTTTTGGCTTGCTATATATTGCCTTTATTGTGTTTAGGTATGCACCTTGTATCCCTGATCTCTCCAGACTTTTAACATGAAGGGGGTGTTGGATTTTGTCAAAAGCTTTTTCAGTATCTAATAGGTAAATGCATTTACAGAAGAGTAAAATCACATTTCAAGTCTTGGCCTTCCTCATTCCTAGAACAGCAGCTGCAGTAATTGACACAATTAAAAACTGGGTTTGAGGGACAGACAAGGAGTGACATGTCAAAGTCTGGGACAAATTGTAAGGAGTACTTACAAGTAGGAGCTGGCTTCACGAGCCTGGGGAGGGATGAGCTTCAACCTCCCGTTGATCATCAGTTCCATCCGGCCCTCATGTTTTCCCATCAGACCTCAAGTGGGGTTGGTGTTTCTGAGAAGAAGTCAGAAGGCTCTGCTGCCTGTCATCAGCCAGCTCGGCTACTCTGGAATATCATTACATGTGGGATTTTCTTTCTGAACGTAATTTCAGCCTTACCAGAAAGGTTAGGAGATTGTAGAAAATTCCCAGGTACCTCTCATACAGTTCTTCAGAGTTAATGTTTTTGCCACATGGGCTCTACTTCTACATGTTTCTCTCTACATATTTATATCACTTACTGTTTGAGTAAGTTGCAAACAGTAGTCTTTTATACAACATCTGTAACATCTAATTCTTAAAGTCAAGACTCAGTGTTATATGGTCATGGTACACTTTTCAGAACTTAAAATTTAACTTTAATGTAGTACATAGTATTTTTAGTACATAGTTTGAAGTGTATTGATCTTGATAAATCATTCGTCAAAGAGTTGAGGTTAAAACGTTCGGTACTTGGTCCACTTATGTCTCAGAAATGCGTGACAGACAATTTTCATAATTTATTAGCTCTTCTCCTCTAATGATCTACCAGCTTCCTTTACGGATGGGGTTGCATCCTGCTCCTGTACAAACACAAGTTTGGTTTTGTCTTAAGGTGACTTTCTTCAGTTCTCCTCAACCCTGGGCGCCTTGATAGTGTTCATCACCAACGCAACCCCGAGGATGGATGCCCGATGCCCTGGCTCAGGGTGGGAAAAGGCTGCAGTGTTTTTTGTGGGCACAGGGGAGAAGTTCCAGTTAGGATCCTTGGAGCCTCATATCAGAGGCTCGCGGTGTTAAATGTGGCACCGCGGTTATTATTTATAGGCTTAAGGATTTACCGTGACAGTAATGAGCCAAAGACTAGATTTGAGGTAGAAGAAGCTAAGTGATAGTCCAGAAGAGGAACCAAATTAAGCTCAATGCTAAATTGGAAACAAAAATTGTTTAAAAACAAATCAGCTGTTTAATTTTAGCATCCACTCAGTCATGCATTCAAACTGATTTTCTTTAAACAGCAAAATAAAAATGTTCAAACATTTCCCCTTTCATTAAACCTGTAGCATACATCCCAAGGATGCTGGCTCCTCACAGCGAGCTGTCCATCGTGAGGGACTCACTTTACCGAAGTCAGTGCCTGCCTGCCAGCCTGCCTTCCTCCCTCCCTCGTCCTCTCTTCCTTCACAGTGGCTGTGTTGAGTATCAGTGTAACTAGCAATGTAGCTAATATTGTGCCATGCCTGGGAGCTGGTGTTGTTAGTCAAATAGGTAAAACAATTAAAGACTTAAAACATACTCCACACAAGGAAAGTACCCGACCTTCAGTGTTATTTATGACTTTAAAAATAACTTAGGAAACTTAAATAATATTCCATTTATCATTATCTATTTCCCTACTCCACTCCTACATAAAGACAGCTTGGTATTTATACATAAAGGACAGCTTGTCGGTCTTCTTGATTAAAAAAAAAACAAAACAAAAACAAACAAAACCGCTTAGGCTGACTCCCGGGTAAGCCGTGGGTGCTTTGGAGACCAGGATACTAGAGAATAACCGTTTGAAGGCAGCTGGTTCTGAGTTTCTCCTCCATCTCTCTCCAAATATCAGACAGCAATAAGGAAAAGTCTCTGTAGTGATCAGTGTTACTGTCTGAAATAGAAAACTCAAGAGATCGACCATGAAAACCTATAGACTTAATGGAATTGGGCATAGATTTACTCCATGTTTTTAGCAAGTTTAACCTTTAAATTTGTGTTTTATGAAACTAAATGCAAGCATTGTCATCCAACCTGTATACAATGACATGAACATGAGCATATGGGTGTGTCCTTTGAAGACATGAAGACAGAAATATTACACTTTGGTAGTACTGAAGGAGAGAGCAGATCAGAAATGCGAGAACATTCTTCTCGTGAATCCAGGCTTGGGGTTTCCAGGTTTACAAATCTTCACTGTTGATTTGTATTTGAGGGTTAGAGGGCATGCAGCTGACAAGCAGTGATGTTTTCTCTTGGGGTTCCCTCCCTCCCTCCCTCCCTCCCTCCCTCCCTCCCTCCCTCCCTCTTCCTTAGTGCTAGGATTCTAAACTTGTGCCACCATGCCCAACTTTCTTAAATTTATCTTTAATTTTTTTTAAGAAAAAAAATTTATCTATGAGTGTCTTGTCTGCATGTAGGTCTCTGCACCACATGCATGTCTGGAGACTGGAAAATAGTGTTGGATCTTCAGGAACTGGAGTCACAGACAGTTGTTAGCCACCATTGGGTGCTAGGAATTGACCCTGGGTTTTCTGCAAGAGTACCCAGTGCTCATAACTACTGAGCCATCTCTCCAGGCTCTCCCCTGCCACCAATAAACAGGATGTCATGTGTCTTAGGCTTACTACATAGCTGAGGCTGAATTGAATGTTAAGATTACAGATAAGTTCACCAAACCTGGTTTATGTAGAACTGGGGATCAGACCCATAGCTTTGTTAGTGCTAGGCAAACACTCAACTGAATAATTGCCCCAGCTTCTTGAGTTTCAGTTTTTCTTTCCCCACTCTTGTCTTCTCAGGAATGTACCCTTAGTCTGTGGTGTGCCCTACTTTGCTGATAGTTGTTAAAATCAGTGCATTGTAACATTGGACTCCTGAGGTACACAAGTAGGCCATAAAAAGAAGAAATTAAATATTGAGGCTGTTTATCAGTCTGAATGAAAACTGGGCAGTCTGGGGATATAGCTCAGTTGGCAAGGCTGACAGGGACAGGTTTTGCTAATGAAGATGCCAAAATCAGGAAGTCATGCTAGGCTGAGTAAGGCCCTGGAAGAGAACTGCTGCATTTATTGTCAACCTGATAGACTGCTGACCAGTTACTTTTTCTTGGGATGTAGCTCTTGGTGATGCCCTCTTAGTAAGTAGAAGAGACACTAAACAAACCAGGATGCTGTTGTGTAGGTTCCCAGAAGTTCATAGATGTGTAGGCTTCTGGCCTTTGTGTGTACTTTTATAAAGCCATTTGGTATGACAGCTGGAAGAAGCTGTCAGAGAGTTGAGAAGTACCTTTGACTAGATGCATGAGGCCCATGGAAAGCTTAGGCGACTTGGTTTGCCTTTCCTGATTATTAAAATAGAATTTCAAATGAAGTTACCTAACTTGGTCCTGAGCTATTTGTATCGTACAAGTAATCAGTAAAGACTGATTATGGATTTTCCCACAGTAACCTGATAGCAATTGAAATCCGGTATTAAGCCCAAAATATGACAGTACCAGTTACCACATCATGTAGATGTGGTAGAATAAAGATGATTTTATATAAATTAAATTGCAATAATTACAGAAATCCAGAGAGTTATTGGCAGTTATGAGAGCAAGAGAGTCAAACATCACAAGCACTGAATGAAATTGCTTGACAGAATCTGTCTGAGACGGATGGCTGTGGTCAGGGTCTGCAGCAATGAGAGGAGCCTTGTCTTCATTTCTGCATGTGGGTCAGAGCTTCTTCCCTCCCTTGTTGTAGGGACCACTGTGCCTATATGCGTACAGAGTAGGAGAAGCACACCCTCCTGGTAATAAAGTACTCTGTGGAAGAGCAGAAATAGTCTTCACACTTGACAGCCACAAAGGGGGATAGTGTTAGCATTATAGGAAGGTTTCCCTGGCTCACAATCCATCCAGCACTACAGAGAGTTTGAACTGAGAATCAGGAAGTTCCTTTACCCTCTGTGTTGGTTTTCCCATCTGTGAGATTCAGGAAATAATAATCCCCCCATCCCCCGTCCCATGTAGCGTTGCAGAAATTGAGTTAATGTGTGAAATGTTTAGAAGGTATATGTTGATAATATGTATTTTATGTTAGCATTCAGTTGCTGTTATTGCAGAAATGTAATGAAGGGAGCCTCTTAAATCATATATCTTCCTACTTTGATGAATGGTTTTAAAAGTTATGTTGGAAAAGCCATGCATCATGACGCACACCTTCAATTCCAACGCTACTAAGGAAATAGGAATGAAGAATCTCTGTAAGTTTAGGCAAGACTGGTCTATATAGCAAGTTTCAGGACAGCCAGGACTACACAGTAAGACCCTGTCTCCAAACAAAATAAAAATATTACATTGGCAGAAGGTTACTTGTTATATGATTCTGTTTCTATGTCCCTGTACGTGTGTATCCATATAGATGTGTTTTCGGGGTAGCCAAGGTATGGAAATGGAGGACAGAGTGAGGATGGCAGAACAAGCAAGAGCTTGGAAGAAGGGTGGCGTGGTTCTAAACGAGCAGATAGGCCAGCTGGAGTAGTGCTGCCGCTCTCCCAGCTCTCCCAGCTCTCCCTGAGCTGTGGCCATAGACTGTATGCAGAGATTCTGTAAGAAAAAAACAGACGCTTAGTGGTGATGGAGGTGTTCTGGGCCTTGAAAACACCCATCCAACATACGTTGCCTGGTGTGGGGAAAGTGGGGAAAGAGTACATGAAATATTTCTTATAACTGCATAAAAAGGACTATGTAACTTTAGTGTTTTTCAAAACCTATTTTTTAATGATGGTTCTTAAATGCTTTAACCTCCCTTTTAGCCCACCATCCAGCATAGGTAGTGGGAAAGAAAGGATACGGGGGTGGGGGGATGGGGGGTAATGAACCTGTTTAGAAAGGTTCTTTGGAGCAATTCCCATCTGTGTTGTCTGAAAGTCCACAGTTCAGTTCACAGGTCAGCGCAGCAGCTCAGTCCACCTACAAACACCTCACAGATACACCAGCAGTCCAGCTCATTAGAGTCGGAATAGCAACAGCAGTGACAGGACCTAGCAGAGATGTTCTCTGAGTACCTCCATGGTGTGGAACAGTTCGCAGGGGTCTTTGCCACGTGTGCATGTAGTAAGTGGGCATGACAGAAGCAGCAGAGTGGCAGCAGAGTGACACAGGGCCACAGCCGCCTGCCTCTGGGTCACATCAGGAGATGCCTTTTCCTCATCTTTCATTGCTGTCCCAGTCAACTCCCTTCACTATTAAGGATGGGTTTGCTACTTTGTGTGCTGTTAGCGCTCTACTCAATCTCCATTTACTAGGCTGCAGGTTGTACCTAGATTAGACACTTGATGTTGACTTATGCCAAGTTCTGCACAGGTGGTCAGTGGTTACACAATTCAGATAAACTGGGGTGTTACTAAATGAGATTGTGATTATTGTTACTTTTCATTTATGTCGTTAATATAAGAGTTTCCTTAGTTAAAAAAAACCCCCAGCAACTTGAACTATTTAATGAAGAATACTCATTTTAATAGCCATCATTATCAATATCACAGCCAGGAGGGAAAAGACAGTCTTTCCACAGGCTATACAGAAGTAGATGCTTAGAGGAATGATTTGCATGACTCTCTGTGTTGGACATCAGTCACAGGAATACAGCCAGGCTGAAGGAGAGGACAAGGAAGTAGTACTAGTTGGGTCATCTTGTCGTCTGTTAAACACCCACTTCTTGCCAAGGCATAGGCGACCTTATCCAGATGTCCAGTGTGTGTCAGACACTGTGGAGGTAGGGACTCTTCCCTCCAAACCCCAGAGGACCTGGGCTGATCACAGAGCACCCACCCTTTCTGTGCTGTATATGGGCTTTTGGGTACCTAGAGACATTTTTATGGTTTTGAAGTATGCAATTAAAAATCTCCTTAAAAGTTAATGATAGTATCAATATATATGTTCATAAGTAGAATGAATTGGGATGTGTCACATTCCATGGGAAAACTAAGATCTCTAAGACTTGTACTGCCGCTCGTAGAAATGTAAGCCTTTACAGTGCTGGGGTCAGCTTAGGGATCGAGCACTGGGCTAGGGCCCTGGGCTCAGTGGTGAGGATAAGGCATTTCTGTAGAGGCACCTTCTACATTGCTGCCATGACCACAGTTCGATGAAAGCATTTACCCTCTGTAAGAGTTCTGATGTGTTTTGGTTTTTGAGTATCCCAAGGGCAGAGACCCTCAAAAGCTTGGTGCATTCTCAAAAGTCTACTGGTGCTACCCTCCCAGTTTCCCCATCTTCCTTTACCAGCATGGAGAAGAGTCTGTGGAAGGATGAGCCCTGACTTTGTATACTTAAGAGCATGGGAAGCCACCCCGAGAAAATGGCTTGGAGTAAGGAGCCCGCGGTTGGAAGGTGGGTGGGGTTGGTGCCTAACCATTGTGCTGCCCAGCGGGCTGTGAACTGTGAGTGTTTGGTAGTTATGATCTAGGACTGGCATCTGGTATTCCTCACAAGGTTTCAGTCATCAGCCTCTAGAAGCTTAGTTTGTCCATGCAGTGGTTTTATTTTTTAAGTTTGCTATTCTGAAATTATTCTAGAGTCATTAGAAATATAAAAAAGAAACAGAAAATCCCATTTCACTTAAGTGCAAAAATAAATTTTAATGGATAATGAGGGAGCTAACTGTCTTGAAGGTTTGGGGCTCTTTTTATTCTTTCTTCCTTTCTTTCTTTTTTGGGTATACAGAGTAAATTGCCAGGAGAAGGTGAATCTAATCCCTCCACATGCTCCAAAAGCAAAGCATAAGAAGAAACCTGCGAAACAGGCCCGTTTCAAGTCTCTTTATCAGTTTTTCCAGGAGAAGCTGGTGGTTTTCGTGGACAGAGGTTTTTAGCGGCTTAGGCTCCTGTAAATGGTGGAGGGAGAGACAGCAGTGATGTGTGAGGGTTCATTAATTACTGCTCTTACTGCTGTCTGCACAGGCTGTCGGGATCATAAATGTCACTCTGTCAGGAGACTGTGATTGAGCACCTCAAAGCTGCCACCACCGAGCTGAGACCAGACAGGCTCCTGTTTCTCTGCTGTGTGGAAGGCGTGGGTGAAGGGGACGTGTTCTTTGTTGCATGTTGTCTCTGGCTTTGGGGTTCTGTGTTGAGGGCTGGCGGGACCAGGGGATGAGAGGTCCCCTGAGATGTCAGCAGGCCACAGCTCCTGTTAGCAGCTTGGGGTGGGCGTGGGCTGCCAGCTGCACAGCGCAGGGGAGTAAGAAAGACGGGATTCGGGTTTTGACAGGCCTGACACGATTCATTTGGAAAATTTCAGGAGAGAACATGAGTAATAAAGACAGGAACAGTGACAGAACGGAGCAAACGTGGTTCTCTGTCAGAGACAAACAGTTGAAAAGGAGCAGCCCTGTTTGTTGCCGTCAGGCTCCCGTTGTAAATGTATTCCTGAGTTGAAAGACTCAGTGCTAGTTACTGTCTGCGCTTGGCTAGCAGAGTCCAATTAGAGGAATTTCTCTCTATAGACATTTGTTTTTTTAAAAAACACTGCACTTGTTTCCTCTGTCACATGATGAGCAGTGGCTGCCTTCAGACCAAGAAATTGGACACAGGTTAAATAGGTGAAAGTTTTCTTAGAAGGTCTCACGTGGTGTCTTTGTCATTGTTAAACACTGGCCTCTCGAGAAGAGGGGCCTACAGTGTCTAGAGCCTGGCACGGGGCTGTGTGGGCATTCCCAGCCTGGAGTAGCTCTCAAGGGGAAGCTCACTGGAAAAATATGCTTTGTAGGCTCTTTATGAAGGACCTTAATTAGAAGTCACTCCTAACTCCTGGGGTGGGAACTGTATCTAGCTTGCCACTGCAGCTCCTCCTGCTGCTAATGAGCATGCTCCTCTCCAGGACGCGTCTTCTGACAGTCAACGCTGGGTGTGAGAGCTATTTCTGTTCACCTTGCTCTCCACGATTAACCCTTACTGCCCAAGTTCAGCATATGCAAATAGATTAATTAGATGGTTTCTGCCATTGATCCCCAAGCTGAAAATGCTACAAGTTAGAGGGGCTGAAACTGAGAAGCAGAAGGCAGATCGACTATCACGGTTTGAGTTTTACTGTTAACTCATGTTTAGGTCTTTTCTGAGAGTTTTTTTTTTTAACTGATTTAAAATTTATAATTGAATAGTTGAATTATTTAGGTCATTATTATGTAATTAGAATCTGTATAATAGACATCTGTTTCTCTTATTTAGGTAATTTACCCCACGGCACAAGGTTTCATTAACTAATTAGCAGAGGAGATATAAAATTTGTCCATAGCCATGATGCTGAGCCTGTAGACTTCTGTTTGTTTCATTAGCTTCTAATTAAAACACCAAGTCGACCTGTGAGAAAAATGTCAAGAGAATGACTGACTTCACCAAGAAGTGACACACAGTGCAGTCAGCTTTCTGATGGTGGCCTGCTGAGGACAGTGGGAGGGTTTCAGTCCATGCCTCCTCACACCAGGGAGCATTAGTGGACTGGAGAGTTTCTTTCCATTTAATATAAGACCATCAGAGAGGGCAGAGAAAGTCAGTGTATCCCAGAGCTTTAATGCTGAGGACCTTAGTGTCTGGTAGGCGCGCCTTCATTCTAAGAATGCAGTCTGCTGAGTGGGTCCTCTTGGTGGAGAGCAGTGGTTCTCAGCCTGGGGTATTTATACGCCTTTGGAAGTCAAATGACCCTTTCCCAGAGTCACATGTCAGATATTCTGTATATTAGATATTTACAGCACAATTCACAGCGGCAGCAAAATTACAGTTATGGATTGGCAACAGGATAATTTTATTATTGGGGGTCACAACATGAGGAACTGTATTAAAAGGTCAGAGCATGAGGAAGGTTGAGAACCACTGCTGTAGTGTCGTGTGAGACTGCCACTCACAGCACAGCTGCACACAGATAGTTTGGTTGTCCACTTACGCAGACCAAGGACACCGACTCTTGGAGAAACAACCAGGGCCCAGTGGTCGTATAGGATGGCCAGTACATTGTACTGTTGGTAGAATCAGAAGCCTCCCGTAGACCTGTTGTCTGAGAATGCCTCCTTCCTGCTTTCTACAAGAATGCTTAAGTTCTCAGTGTTTAACGGCTAAGGGAATCTCAGCATCGGACTGGGCACATTTGTTCCCCAGAGTGCTGCTGGCACTGTTTGGCACATGATCTGATTAGATGAAATTAAGAGAAGAAGAGATCCAGCCTGAACCGTAACTTTGAGGGACTCCACCAAAGCAGGCCTGGTGGAGATACCTTGGCATTAAGACCATGCAGACGGAAATTTGATTCCCAGCCATGGCGCTGTGCAGTGTGAATGCTTTTCTTTACCCCGCCTTCTCAGTGCCATTGAATGCCACAGGGCTGCTCTCTGTAGCTTTGTAGACCCAGAAACTGGAAGTGTGTGCTGCCTGTAGGAGGCATACCTGGCCATTTGGGCCAAAGTCCTTGAAGGCACTTTGAATTCCAGCTCTGCTTTTACCGAGGGCTGTGCCTGTCAGGTGGAGCTGAGGGAGGCCCATGCTCTGAGGGGTCTCTTTACGTTTTTTACCCTGTAAGTACACTGGCACCATGCAGAACCTCTATGCTTGGCTTGCTTGTTCATTCATTCCGTTGGCGGGGTCTCACTTTGTAGCCCAGCTGACCTGCAAGTTGCTCTGCAGACCCAGATGACCTTGAGCTTCCAGAGATCTGCCTGCCTTTACTTCTTGAGTTAGACTTTTCAGTCTGGGGAGAAGGCTCAGAGGTAAAGAACTTTTCCTTCTCTTCCAGAGGACTGGAGTTGAGTTCCCAGAATCTACACCAGCTGGTTTGTAACTTCCATAACTCTCCTGGCCTCCGAGTATGGCTTCCGCATACATGCGGTGTGGATGACACACACTCCTCTCCTCTCTTCCCTCCCCTCTTCCTTTCCACTCTCTCCTCTTCCTTCCCTCCTCCTCTTCTCTCCTCTGCACCCTTCTCAAAGTAATTAAGAAAAAAAATTGAGGTTTTTCAACTTGTCTCCGTTGCATACGGACCACACTTCTTATCTCAGGTTAAGGGACAGTACTTTAAAGAGAGATATTTCAAATAGGACGTGCAGCAAAGGTTTTTGTCAGGCATCTAAATAGGGTTATTATCACAAATAGTGCCATTTTTGTGGAAAAGGACCCCCAGGAGAGCACTGTGGCTCATGCAAGGTGAATTCCTTTTGGCTGGCTGTTTTGTAATGATTTACATTTAGATTGTTGGTTTTTGCTCTTGTGCAGGCAGAAAGGGGGGCTGGCCTGTGTGGCGGCCTTAACCACTACACTGGGTCTGGACAGCTTTGTTCAGCAGAGCTGGGAAATGGGCTGAACTTGCTTTCACCCGTTTTCATCCAAGGGCTTATTTAGTTGGTTTGTGTTGGGGAAATGTCACACGGGCTGGGAGAACAGCCAGGTCACAATTCTGATCCCCACATGTCTTGTTTTGCTCAGATTCACAGTCCGAGAGCGAGGCCTCACCCGTGAAACGACCGCGACTAGTAGAGAACACGGAGCGGCCTGAGGAGAGCAGCCGGTCGAAGCAGAAGAGCCGGCGCCGGTGCTTTCAGTGCCAGACCAAGCTGGAGCTGGTGCAGCAGGAACTGGGATCCTGTCGCTGTGGTGAGCACCCTCCCCAGGGCACCGGCCTGAACCTGGCCTGAAAGTCTTGGGCACACTTTTCCCACTCACTCATGGCTGCTCTCCATCCAAGACTCTAGAACGTAGCAGTCAAACAAGAGTCTGTGGGGCTGCTGTGAGCTGCGGGTAAGCTCACCGAGGAGAGCTTCAGTGTGCTGCTCCCACGCCCCGTCAGTCATGGCTTGGTTAGACGGTTTCCTTTTGCGGTATCAGCTTTCCTCCTTCGCTCCTCAGCGCAGGGCCTCCTCTTAGGGCTGCACACGGATGTGGTTGCTAAACTGTGTCCAGCACGTACTGAAACAGGCCAGGCAAATTCTGTTTTTCTCCATGACCACATAGATCATGACGCAAGGTAAAATGGTAGCTCTGGTATTTTAGGCTCACAGCTTTCCTGTCCCATGGCCTGTGGAATAGAGTTGTTATCTGGCAGCCTCTGAGACTCCTCCACTTCCCATTCCAAGAATGGCTTTAACTCCGTTCTCTGTTAAGCTGTGGCTGTCCTCCATTAAGGTACTGACACAGGGCTGCACAGTTCCTGTGTACTTGCGAAGCTGAGTTTGGGGGCGTTGTCTGTCTTCTGAAGAGAGAACCTCTTCTGCTCTGTGCCTCAGCTATCTGTACTATGGAACTAGGGAAGCATGGGATGAACTGGCTTCTCAAAATGAAGTTGGGACATCTGTTCCTGGCATGACCCTTCTATATTTGTCACTGTTTCTCCCTGGTATACCTTCAGCTGTGGGGATGGGAAGGGGAGGTGTGGCATTCATTTCTGCTGTGATTGTGAGTCAGGAAGAGAGTTGGGTAGTGGGAACAGACACTGTCTGCAGGGTTTTAGATTCTGTTTACCCCAAAGCCCATGGTGTGGCCTGGTGAGGCAGGGTGGAGTTCTGTGCTGAGCTGAGAACGTTTTGGCGGTGTGGTGGCTTCGCTCCGTTCTGACAGGTCTGTATGGTCCCTGAGGTTGCAGATTCTTGCTCTGTGGTGAGATGAGCTGTGCTGGTCTTCAGCTATTCACTGTGAGCTCCTCTTGCCCTTGTTCCACAGACTGCTTGTCTCTAAGCTGGAGACGTAGAAATATTCGTGTTTCCTCCTCAGCGGTGACTGGTGCTTGGTAGCATGTGGAATGTGCTGAGGGGATCAAGCAGTTGGTCCATGGGGTGCTTGCTGCCTTGCATCTCACAGTGGCTAATGCTACCTTTCCTCTCCAGGCAGGCAAGGGGATTCACAGAGTAGTTTAAAAGACCCAGGTCTCCACATTTACCCTGCAGCTTTGATGCAAAGCTCAGTTTCTACAGGTCTTAGCACCCATGCCTCTCAAATGAGGTCAGCTGTGCCATCAGTCTGAGACAGTCATCCTCATCAGACCCTGACCAGGAGGCTGGGTCTAAGAAGGTTCACTGTAGACCTGAGGTCGTGCTCAGTTATGTGACAACATGTAGTTCCTTGGCCAGTTCTAAGATAAAAGTCCCTAGGGTGGATCCTCCCTAGAAATACGGAGTTCTCTGTGCCTCATGGAGAGCCTCAGACCATGAGCTAAGAAAGATGGCTGTGTCACCTGCCACTGTTTAAAGATGAAGGGCTGCAGGAGAGCATGCGCTCTAGGGCTGGCTCTGACAGACTGCCTTGTGCTGCTCTCCTGGCTGCCTCCTTGGATTGCTCTGGGAAGGAAAGGGTGGGCTGTGCTGTGTAGTGATTTCCTTGAAGATACATGGAATGTTGGGAAGATATGAACTGCCCTGGAAGGTGTCAGAGGGAAATGTATTTACTACTGAGAGGGAAGACTCAACACAGTTGAACTGAATGCTTGTCCACCACAGAATAAGCATTCTCTGTATATTCTCCATCTTTTCTTCCATTCCCCTTCCATTCCGTACAGGTTATTAACTGCTGACAAGAAATTCACATCTCATAAATAATGCTTAAGAGCCATTGCTATATAAATTGAATGTGTTATGAATTGTGATGGGCCTTTTTGTAGCATTCAATGCCTAGAGCAGAAAGAACAGAGGATGTCATTTTCATTAATTTCTAATGAGGTGCCAATTAAAGGCAGAGAAGATGCTCCAAAGGGAAAGGTGGCCAAGCTCCCAGAATCCTCCGCCCCGGGGCTGTCATCCAAGCACTGCCAGCAAAGCCCTCTAAAAATTCCATTAAATTACAGTCTCGTGGAGAGCACACACAGACGCATTCAGCTTCCCTTTGATCTTCAAAAGAGCAATTTGTAAGGCGAGTTCTGAGCCTTCTCACATAGGACAGCTGTAGGTGATAGGAATTGTTAATTGCCAGGACGGTCTCTGGGCTTGCAATAAGTAGGTGGATTTTGACAATGATTTCTCCTCTGTCTCACTGACATAGATAACCTTTTTGTCAACAATCCCAAAAGAACACCCTTTTCCTGTGAAATCTTCCCTGGTACCAGTTAGAAAAAGCATGTAGGATATGTGGTGTAGGTCGGCTGGTCCTCCGACCTAGGTCGTCGTCCACAGTCCACACAGAACAGGCTCGCTTGTTGAGTCTCTACTTGTCAGGGTGACAGAATTGACCATTCCTGTTCAAGTCTTGTCTCCTAAGGCCACCTAGGGGATGTTCTAAGTCTGGCCGCTGTAATCGACCGTGGACCATGCTCAGCACCTGAATGCTGTGTGTATGACCCCTCAGCATGGCTTTGTTATGCTGGCATTGCTTCTCAAGACCACAGAATTACCTGTCAAGTGCTAGTGTAAGACCTTGTGTACATGTTAGTCTGTGGCAACTTAGCTTCACGTTGGGCCAGTGCTGCTTTCGTGACCTCGTCGTAATCTCACGTTCTTGGTTGTTTTCAGAGTAAGTTTTCTGTCCATGTCAGAGCCCATGGCGCTGTGGCTGGGCCTCTGCCTGGGGTGCCTGGGGCTCTGCAGTGTGTTGTCTCCGTGTGCTACTGTGTGTGCTGCTGTGGCTGCTCCGTGTCTGACATTCACTGTCAGTGACAGGTGTTTTGAAATGTCCTTTCAAGGCATTTTTGTTAAGTTTCGTGAGGTAAGAGATCTAGTCTGTATAGACTAAAGTCTCAGTGTGGTACCCTGAGAACTCCCTGGCAGTCTGTGGGGACACACTTGCTGGCCACTCGTAGAGGCTCTGGGGTGAGTCCTACGTGACTGTTACTACCAGTCTGGACGCCCTTGGGTCTTCAAGGATTTTCAAGAAAAAGAGATTGCAGGCCTCGGTCTCATTTTCAGCTCTGTTTGGAAATAAAACGTGTTCTCAGGCCATCTGAGAGCTAGTCGTGATCACCATGGCTTTTTCCTCCTCGGAAATGTTCCTAGGGCCACAGACAGACACTGCACTGTAAAGCTGGTCCCTCAGCTCACTCCAGCTCCGCCCACGTTCCACTTGTGTGCGTTGATTTAGTAATGCTCCATTCCCCTTCAGTGCGAGATCTTGTTGTTATGTTTATTATCTTTAGTCTGTTTTAATCTGGAACATTCTTACCAACTTTGTTTAGCAATTTCGATATTTTAAATAAGGCCCCCTCTCTGTTGTACATGAACACGCACACGTGCACACACAGTGTCATGGGTTTTAAGATCCAAGCACACCTCATGTGGGGTCTGGGCCTTAGCGAGTTCAGCTGTGCTCTCTGCTGCTGTCCTGCTGTGCTGATGAGCTTTGCTGGCGCTGTGCTCTGGAAAGCTCAGGGTTCTTCAGTCTCTCGGTGGTGATGCTTGCTGTTTGATTCACGTGCACACCCCATTTTTCACCTCCGCTAGTGCACCCGGTAAGCTGTGCATGTGTGGAACATACTTTGACAGTATGTCAGTGCTTTTCGTCCCCACGTCCCTGAGAAGCTGGGTACCGTGGCGTATGCTGTTGATACCTGCACTCTGGAGACAGAGGTAGGCAGATCTTGGAGTTTGCTAATCTGGACTAGACAGAGAATTCCAGGCCAGCCAAGGCTACATAGGGAGACCCTGTCTCAAAAAAGCAAATGATATCCTTGAGGTTTGGCATCTAGTCATGAATCCTGCCTGAACTAGTCTCATGTGACAGTTCAGAATGATCTGATTCCACAGTTTGTTTGGCACTGGCATCCTTTGAGTGGAGGTGCCTTTTCTTCTAAACCCATCACTGCCGTGGATTCTTCCCTCCCTCCCCGGCTTATGAGTCAGGGCTGTAGATAATGTTTTTCATTACTCACATTGTTCCCCATTTGGCCACTTGAAGTTCTTTCATCCGCACTCCTGTCTCCCTTGAGGAGTTGAGGGGGAGTGGGACACGTAGGATGTGTCCCCATGGCTCACTTCCTTCCTCAGTCCTAAACCAGCCACCTCTGCAGAGACCGCAGGATAGGTCACATGCTGTGCCTGACAGAAAGCATGCGCACACCTAACAGTCTACCGCAGACACGCCAGCACTGAGTCGTTAGCATGTTACAAGATATGTTAAGAGGATGGGGCAGGGGCTTCATCCCTCCTGGAAGACTGGACAGCTTCTACATTTCAGCCTTAAGAATGGGCGTGGCTTAGATGGCAGTGTTTGTTGTAGACGTGGGTCAGCAGCTGGATAGAACAGGCTTCGGGTGGCAAGGGTCTAGTAGAAAGTAAGAGGAGGCTTCTGGTTCTGGATTGAGGAGGTTGGATGTTAACTCCGTCAAGCACCGTCAGTGGTCATCATGATCTGACTTCTTTTTTAGTCAGGCACACAGCACACTAGAGATCTACCACAGCCAGAACTAACTGGCTGATGCAATGGAGAGACCCACTCTGCAGGCCAAGGAAGGCCCAGTTTTTCCCGTGCTCCTGAGGTAGCAGTGGGTGTGTGCTGCCCATGGCTTAAGAGGAGGGTGAGTCTTGTCTACACTCCAAAAGGAAAAACATATTCTCTGGTGGGAATTACCCTAGGCGAGAGAAGCAAAGATGCTAGGAGCCGTGCGGCAGGTCCCGAGGCTCCCATGCAGCGCCTCTTCCCCGCCCTCACTGCGCTGGCTCACATTAAATAGCCACTTACCCTTTACTGTGCAAGAGTTCTGGGCTAAAACCAAACATCTGAATGCCTGTGCTGCTTGTCTGTCACAGCAAATGGAAGTGTCAGACCTGCTCCCCTCCCGAGGTCCAGCCTATGTGTGCTTGGCCAGGGCGATGTGGAGACAGCACGGATGTGGCTGCTGCCCTTCCCCAAGCAAGGCAAGCAACAGAGGCTGTGCTCTTCATGTACAGGACCCTGAACACATGTGCTTCCCATGTCACCTGTGCGCCCTCCCTCCTGACACCTGGTCTCACCTCAGGGGCAGTGTGGCTGCTGCTGTCTTAGCTCTTATCAGAGCCCAGGGGACAGCTCGGCCTGCCCAGACCACTTATAGACGAACAGGGACCATTCTGAGAGGAATTGCTGATAGTTTATAGTTGTGATCTAATAATAAACAATTTTGGTTAATTTTTTGTCCAGAAAGATTTTAAAAAAATTTAAAAATGAGTATACCATAACATTTTACATTCCATAAAATTCTCCATTTTGCAGTTCAGAGAGTTGAGGTAAATTCATTGAAGTCATGTCGTCTTCACCAGTGGCTTTTTAGTTCACCCTTCTAGAAGGACTCAGCCCCTCTGACATGTTCACCTCCTGCCTAGTGCCAGCCAACGGACCTGCTTTCTTTGGCAGTTTTGTTTTTTCTAGAATTTCAGTGCCCTTGGGTTCACAGAGTACAGTCTTAGGTCTGTGTGCACAGCCTGCTCTGAGAGTTGTCCGGGTTGCTACTGTTTAGTTACCCTTCCCCTGAGAAAGCCACACTGCGAGGGCAGGCCATGCTTACACCAGCTGCAATGGGTGCTGCTGGATAAGTCTTTAGGTGGACAGGCGTGATGTACAACTTGATTTTTCTGGAGTCAGCGTGGGGGTGGGGGGTGAGTGGTCCGTGTGCGGCTGACAGCGGTGAGCCCCACAGCCTCCCCGCTCTCTGCTCACTTGGGTCTTTATGTTTTCTCAGCCATGTTTTATATGTCTCACAATGTATCTTCTGTTTAGCTATCCCTATGTATTTTGATTTTCTGGTGGTATTGTGCTTAGATCCACAGTACCTGCCTCTTGTTAGATTGCTGCTCCTCTGGAAACACAGTTGGTTTTCTTGGAGAATCTAGTTCCGGTTAGTTCTGCCTTTCATAAGACGCTGCTCACACATGGTGTGTCACCCGTGAGCACACAGTCTACCCTTCTGGGTCTGCCTGCCTTCCTTCCATTTCTTTTCTCTTTGGGTCGGGTAGGTACACATAGGGAGCTGCTGGGTTAGATGCTAAGCATACTCCTGCCCTCTGCTGACCTATTGCACCTCCAACACCCTGGCCTTTAGTCTTCGACTGAAATCAAAGGTCGTTTTAGCATTAAGTACAATTTAAGGGTTAATTTCCCACAACTGCTCTCACCCTGGTGCCAGCTAGTGCTTGTGTTTAAGGAGTGCATCCAGGAGAGTGTGGGAGACAGACGTTCACACGGCTTAGCAAGGAAGCTTGTGGCTTGTAGGTAGGGTTTCCATCCCACATCACCACCTCCTGGATGTCAGTGGACTGTAGTGCTTACGGTGGCTGTTGACTGCTTATGGCAGTGCCCTTTCCTGCCCTCAGCTAGAGGCTTCAGCCTCAGTGCACCTCCCTGCCACCCTGTCCTGCCCTGCTGTCCACATAGGACCCAGCATGTCTTCCTGAGTTCATTGTGTGTTTTAGTTTCTCTCTGGACCAGTATCTTTGAACCTCCATTTAGTTCAGCCTCCAAATTTCTGGTTAGGTTTTCGGACCCCTATGAGGGAGTCTCTGCAGCAAAGTAACACCACATAGCATCCAGTCACAGCCCTACATGCATGCATCACATGTGCACATATGTACATGTATATGAAATAACATTTTATAAGCAATAATGGGATATACATTTATTCTTACAGACTAATGACATAAATATTCACAAGGTTCTGCAGGAGGGCTATCTTATCTCTTGTGTTTAAAGCTAGTGTGACTATCTGCCACTGGGTGCTCTAGTCTTCCTGCAACTCGCATCAGCAGTGCGTCCCTGGGGGAAGGTGCCCTGCTTTAGGGAATCCTAATATACCCAGGGCCCACTCTACTTTAATAAGCTCGCTGTGTCGTAGGAAAGAAACATAAGACAATTACTACAACTTTAAACTGAGTAGAGAGCTAGTAAGTGCGAATTCTGTGTCACTTCTGACTTTGTTCGTTTGATGGGCGGACCTCTGGTGATGTGGCTTTAGGACATAGCTGTCCCCTCTGCGGACTGCAAGCACCATGTTCACTCTTCTGCCTGGCTCAGAAGCACAGCTCCACATGTACAGTGACATGCTGTTACCGTGGGAACAGAAGGGGAGTCTTGTGGGAGACATACGAATAGTGCCGTTGACCATCTGTCCCCAGTTAGGTCTTAAGGTAGTGTCAGTTTTATTCCTAAGGGACACCTCAGTTCTGAGAGTTAAAACTCAAGCTTTGAAATTAAGTATTGGAGATGCTAAGGTAAGACCTGAGATTTGAGTTCACGTCTTTTTTCCCCTCCAAACTGTCCCATTGGGCATTCTAAATGTTGAGTAGGTGACTGTAGCCGAGGCTATACCATATTTTCAGCCCTTAGAGGTCAGTGATTATGAGAAACCTGCTGTGTAAGCAGCAGTCTGGGGTATTTGTAGCTCCCCGGTGTGCTAAGGGTTGGTTTGGTGTTAAGATTCATTTCTTTTTAGGAGTCCAAGTGTTTCGCCTGCATGTATGCATGTATGCTGTGTGCATGCCTGGTGTCTACTCAAGGCAGAAAAGGCTGTTGACTCCCCTGTGTGCCACCTCTCCATGCTTCCGTGCTATGACTGTGTTCTGTGTCACCTGAAACCTCACCTAAATCCTGTGTTTGGGCAGGACAGGGTCTGCAGCATTGCCCTCCCTGTTGTTTCCCACACATCTGGGCGACAGGTGGTGCAGCAGCCTTGTGGCACTGACCCATGTCTCACTGACCAGGAAAATGGGGCTCCTTGCAGGGCATTCTGGCTGACCTCCCTGGGTGTCCCTGGTTTGTGACATATGGCCCGAGTGTATTGAGTTGTTTGCAGCAGGTTTCTTGCTTTGCTTCCAGTGACCTGGGTGGGCTGTTTTCCCTCCGTGTGCCCCAGTGCTCTTCAGCTGCAGGATGTAGCAGTTTCTTTCCTCCTCTGCTTAGCCTCAGCAGAGACCACAGATACCCAGCAGACGATTGGTAAACACTTCACTCCTTGAGCCTGTGGCTTCCTTTGCTGGACGATGGCCCCACCCTGGAGCATGGCTCCTTTGTTAGGGAGATTTCAGTGCCACCTTTTCCCCAAGATCAGTATCAGTGAAGTTTGTGTCTAATTCTAGAAAGTACGGTTATTTAAGCAGGCCAAAGTCTGGATGAGGTCACACAACACAGGTCCTAGAGATAGAGATTCCAGCAAGGCGGCCACTTCAGCTTTTCGTCTTGCCTACCACAACACCACCCTGTGATGACAGCAGTGGAAACTGGTTTCTCTGAGCATCTTTTTGGGATGGGCACAAGACAGGGTTTCTTTGCATACCCCTGGCTGTCCTGGAACTGGCTCGGTCAACCCACCAGTGTGGCCTCGAACTCAGAGATCCACTTGCCTCTGCTTCTCCAGTGCTGGGATTAAAGGTGCACCACCACCGGCCCTGATTGCATATTTTTATTTTTATTTTTTTATTTTTTTTGTTTTTTTGTTTTTTGGTTTTTCGAGGCAGGGTTTCTCTGTATAGCCCTGGCTGTCCTGGAACTCACTCTGTAGACCAGGCTGGCCTCGAACTCAGAGATCCGCCTACCTCTGCCTCCCAGAGTGCTGGGATTACAGGCGTGCGCCACCACCGCCCAGCTCTGATTGCATCTTACAGGCCACTTTGTCTTCTGCAAGGCTCAGCTGTCTGTGTGGCGTGGTCTTGGGCTGCTGGCTGTCATGGTGCTGGATGGTGCTGGCACCACAGCTCTTCAGCCTGTGAGACTCAGAGCCAGGCTGCAGGGGAGCCACGTCTGTGGGACAGGAGCACAGGGCCTTGGGAGGGCTGGGCTGGGTGAGCTGAGAAGCAGCACCTGGGCCGACTGATGGGGAGGAGGACCTGCCAGCTCTCAGCTCTGCTGAGATGTATTTGACCCAGCGGAGTTAGAGATGGAAAAAAAGTGACTGTGTCAGTGGGTCACTGGGGCGCTCAGAAGGACCAGGTGCTGGCCTTCAGCAGCCCTCCACACTGGGGTGAGGCCTTCTCAGCCTTTTCTCCCAGGGCTGGCTTCCTTAGAGCTTGGGTCCTCAGACAGGACAGGGGCACCACCACCCAAGCATATGCTCGTCTGTGCGTGTCTGGACGGCAGGTCAGACCGGCCCGTGCGGAAGGAATCCCAGCTGTTCTGGAGCGGCCTTTCAGAGGCTTCACTCACTTGGAAGACCCTACAGGGCTACAGGAAGTAGGTTTGTGCCCGTGTTGAATGCTCTCCCAAGCCAGAAGTTTCTGTTAAGTCTTTACTTGTCCAGAAGCCTGCTTTTGCTGCTCAGGAAACGGCTGGATCTGGGCTGTCTGCGGTGGCAGACAGAATGCTCCAGGTGAGACAAGTCCTATGGCAGCTGCCATTGGAGCTTGGCAAGGCCCAGCAAGCCTCTTCCTCCATTACCAGGATGCTCCCTAGACACATGCCAGCGTTCTTGATCCGGGTCAGCCCTGGCCCTTGGGAGTGGGGAGCTGAGTTCACACAGGAAGGTTTGTGAGTCCTCATTAGTACACAGGGCGACACGCTTCTCTGTACTTGCGCTGCCAAGCTACAGATTTATCCAGGAAGAGAGGGAAGGCTCTAGATTTACAAGTTAAGGGGCCAGATTTATGTTAATACTCTTGCTTCAATTAGATTGCTCTTCCCTGGAGCTGAGCTGTTGTACCAGGATTAATTTTCTGTTGAATCTTGAATAACTGACCAAAGTTCTAGTGTAAAGTTGAGGAGTGAGCAGGAGTGGGGGCTGTGGTGGAGTTACTTCTCACTGTCCACCCCGCTCATCTGTGACTCCAGGGCCTTGCATGCTGTCCTTACATGTCTGCGTGGGATTCCGTGAGCAGAAGCTTGGATTAATCACAGTGGTAGAAAAACAAATAGCCGGGTGTGGTGGCGCACGCCTGTGATCCCAGCACTCGGGAGGCAGAGGCAGGCGGATTTCTGAGTTCGAGGCCAGCCTAGTCTACAGAGTGAGTTCCAGGACAGCCAGGACCACACAGAGAAACCCTGTCTTGAAAAACAAAAAACAAAAAACAACCAAAAGGACCTTGAAAAATAAATAATAGTGCACAAGCACAACACATGTCCATGACAGTCAGTAGTGGTGGCTGGGACACCCTGGTCACTCCAGAATTGGAAGTGTACTGCCTGGACTTCTTGGGGTGGGGGAGGGCACCTTTGTTAATATTATGTCCCATTATGCTAGAAGTAATTCTTTTCTGCCTTTAGTTGTCTGTTAGATAAAGTTATTTATTGTCCATCTTCATTGAATTCTGGAAGAATGAATGAGACTCTACCTCTGTGTTGTTCTCTTTGGGGGAAGTGTGCAACACCTGAGACACACGGAGCTCTCGGTCACTTCAGGTAGAATGTAAGCAACGGTGAGAAGCATGGGACTCATAGCAGGCTGGCTGGGAGGAGTCGTCCTGGACCAAGACGAGAGTGTGGGCCTGTGGGACAGCCGGTGCCGTGGTTCCGATGGTGTGGCAGGAGCCCAGTGCAGGAGAGTGGGGACAGCAGCACCCAACTGGGGCTTGTTAGCTGTGATAAGTTTATTATTTCTAGCACTGAAAGTTTTTTCTAAAGCACCAGAGTGACATCATCTAATTTACATTGTAAAAATCCCCCTGTGGTAGAGAAGCAGAAATGCTGGTGTGTGGAGGTCCTTGAGAATACTTAGAGGCTGGTGGCCATGGGGTTCCGCCTCCATGAAGGGTAACAGAATGAGATGAGAGACTTTTTTGGTGATTGTTATTTTATACAGTTGGAAGTTTATTATATTCATTATTTTATTTTATTCAAAGAGAAATTAACACATATGAAACAAGTGCATCCTAAATGGTAAGCCATATGTCCCTGAGTCCTTCTAAACGCTGGAGGAGAGGGACCTCTGGCAAGCCATGTGGAGTGCCTTTTCCTTCAGCGCGCTACCTTGGTTCCTCCGTGTCTGTGCAGCCTTCGCATGCAGTGGAGAGCAGGGCACGCTCAGGGCCTGAGTTAGAGGTTGTCTGCGGAAACCACTCATGAGGGTAGTAAGGGCTGTGTGAGGAGAAGGGGAGGAAAGGGATCTGGGATTTAACCTAATCACAGCTGGGTGGGTAGGCAGGAAAGATTAGGTCAGTCTATGGAGGCTCAGGCGGACTGAGGTTGTGGAATTTGTGGAATCTGCAGTTTGATATCGGAGCTCTTCTGCAATGTGGCCCAGCATTCGGTGCCAGTGGGACTTCGTGCAGGGTCCTTGCTTTTAGAGTAACAGCCAGTGCAGAGGGAAGTGCAGAAGGCTGACGTCACAAAGCACGGGCAAGCATAGAGGCCAAGAGTTGGGCTGCTGGCAGCTGCTGACAGAGACTGCGACCCGGCCATCCCCTTACACTCATAGTTGGCCTTTGCTTGTCCGTTAGGTTGAGAGAACAGAGTGTGGTTGTGACCTCTCCTTGTTACTTTGAAAGAAGCAAGTACTGTCTGCAGCAGCAGGGGTACATGGGAAATTACAGAAATGTGGTCTTATGGCTTCATGAAGTGGGCTAGCCAATGCAAAAAGCTGCACAAGTATCTTTAAAATTAGAACTGAAATAAGCAGCCAAGATGCCACGGGAGGCTAGCAGCGACTTGTGATGGAGAGACCCTGAATCTGAGGGCTGCGTGAGCAGAGGGCCGCCGGCCGTGGGAGAGGCTCCCGTAGGGGAGCCCTGGAGCAGGGCAGTGCCAGCAGCAGTAAGCATCGGCCTTCAGCCCTGTGTGGAGGCTTTGAGCACTGGGAGACAGTGCATGGGGAGGGTTCTGGGACCTGCCTCCCCGTGGCAGTAGCTCTGGAAAAAGTGCACTCAGTATTGGAAGAGGATCCGTGGGATGTAGAGATGTAGACGCTGACAGAGGTGCTGGGAAGATACTAGTCTCAAGCACTGCAGACCGGTCCAGACTGAGGAGGCCGCCAGCAGGGTGGGGCCCGTTGTCTGGCCAGCTGGCCTGTGACAAGTTAACTTTCACTGCTGACTGCTCTCAAGCCTAAAGTGAGTCACTGGGGAGGCCCCTGCCCCTCTTCCTCAAGCTGCTTTTCTGGGCCCTCGTAGCGTTTGTGTGTTTCAGTGTGTGATTGAGGAAAAGCAGGTGTGTGCTTCTGCGTTAGACCCTCCCCTTGGTTCAGCATGCTGGGTGACCTCCTAAGGAGCTGTGGGCTTTGCTAAACTGCAACTTCTCTTTTCCCTGGGGGGTGGCGGGGAGAACAAGGTGGCCAGCCTGGTGATGCGCTGTGGCTTTGGTGCTAGGGCCCTGGCGGTGACCTGACCACCGGTCTGCTTTTCTTCTGCAGCAGAGCACAGGTGGGGCTCTTGAACTGGGCTGGGCTTTCCATCCACCATGTGAGGCCAGGACTGGAGGATGCAGAGCAGATACATCCCATGCCCCAACGCCTGCGGCTGCTCCCGCGTGCCGGGGCCTGGCGTAATAATGCCTTGCGGATCTTTAATAACTCTGCTACAGATTGTGTCTTGGGCGTTGGATCAGTGGATGGGATGTAATCTGGGATTTCTGCTGGCGGGAGTGTAACCCAAGCATAGCTTTACCGCCCAGTGTTCCCAACACGCCTTATAAATGAGCTGGGGACGGGCGAGCTGCCCTGGGGCTTGAGAAACGTCCCCAAGGAGCATCCTGGTCATAGATAGAGAAAGCAGAGCCGTTTACTTTATTTTGTTTTTTTGAGACAAGGGTCTCATGTAGCCTAGGCTGGTTCTGTACTTATTCTGTAGCCAAGGATGATCTTGGACTTCTGATCCTCTTATACCTTCCTAGTTGCAGGAGTTACAGGCATGTACCACCATGCTTGGCTTCATGCCATGGGTGATGCGGGGAGAGGTTGCTACATCCTCAGGACTGTTTCTTTAAAATGATTCTTTAGATATCATATTTGATTCTTGCAGTGCTGTGGTTTGGAGATGGCCTTCATGAAGTCTCAAGGGTTTCATAGGTTCTGCTTGTCCTTGGAAAGCTGATGTAACTCAGAACTGACGTAAGTCTGACCACAGTCCTGGGCCTCGAAGGGTGGTGCTGGTGCCATGTGCACGGTGCCGGCAGCTCTGCTGCCACCTCCTGCTGCATGCCAGCAGAGCCTGTTGCGCGTCTTGGTCCTCGGGCTTGTCAGTGTTTTTAAGATCTGCTTGAGCCTGGACGAGCAGGGAAGTATAGACGTTAGGTAGAGACCCTGAGCCGCTGGGCTGAGCCTTGTCCCATCCTGACTTTAATAAAACAGCACGCGGGGCTTTCTGGTGAGAGACGTGCAGGAAAGCCCGTGCCTAATTGCTTACACCCGAGAGTCCCGAGCTGCTCAGCTCAGCCAGCTCCATGATGAGTGGTCAGCAGCATCCTGCCGGTGTGGGGGAGGTGCAGACACCAGGAGTGTGGACTCTGCTGTCTTGTTGCTCTCTGTGTCTCACAGAAAAGGCAGCCCTGACCCTGTCGGATCCTCGGAGTGCTCGTCCCTGCTCAGCGACAGGACTGAGCTGGCTGCTGCGTTCTGCCCCAGGCCTCTTCCGCACTGGACTGGGTGACAGTCAGGTGTCCCTTGGGCAGTGATTGTTGTCAGTGTTTGAACAGGAGCAGAACAGGACTGCTGCTGCTCTGAGACACTTAGAGCCAGGGCCGACCGGCTGCTGTGGTGCTGTGCAGGCTCCCAGTGCTGCGAACATTTGCCACAGCCAAGAGCACCTGGGTTAGGGGGTGAGCGCTGGCTGGGAGCGCCAAAGGCTATAGGGGAGGAAACGGCTACCAGACTAAGCTGCGCCTCTGGCTTCTCCTTCACTTCTCCACAAGCATGTCTGTGCTTACGGAGGTGAGGAGGAGGCATTGGATGCCCCGGAAGTGGGACTGTGGACAGTTAGGGGCTGGTGTGGTTGGTGCTGGAAAACAAACCCAGGTCGTCTTTTGGAAAAGTTGTACGTGCTTTAACCACGGAGCCATCATCACCCCAGTCTGCTTCTCCATCCACCTCTGTTCTGGGGGAGTCAGCCGGTGGCCTCTGCTGTGCTCCTCTGCGCAGGCCTCACCGTAGATGGACGCTTCTGTGATAGGCCCCAGGCCTCTCCCGCTGCCCGCTGTCTGCAGGCCTGGGCAGACCTGCACGATATGTGTGACCACTCGTCTGCCTGGCAGTCTGCTGAATTGAGGGGTCTTCTCAGGCTAAGGGACAGGCTGCTGAGCCCCTCTGGAGACTGTCTAGCCCACATCCTAGGTTGTAGGGATGGAACACGTGTGCTTGGCTTTCTCTAGCTCTTCTGTCCATGTCCAGAGTGGTCTGTCAGCATTGGGGACAGTGGCTGGTCCACATAGAGAAAGGGGTGCGATCCACAGGGGCAAGGCAGGCCAGCTGCTGCATTGTCCTCCCTTTCTAATGAAGGGCGTGTCCTTATTGCCCTCCTGCCTGTGCACTTCGTACAGTTATACTGAAAATGGCTCAGACGCCTTGGAGGAGGGCCAGTTTGAAGCTGCTGTCTGAGGAGCTGGCCTCTGGGCTGTGGGGCGCTGAACGGTGCTGCACGCTGGGGCCCACCCCTGTAAAGCACTTAGACGGCCGTGGCGAGGCGAGCCAATACATGGAAGTTGCTTTCGAAACTGCATGCTGCTAAGGGGTGGGTGGGGGGTTCCGTGTGTCATGGGTGGGTCTCCCCTGAAGTGGGAGGGAAAGAATTGTATGACGCCCAGGGAGCAGTAGCGACAGCATCACAGCTCTGATGCTTGAGCCCCCAGGGCCACTTTCTTTGGCCTTTGCAAGCAAGGACCCGTGACTGTTTCGCCCTCCTCTGTTTCTGAGACTCCTAGAACTTGCAGGCCTCCTGCCTTGCCTTCTGCTTTCTAATGAATGACTTAGAGAAGCCCAGGCTAGCCCAGCCAAAAGGAGGCAATAACCTCAAATCCTTTTGTCTGTGACTCAAGAACGTCCATCTCCAGAGTGATGGAGAGTTCACGACCCCTGCACAGCTTCTGGAAACAGGTCTGTGTTCCCAAAAAGGCTCACATTGGCTATTCCATCTGCTCTACCTGTGTGTCACCTCTAGTTCATTTTTGTAAGAAACTTCCCATTTTCTTTTGTTTTAAAAATTTGTTTTAAAATTTTTGTTTTAAAAATGAATTTCCGCCCATCTCTCAGTCAGCACTTACCCACAGCTCAGCGTGTGCCGCTCACGGCAGCACTGTTCTGCAGTAGCTGGCCTGTGCCTGGTGAGTGATCATGCCAGGACTGGATATAATCCACATCTAATAACCTCGGTGTGGCCATGGAGAGGTGGACACATGTCCCCCAGGCCCCGCCTGTGCGTTACCTGCTGTCTTCCCCGCGTGCCTGCGCTTAGCAAGTTTCCAGCTTGCAGAACTCAGAGCATCGGACTGCATTTGACAGGTGTGGAGCATGGGCTGGAATGGATTTTCTCAGCTCTAAGAATCTTACTGGACGGGGCTGCCAGTGCGTCTCCCTCGCCAAACGAAGGGGACACACTGGGACTCTGCCCTCGGGATCTGCTTTGACTATGGTCTGAAGTAAGCAGAGCAGCTCCCACCTCAGGAGAGACCCTCCTGCCCTTCTGAAGGAAGGGGCAGCAGGGCCGCTGCCCTTCTGTGAGTGTTGCGTGGAGAGGACTAGGGCAGGGCTTGGTGCAGTCCCCGCCCCGCCCCCGCCCCCCACACACACACAGATGACGGCTGGTCCCTGAAAGATGAGTTAGTGTGTTGGGTGGGCCGTGTGGAGAGCACAGCCTCGCTGCGGAGCCCTCAGGAGAAGACAACTGGTGTCCAGTATCTGGGAGTAATGAACTTATCAGTAAGGGTAACACACGGGCTCATTAATCTTCACTTTGCCTTTCCACCAAGTGGGAGCTTAGCTTCTCAAGAGACAAAAATTTCATCTCTATTCTTTTCCTCAAACCCAGTCCCAATTTAGAGTCAAACATATTGCCCTGCTCTCCCTGGGAAGCAGTTAATAATGTGTTTCTTGAACAGTGGATGGCTCTGGCCATACCCCTCCACCCTCAGCTGCACGCGTGTGCCCTTAACACAGCCTAAGCAACAGCTGCCACGCAGGGCGCATGGAGGCTGTCTTCTAAGACCCCGCCAGCCCTTCTCCCACCTACCTGCCTCCAGCATCACGTGGGTGAAGTTCATCGTAAAACCTGGGGCTATTGAGTCCTGAGCTAATCCTCGGCCTCAGGGCCGCGGCCTCTCCAGCCAGTTGGTTTATGGTTTAAGGAAAGTGTCTGTGTAGTGGCCCTGTGAGTTGCCGCACACACAGGGAAGCGGGTTAGGAGTGTATTTGGGGCCATCCAGGCCTGCCATCTCTGCCCAGGCCCATGGGTCTGAGAGGTGGGGATGAGATGGAGGGATGCTGGGCTCAGGCCGTGGTGCTCTTGCCAGAGTCTCCTTAAACCCTGCGGAGGAGCCAGGTGACCTCCATATGCGCAGTTCTCCTTTATTCCGTGAGCTGAGGTCTTGACCCTGTGGCCTCTTCCTTGTTCCCAGTGCGCCTTGTCAGCCTGTACGTCCTGCTCTGCAGGCCTCCTGCTGTTGGCCTTCTCTTATGTGCCAGCCCTGCGTCTCCCTCCATGGCCTGGAGGGCAGTCCAGGTGGGAACCCTAAGAGGACCCTGCTCTCTGTCCTCCTAGGGCGTTAGAGCATAGTTAGACCAGGTGGCATCAGATGACATCACACTCAGCCCTCCTGCCGTTCTTCCTCTCCTGTGTGTCACCTTTTCCAGGGTTGCAAAGCAGCCATTTTCTGATAGGAGCCCCATTCATTTGTGAGTGTGACTTGATCCCCACTGGAGCGTGCCAGGGTTTCTTCTGAGCCGGCATGGGTGTAAAGCTGCTTCTGTGCCCCCTGCAGTCCCGTCATCTGCTGCATTGGGCGGGGCCAGTGACGACATTTCCCAGTGGAAGTGCTGCAGATCCCACTGTACCAGGGAGCTGGGCCTGGTAAACGCTAGGTCCACGCTAAAGGGTGGGTGCGACATGAAACCTTGTACTGAGTCCATGTCTTGTGGATGCCAGTGAGGCCCCTGACTGTGTCCTCTGCTTCCCCACCTGCAGGCTACGTGTTCTGTATGTTACATCGCCTCCCAGAGCAGCACGACTGTACGTTCGACCACATGGGCCGCGGCCGCGAGGAAGCCATCATGAAAATGGTGAAACTGGACCGGAAAGTGGGGCGCTCCTGCCAGCGCATCGGGGAGGGGTGCTCCTGAAGGCCAGGCACGGCCGCCACACGACGCTGTTCTTAGTTCACTAATGTTAGCCTTATTTAGGACAAAGTCAGCCAGACACCTTGTACTGGGCACGCGTCAGACTACAGCCGGCCGTTTCCTTTCTTTAGCCAGCCATCCTGGTACTGTAGTTTAGGGGTTGATGGTGGATGAAATTGATTTCTGGCTGGTTACTAAGGTGCCTGCTAGCCATTGTATAAAATTAAAACATGAAGAATATTTGTTTTGAGCATGGCTAGTGGATTTACAACAACACATGCCTGTCACTGCTGGAGTCAGACTTACAAAGCCTTAAGCGGAAAGTGTCCAGAGCAGACTGAGCAGTAGAGGAGGCACAGGCCTCACGGCCCACGGGCAGCTCTGACAGAAACTTCCATGTTCGGCCTTTCACCTCCTCACTTTCGCTTGGTCCCAGCAGGACCTGATGGCCACGCGTGCCTTGGCCACAGGAGGCTGCCGAGACTGGCCATGTGGCTGGGCTGGGCTGTGCCCTCACTCTCTCTCAGCGCTGGAAGTCGGGGTGGGGACAGATTCTATGGAGGAAGCTCTTTACCTGTTGTTACGGGGAACCTCATCACACAAGAAGAGACAATTTCACTTTGAAAATTAGATCCTTTCAAGATTAGTCCACGCATGACCCCACCTTCTCTGCACAGGATCCGTGGCAGTGCCCACTGGCTCTGGCTGTCGCTGCCAAGGGCACTGGCATTGCTCGTGGCCGCCTGGGGCTGAGGCCTGCACCCGGGCCTCGGCAGCCACATTTCTTTATTTGGAGTTTGAAAAGATGTTTCATGACCGCAGAGTCAGTGAGTGCACAGGGAAGCCACTGTGCCCCTCCTGGCAGGACCTCCACCTGTTTCTATGCAGCCATAGTTTGAGGACAACCAGGCACCCACCTCAGGACAAGTTCAGGAAAGGAAGACAGTGGACTGCACGGGACCCTGGCGTGGCGCTCTAGAACGTCGTGAGTGGCGGTTGTGGGTGGGAGGGGCTCAGCCTGGGCCTGAGTGGGGCAGGTACGTGGGGCTGGTGAGAAACCACGACAGTCAGGTGGGCAGGGCCGGGGACATGCTAGGAGTTCTTTGAAAGCCTGGATCAGGTCTAAGTGCCACACAGGAGCCACCTGTCCCAGACCGTGGCTTGGCATGCAGCTGTCCACGTCTGGCTGCTGACGAAGGGTTCAGCCCTGTGACTTTCCTTTGTGTAGTTGAGCAAGGTCTGCTCTCCAGATGAACAGATCTGCACGTACAGTGTCTTGATCCAAAATAGCAAATAGGAAATCATGTTCTTCCCACCCTGCACCAGTCTGCACCCCACCACAGGGGCCCATTGCAGCAGCTCCAGCCTTAAGTCTTGGTTCAGGACCTAGACCAGCGCCTCACTCAAGGCAGCCAGGGCACAGGTGCCAGGTCTGCCTAGCGTTTACCACTGTTGTTACGCCACAGCCCTCTGGCCACCACATGGCCATCCTCAGTGAGACGCCATGAACCCTTCTTAGGCCCTCAGGTCCCCACAGCACTGGGAGGGGCACTGGGGGCCGTGTGCCCATGGACCACAGCCAGGTCCACTCCTGCTGGGAGAGCTGGCTGGGGGAGGGCTTGTTCCCTACAGTGTCTGTTCTGTGAAGTTTGTTAAATGTAAGGGAAGCTGAAGTTCTTGTATCTTTAAAGAGGAAATCTTATTTAACCCGTTGTGTCCTAGATTGACTTACACACATAGCCTAGAGCTCAGTTTTAGTTTAACATTGTGAAAATATTAAAAGAATCTTGTAACTTTATTCTTTTTTTCTCCTGCTGAAACAAATTAAACCAATCGTATGGACGTTCGGCGTGTCTGTTTTGGTGGCTCTCCTGGTGCCTGAGGATGGCCAGGGACGGAGCGCAGAGCCTCCCTGCCGCGGCTCTGCAGGACGTTCGTAGTGTCTGGGACTTGGGGTGATTTGCCCAGTAAGTGCCCAGGCCCAGCAGCTGCTTCCCTGTCTGGACGCCTGAAGGCTCGTGCAGGCGTGGGAGGGGTGCTGTGTCTCTGGGGCTGTCGCCCGAGTAGGTTGGGTGTCTGGGGACTTGAGTACAGTGAGGGCAGGCAGGAAGAATGCTGCCCCCTCCCTCAGGGTGGCTGCGGGGGTAAGCGTGTGGCTCTGATGGTCAGGATACCCTCAATACTTTTTGAAAGTTTTACCTCAGGCAGAGGAATGGCACCTTAACCACCCCACAGTTGCCAGATCAGAAAATGGCCAGGAAGTTCAGAGTGCTTGGCACGGGGCAGGGGAATGCCAGCAGGGGAAAGCCAGCAGGCAGCCACAGAGGCTAGTCTGATGGCTGGAGTGTGGCCAAGCCAGGACAGAGGCTCTCTGATGGCCATAGGAGACCTCCCCCCCTCCCCCAGGAACTCTGAGAAGCACCCTTCCCCTCGCCCCACGGGCACAGGAGAGACCCAAGGACAGTGTAGTGCAGGAAGGCCCAGTCCTCTGCAGCCCCTCGCAGCTGCCCGCCTGAGGGAGGAGGAACCCCTGTTTGAAGCTCCTTGAACTGGAAAGGGGGATACCTAACTTATCTTCTAGTTTAAGGGTCTGGGGAAAGTCTCACATCCTGAAATATATGTAGACTATTAAGTAAAACAGAAAATGTGTTAAAGCCCCTCCCGCCACATGCAGTGACTTTGCTGTGGGCAGATGCCAGCGCTGTAGCTCTGGTGAGATCACAGCCTCTGCCCAGAGCCAGCAGCTCCCATCTCGACCTGGAGAGCAAGCACTGGTGCCCTGCAAGGCAGGAGATGCACAGCACACCCATCTGGGCCACAGACGCTCAAGTGTTTGCAGCCCACAGGAACCCCAGAGATGGAGCCAGGGCTCATGGGAATGCGAAGGCTGCTATGCTGTCTGTCTGCACTGACCTGCCTTCCTGGCCAGCGGTGTGTCCAGGAGCCAAAGGTCCCTCCTGGCACATACCAGGGCCAACCCTCCCCTTCCTTTCCACACATTTGGGCACAGAGAAAGGTTAGTTCCAGGTGTGTGACTGTGGCTCATGGTGGGACGTTTGAGTCACTGGCCTCACGGCTCAGGCCCGTACGAGCAGGGTCTGTGCAGAGACTTGCCCGTCTTCTGCAGAAGAAACTGGTGACAGTGGCTTTGGTCTTGGTGTGGCCACTGTCCCTGGAGATTTTACATGGTGGTGTGTGTTGAAATGCTACATCTCCCAAGAGGGCTCTGAGCAAACCAGAGGGGGGGGCCCTGGGGGCCCCTCAGGAAGGGCCGGGCTGAAGTGTTCTCAGTGTGAGGTCCACTCTGGTCGGGCTGCTGCTGCCTGGTGAGTGCGCACCACAGTCCCACTGAGAGAGTCGGGACAAGGGACCGGCCCCCGCTGTGTTTGAGCACAGGCTGGCAGGCTGCCGGCCACTCACAGCCATCGGAGTCTAGACTGAGCTCTGCCACATCAGAAGCGTCATGGGAGGACACAGCCCGGCCCAGGGACACAGCAGCATCGAACACACAGGTCTGGAGGACACCACGCACTGTTGCCTTTCTGCACTTTTCTCTGTCTTGGTATTTTTTAGGTTTTAGAAACTCTACTTTGTTAATTATTTTCATTCTTCGTATTCACCTTAGAAGTCACTTCATTTTATACTTGCATCTTTCACTTTTTATGCTGACGCTGGAACCCAGGTCTTGGTACACACTGGGCCTTGGAGCCCCCTTCTCCGGAAGAGGCCCTAGTTTTATGAACCTCGGGCCGTGACACTTGGAAGAGCACTACTGGACCCAGGTGGTCTTGGGGTCACAGTACTTCTGAAGGTGGGGTGAGGGTTGGGGGAATGGTTGCAGTAAAGGGAAAACAACCCCCTTAGCGACATGCCCCACTCAGGAACCAGTGGGATGTTTGAAGCAGTACACAGTGTGTGCTGTTGTGAGTGTCTGGGAGACGCCATGGAGATGTCCGCTTTTAGAACACGTCCCTCTACAGCTTTTCTCGGGTCACATCAGGGAATGGAGCCCAGGCCTCAGAGCGCCCTGGCTCAGTACCGAGTGAGCCGCAGCCAGCCCTTCAGATTGCCTCTTTCAACCCTGAGAATTTCAGATCTGGCCACTTTGAAGCCAGCATGCTGGAGAGACCGTGGCTCAGAGGTCCCTCAGATGGGCGGGGAGCAAGCTGCAAGTGGAGCTGAGGCAACTGTCGGGCCCCGCCACAATGTGGGCTCAGTTCAGATTTTCAGCGAAGCTGCCACCAGAGAAAGGGCGGTCCACACACAGAGACCAAGAAAGACTCTAACTCCTCACTTAAGTGAAGAACTGAAACCAGAAGAGAACGGCTGTATTTCAGAATTACAGCCAACAAAAGCAGAAGCCAACAAGTGGGGCATTCGTGGTCAAGGACAGCCAGAGGGGAGCTGAGGGTGGGGCAGGATGCCAAGACGTGCCTGATGGAGGATACGGGAGCTGAGGCGGTGGGGATAGCACTGTTCGCCCCAGGGTACCCACGTTCGAAACAGCAGCACCATGCACCTGTAGGTACCACTTTATGGAGTTTTTTGGTGTGTGTGTGTGGGTTAAACTTAGATGACGACCATGTAAAGGGGCCAGCACGTGAGAAGACGTGGAAATAGAAAGCAAAAGCAGTGATGCCCTAGCTCACCTGTTAGCCCTGTAGCAGAGCCCTGGTACAGCCTTCGGGCAAACACTGCAGACAGACCTGCCATCAGCAGTGCCCCAGAAGTGAAGCTGGATCCAAGACAGCTGCGCGGACACCAGCCGGTGCCCATCTACAGATGAATGTGCAGCTTACGCTTACATAGTGGTGTGCTGGCCATCACTAAAAGACACAAGTCCCATCCCTATGGCAACGTGGGTGAGCCTGGAGGACACAATGTCAAGGGAGATAAGCCAGGCATAGAGATACACTTGGTGACCTCATGAAGCTATAAAAGATGGCTTCCTCTTGTGGATTTGGGAGTGGGGTATCACAGTTTTGGGCGGGCTGTTCAGTGGGTGGTAAGTCAGACATTCTCAAACTACGTTTTTATCTTTTGTCCTGCTTACTCACGTCATTGGAGATCTGTGTGATTTCACTACTAGGCCATCTTGGATCTCCTCTGCCAGTGATATTAGTCCAAACGTCTTCAGTGTAGTCTCAAGCAGATTTTTAGGACAAGGGCATAAAGCACCTGCATTCTGCCAAAATGTCATAATGGCCTCTGGACATTTGCTAATAATTGTCCCCTCGACTGGGCGGTGGCCCTCCACATCGGTCTCAGCATCGCCGTCTTCCACACTTTTATTAGGACCCTGCTTAACCGCAAAGTCTGTCACAGCAATACCCTAGAACCTGGTACCAGCTTCTTACTCAGTTACGTCTCGAAGAAACGCCATGACTTAAGGCGACTTACAAAAGAAAGCATTTACTTGGGGCTGGCTTCAGTTGCAGAGGCCCATGTCCATCGTGGAGGGAACCATGGCGTCAGGCAGGTATGACGCAGACTGGGCTTGGCAAGGGTGTTTGAACCTTTGGAGCCCCTCCCCAGGGACACCTCCAACAAGGCCAAACTTCTAAGGAGCCTGGGGGTCTGAGGGGCAACTCAACCACAGGTGAGTTCTATGCCCCAGTATGTGAGTAATCAACCAAGGGTATTCAAACCCTGCATTTGGCCATTCCCATAGCAAGTGACGTTTAAGGTGATGGCTCCCTTTGATCTGGTGCAGCCCCCTCCCCTCTAGCTGGTGCATCCCTTCTCGGCATCTGCAACCTGGCCTGCCTAGGTGGGCTCTCCTCAGGGTGGTGAGGTTGTAATCAGTGGGGACAAGGGACACCGATTACCTGTTCTTTGCCTGCTGGTGTCGATAAGCTGTGAGGTTGACGTCAACCTTTCAGAAACAAAACAAGCTGCAGCTGTCCTACAGACAGACAACTGGGTCTGCGGAAACTTGTTCAGGCGCGGTGATCACTTCCTGCACGCTGGAACCTTCCATCTGTTGGTGGGGAGGCGGGCGGTGTCCTCATCTGACCTGAGTGACCTGGGGAAGAGTTTTCTATCCCCTCCACAGGAACTGGAGCACTTTGTGACATTCCTGTGGTTCTCCAGTCAGTATGTGCATTGGTGCCAACGGTCACCTAGAACCCTTGCTGAACTGTGATGAGGACGGTCACGGCAGACCTCAACGTGAGTCAGGTGCATGTGTCCCACTTGGGGCACCCCTGGGGAACCTGTGCTCGGGTGTCACCTGCTCCCTTCTCTCAGATGGTTTGCCTCCATGAGTGCTAGGCACACCCAGGTCCAGGCTCCCACAGGTGACAGCTGAGTGCTAGGCACACCCAGGTCCAGGCTCCCACAGGTGACAGCTGAGTGCTAGGCACACCCAGGTCCAGGCAGGCTCCCACAGGTGACAGCTGAGCAAAGCTGAGTCCCCAAAGTATGAGCCAGGGTCAGTTCTGAGACGGGACCAGCTCCATGGGTCACACCTGTAGGTGTCACTGTAGGGGACAAAAGGAGACCCCTGGGAGGCTCTTTGAGTTCAGGGGGGTGTACCCGCATCAGGATTTGCTGCCTGTAGTTCAGAGCGGAAGGCTGCCCAGGAGCCCCTGGAAGAGCCAGACGAAGGCCCTGGTGACCGCATGGAGAGCTGAGGCAGGACACATTAGAGTTGCCAGCTCCTAGCTTGTCACAAAGACACAGAGCCCACTCAAAGTAACAAGGAAATGAACTTACTGTGTTCAAGGTGAGATCAGCTGGTATCAGCTAGGCCATAGGACGGCTAGAGAAGGACTGCTGGGCTAGGCTGTGTGGCACTGGCACCACCCTGACCTCATGACACAAGAAATGAGTTCTGAACAGACAGCAAAGGAAGATTGGTGTGCTGGGGGAGGGGAAGGAGGCGGGAGCTAACAGTCCCCATAGCAGACACAGGGTTGGGGACCCTGGGGAAAGCTTCAGGGGCTACGCACGGGGAACAGAAGGCACAAACTTGGGTATGGAAGTCACTGCTTTATTTCTGTGGTGAACCTGTAGTGGCCCTGCACACACATGAACTGAGGGTCACAACACAGCTTACTAAACAAAGATGCCACCTCAGGAACACACCCCAAACAGTGCCCTGGACGCTTCCTCAGGGACCTGCGCACAGGGTTAGCATGACCCACACCACATGGGGATGGCACTCGCAATCTCCAGAGGCTCAGAATTGGTAGCCATGGAGGGGAAGGGGCTACTCGTGTCTGGAAGATCTAGTCTACACAAGTTTGGCCAGAGCAGCTCATGGGCACTGTGCATCACCACTCATGGGGAGCGGTCACCTGCCTTCACTGCAAAGGCACAACCCTGGCCAGTTACCATCCCGGGTGCTAGGGATGGGTGTGGAGATAGAAAGTGACTTGGGGACATCAGCTCCAAGCCAGTGTGACAGGGAACTTCCTGGCTCTCAGCGCACATGGTGAGAAGTGGCCCAGAAGGCCACTTTTGGAAGGCCATCCTGAAACCCAGAGCTATCCTAGCCCTGGATCTCCAAGACCCCAGTAATCCTGGCTGAGATTTCCGCCATTCTTGCAGAACTGTTCTGAAGCCAATTTTAGAGGGACTATTTCTAAGACAGCTGGACACCAGTACTGTCCCCATATCACTCTACAATAGGAGGTGGAACATAGGCCTGAAGCAGTCACCAGAGGTTGGGGGGAAGCCTCCCATAGATCCAGGACAGCTCTGAGCATGCCTCCTCCCCTAACCCCTGGGGCTCAGAGATGGAACCCACATACAGGCCAACATTGTGATTTCCCTCAATGCGCTGGGGACCCTGATTTGCATCTCTACTGCCACTGGCTTTCAAAGGTGACATTCTTAGCCTTTAGGTAGACTGAGAGGCTGGAGACAAGGCAGGGGTAAGTGCGTGGCCATGGGCCACCACTCCACCTAACTGCCCAGAGCCCGTAAATACTCCAGCTGCAAGTGGCAAGTCCTGGGAGGAGTGGCTGTGCCCTTGTCTGGGGGCTGAGGGTGCACCTATCTGTCCAGAAGCCCCAGTCTGACTTCTAGCAGCAGAGACTGGAAACAGGGTTTGGATGGGGACAGTAGAGGACCAGGCACCCCAGACCTAGGTCAGGAATTGCCCAGCCAGAGAGGCAATACGCAGCCTCTGCTAGACTGACCGCTTATTCTGGAACACGTAGTCCTGTGCATTTTTTCAACGTGAAGGATGAGAGACAGGAACAGAACTGGAAGGGTGGGGGATGGGCTCCTTTCATGTCCTACAGAAGCAATGTGCAGCCCACAAAGGCACAAAGGCCTCTCGCTCACCCAGTGCCAGGGATGCCCAAGCCCTCATCCAGGAGAGTTGGGTACCTTCTAGCAGCCCTTGGCTACCTCAGCCACTCTCCTCTTCTGGAGACCCCAGAATCCAGAGTATGGGGCATCCTACCTGGTGGCACCCACCTCCTCCTGAGGCTGTTGTCAGGATAAAGTCAATAACCAGAGCTTGCCCGTGCCCACAGTGCCGGGTACTTTGGCACTGTTCCAAAACTCCATGATCCACACAGGAGGCAGGGTGATGGGGACAATGTGGCAAAGCCAAGCTTAGAGGGACCTAGGAGGCACGAACCCCCTGTTCTGACCCCTCTGTTCCCATGCAGAGGGAGGTCCGCAGTCCTGGGCAGGACCGAGCCACGTCCATCAGTGACAAGGGACCGCCGCCCACCAGGCACCACTTTAGACACAGATTTCACCCCATTCCCTGTGGTCTGCAGAGGCTGTGATTGCGATGCCGTTACCTTCTAAGTTAGAGCGGGAGATAGGCTGGTCAGCTGTGCGCTCAGAGCTCTGACAATTGCTGGAGACGGCGTAACTACTGAGCAATTTTTTTCCTTGCACAATTCAAAACTCATTGGTGAGGAGGCAAGGACTCAGTCTAACAAACATGTCCTCTCCTGCTGAAAAGAATTTCTTTTCCCAATGCTTCTAGGAATGAAACACTTGTGTTTGTCAGGAACTGACACTTCATTTAATAAGACTGGAAAAGTGACAGCTGGAAGAGCCATGGAAAAGGACCCACATCCACCATGGGCTGCGGCCCCACTGAGATCAGAAGTAGTGCCAAGGGTTTGGGAAACTCTGAGCCTAAGTGCAAGACCACCACTATGGCTGCTGTGCAGGGAGACGCCACCCTCCAACCCACCCCACAGCCCAAACCTCCCTGTCCAGCACCTCAGCTGTTCCCTGGGAGTCCCTTTGGGTGAGACTGACCGCTTCTTAAAGCCCCAGTGATGACGTCTGCTGTCAAAGAACATGATCAAAGGGCAGGAAGCTCTGCACCTGGAAGCAGGTGCCATTCCACAGCTGGCACAAGCTGAGTCCACAGGGGTTATATTCACACTGTTGCCCTTAGGGACAAGGGCAGGGCTGGGGGAGCAACAGTTCATACTGCTTCAGCCCCCCAAAGCTTGACTGTGGCCCTTCCTAGCACACAAAGGGTCCTTAGAGTCAGCATCACCTTGTACGGTGAGTGCCAGGGCTGCTTGGTGCATGGGATCCCCCAGTCCAACCAGCACGGCTGTCAGCGCTTCTGCTCAGCACAGCACTCAAAAGTCACTTCCATCCTGTTGGCTCAGGATAATCCTGCAGGGGACAAGGCAGGCTTAGCTCCTCTCTGCCCCCTGGAAACATGAACCGCACCTTAGATGTGGCTTGACACCCTTGGCTGTGGCATCTGGGCACATCCCACACCCATCAGCCAAGGGTAGGTACACTCCTGTGTCTAATGAGAGGTAAGGCGTCCTGCATCCTGAGCAGTGCGTACACGGACAGTAACCAGCTCTATGGCCTTACAACCCGAATGCACGAGCACTGGGGGGTGGGGAGGGGTCTGAAGGGAAGAAGGAAGCCACAAGGCCTGGGGCTGGGATGATAGTCTGGGCTAGCAGGATGGGAATGAGGCTGCTGAGAATGGCCAGCGGCATGGTGGGTGTGTGGCGACATCTAGGGTGGACAGCGGGGCCCAGTGTCCCGGGGAAGCTGTCCGGGCTCTAGGCCTTGGCCTGCATCTCGTCTTCTGTCTTTACAAAAATGTTTTGTGGCAGCATGTGCTAGCTCATACCTATAAGCTCAGAACTCGGGTGCTGACATAAGAGGACTGACACGAGTGTGGCTAACCTGGACTTTTGCTGAGCTTTAGCAAATGACCAACAACTAACAAGCTCTCACACTTATCTTCCAAAAGCGACAAACTGCTTCCTCCACAGGACTGGGGTTCCTGCACTGGCTGGGAGTATGGCTTGCTGGAGACACTGGCAACTCCAGGCCGAATGCTGCCAAAGGTGGCGCCCCACACAGGATGGCTACACCCTGCCCTCCTTCCATGGGAGCCTCCGTACCAAAGGCAGCCGTACCACACAGCAAAATGAAACCAGACTGCTGACTGGTCTCCCTGGCACCAGCTCTGCCACCCTAGGCCTGAACTCACAGGAAGACAGCTTCCACTGCAGCCGAGGCCTCTAACGCATGGACCAGCCATTCAAACTCAGAAAACCAGCTGGCCCGTCCTGTTACTTCTAGGACTGGACTAGGCCGGAAGCCCTGTCCTTGGCTGAGCATGCTAACAGGACATGTTAAGATGGCCTCATGGCGCCTTGGGATGGTGCAGAGGCTGGAGCTGTCCGTGGAAGCCACAGGAAGGGCAAAGGGACCAGCGGAGCTGAGTGGCCTTAGACCTGCTCTTTGCCAGGGGGATGACTTGCTGCCAGTCCCAGGCCTGTGCTGCTGTCGCCGTCTGTCGGCTGATCCAAGTCCCAGGGCAGTGGAACCACGAGCCCAGAAGGCTCAGCCACGGACTGGGCAAGTGTCTGCTGGCATGGGCTTCGGGTGGATCTCCAGCGGCTGGCGTGGTAAGCGCTCCCGCGGCAACATCGGGAACAGGTTAACAGAGCGGCAATCTGATCAGTTATTAACGCCGGTGTCCACAGACTGAGCTGCACAGTGTGTGTCTGGCTGAACGGCAAGGATTTTCCTGCTCAGGCTGGGCGCTACATCTGGTCTCATTTTAGGAAGGACAGGCTTTTGCTCTGCCACATCGGAGACTGAGGAGGACCTTTGTAGAGGCCAGAGCAATCCGCAAGCCTTCGACACCCTGACTTAGCTGGTGGAAAACCTGCAGATCACAAACCGTCAAGTAGCAAGCCAGAGGGGACCCTCTGGAGCCGGGGCCTCCAGGCTGGAGGGTGGGCTCTCTTCTGGTTTTTGTCAAGGCCTGGGGTACCTTTTTTTTTTTTTTTTTTTTTTAATTCATGCCAGCTGGGCCTGTTTGCAGATTCCTTCAGCGCTGGTACCTGGGTTAGAGTAGAGGTAGGGATTGACGGTGGGCTTGAGGAATCGAGACCCACTTCCTCCCCTGGAGACTGACGGCCTGAGGAGTGGGGAGAACACCGGCACCTTCTGTCCCTGGATGGAAAAAACCTGGTTGGGGTGGGTTCTGCAGCCAGGTCTGTTCCTTCCAGGGACGGGGCGGCCACTGCTCCGCCCAGGCCCACCCGAGTCACGCTGCATCTTCTGCCTGCTTTATTGGTTCTGTTGGTTGGGTGAGCGTGAGTTGGGGCCGGGACTCGGCGGTAGTGAGCTGGCGCTGGGTGCCCGCGGTGCATGAGGGTCGAGCTGCTGGCTGGGGGTGCTGAGGTCCCCTGTCCCTGGCTCCTCACTGCTGTCCTCCTTCTGCTTGTTCTGCTGCTCTGGACACTCAAAATGGACACAGTGGAACACCTGGTGAGAGAGGAAAGGCGGGTGAGAGGCAGCTGGGCCTAGGGCCTGGGGCTGGCCTGCCTGTCTGGTGTGCTGGGTAACTCCTGGCCATGTGGTCAGATCCAATGTGTAAAAACAGAAGATGGCCCCAGGTTCCACACGGCCATGTCCAGCATGCGAGCATCAGCAGTGCCCTGGCTGGACCACTCAGCACTGGCTTGTCTCCTCTGGCAAAAAAACAGGTGCTGGAAACCTAACTCAGGTCCTCTGCCAACGCCCTGGCCTGCTGAGCTGTCTCCCCAGCCTCCCCCACCCCCCACCCCACCCCCAGCTTACTCTGGCACCCTGGTAGTCGGATAGGATGCAGTGGTGCCGCTCTATCACCTAAATACACACACACACACACACACACACACACACACACACACGGGCCAGTGTATTCACACGAAGTGGGGTGGAGGGATGGTGCGGGAAACCCAGCTCCACAGAGGAGCATAAACACCCGGTGACGCAGGCCTGATGGTGCCTGCCTGCTGTAATCCTGGCACTTGGTAAGCAGAGGCAGGAGCATCGTTCGGGTCTACACTGGCCCTGACTCAAAAACCCAAGAAAAGGGAGGTCAGGGTATAGCCACAGGGCATCACCCCATACCCATGCCCTGCCCACAACTGCAGGGCATCACCCCATACCCATGCCCTGCCCATACGCAACAAGGCCCTGCAGGGACAAGAGTCCTTGCGACTGTGTCAGGGACTAAGCTTCATTCAGACCTGGTCTGGGTCACCTGGCTGAGGGAATGCTGCCCCCTCCAGGCAAAGCCTGCCTTCCTGCTCAGGGCAGCAGGGAGATCCAGGCCACGCAGGGCCAGTGGGGCACAGCAGCGACTGTAACCAGTGTACCTGGCCCACAGTGAAATCACAGTGTGGGTGGACAGACAGGCTCCAGCATGCTGGGAGCTGCGAGGTGGCATGGGGGGCACACTTTCTGGGTGCCCATCCTGTCCTCGGCAGTCAGGGGCTTCAGCAGGAGTGAGACCGGTCAGCTTCTGTGGATGGCGGAGGTGTCTAAGGCACAGGCCAGGAGGGACAGGTGGCCATACGGGGGGGGGGGGGGGGAAGGGGGGGAGGCCATGCTGTTGCTTAGCTTTGGGAACTGAAGGGAGGGAAGGAGGGAGGAAGGGAGAGAGACAGAGACAGAGAGAATGTGTGTCTGTGTATAGGAGGTGTATGTCTGCAGTAGTCTTTGTGTATGTGGGTCAGGAGGGAGGTGTGTGGGTGTGGGTGGTTTGGGCTGAGGCAGGGCCTGAACTGGAGCTGGAGCCAGAGACTTCCAGCTGACTCCTGAAAACCAAACTGCTAGAAAAAGAAGAAACACAAGTGTGCGCGACAAACTCAAATGCTGTTTAGAGAAAGCTGGTGACAAACCTTTAAACCTCCAGGCACCATGAGGTAAGGGAGCAGTTTACAGTCAGTCAGAAGGAATCACTTTTAAAGAAAACTGAAAAGAAAGAAAAGGAACTGCAGCAGCAGACGGCAGACGCAATGACGCAGATAGACTGGACAGAGGCAGGGACAGGGACAGATGCAGTGACAGGAGCTGCAGAGAGCACAATCCTGCCGTGACTCTGGCAGGCCCTGGAAGTTGTGGGCTCCAAGGTGGCCCTCACCTGTCCCCCTCATACGGATGCCCACAGAGGCTCATGGGTCCTCTTGGGGCCGATGTTTTTCTCAATGTCCAGCAACTGCTGAGCACCAGTTCTGGCCGGTTTGGTCCTAGGGTGGAGCCCAGTAGTCTGGGGCTGGGGAGTGACTCCCACAGTGAGCCGGCTGCCTAGCTTACTGGAATGCTGCTGTGTACAGGGTTTGGGCAGTGGGGTGGTGCTGGCATCCCGTGTCAGGGGCAGTTGCCTGGAGTGAGCCTCTGGAGAGCTGGTCCTCAGACTACAGAGAAGGCTGCAAGGACCAGGCCTAAAGAGCTACGAGGCAGACAGGATGAGCGTGGCCTTCAGACAGAGGGGACCACTGGAAGACATCTAGGACCTCACTCTGGCCCCTGCCTTTACCTGCTCTGGTGACCTCTCTGGGAACGCTGTGACTTGCTCAGTCATCCCTGTGATGTTCCCAGCTCAGGGCAAGGCATAAGCAACCATCCCTGAACCACCAAAGATGCTTATGAACGCCGTGTAGATGCCCCGGGCCCACGGCCCCCCAGCATCACCACACGAGGGACTTAGAAATGTTCCTGACCTGCCTCCGCCCTCCCCTCTTCCCACCAGGCCCTGTAGGCCTTGCACAAGGTGAAATGGGTGAGCCCTGGCTTCCCCTGTGCTCAGGAGCTGCTGTGATTCAATTTTTCTCCTCGGAGCCTTCCCCAGACTGCAATACTCCTCAGGAAGGATGTGACCAAAAGTGAATGAGGCGTACCGGGCAGAGCCACACTTGTGATTTATGCAAAGCCATTACCATGGTCTCCGCGTCATTTTCCCTTCAACTTTTCGGCAATCGTGTATCCCATTAGCCTGTTTGATTGCTCTGCTTGCGAAGGGGCACCTTCGCCGAGCATCTTCAGCGGCCAGAGCTCTCCCCCGAGAGGAGCGGCCAATTTGCAATGTAGTCATGAACATGGCTCGGGCCCAGCCTTCCGCACACCCCATGTCCTTTCTGTGGCTGCTGTTTAGTATCACAACGCTAGGCCTCTCTGGGAGCTGTAATCCTGGTGTCTGAAACGGTCTGGCACGCCCCTTCTGGGAGTGTGTGTGTGTGTGTGTGTGTATGTATGTGAGCTAGCCTGGCCTCTTCTGAAATTTTGAGGATTCCCTCACTCGTTCGGTTAAACCACATGCTTAGGTTTTCAATGGTTTTACAGGAGAAGGCGGAGGGAAGGAGAGAGGGGCAGCCTCTTAGTCCAAGAGCCCACTGTGAGCTGCAGTAGAAGCAGAGAAAAAGGAATAAATACTGATCAAGGACTTGTTTCTGCAGCTGAGTAATTTGCACAGACCACGTTCCATTCCTGCCAAGCAGGACAAACAGCGTTTCTGATCCACACTTCTGACCTGCGTGTCCAAGGTATCTTTATAAAAACAGAGGGCTTCCTCTCACTGGGTGCCCACAGGTAGATGAAGGCTTGAGGACTGTCCCTCCATCCCAGGACTGCATCCATCACCACGCCAGCTGTGAGTCAGTCCTGGTATGGTAGCCGGTGACCTCTCTCCTACTCACCTTGGAGACCTGAAAACCCCCCTCCAGTGACACACTTCCTCCAACAAGGCCACGCCTCCTAATCTTTCCAGTCTTTCCAAGTACTATAGCTTTCCAGTGCCGAAGCTCAAGTACGTAAGTCTGGAGGCCGTTCTTATTCTGATCACCACAGTGCTATTTTCAAACAAGGAACCTCTAACAGGGAGACACCTGGGAGAGAAGGGTTGGGTAGGGTTTCGTGAAGCCCAGAATGGCCTGAAATTCATTATGTAGCTGAGGGTGGCCCAGAGCTCCTGATCTTTCTGCCTCTACTTCCCAAGTGCTAGACTAAACACATGTACCTCAGTATTAAGACCCAAGTATTATTTTCTCTGAGTATTTATCCCTAGGCATGGAATTAAGATTCTGGTGACAATGCTTGGCCATGCATCTATTTCCTCCTATCTACAGAGAGCTACAACCCTACTGTTGGGAAAGTTCTAGAAAAAAAAATAATAACCTTTCCCTAGTAGAGCTGCAATCATTTTTCACCTAGGAGACGGGTGAGATGCATATAGCTTGGTGTCCCGTGAAGGCCTTTCCAGAAAGACCTGAGCAATGGCGCACCCTGATGTGAGCACCTTCCTGCCACCATGCATGAGCGCGTGGCCCAGTGACCACGGCTGAACTGTTCCCTCAGGAGCTGTTCTTAGCCCTCTGATTGGAGGACACAGCCTGGCTGAGGAGAGTGAAGGGCCTCTTGTTAGTTTGGGGGACCTCAAGTCATTTAAGAGCAAACCGAACCCCCAGAACAGGAGGGGAGCAGCTCTGGGCCCAGGCCTCCGGGGTCCCTGAGCATGCAGTCCTGGCAGATGTGGCCTGGCCAGGGCTTCCGCCTACACAGGACGAAATGACTTGGGGTCACAGAGTGGTGGGAGAGGAGGTGTGGCCTGTCTTTTCCCGCCTCCCCACCACATGCGGCTGTTTCTTGTGCGGCCTTTCCGGCCTTTCCACAGTGGAGGCCCTAACCTCCACTTGGCCTCGTGCTGCTGAAGCCTGCGCCCCTCCTCCCCGCTCCATCTTCTCACAAGGGGCCATGGCGCCCTCTCCCAGGACAAAGGGACACAGCCTTGGGGAAGACTGCAGCTCTCTCTTCTCCTGATGCCTGCTCTCGTCGCTAGTGATCCCTGAAAGTGGACCGACTCCCTGACCCCCACTCTGTGGAGGCCTGCTGTGTGCCAAGCCACGGTCCCCACTCACTCCCAAGAGCTGCAGTGCAGGACCCTGGCCTGCTCCTCTGAGACTGCGCCCCAGTCCAACTGTCTGGGTACCCAGGCCATGCTGCCTCACACCACGGCCCCTCTGCCTCAACACCTATCCCAGCACACAGTACTGTCCATGGTCCCACAGGAACCTGTGTATGCCGGGTGCCTCATGAGCACTGTACACTCCAGGAACGCCAGGCTCTCTGCAGGGTGGGGCTATTTTGTGCAGGGCGGGGCTATCTTCTCTATTTGCTCTGAGTCTGCAGTCACTTGCTGTTTGCTGCATGCCTGCCCCTGCACTGAGGGACTTCTGGGCCTAGAGGTCTATCAGGGGTCAGGACACACGCCAGAAGAGGTCTGGAGATAATTATCCCAGGCCAGCAATGAACATTTATTTAGTTTTTCCAGAGTCTGTTTCCCTGGTTTTATTTTCCTACTAAAGCCACATGTTGCTATGGGAACGAGGTGGCACTAGGATCCCCAAACCACTCACAGGCCCCCTCAGCCTGGAAAGCAGCTCAAGCAGCCAAATGCAGACCGTGCCCTGCTGCTGCCAGCCAGTGAGATCCTCCTGCGGCGAGCTCATAGCTGGTTTCTATTCCTGGCATAGGGCATTGACAGCGGGGTGACCTGTAAGCCCCTCATCTAGATGTTCCCAGCATGCTCAGAGGAGGAGACCCCGCCCCCTCAGCCATCCCTGGGCACACCCGCACCAGGGCCCACCCGTACACCTGTCCGCCACTGGAACCATGACTTAGAAGTAAGTGTTACTCGAGAACAGGTCTCTTCAAGAGGGACACTCACCAGGAGGAGAGGTAGAGAGGCCGCAGTTCCTAGACATTGCCCTCAGCTCTGCCCTAGACCTGGCATGTCTGTTGCACAAAGCAAGCCCGTGGGTGGCTGATGCAGTCGCCTGTGTTACAGGCCAGGGTGGAGCAGCGCCCACTTTGGTGCCTCACTATCTGTCATGATGTTCATGGAGACACAACAGTCAGATGTTTAAGGAGCAGCCTGACTGGATGTAACACTGTCCCTGTCCCTGTCCCAACTCTTAGAAAAGTGACTTTTCACCATCAAGACACTGTGGAATAGAAGCTCTGAGAGCTGGGACAGGGAAAAAATATATATCCTGGGACAGAGAACCTTAGCTACACCATGACTCCTGAGAACTATACACACGTGGCCACAACCGAGGTGAGGGCAGGGCTCTCCTCCTGCCCGACCTCACCTTCCTACCCCAGGGACTCCAGGCTGGAGGAGACAGCGGCTGTCCCCTTGCCTTTACCTTAGTGGGGTTTATCACATGAAATCTCTCCTGGTCCGTGGCACGCGTAAAGGAGCTCCTACTACCTGGGGTCCTTGGTGTCCTTCAGCACACTGTGATGCACACTCAACATAGATGGGACCCACCGTGTTGTCTGCCAGTTCCTCTGTAGATATGTGGGAACTCGGCCAACGGGGAGGATACAGAACTCCCCAGAGGACTGCAGAAGGCTGGAGCTTAGTGTGGTTAAACGGGTGACTAAGAGACCGGAACCCTGACAGACGGAGCAGCTGCCATTGCCAGGAGCAGCCTAGAGTTAAGGTGGAGGGTTTTGAAATTACCACAGCAGACAGACGCTGCGCCTCTGGATTCAAGAAGGCCTGGCTAGACAGTCCGGCCACGGACGCAGACTCCTCCGCAGCATCTGCCCTCTGGTATTCTAAGCCAGCTGGATGTTTGGAGGTTAAGGCAGAATCAACCATGGAAGCTGAGAACTTGTTAACTCACAGGCTCCAGGCTGCAGGGACAACAGAGGAGTCCCTACAAGTAGCATCTCAGCCACACCCATACTGACTAGGATACCCTGTCCCCACATGGGCTCCTCACAACCCCACTCTGCCTGCCTTCTCTGAAGACTTCCCTGGCGCAGCAGCAGGGTGCTCATGGGCTCCTCTCTTTTATAAATACAGTGTGTATTTTAAGGCCAGTAAAACAACGAGACCCAGGTCATCTTGTGTACCATGGCAACAGCAGCATCCTGTGCACCATGGCAACAGCAGCGTCAGTGCAAACCTGGGGTACAAGAACTCAGCCGAAGGGTCTAAACCAAGGCCACTGTAAGAACTCCACGTCCGTCCGTATCCCCCAGAGTCATGCGGTGTGACTGCCCCTGCCCCTGAGGAACAGCAGCAGAAGGCAGGGCCTCTGAGGGCACTAGGTTTAGAAGGAATCATGGGGCTAGAGCCCTGTGATTAGTGTCCTCACAGGAAGGGAGAAGGAACCAGAGCTCATGTTAACCCCACTTTCAGGTATCCATCCCAAGAAAGGTCACACAAGGGTAGACGGATGAGCTGTCTTCTCTACCAGGCAGACTGTGTACACCCTGGCCCTGGAAGGCTAGCCTGCTGAGGTGTAAGAAACACGGGTTCTGGCAGCATGCTACAGGTTCCCTGGGCTGACAGAACAGCGTGTTCCCAGACATTCATCCCTAGTTTCCTTTCGCTGGCTGCAGTCAGCTTCCCTCAGCGCTGCCCCCACGAGGGCTGTTCTCCAGCTGAGTCATCCCCCTTCCTCTTTTCACTCTGCCCTGACAGGGGACACTGCTTTTCCCAGTGGGTACCCCCAAACCCAGTGGGACAGCAAGAAACGTTCTGTCTGCGAGTGGGCTACGTCCTCACGTCTCCAGGGAGATGCAGCTTCTTACCCCTTCAGTGCACTCTCAGGATAACAGTTTAAAGATTCTACCTTGAAGCCCTGTTCGTCATGTATTCTATGATTTAAGATGTTTCCAGTTGGCTACCATACCTGCTTAGGACAGAAGGTTCAGACATCTGTAAAAGTGTCAGAGGACTTTGCTCTTTTGAAATTTTCAGGTTAGTTTTGCAGAAGTAGGAGAAAACATTTGGGGTTCTATTTACAAGCTGATCTGTATAAGAAACCATTGAGGGTGTGAATTGTTAGTATCCTAAATAAGCAAAACGGCAAAATCAGATTTAAATTGCAACAACATTTCTACTTTAAAGTATTATTTGAAGTGCTTGACACATCTGGATACTTTCTGAAAGAAGGGACATTGTGAAAACAACTGTGTGTGTGGGGGGGGGGGGGGTGGCGGCTGATAGATGGCTCAGCAGTTAAGAGCACTGACTGGTCTTCTGAAGGTCCTGAGTTCAAATCTCAGCAACCACATGGTGGCTTGCAACTATCTGTAATGAGATCTGGAATGTCTAAAGACTGCTACGGTGTACTGTCGCATCTGGGCCAGCTCTAGTGTGGTCAGGTGCGGATGATGATGTGAAGCCCTGTTCTCCAGAAGCAGGAGACGCCCCCTCCCAGCATTCCTCTCCGCTGTCTTGTCCTTTTGTTTGCTAGCTAACAGGTTTTCCCTTCACACGTGGGGACACTCTGGCCAGCGCAGCCCCTGAGTTCTCCAGGACCCTACCCCAGACTTGTAGTCGGTCTCACAGGAGTCCCCACCTCAGAGAAGAAAGGGCGGAAGGCCAGCAAGAGGCTCACTGGTGTGGGCGCTAATGCCACAGGCTTCCTTCCCTTCTATGTCATCTCCCACCCGGGAAAACACCAGCACTTCTGGCCAGAGCCCAGCGCACGCTATCTACACACCAAGCACACACTAGCTACATGCAAAGCACAGAGGCCCTGAGTGCCCTGGTGGCTCTGGGAGAAGCAGAAAGGGCCGTGACATGGCGCGAGGCCATTACTTTAGGCTTCTCATTTTGCTCTTGGTTTCCATCTTTAATCCGAGGCTTTCAGAGGTGTGTGCTAATGAGGAACGTCTACAGAGCAAGAGAGAGAGGGTTCACAGGGACAACAGCCCGGTCACTCCCTTGATGCTGTGCGGAGTGCCTCAGTTGTCCAGAGGGCTGAGACTCCGAGGAGGAAGGGTCACCTGCTTTTTCTTATGCTGCTTCTGCCCAAACTGGCACAAGAAGGCAGTTGTTGGCTTGCACTCACCAGGGGCAGCCCCAGGGATCTGGCATGGCCTCTGGGTAAGGGTGCCGACCTCCTTTATGTGGAGCTGTGGTAAAGCGCCATTAGCAGGCAGGGCCAACAGCTCACTTGGGAAGCGGTGGCTACCTGGTGTCAGGAAATGCCACTGTGGTTTTCAGGGGAGCCCTTACCTCGTTTGCTGTGTTGTGTGTTCCCACAATCCGGATGAAGGACGCAGGCTGTCTTTCAAAAGTGACTGATTGCCAGGACCTGAGAGGAAACAACAATTTGCCCGGTTAGCTGGTACAGTGGGCCCTGCTGACGGCAGCTTCTGTGCCAGGAGACCAGGGGCATGGGGTTGGTGATGGGGCAGGGCGTCCTCACCATGTCACTGAAGGTAGCAGGAAGTGCACCGGCCCACTGGGGCATCTGCCATCTCCCCAAGCAGGCACCATCACATTTGTAACTGTGACTGAGGGTACATAGCCATCAGGAAACAAAGCAAGCCTGTGGACTATGTTGGTGTGGTGACAAGAGAATGTCTGAATATAATCAAGGGGGTGGGAGTTTACGGAAGAGATGTCCTAGCCACCGTGCGGGCGGGGCTGGGTGGGGTGGGGCAAGGTGGGCTTGCCTCACTGGGCAGTAATTCAGCACAGGTCTGGAAGCTGCTGAGAGGGGCGTTTTGAAACAGGGTGGGGGAGCGGCCGGGTGGAACAGGGTGAGGCGGGTTCTGTGTTTGAGCTTGGAGCTGCCGGGGTCCATGACAGAGCCGGCCCCCCAGGCAGGCAAGTGCAAGGCTGCAACCTTTTCTGCTTGCAGACGCAGGCCCACAGGACTCCCTCAGGACTGGCCCAGCTCTGGCGGCCTGTGATCTCAGTGTTTATTTTCTCTTCCCTCTCCGGTGTGTGTGGAGCTCATGCGCACAGGGAGGTCAGGGGTCAAAGGCCTCTACTGCTGTCCACCGTACTCTGTGAGATGTCTTTCACTGAACCTAGAGCTTGCCTTCTTTCAGACAGACTAGCAAGCGAGTGGGCTCGGGAAGCCCGCCCCACACCTCCCACAACGGCAATGGAGTTCGGGCAGGCCCTGCTCTCTCTACCTGGTTTAAGTGGGTGCTAGGACCCAAGAGGTGGCACAGCAAGCACATTACCCACTGACTGTCACCATCGTCCCAGCTGCAGCCCAGACCCGTTTAAAGACAATTCCTCCTCCTCTGTCTGGGCTGAGCTAGCTCACCTAGAAGCCAGCACGCATGCGGGCGGAGCGCTGCTCCTGGCCTGGCACTCCCCGGCTCACGGGTGCCCTGTGCCTGTGCTCGCGGGTCCTGTCTTCCAGCATCCATGTGAGTAGCCCCTCCCCCACTGTGAAATGCCAGCTGCTGCGAAGCTGCTTCCTGTAATTGTCTAATTACCAAGTAACGCTAGCAACGGAAAGATATGCATCTGCAGTTGGCTTTCCCCATTTGGTTTCAGGTGCTCCATCTTCCTTCTCACCATGCACCTCCCACTGAGCCGGACAGGTTCTCTGCTGCCGGACACCAGTCCTCTTAAGGTCATTAAAAAGTCATTACCATCCTGGGCACAAAGGCTCTGCCTCTGGAAGCAAGTTTTTGAAAACAGAGTAAGAAAAATTACTCTCTCTGTAAAAACACTATTACTCACGCCTAAAGAAAGACAACTCACCTGCCCTTCCCCCACACACGCCTCTGTCCTGCTTCTGTGTGTGTGTGTGTAGGTGGGGCTCTCACTTTCCTATGGGACACGGCATGTGGGAAGGAGAAGTCTGCATAGCTGTGGGGTCCCACAAGTGTGGCTCTGAGCCTAGGTGTGAGGGAGGCATCAGAACCCTGGCCTCGGCCCTTCATGAGGTTAGGGTGCACACAGAGCTGGAGCCTTCCTTGGGTTTGAGTCAGAGCATCAGTGGGAGGAGCAGAGCACATGGGACATTTCTAGCCCTGCACCTCATTGTTCCAGAGACTTTGGATTTCAGGTAAAGACTGCATGTGAGCCCTCCCAGGCCCCAGCTTGTAGGCAGGCGTAGTATCAGGCCTGTGCCTCTGCCAGAGCTCCTAAGTGGAGGCCTGTGAAGTGTCCTTGGCAGACAGGGCCTCTTCTCTTCAGTTCAGGCTTTGCCTGGCCTGGGGCTCTGGGTAGGGCAGCGGCAGAGCAGGAGAGAGCCAGAGTTTGTGGAGTAATAAGATCAGAAGGTCTCAATTTAATACCAATCCTCCATTACATTGCATTAGTATCTAATCACATTAGACTTCATTTCCACTAACACAGCCTGAGAGTTGAATATACGATCTCAGTGCCACCAAACCAGACACCGATCCGGAGAGCAGAGTGGGAAGGAAGTCCACTCAGGGCAGCACCTCATGCCCACCCCGAATAGCTTCCAGAGGGTTCCCTAGACTTCATCAAAATAACTTCACGTGAATCCCCATGAGGAAACGGAGGCTTTGGAATGTCACGCAAGCCTTGTTTATAACTGCTGTGTGACCTCAGAGGACACTGCTTGGATCTCATAGATCACTAAGATCTCATAGAAACAAAAAATCCAGCACCGTGATGCCAGGGCAGACAGCTGCTCCAGGCCACCTTGACCACTGCCTGAGCAGCACATCTCGGGAAGGGCCAAGATGGCTCCAGGGTGGCAGCCCCCCAACCAGAACCAGGCTGACGGGGGGGGGGGGAGGGGGGAGAGTTCTTTCCAAGATTAAACCTCCATCTTGGAGGGAAGCTCTACGTTCTACGGGAAGGTGACATAATCCACCATCAGGAAGCTCCGTAAGCTCAGAAACTGGCCAATACAGAGGCCTCAGGAAATCCCTGAAACTGACCAGATTCAAAGGGCCCTCCCTCCCCCGGGGTATAAAATCAGAAAGGACTGATCAGAGACTCTTCTGACTAGAAGACCCGGCTGTCTGGAAAGGATCTGTTGAGCTGCTCACCTGCTGTGCAGTGAGCTCTGTGCCCAACCTCTCTGGGCACATGCATGGGCTTTGGCCATGCAGCCATCTTTGAGTCATTTCTGCTCCTATTGGTTCACCACGTTGGCTTTGGTCGTGTCCTTACTTTGGTTTGCCACTGGTTCCCTGTCTGCGGTGAGGACACATTTGTTATTGCATTATCTAGGCTTGGGTGAAGATCTGAGCAGGAGCAATGGGCCAGAAAACAGATGTGGTCTGCATTTGAGACTTACTACAAATCAAAAAACCCAGCCAGGCAGTGATGCCTTTCATCCCAGCACTCAGGAGGCTGAGACAGGCGATTCCTGTGAATTTGAGGCCAGCTTACTCTACAGAAACAAGTTCCAGAACAGCCAGGGCTATACAGAGAAATCCCCCCTTGAAAAAATAAGATTCTCTATTGTTCTACTGGGACAGTAAGATAGTTCAGTGGATAATGGTGCTTGCCTAAGCCTACGACTCAGGAAGGGAGAAAGGACTCCTATAAACTGTTCTGTGATTTCAACATGCACATGGATATAAGCAACACACGCATATGTGTACACACACACACACACACAGATTTTTGGCTAAAATAATTTCGAGTGTATTTTGCGCCAACTCTGTTTATGTTTGGTAGTGTGCTATAAAGAGCTACCAGAGGCCAAGGGGCAGGAAGGCTCAAGAGCTTGTCACTGTGTTATCACAGGAGCCTCCAGTACAGAGTCTTGCTAGCCACAGCAGGTTTAAACCTAGTCTCCTGCGGTTCAGGAAGGATAGACTCAGTTTGGGCCCTGGATTCAGGGTACCTAGTTTTGAATCTTAGTTTGAAACTTTTTTGTTTTTGTGATAGGATCTCTCTGTGTTCTCCTGGATGTCCTAGAACTTGTTATTTAGACCAGGCTGGCTTCAAACTCAGAGAGATCTATCCGCCTCTGCCTCCCAGAGTGCTGGGAGTAAGTTGTGCACCAGCATACCCAGGCTCAGTTTGAATTTAGTAAGTTGTCTAGGGTTTGTCTAGGGCCCTCATTTTCTCATTTACGAAGTGGGAATAATGACAGCAGTCTAAAACAGTTCTGTATTAGCTTTTACTAAGGGCGAAGGAAAGATGAAAGCGGGCAGGACAGACCTTCTTCCCTGTGCCTGGTCTGTGAGCTATCCAGTTTGGGCGCAGAGTACCCAAGGCTGGTCCTCTCAGCACCAACTCTGAGGCAGAGGCAGCTAGGCTTCCGAGAATCAACATGAACTCATGAAGGAGTTCTTGAGTGTGCTGCTGCTGGGTGTCCCAGAATCCGTGCACAGACAGTGCGGCCCATATGGCCCTTATGCCTTCACTGGGGACATTAACTGTCCTCCATACTGACGGAGAAGGATACACACTGCGCCATGGTCCCGACTCACAAACTGTTGGTCCAAAAACCTGGTCATGACTTGTGCGACACAAGTAATGTTCTCAATGGAACAGCTATAAATGATGATGAGGTTCCCAGGCCTACCCACAAAACTCCAAACCAGGCTAAAAGACGTGTACACACACACACACACACACACACACACAAGCTTTAGAAAGGGAAAGCGATGATGTTGCCACAGTGCTGATTAAACAAGTCAGAAAACAAGAGATTAAGACAATCTTCCTAAAGCCGCGGCTGAGGAGTGAGGATTACAAACCATCACGAATATCAGGTCGGGGATCTAAGACGGGGCCCAGTGAGAGTCCATCCACAGGAGCGGAGAGTGTGGTCCAGCCACTCTGTCACTCCTGACAGAAGCCTCTGGGAATAAGGCAGTGGTGCACACCCTGGAGAGAGCTGAGGACAGAGGCAGGGCAGGATCAGGGAGCTGTGTCTTGGAGAGGCAGGGCAGGATCAGGGAGCTGTGTCCTGGAGAGGCAGGGCAGGATCAGGGAGCTGTGTCTTGGAGAGGCAGGGCAGGATCAGGGAACTGTGGGATTCCTGGCTGCTGATTTATAGTCAACAACAGAACCAGGACCCAATCGCAATTACTTTGTCTCTGTCCACTAAAGAGCACAATGACAAATTTTCCAAGTGCCTGTGTGGTTGGAACACTAGCTACCCCCTCAGTCTTACTCCTGGGGCTCCACAAGCTACTGACAGGGCTGGATATCAGAGGTCTGGGTCATGGGGCACATGTGCATACTCATGCACACACACACACACACACAGAGTGAATCACAAGGTGGCTATAGGAAAGTCATTTTCCCCCGAAGTCTCATTTATTATGTGCAATGGGCCACCGTAGCACAGTACTTACATATGGTTGTGTGTAAGTTGTCCTCTTTATTTATACACTTGCAGGGCTGGGACTGGACCCGTGGACGGCAGCCAGTCGTTCCCCTACTGAGCTGCGCCTGGCCTACCCCTGGTTTCTTCTCTGCCTACAGCCAAGAAGAGACTCTCCGCTCGGGGCTCCCTCCAAGGCCGGCATCATCAGGAGCCATACCCAAGGCTGGAAGGTGCCCTGAAAAGCCAGGCCCAGCCCAGCAGCATACATTTTGTGACATTACACACAACACAAACAGGACAGATACATACGGGGTAGACACAGGCTACCAGTGCCTTGAGGCTTACATGCTGGTGGAACAGTCCTCATACAAAACATCATGTGACAACATACAGCACTACTCCAAACCAACAGGTACCAACACAGCTGTCCTTTGCGTCATGACAGTGGTGTCTCTGCATCGTTAGCCCTGCAGAACCAGCTGCTCCATCAGGCAGACGGTGCCATGGTCCCACAGAAGTAAAGGAAGAAGTTAAGGCAATCCTGAGAAACGCCTCAACCCCCGACCTGCATTCACCCTAACTCATAAGGAATCCTCCCTCCATTAACGTCGGCCATGTGCAGTGCTACATGAGAGCCCATGTCCACCCTGCAACTGCCTAGAACTTTAGCTTCTTGACTGCCTCTGAATTCTTTCAGTGTTCCTGACAAGAGCCAGACGACAGTGAACTAGAATGCTGGGCTCTCGGCCTTCACAGCTGGCAGGCAAGCCATGGCCCGTGAAGATGTGCGTTTCTGAATTTTTTTTAAGTATTCTGGAAATACACGTGCTAAATTTGAGCCGGTGATTGTCTCAGCAGAGAGCAAAGGGGACGGGAGCAAAGGCAGCATCAGTGTCAACTGCTGTACTTCATGTCGCATGTGGGCGCATAAGAAACATGAACTACTGTCACTCTGGACACCGGGAACAGGAGCCGAGGTCACGTCACTTCTTACACTTTGTGTGTGTTAAACAGCCTTTGAAATAGAGGATGGGCTTAAAACAGTGTCTGTGAGTACTCAAGAAAGTGCTAGAAGTGGAATTAACTCAGCGGCAGGCTAAGGCTCTAGAGGTGTGGGGCTCTCCTGGCTACTGCAGAGCCTTTGAGGGAAGGACGGTAGAGCCCCACAGCCCAGGGAGGCACGAGAGGCTGTCTACCCTAGCTGCCTCCTGTGCAGCCCATGTCAAGGGGACCTGGTCTTCTTTGCTCTGGTATAGCCAGGATCAAAGGCACTGATTTTGACAGCAGATCTGCGGGACCCTGTGGACACAGTTTAAAGTATTTGCTACAGCCAGACTGGTAGTTAAATAAGGCACAGAGAACTAATGGCTCAATCTGTGCTCCTTCCACTAAAAGGCCAATAATAAATGATACTATATGTCTGTCTGTCTCTCTCTCACCCCCCCCCCCACACACACACACGAAGGCTGAGCAGACGTGACCACTTCTCTGCACCCTGAGGAAGGAGGCTTTAAACTTTAGAACCCACTGGCCGGCTGGAAGGCTGAGTGCAGGGGCCTGGGCCTAGAAGGCTCGGCCAACAGCAGGTGAAGGAACAGAGGTAGTCTCCAAACTCCTCTCCCTCCTTTCACCACAGTGGAGAGGAGACTTCCACCTTGGCAGAAGATGCAGTTCCCTCTGAACTGAGGGGGGTCTAGCCTCTGGGGAACAATAGACAAAGCAGAGGTGGCCAGAGCTGGGAGTAAATGCCCCAATGGCGACACTCTGAGTTCAGGTCACAGCCTCTACTGTCAGGCCCCTGCAGCTTGGACTTAGATATCAGTGGGAGACTGGGCAGAAGGCCTGAAATCACTTCCTAATGTCTTCTTCCCTGTCCTTCCCTCCCTCATTCTATAAACACGGCTAACTTGGCTCTGGAAACAGTGACAGCCCACAGTCCGCCATCTTCTAGGTGCTTCTGTTCTTATGGTGGGACATGCACCAGTTGATCCTGGTTAAAGGCAAGCCATTGACAAGATACAGTAGTATTTTGCTAGGGAGGCACAGAAGACAGGCAGGTCTAAGGATGCTCCACTAAAGGGCTCGGCTCCAACAGTGCTGAGGTATGGGTTCCAGAGCACAGATCGCACACCATGGCGGAAGAAGGGGGGATGGATGATGGGGAGGGGAGCCCCGGGAGCGCTGTGTCTCAGGGCTACAGAGGGAAGGTTCCCCGGACCCCTGTTAAGACAAATCTGTACCTTTCCTACACAAGGTAGGTGAGGAACCAGGACAACAGACATAAAAAAGTAGCTAACTTCTACTCCTCTAGGAAAAGGACCGGAGAGAAGGTAACCAGTGTGCCACACACACTGCTTGGTTCAGAACATTGCAGGCCCATTAACCCAGGCTGCAGGCACAGTGAAGCCATGGCCTAGGCAGGCAGAGAAGAGAGGGAGGGAGGGAGGGAGGGAGGGAGGGAGGGCGAGTAAACGCGCACATTCCGAAGCAGGAAGACAGTTGGTAACCTTGACAATGGAATTAGGAAATAGTAGAACATTATCAGGACTTTTTAAAGAAACAGTATTTTTGCATATGAGATTTTTGCTACATTTACTATCTGTGTGCATATGTGCCTGGGGCCTGCAGTAGCCAAAAGAGGGCCTCAGAGCCCTTGGAAATGGAGTTCAGATCTGAGGCACCACGGGGACGATGGAAACAGAATCTGGGTCCTCTGTATGGGTAGCAGTGCTCTTAACCTCTGGACTGGGTCTCTAGTCTGAATCGATACTTTAGAAATGTGAAAGTGCAGACCAAAAGTAAGGGTTAGAAGGAATACGTGCGTTTATCTGATTGCCACTGACCACAGGTGACACTGGACAAAGTGGGGTCAGAAGTGTGTAGCACACTGCTGGGGGGAGGAGAAGTGTGACTTGGCCTCAAGCTCTGCTCTGCTTCGCTGGGGGGGCGGGCACACATTTATTTCTACGTCTCTGGAAGAAGATGGGCAAGAGGAAGACAAAGTCTTTTATTTTGAAGCTATTTTAAAATGCACCCTCTTTTTAAATACATCATCTTTTCAAAATAAGAATAGGAAAAAGAAAGCACTTCCTTTGGGGAGAACCTGGGGTTAGGTGGGGAGTAAGAGATTGTCATTTCTGAAGTTCTAACCAAATGCGATAATTGTAGACATGAATACATTTGAAAATTTTAAAAACAAACCACAGCAAGTAGAACCAAGAGAGGCAGCTCAGGGAGCAGTGCTGGGGACCGGAAGGGCTGGGGGGGGGGAGCAGTGCCGGGGACCAGGAAGGGCTGGGGGGGAGCAGTGCCGGGGACCAGGAAGGGCTGGGGGGGGAGCAGTGCCGGGGACCAGGAAGGGCTGGGGGGAGCAGTGCCGGGGACCAGGAAGGGCTGGGGGGGGGGGAGCAGTGCCGGAGACCAGGAAGGGCTGGGGGGGAGCAGTGCCGGGGACCAGGAAGGGCTGGGGGGGGAGCAGTGCCGGGGACCAGGAAGGGCTGGGGGGGGAGCAGTGCCGGAGACCAGGAAGGGCTGGGGGGGGAGCAGTGCCGGAGACCAGGAAGGGCTGGGGGGGGAGCAGTGCTGGGGACCAGGAAGGGCTGGGGGGGGGAGCAGTGCCGGAGACCAGGAAGGGCTGGGGGGGGAGCAGTGCTGGGGACCAGAAAGGGCTGGCGGAATTACTGGCAGCCTTGGAGAGCAGGGCTGGAGGGCAAACATGAACCTTTGGAGAAGATTCTTCAAAAGGGAGGAAATAAAGAAGGCTGTCCCCTGTCAGCTAAGCTTCCAGCAGTGACAGCAGCGCCCTCTCCAAGTCCGATGGCACTGAGATGTGACAGGTATTAAGGCTGAGAGTGAGCGTGGGGGCTCATGGGGAGGTGTCTGTGACAGTTCTTTATGAGTGTGTCTCTTGTGCTGACCCCACCGGCTGCCTGGCAGCCCTCTGCACACAAGGCTCTTACTGTCTGGCTGTGTGATAGGCCAAGGACTACATTCATCTCTTTAATCATATCTAAAGATGATCTGCGGACCAGCAGGTCCAGGGAGCGAGCACTTGCACACACTGGGTGAAGCAGGACTCCGCCCCTCACCGATCTGAGCCTGCTGCTCTCCAGAAGCCATGCTCTCAAGTCCTTGCTCCTCCGCTCCTCCTCAGCAACAGCAGCCCACATCTCTCAATCTGGAGAGCTCCAGGCCCGGCGCGTCTGATAACACTAGGCCTCATGGGCAGGCCTGGGGCTAACCATGAATGCTTCTGTTTTGTTTGATGCTTGACCAAATGTAACAGCTATGTCACTGTCTAGGCTGCCTAAGCCACTCTGGCCTCCTTGTTTGTGTGTTCAACAACTGTTTGTTGTAATTCCACTATAAACCAAGGCGGCAGGAACCTGCGTTGTCCACTGGAGAAGGCACACAGAGCCTTTTTTGCCCATTTTCTGGGTACTTTAAAAGTTCAGTGAGCATCCACGTGTAAATCAGGAGACATCACATGAACGTACAGTTTTTGGTTTCTCTTGAAACTCAGAAGGCCCGGCAGCATGGCGACTGAGAACAGTACAATGGACCCTGGCTCCGGCTCCTGAGGCCTCCTCCAGCTCCTGGCGTCCTTCGCCCTGGAGCCTGGTTACTTCTCTTCTGGTCATGGTCACCTCAGGAGGTTCAGATGGAAACGTCACCAGGACTTACCATTTCTCAGCAAAAAGTGTGCCTGTGTGCACGTGCGTGTGCATGTACACGAGTGAGTCGACATATGCATGCTCTCCCTATGTCCTACCTTTTTCTCTTGGCTCACGACACGTGCAGTGCGACTGGCCGTCTGCAGTCCCCAGGCCTGCTCTGAAGGCGGGTTCTGCCGTTTGCCATTCTGCTCACTTATCAAAAGCCAAGTCTGCACCTAAACCAGGCCAACGAAAGCTGAGAATCCGAGGTGTGTGCGCTGTGTGTGGGGGGTGTGGGTGTGGGTGTGGGTGTCTTTTCCCTTCCTCAGGGGATTTCAATGTGAGGACAGGGTGTAGGGCTCCAGGAGGGACCCTTGTCCAGGGCAGAGAACAGGTGCCCAGGACATCTGTGGGCCAGCTTCATGATGTCCCTCCGGGAGTCCTAGCCTTGGATGGGTACCCGATGCCTTCTGCCTGGCAGACACACAGGCGTTTAATACCCTAATGCAGTCTGGCCTTGGGTTTTACCTTCTCTGCTCAGATCGTAATTTTCCCTTTTAGAGGAGTTTCCTCTCAAAGGAAAGGTCAGGACCCTCCTGCAGCTCATCTTACCAACTGCTGAAAGCTTCTACCGCCTGTGGCAGTTACAGAAAGGTGGTGTCCAGGGATATCCGTGGAGTGTTTGGATGGGGGGGGGGTTCTGTTTTCACTCTCTGCATCTCACTCAGCTGCCCACCGCCTCCTCACTCCCACTCTGCCACGGAGCACTCCTTGATTCCCCTACGGGGATGTGGTAATTGATGATTAGCATTCCAAAGCTTGGCTTACATCCTGCTAGCCCGTCATATTTAATTACATTTTAACTATATTCGTCTTCGATAATAGCACGAACATAATTTAGATAATTATCTCTCTCTCTCTCTCTCTCTCTCTCTCTCTCTCTTATTCTCTGACTCTGTCTCACTTAGAGCTCTCTGCTACAAAAATCGCTTTCTGGGCTCAAACTCGCAGACAGACTTGAGACAAGGGCTCCCCTCTCTGCAGCCACAGCTGGAGGACAGCGCAGGGGAAAGCAAAAGCCTGTTTCTGTCTGCACATCCGTGTCTGTGCAAGACTGGTGGGTGTGCATGTGTGCGCGTTTGTGTGCACACACCTGGGCAGAAGCTTCTGTGTGACCCACACACTGTGGGGCTGTCTGCACAGCACCTTCTAGGTCTGTTTTTTTTTTTTTTTCTTACAAGATTTAATGGTTTTCCTTACAACTTTCAGTTCTGCTGAAACGGTCCTAAATGTCTACAAAGACTTTTGAAAAGATGCATTCTTCTGAACAGGGTTTTTGTCACATGCAGGTCTTGTGACGATTGCTCTGTGTCCTTGCCAATGAATGAACTGTCTTCTCCAGGACACCACCAGGTAAGAGACAGAAATCAGGAATTTTCCCGAGGACCATGTGTCTTTTACACACCAGCGCACACAAGTCCCAAGGGCTCCATCATGTCACAAGACACCCGAGTTCCCCTAAAGCCTGGCCTTTCTTCCACTCAGACCCAGGAGCTAGGTGCTCAGCATCCTAGCAAAGCTAGGTTGCAGCTAAGTTCCCTCTTGGGTTCTTCTGCTGTAAAGCTCAGATATCTAAGACGATTCTGAGCAAATGAAGGGAAAGGAATTCAGAAAGAACCACCATGGGGCAGGGAGGCAAAGTACTGGCCTCACGTGTGAGGGCCTGAGCATGGGTGCCCAGAGCCCACATAAAGCACTAGGTGTGGCCTGCACTTGTAATCCCAGCACTATGTGCCAGGGACAGGTAAAGTCTTACTCACCGGCCAGCCAGTCTGGCCTAGTTGGCAAAATTCCAGACCAATGACAGACTGTCTCAAACTAACAGTAGAGAGAACTTCAGAACCAACACCTGAGGCGTCTGACTTCTACACGCAAGCAACATGTGACTCTCGTACAAAGGAACAACTACCATCTAAACTAGTGTTCTTCAGAGTTCAGGGGTGGAAACAAACCCCAAAGAACAACTTCCAAGGCACTGCGGGCGATGGAGGGCGGGTCATCACTCCCACACTCCCAGCTTTTTGTCTATGTCTCTGGAGTTCAGGAAGACTCCAGTACATCTGGATTTTGGGCTTAAAAAACTTCCCTTGGCTTCAGCCCTGCCTGATGTTGAAGGGTTAGCCATGTGCTGGTTCCCAGGTTCCCTAGCACTACGACCCAGTTAGTACAGTTCCTCATGGTGTGGTGACCCCAACAATAACATTATTTTTGAAGCTACTTTATAACTGTAATTTGTTACTGTTATGACTCATAATGTAAATATCTGTGTTGTCCCCATGGTTTTAGGTGACCCCTGCGAAAGGGTCATTCCATCCCAAGGTTGAGAACCACACTGTTCTATGTCCACTGAAGCTAAAACTCCTTCTTTTTCTTTTTCCTCTAAAGAATACTATTACCAAGTAGATCTTGCACTGTGGGGGACAGTTAGGAGCTGGATAGGAGTGTGTGATATTTAAAAACTAAGGAGACCTTTGGGAGCCCCAAATCCTACTTGTTCCTGGAAATAAATACTCAGAGTAAACCCCAGGACAGTCAATGTCTAAGCCAACATGGTGCTACCAACAATGTCAGTCTGGCCTTTCTGCTGTGTGCTGGCATAGTTGACCCAGGAGGCTCCTAAAGGCTCTATGTCTGAGGCCAGGCCTTGATTTACTGCGACAAGGCACTGCTATCTACCCTGGGGCCTTGGATTACAGGTGTGTGCCACCAGGTCTGGTTCTTCTCACAGGACCGCCCTACAGGTGATTGACAGGCAGAAGGCAAATCAGAGCTGTGTGGCATGAGTGGTAACCTCTGCCTCTGAAGAAATCAGAATCCACTCACGGTGGTGACTAGGGGAGGCCACGGGGTCTTGTTTCTGGTACGGCTCTACAAGTCCTGAAAGAACCCTCAGACCAAGGCTTTCCCCACACACCGGTGATCGTATGCCTTCCTTAGCCATGACGGATAGGAAAGGTGATCAGCACCTAGAGAGGTGTCTGCCCAAAGGGCCCTAGTGGGGCTCTGCTCTTTCATGTGTGCAAGTCACTACTGAGAACACACACCCGACCAGCATCCGTGGTTAGAGAAGAAGAGCAGGAAAGGCCCAGGCTTGTTCTCTCTGTGTCTGGCTTAAGAACATGCAGGCCTGAGAAATCCTGTCTTAAAAACCAACACCAAACAAAAAAGAGCTAAAATAGGCCTGAAATCTAGTAGCAGCCAGTGTCTTGGTTTCCACCGACCGGTGACAGCAGAAGATGCAGTCCACACTTCTGCTAGCAGGCCTTTCCTGAGGTTGGAAAAGGGAGAGGGCAAATTCAGCAGAGAGCAAATTCAGCCTGTCACTGCCTACAAGGTTGCTGTCCTTGGCAAACAATGTCCACCCCAGGTATTAATTGACTAAGTGAAGCTGAGCTTCCTTTAAAGAGGCTGCTGTCTCTGCTGCGAGCCACCTTCCTCCTCCTCCCTCCTCCCTTTCTCCCTCCTCCCTCTCCTCCTCCTCGGGCCCTGCACCACACCTGGTTGTCCCAGAGCACACTCGCTCCCAGACTCATGCTGCCGAAGTGAGCTTGGACAGAAGCCGATTTTCAAATGTTACAGGTGTGACCGTTTCATTTCCCAGGGTTTTAAATACCAAAGGGATTCAGAGCACGGGGAGAACCAAGTGTTCTGGGTTTGGGGTTTTAAAATACAGGGTCGCTTTTATGGAAATACATGCTCCACAGCCCATGCCAAACAGCATCCTGCTGGAGCTCAGGCGTCTCCCACGGCACACCCACTACGCAAGGAAGAGGCCTTCTTCAAGTTTTACCAGGCCTTTTCACAATCAAAACGGATCAATTTTATACCTAAAACTTACACAAAGGCCCCGTGGGTATTCCAGATCTGATGACATGTGGTATTCAGTACCTAATATGACAGATAGACAGTAAAAACTTAAAAATAGACTCCCCTCCCAGCCAAGGGCGCAGGCGTTTGCAGTTGAACTGGTAAGAAATTGGGAGCACGAGGGAGAGAAAAAAAGTCCACGGAGCATAAGGAACGTTTCTTTGGGATGAGAAAAATATCGTCTTAGCCCCAAACCTCCCAGGAGCAGCCTGGAGCCATTTAGAGCAGCTGACTCTCAGCATGCACGCGGCTCCTGTAATGCAAAGGTGACAGGTCTTCCAGGCAGGTCCCGTAAGCGCCCCTTCCAGACTGCTTAAGTACCACAGTCCACAGTTAAGGCAGGGCCTGGGATGTGGACAGACAGACGGAGGCAAATCTACGGACTGGGGAAGGCAGCCTGGCCTGATGCTGAGAGAGCCTTCCTCCTTCCTTTGCCTGATGGAGTGGGAGGCCGGCCCAAGCTCACGCCTGTCACGAACCCTGTCGCTAAGCTCCGCCCAGTCTCCACTCCGCTCTGTCCCACCTCAGCTTCTCCTTCCTTTCAAACACTTTATTGAAAACAACAAAAACTAAGCCCATGGTGGAAAGTTCGGCCTCCGAGTGGCCTGCTGGCCAGTGTCTGCCTCAGAATCGGTCTGCTCCTCCTTCCCTGGTCCTGCAGGCACTGCCTGACCACAGGCAAAAACTGGCTTCCCAATGCTGCCCCAGCTTGCTGTTCTCAGTGCCAGCTTGCAGAAGCACCAGGGAAGCCTGCTGGCTCCCTATACATTCACAACACATCTAGACACCGAGGACAGACACTGAGGATGGGTGGCAACAGGGCATACTAATAAAGTTACGTGACTGAAATAACCTGTGGCACAGAAACCGGTGCTGTCGTGGATTTAGCTAGGTACTTCAAGAAACTGACCAAATAAGTCAGAGGGCCACCAGATCCTCTCCTCAGGTAGGTCACACAGGACACACTGCTCTTTGTAAGAAATCCTGTCCCTTGGGCTGCCAACCTCAGAGACTCCCTCTCCATGTATCTGGAAACTGAGGCTTCATGTGTATATGTGTGTGCCTGCATTTTTGTGTGTGCACCAAGATACGGTGCAATGTATTTCTCAATACCTGCTTTGAGTCTGTTGAGGCCCTCAACCAAGACATCAAAAAATGAGGTCTCTAATGCTTCACAGTAAACCGGTGGCCACAGGACACACAGAGATATGGCTTCCTCTCTGGGTGTGCGCCAATCTGCCCCTGTTCTGCACAGTGCCAGTCTCCTGTCCTGAGGGTCCGCCGAGTTGAAGGCAGGTGCCAAGAAGTCAGCTTGCACTACAGGAGGTTAAAAGTCAGCCTTGGCACATGGAGATCTCCGGCAATAAAACATTGCAAGGCTGTTGCTGAAGCTAAATCAGCTTATTTTTCTGTATTATTTCTTGGAGAGGAAGGCTGCTGGGTGAAGGGGTGGGTGAGAAAACTGACCACTAACTCTTTCTGATTCTATTGTCAGGCTCTAAAATCAGATTGAGATCAGCTATTAATCTCAGAAAGCCGGCAGTGAGTGTGTGCGATAAATTTGTCAAGAGTTTATGAATAAGCGCTCAGTCATGAGGGCTTACTGTCTGGCAACTCACCTTTTCCATGATATTTTCTATCACTTGTATTCGGGAGCAGCTTAGAAAGAATATTATTTGTGTTCCTGGAGATCAGAACATAAAAAACCCTGAGAGTGATGGAGACATAGATGCAGGCAGCATGTCTGCCGCTGGGCTCACTCGCTAAGCAAGCCGCTAGCCAATGCTTGAGTGAACAGCACCGGGGAACAGCAATCACTCTTGTGGGGCCAGGAGAGCACACATCTCCTCCAAAGCTGCTAATGAAGGCCCTGTTAGTGCTGGATGACGTCGAATGTGCCCATTGGCTTTCTGTCAAAGACTGTCAAATAGAGCTGTTGGTAATCACAGCTGGCAAGTTGTTTAGTCAATATTTTTGAAAAGTTCAACCAAGTGTGAGGAAGTACAAAGTAGACTTCCCTGAAGCTGTCAGATGATTTTGGTGGCTCTCCCTCTGTGATGGCTGTGCGCCATCAGGATCAGTGGGGTCGTGCGGGCCGTCCTGCAGGGCTGTGGGTATGAGACACACAGACGGCTGGATTTCAGCTGTCTGCGGCTCAATGCTTTGCTCGTCCCCCAGGTCTGCAGCAGGGGTGGGATTCTATACCTAGGAGGCTTTACACTATCAGCACAAAATCAGACCTAGGCAGTCACGTCCCCAGTGGTCCCTGAGATGGCCCGCGTGTGGAAGCCATCAGTTCACAATGGATGCCCAGAATAGTAACTGCCTTCCAGAGGAGCCTCGTGGTGCTGCTGCAGCCTGGAATTCCCCCTGGCCTGGGATATACCATTTGTACCTCAAGGGTATGTGTGTTCCTAGGGCTCAAGCTCAAGGGGTTCAGTGTGGAGGCTGTGCTGGACACAGACGGACCCCTACCCACAGACACTGGTGTGGAGCACAGCCTGGGATCCTACGCGTTCTTCATATTTCCTCCTGTCTAGCTGCATTGGATTCCCTTATCCAAATCCCTGTGATCTCACAGGTAAAGAAGAGAAGCTGTGTCTCAGCAGGGGAGAACAGAGGTGACAGAGGTTAGAGAAGGGGTCATGCGGGCAGTTTCTAGCATTGGGGATGATGGCCTCGATGCCACACTTTGGGTAGTTACTCTAGTCCACAACAGAAAGAAGGCGACACATGCACAGGAGGAAGGCTGTAAGCTGAGTAATCCGGAGTGCTGGCCTCAGGGAACCAAAGGCTGTGGGAGGTCGGCACAGTAGCAGTGGAGCTAAGTGGCTGGCACGGAGGCAGACTCCTGGCTGAGGGGTGGCAGTGGGCTGCCCAGGGTCACAGCTGGGAAGTGGCAGTGTGGGGAAGAGGGCAATCAGATTCAGTCTTCCCGGGTTTGGGCCCAGATTGGCCCCTCAACCATGGCACCGGCTGAGCCAGGTGATCCCTGGACTCTGCTGTCAGAGCCAGGCCCACTCCCACAGGGCACCACCAGTGACAGGAGGTGCTACAGTTAATGGCTGTGGCTCCCACTGTGGGTATAAGACAGTTCTGCTGCTACCTATATGTGTCCTTGAAGGACATCTTGCATCTGCCGGCCTCAGCTGACCCTCCAATTCCCTGTCAATTCTGCCCGAGGCTCTTCTGCCTCCAGTCTCTCTTTCTGAGAACAGAGTGCAGGCAGGGGCATTGATCCCACAGCAGGGGCATGGTCAGGAGACGGCCTTGGCCTGGGCCCTGCTCTGGTGGGTGGCTGGGTCCTGACCTGGAGGGTCTGGCTCTCACTTGTTCTTGGCGTCACCACCCTATGGCTGCAGTAATCCTTCTCTGGGCCAGCTAAGTCCCCGCCGCCCCACCCCCCAGGTCAGCACACTACTTACCAACGGAACAGCATTTTAAGTTCTGAAGGACATAAAGGTCTGTGTCACATGGTATTTAATTTTTTTTACACAATTCTTTAAGAACATAAAAACTGTCTTAGCTCAGGGACTATACAAAGGAGGCAGTAGCAACTCTGACCCTGGCTCTACCCAACCCCACACCCCAGCAAAGGTGACTTTCCAACTTTTCCTGGGCTGTAGCTGGCTTTCTGTTTGGTGTGTGTGTCTGAGACTGGGTCTTGCTGTGTAATACAAGCTGACTTGAGATTCATGATGCTCCTGTCTCAGATGATGGAGTGCTGGGATACAGGAATGTGCCGTGCAGTCTGTTACCACATTCTGTCTCAAGCTCATGTCCCTACTCTGACTAGCCAGAACTCTCCCTGAGTGCCAGAACAGCCCCCTGACCCTGGCAGGCTCTCCTGACCGAGAGGGACTTGGTCTTGACTTTTGCTAAAGATACAGACTGTCCCAGTAGTGAGGCCCACATTACATCCCTACTGTCCTGGTCTGGACTGCTGGCTACCAGGGGCCCTCAGCAGAAGAGTGTGTGACAGGGCCAGACTTTGGCAAAAATGGAAGATACTATAGGGCAATTTCAGAAAGACAGTGCTAGTTATCTAATGTTCCTTAATTTGAAATCTCAATTGATCAATAAACTGTGCTTCTTAGCACAAGAACTTAGTGACAGTTTCTAATGGCAAAGGGCATTTTTCATCAGGTTTGGGAAGGCCACCCACCCACTGAGCACCGCTTCAGATAGGCTGTCTGCTCTCACTCTGTACTGCCCTCAGTCTCCAGGCTGAATGGCCCTTGTACAGTCTGAGATGATGCATCTGACATGATGCCTGGTTGCCAAGAACAGCAGAACTGCTTCCCAGGTGAGAGGGACAAATGGTATTTTACTGCTGCTTTGGCGCTTGGTCTTCTTAGGCTAATCATTCTCTCTGCCACATTAGCCACCCAGGTCCCCATCTGAACGTCATCCTTCCGATCCCCAACTCTTCCATTGTGTGTTCCCACCCAGGTGACCCAGCCCTCACCTGCCATCTTACTGCACAACCCACAGCACACTTCAGACTTCATCAGGAATACAGAGAGGCAGCTGGGGTGAGAGGGCTTTGCTCCTTGTGAGCTCAGGGTTCACACAAAGGACAAGTGAAAACAGCGTGCCTCTGCCCCCCAAACCACCAGCGTAACTACTTTGCCTTGCTGCATCTCAATGACCCAAATTTCACACTCTTTGGAGAAAGGCGTGTCTCCCCACCATCTCTTTTCCCTCTCCTCTGAGCACCTCTCCAGGGCTGACAGCTAGACCCTCTTTGCTAATGTATATTTAATATGACGTATATGATGCTTTCCCGTGTTGTTTAATATGGTAATGTGGTATATCAGATGCATGAGTTGAAATGGCTGTGTGTGCTTAAAATAGCCAGATACCTATGGCTATGAACGCACTGACTGTTGGGGTAACAACAGCACACCACATGCTCCAGCTCAACATAGGCACTGTCTGGGATGTGCCTCTGGCAAGCGACTGGCACAGCGGGAGGCTGGGGTTATTTGGGAGGTAGCCTGAGGTGAGCAGCTGGTCTGAAAGGTCAGTGTGCAGTCCAGGGCACGCCTCCTCCCTCACTGTGGTTCCCGAAGTCTGATCTTGCCTGCTCTGCTACAAGCAGGGTAGAAAACCCTCATACTGGAATTTACTACTACTGGCTTTCTCCTGAGCTACCTGAGGAAGGGGTGTCCCCTCCCTCTCGTGTTCTCAGTGGGGGTTCAGCTATCCTTCCTGTAAGGTTTGGCAATACACACTGTTCTGGCCAACAGGGATCTTTCCCTCCACCCTCATAAAACCTTACAGTGTATGACCCATTCAGAAAGGAGACTTGATAATGCAGATTTATCACGAGGTGTCTGCCTTTAAAATGTGATTTAATGATGCTCATACTTATTCGCTGACATCTTTATAAAACTGTTAGTGTGGAAATATATTTGTCTTTTCGGAAGTAATTCTTCCTTTTACAAGTGTCGTGCAAAACAAGAGCCATACATTAAAACTGCAGCGGCGAGAGACACCATGGTCTAATCACGCTGAGGCTCAGCTCTGTCACCCCAAGCTGAGCCTCGAAATCTACTCGTGCCCCTGGGCATGGCAGCGTCTCAACCTCTGTAGCTCCCAACCCTGCACCAGGCTCTGTAGCGCTGCTGCTGTGTCCGGAGGGTAGAAGGTGGCTCTCAAGGTCATCCGGATGTGCTGGCGCATCAGTAAACAAGCTACTGATTATGATTTACCTCTGCTTTTCTTCCTACCTTAGCCTGGTTTATGAACAGATCTTGTTGATTTAGCCTTTTAGCCAATTAGAACAGAAGGTCTGATTGACAGCACATGAATAAATACCACTTTACTGTTGGAGACAGAGTCACTCTCCCCTATTAATCAGGCCTTCTGCCGCGGTTTAGGTTCCATGATATTTATCATGCCTCTCTGTTACAGTCCCTTGGGGTGTCATTTCATGGCCTACCAGTAAAAACTTCACATTTACAGCAACTGCCCCTCTATTACTGTCGATAATATCTAATTGATATGTCAAACCTCCAAGGAATGCAGTAAATTGGAACACTGACTCCCAAAAGAAAATAAACCAGCAAACAGGTAAATCAGCACCTGTCTGCCGCTGCTTACTCAGTCACTTCCGCCCAAAGCCTCCCCACAGGAAGCCATCACCACCATCTTGCCTTCCTGCCCAACATCACAGTGAGCCCTGAGCACAGCCAGGGCACGGACGCACATCCAAACCCTTTTGCCTGGCTGGACTGTAGGTGTCACAGGCATTATATAGGGTGCAGTGTATGGCAGACAAGAGCAATGAACCTGTCAGAATAGGACAGCTTTTCTCAAGCCGTCCATGTTGTCAGAGCTACTGTCTCATCTGCCTTCCAAACATCCTACAGAGAGGGGAGGATGCTCAGAAGAAATGAAGTCAGAGAAGGAACACAGGCTTGAACACTTAGCAGGAATCAGATCTGTAGGACATGCAGCACATGCCTTAGATAACAGGACTTTAGCCACTCAGAGAAAGCACCCTAAAAATTACTTTGTAAGCACATCGACAGAGCCTTGGAGAGACCAGCTGCACTGATAACCTGCGCCACTCTCTCACTCGGCAAACGATGGCAGACAAGGGGGGGGGGGATTATACAGTACCGTGGAGCCCAGGCAAGGACAGAAACTCACGAGCCAGATGCAAAGGTAATCAGACATGGAAAACGGACATTTATGGCTGACCTCCCTATACATGGCAGGCGTGAGCACAGCACTTCTCTCCGGCACAAGACTCTAGTCTCCGTCTTGCTGCTGTTTAAACTAATTCTTCACTTGAAAAATCATCAGCTTGGGCAAGTCCATAGAAATGAACTACTAGTCCTGACTTTAAGGTCTGCACAACAAACAACTGAACCTCACCCTTAGGTCAACCCCAGGACAGCACCGACGGCCTCCCTTTAAACACCAGACAGGCTGAGAGCACACACGTCTGGAGTCCTAGCACTTGGAAGGCAGAGGAAAGAGAATCATGAGCTGGAGGCCAGTCAGGGATGAGTCCTCCACAGGAGCTGGAGCCGGGCACAGGTCAGGCGTGCCCTCCCCTACGCCACACACACATGCTCAGTTTCAATGTCAGATGTCTTCTTGGACTCCCTTTGATTTCCCCTTTAAAAAGAAACTTGGTCACATTTGGCTCCAACGACTTCCCCAAGCCTTACCCTGCTCTCACCTGCCTTTGGAATACCGCCAGGCTCACTGCTGTGCAGAGCACTGAAGTAACAGGAGCTGCATTACAGGCACAGGCCTGGTTCCGCCCACGATGAGCCTGAAGTCTCATGGCCTGTACACCCTTCTTCTCTGTGCTGTCATCTCTTCTCAGATCTGCTGTCTGCTGGTAAGCCCCAGGCCCCTCAAGCTCCATGCCTAAGCTCAGCTAGGGCAGGGGCACACTTCTGGATGAGGGCCATCTTATTATGAAGAGAAAGAGCAGGGCCTTCCAAATCCACACCACTGCCTGGCGGAAGAGGATCCTTGGGAGGAAACCAACACTGAATGGAGATGCTCTAAAGCCGTCCACGAAGGCTTTCTGAAGAGTCCAGCTATGCACACTCCACGTGTAAACAGAGCTGTGGAGATGCTCTGTCTTCTGGAAAGTCAGTTGGGACAAGGTAACGCAGAACTTGAAAGATAGAGTGTAAAGGGAACAGCTAGCAGAAGCCCAAGAGCTTCAAGAGGCAGGCCGGGCCCTCTTCCACGCAGAGACCTGTTAGCCCACTTTGGGTTTTCATGCTTGTGCACTTAATCGGTTATCCACACAGGCATTACTCACAGCACAGCTCAAGCTTAACTCAGAGCTTGTCAGTGTCAGTGTGTCAGTGCACCCCACACTGTTTACAGCGTTTGGTCCTCAGAACACAACTGCACTTCTGCGATATAATTAGGCCAATTCACATATGCAGGTCAGAAAGGCACACGGAGTATCAAGGAGTCTCTCTCCAACGGAACTGCTGCTGCTTACAGTGGATGATGCCTAACGGGCTCTCTTGTGAGAGAAGAGCTTCACCACAGACAGGAGTGACGGCCCTGGGTCGGGCAGCCTCTGTCTTTACAGCAGCATTTTGAAGGGCAGAGGTGATCTGTTATGTCACATGCCCATCTCTGCACCAGGGCCTAAGGCCACCTTGTCCCTTCTTCCACGACACCATGAGTAAGTGGAGGGTGGGGGAGGGGTATCAGCAGGTGCTGCCATCTCCTGCCGGATGGCGTGTTCTAGAGACTCTGAGGTTCCCCTGAAGGGACAGAATGGACAGGTGACAGCAAGAAAACCAGGCACACAGAACCTAAAGGCGAAGGCTTGGGTGCCCAGTAAAAGTCCGTGGGAATAAGATGCTCCCTTAGACTTCACAGACGTCCTTCCTGGGAGTCATTCCTTCAGTAACTGAATGATATTCCTATCGACCAGATGTAAGAGGAGCTAAGAAGGTAAATATAATCAAACTGTGACCTCCACTTTCACGGGACTTCAAGCCTAATGGAAAAGAAGCACGTTAGTATAGGCAGCATGGCCTTACAAATGCAGAGGGCTACAGCAGGCGTGCAACACAGCATGAGGACCACAGAGACCAACTGTTGGGAAGTCACTCGCAGGACATCAGGGATTTCCTTCAAGAACCCGAGGCAAAGCCAGACTTGAAGTGTGGCAGAGAACTGAAGACGCAGAGCCACGTTCACCATGTCGCCCGCCAGCTGTGACCGACGCGCCTAGAGAGAAGCCTAGCAAGGGCTGTGCTGAGTGAGCGTAGTCTAGCATGGACCTGGCACCTCTCTTCGCAGCGGTCCTGAGCCTGAGGCGGCCTCAAGTGCGTTCTGGTCCAGCACTAAGTTCCTGGTATGCCACCTAGTTCCTTGAGACAGCGACCGAAAGGACAAGATCACAGCAGCAGGGATGAACCTGTGGGGCTCTGTGAAAGTGGAACACTTCAGGCACAGAGAGACAAACACTACACGATGTCACCTCGTGTGGACCAGAAGAGGTGCTGACCTCATGGAAGCAGAGAGGAGGAGGGAGGCCTGAGCGGCAGGCTTGATGGGACTACGTTCTGCTGCTCTAGAGTGCTGTGGGGTGCCTGTACTCAACACTGTTGCTTTGACCGCCTCGAAATAACTAAAAGAGAAAACTTTTTGCATACTCCCAATATTAAATGACGAGTGATGAGGTATAAGCATGTGAAACACCCAGATTTGATCACTATACAGCACATATGCATTAGGAATACCACACAATCATACCCATTAAAAACCAACTCACTCTGCTTCCTGGCCACCAGGAGGGGAGCAGCTTGGCTCTACTATATATTCTCTGTTGTGATGTTCTTTCTTATCTTTGGGCCCAAAACAACGGCCCTTGCTGACCACAAAGTGAAACCTTTCAAACCATGAGCCAAAAATGAGCCCCCCCTTAAAACAAGTTCCTTTCACATTACAATCTGGGTTGAAGAAGACTTGTTCCTTGCTTGTATTGCTTGCTCAGGTATAGGGTGTATACACACACACACACACACACACACACACACACAGCACACAGCATCTTCTCCCCTGGTTCAAGAGGCTTCTAAAGCCACTTGTGGTACCATGGGGATCCAATTAAGCACAGTCCTTCCCAATCATTAAAAACCTAGTAAGACATGAAACGCACTGCTGTGGCCTATCAAAGGCCAGCCTGCAGCTGACAGAGCAGGCCCGACTAAAACAAAGAGCCAAAGACGGCAGGCTGGCTTGGGAAGCAATCGACTTAGTAACCACAGTTTGACCCAGGATTTTACAGCTCAGAGAAAGGTTGGCCCAAGGTGAGGGTTACCACTTAACAAGTGTGCTCCAGAGCGGATCTTGTCCAGCCCGTGTCTACGTCTCCTTGGTAAAAAATCCCCTTAACAGGGGGAACAGGGCTTTACTACAAGGAGGTGCAGAGAAACTCCTTTCAAGTTTGCCAAGCATTCTGGGATTTGAGTTTCTCTCCAAATGAGTGCACTCTGGGGCTTTGCACTTTCAAGTCCTCGCAGCAGGCTTCAGCACTGCCACTTGGTGCTGTTTAGGGACACGCTTTCACCCGGTGACTGGCAGAGGACATCCCTCTGCTGCTGCATCTTAGCTCTACTTTCCTCAGGTTCCTCCTAAAGGCTTTTGAAGGCCTTATACAATGAGCCTTTCACCACCAGCCGGGGCTCCGGCCCGCACAGGGCAGCTTGACCGCGGCACACGCTGAAGGTCGAGGCTCCGGGTCTACGGACAAGTGAGAAGTCAATTTCCTGTGTGATGCAGCTCCTACTGCTGATACAGCGCTGTGGGTGAACAGGGAAGGTGGCGTGGGGTGTGGGGCGTGTAGCGTGTGAGATCTGCGGCAACTGGTGTTCTTCATCAGCAGACACACGACAGATGAGGCAGGGACTTAGCCTCTGAAGGTGCTTTTCTGTTTCAGGGCAGAGTTTAGAGGAAATCTCGGCACCTTTGGTTTTGCTGTAAGCCTAAAACCATTTTAAAGAGTCTCTTAAAAAAGCATTAACACATTAGATCTTGTTTTGCTTTTTAAAAAGACAAGGCTTTACTCTGCAGTCCAGGCTGGCTTGGACTCACTCTATAGCTGAGGCTGACCTGGAAGTTGAGATCCTCTTGCCTCTGCCTCTGAGCATAGGATTGCAGGAGGGGTCATTATCTGCTTAGCTCACAGAACAAGACAATCACCAGCAGAGAAGAGGGCTGCTCTAGAAACCTGGAGTGGAGCTCACCTCTGGGATTACCACAGAATTAGGATCTCAGCTCCTCACGCTGGCTTTTTGCATATGTAAAGCTAATGGCCACACCACTTTGGGGATTTACCTGGCTCTTACATTGTTCTGAACTCGAATTGTCTGGCCACCTTCCTGCTGCTCTGTGTGGATTTGCATGCCCAGCAGTGTCTTAACCTACGATGCACAGGGCCAACAGGAAGGCCATATGATTACGTGGAACCCAGCTGCCCAGGGTTTGTGGCAGCCCATGGCAACCATTAGTTCATATTGGCAGGGTAAAAACCACCGCTCTTCTCCTATAAACCTCTCTCCAGCCTGACTGCCATCCTGTACTAAGAGAATTGATTTTCTGGACCTAAGCAGAGGGCATCATGTTTATGCCATTAAGTCCCATCCTTAATGTTTGGGTCCCACTTCAGGGCTTGCAGAGATGATTCTGAAAATCACATCAGTCATCTAGCACATTAGTAAGCCCTCCCTTCCCCCAACTCTGTCTGATGGACAAACCTGAGCAGCGTGCTTTCTGAGCTCATGGAACAAAATGTTCAGGACCAGGGACAGGGACAGGAGCCCAGCAGAAACCTCTCTGGCCCAGCTAGACCCAGGTTCCCTGCACTGTGTACTGCACACGTGCACGTGTGCGCATGCGTGCTACCTTCTCCACTGTTGCTGCCTTGACCACAGTCCCTGTCACGTGTCACCTGAGTGATCAGCAGACTACCTTTACCCCTGTAAACAAACCTTAAAAAGAAGAAATAGGCTGAGTGTGTAGTTTAGGGCTAGAACAGGTGAGCTAAGCTGTGTCAGGGGCCTCGGGTCTGTTCCTAGATGGATAACACAAAATATTTAAAGCAGAAATAAGCTGGTCATGGCAACATACTCCCATTATCCCAGCACAGGGGAGGCTGAGGAAGAGGCTGGGGAGGCTGAGACTAGCCTGGGCTACAATGGGAGGCCAAACCAAACAAGAAAGCACTTCCTTGCGTCCCCCCTCCCCCACTAATGCACCACTGCTCTTAGTCCACACCGTGGCCTCCTGCCGCTTTGGATCTGACTGCTCCTGCCTTCTCCCCTCACCCTTGCTGCCCCGTCAAGCCTCAGCTGCACCCAGCATGCTCTCCTGCACACACTTTATCTTGCTTCAGGACTTTAACCCCTTCCTGAAGGTCTTTCATCAGCCCTGCAAGGCTGGCGCCTGTCACTGAGCACACTGGCTGGTTTTGTGTCAACTTGACACAAGCTGGAGTCATCAGGAAAGAGGGAGCCACAGCTGAGAAACTGCCTGAGATGGGGCTGTGAGACATTTGTTTCTGTGACTGATGTGGGAGGGGCTTGGCTGGGGTGAGGCCATCCTCGGGCTGGTGGTCCTGGGTTCAGTAGGAAAGCTGGCTGAATGAGCCATGGGACGCAGGCTAGTACCCAGCACCCTGCACAGCCTCTCCATCAGCTTCTGCTTCTAGGTCCCAGACCTGACTGAGATCCCATCCTGCCTTCCTTTGGTGACTGCTCTATGGAACTGGGAATGAAACAAACCCTTTCCTCCCCAAGGTGCTTTTGTCATGGCGTCTCATCACACCCTAACTGCAACACTGATCTTGGCTCCAGGGTCTCGGTGACGCCTTTCTGGACTACGGCAGCTCTTACCCATCTCTGACTGGCCAACCACTATCTCATTTCTCTCGCTTCAGAGAGTTTATCAACAGTCATAATTTTATAATTTCCTGGCATTTCTGCCATTATAATGTAAACTAGGAAAGTTGCCCTACTGTGTGTCCTTTTGTTGCCTAACAACAACAGTGAGAACGTGCTCACTGGTTATTTGGAGAATGAGCACACAGTGGTAAGAGGTAGAGAAATGGGAAAATTCAAATCTATCTTCTGTGACTTCAGTGGTATTCATAAAAATGGCTCTTGGATCCACTATTACACCATTATTATCTACTTTTTATCAATATTTTATGATGCCATCAAGGAATCAAATTGAATTAACCTGCACTGAGTTAGGTCAGACAATAATTGGTAGTAAAACTGCATTATGTGGGCTAGCACAGACGTGCTATTTATAACCGCACACTTTGAGGGATCTCTCCATTGCTGGTGCAGCTTTGTGGCTAAAGAATTAGCCTGTTTTCATATCAAAAGAACCACTTAGGAGAGCTGCAGCCCCGGCCAAGTTCATGCAAATGTCTCCAACTCCTGCATTTATATACATTTATGCCCAATGCAACATCAAGGGCGGCTCACTCTGATTCTTAAAATCTGAGCTTTATTGACTTAGAATACCATTCCATTGTCAGCCCACGCGTCTCTTTACAGCCGGTGCTTACACCACTGACCTCCTGGCCAACACATAAAGCGGCTGTAAAAGGGGCTGGCATACCCATCAAGAGCCCAGTGGTGCGTGGGCCAAGTGTCACTGAGAAGACTCTCCCAGGGGACTGCAGTGGGCTAGCTTCAAGACAGGAGGGCACAGGGGCCGGTGCTCTGCCTTCCTGTCATCCAAAAGCAGCACAGTGAGCGTGAGCGCTCTGGATCAGAAGATGGGCAGTGAGGGGTGTCTAAGGAGGAGCCTTATCTGCACACAGCAGTGGAGAAAAATCATGGGAACTAAAGGACAGGAGCAGAAAGCAGGAGGGAAGGGAAAAGTTCATGCTTCCTAAACCAGGTCTCAGCTGCAACCCAGCCCTTGCAGCAGAAGGGGGAGATGCCCGCCTTCCTGCTGCATGGAGCCGCCCTGGCATAGGGAGTGAGTCCTTGTAGGGCAGCGACAACCCTGGACCATGTTCCATTCTCAGTAAGAACGTCATTGCCATGTGATTCACGTACAGTGACGCCTGCTCTTTAAAGATGTACTGGTTTTGTTTTAGCTTAGTTGTCAGTGTCCCGACAATCAATTTCAGAAGCTTAACCTTTATGCTCTTGCAGAAAACAATCTGTGCCCTGACTCCAGTCACCAGGCATTCCTCGAAAGCCCACACTAGCGGTGGAGGGTAGGGGGTAGGGGGCTGGGGGTAGGGGTTCTCAGTGCTTCTGCTGGTTTACCCTGGGTGCTTGCTCTGTGTTCAGGAAGTCACGTAGCTGATGGGCTTTCGTAGCTGTGGGTTTTATCATCCAGCAAAACACTTTGAAAGACATCCACAGTACCGCACACACTGGTACTTTATTCCATGTCATTGATTGGCAGGTGATATCTGATCGGCACAGCAAGGTGCCGTTCTTATCCAGGGATCTCTGACCAGTTTCCACTCTGCGGCCATGATGACTAAGACCATAAGTATGTGCCTGGGGGCTGACAGTTTCTTCAAGGCAGACCTGTCTTCCACATGGTGGCAGGTGAACCTTAGCTCCCTTCTGCCTTCCTTTCCTGAACAGTTAGTTGTATTCTTTTTAAAAATTGTCATTGTGTGTTACATATAATGTCCTTTGCACATGCGCCTGCCATTACCTCCTTACCCCTCCCACTGTGCCCCTCTTCCCAACAAAACCCTTGCCATCTCCTGTCTTTCCCTTTTAGCCAAATGAATTCCATTAAGCCGTTGAGCACAGCGGCTGCTGTATACATGAGCAGAGGTGACCTACCAGTGGCTATACCACTGTGGAACATGTCTGTGGCGACCATAGTTGCCTTATGAGCCCCCCCTCCCACAATGGCTGAAGGACATGCTGATGGTCTTATGTAGGGAAGCCACTGCTACTGTGCACTCCCAGGTGCAACAGTCACGTCATGTCCTGAAGACTGTTTCACAGGCCTCCCTCTCACCCCCAGTTCTTTATAGTCTTTCCAACGTGTCTTCCATGAAGCTAAATAGCTATATTCTTAAGAAAGCCAGAGATCACGGATGATTTTGGTTAAATTCCATTTTCTCCTTGCATGGCTGCTGAGAATGTTACTACCACAGACTTCCTAGGAGGGCCAGCAGCACAGAAAATCCGCTTTCCAGAACTCGAGTCGAGAATTTGAGCCTGAACACAGCAGCAAGCATGAACGTGGCATCTGACTGCTACACTCGGCAGGTGCTCAGATGAGTGCGTGAAGAAGGCCGTGTTCCAATCACGGCAAGTGACTAGAGGCTCACAAAAAGAGCCGTCAGCAGTGGCTCTAAGCAGAGGTAAGAGCTGTCTCATGTATGTGGCCTCAGCTACATGTTCCACCCAGAAGAGCTGTGTCCTCAGGCTGGGAAGGAAGGGAGAACCCAAAAGAGCCCACAGAGGGTCCTATCACGTCCCCCAAGAAGCTAGTGATGAAGATTCTCAAACAGAAAAGGCGTAAAGCACTCATGAGAACTGAAGCTACACACAAAGTGCTGCCCTGGAGGCTCCTAGGTGCACCTCAAATTAACATGGCCTTCTGAAACAAGACTCTCTAGAACATGGGTTAATGTCACCTAAAGAGGCCAGGCCTCCCCCTCAAAGCCCCAGCTGGCTGGCCCTATCCAGCAACCCTACCCTGAGGCGGCTGTGGCTCAGCCTGGGAAAGAAAGCCCATCACCTTCTGGAAGCTGCCCAGCCAGGAGAGGTTGGCCCTCTGAGTTTGTAATCCTAGTTTTAGGTAGGGTAGTCAATGTCTCTGTACTGATAGATCTCATCTCTTTTCACTCTTCAGGACAGTGAGGAGAATGTAGTTTGTGCAAGGGTAAATCTCACCTTTTACTAGTCCACAGCAATAATTACTTGTATCTAATTACTATTAGTGGTACAAAGTCTGTGTTGCAATGTCATAAAAAGACAGCACAGCATCCGCAGTCTAATTACTCAGCACCCTCAGTGCGTCTGTCTGTTCACTTTCAAGAGATTATCTTTCAGTTCCTAATCACGCCTGCCTCTGTGAAGAAGCAGAGATGAACAGACACAGCCCCTGCCTGACCCCTGAGGAAGAGATCAGAGAGACCTCCAAGTCTATCAGAGGGACTCTCTGTAGTATGTATTTACTTTCTGACAGGAACAGTGTGTTGATGGGAAGGTGGACGCCTCACGTCTCCCCGCTGCACTCCACACTGGGCTGGGCGAGGCAAGGTTCCAGAAAGGCTGAGCTTTCAGCAGCCTCAGCACCACTTTCCCAGCCAGACGGCCGGAGCCTTCCTCAGGTTCCTTTTGGCAGGTAGACTTTAGCATGAAGTGTGAGCTGCTACCCAGTGACAGAAGAACATAATCTGGGGGTCGGTGACCTTTGGATTCATCTAGACGCAACCTTTCCCATCCTGAGCAGTCACCACCTCTCCAGCAGGACGACTGGCTGCCACATTTGCATGCATAATGTGCCCAGAAGCCTTCTTTACAATGTTTACTTCTCTGTTTCCTCCAAATGAAATCACTGAAGGGCAAATTTGATTTTCAAATCAGTTTTAAAACATCTGCCTTCTAAAAAAGCAAGTGTGGAGAGATAAGGCTTTGAGATTACAGGCTGGGGCTAATTATTTTAACTGATACCACTGTGTCCTGGCTAAAAATATCCATGCTAGGATGTCTTTAACGCACACCCAACACCTACTGGGTGTTAATATTTCATTAGGAGATAGCAGCCAGCCATGAGGGTGTGCCTGTGCTTCAGAAGGACAAGGTGAACCTGTGACCCTTCTGCAGAGCCAGCTTCTCTGACCTTGGCTTCTGGCTCCTGTGTCCGCTCTAGCTGACTCTCAGTTTCAGCCATCACACCAGAGGCAGAGCTGTTTAGTATTTTTCAGGCTGTCCTTTTGTTTTGAGGTTGTGGCTTTGCTCTGTGAGTGGAGCTATGATCCTGCTGCTGCTTGGGCTCAGCAGAGGAAGGGGCAAGAGGTCTATCCGCCCCCCCCCATGCATGTGTAGCTCACACACACACACACACACATATATGTGTGTGTGTAGTACACGTCTGTGGGTATCTATCTCTACATCTATGCAGCCATGGTATATCAGGGCTTTTCAGCCATGCATATAAACATTAAAATAAATTTCAGAGGTAAATCCATCCTGTCTTGTTTTATATAACTATTATACATTTTTATTGTGAGCATAACAATACATTCTTTTAATAAACACAGCCCCCAGAGCCTAGCATCAAGCTTTGTTTTAGGAATGGTATTTTACAGATGTAGAGACAGAGGCACAGGGACAATGGATGACCTGTCCTGAGCCACCAAGCCAGGTCATGGCAGAGCAAGTCTGGCTTCATCCTTTGTGGCTGCTGCTGTATCTCCACCCCGATCCCAAGAGCACAGTCACCAGTGTAACAAGCTTGTTGTGCAGTCAACACAAGTGTGACACATGCACTTCACTTCATGGTCTGCACTTTAGCAAGTGGCCACAGCAGAAGACCTCTTACAGGTACCCAATATCCAAGCGATGCAAACTGCACTGCCACCTGGGACTGCACAGCTCTGCTCCTAAGGGAAGCCTGGACTTCATTATACTCTTGTCAAAAGCCAGCTGCAGACCTCAGCTCTCTTTCACAAGCTCTTTAATTTGGTGCTCAGGATTTCTGCCTGATACAGCTGATGTCATAGTGAGTGCTCTGTTAAGTAACCTGGATGAATAGTTAGAGGGCTGCATCAGCTGTGCCTGCTGGTAGGTACTGAAAACAAGAAAGAAAAAGAAGAGAGTATCCTGGAAGGTCAGTAGCTGGGGACGGGGTCAGCGTGCAGCTGAAAGCAAACACAGGCTTACTGTAACCACAGCCCTGCTGCCAGAGGACTGGGCTGCACACAGACTGAAGCCGGAGATGTGGGAAGGCTGCCTCCCGTCAACACCACATGGCTATCACACGTTAACATTAACTGCTATGATCACCACACTCTAAGGCTTACCAGGGAAGGCCAGTGACAGAAACAAGACTGGCATGCTCAGCTCTTTAGCAAATAGTCCCAGGAGAAATCAGGCAAGGAACGATAGTCACAGATACCAGAGCCAACACTTGCCGCTTTAGCCAAGGCTTTCCATAGGTGAGCATCTGTCTGACCCTTAGGTTTCAAGGGATCTGACACCCCCTCTTCTGGCCTCAATGGGCACCAGGCTTAAATGGTAAAATATTCATACATATAAATAAAAAATAAAAATAACTCTTAAGAAGAGAACTTGAAATCCTAACGCTAGTCAAATGATCTACACAAACCCCCATGACAACAGGCTGGGCTAGAAACCAAAACCCAGGAAACAAGTGAAAATCTGGCTACTAATAGTGCTAGGACTCTCGGGATTTTAGTAGCAATTGAGCTGTTCTATGGACATTTGATTAAAATTGTGCTTCCACCTGGGCCAGTGCACTTCAGGCACAGACAGACTCAGCCTTGCATGCAGAGGGACCATTTCAATGGAAGACAGGAAAGGAGGAGGCAAGCAGCTTCTAGAGTCCCAGCAGGAGGAGGGGAACAAGGGGCTTCAGAGACGGCTGGCCAGGTGGGTGCCAAGCACGTCCCTGAGCAGCCCTGCAAATGTTGGGTGCAATTAAGGGTTCCAGGGGACACCTGCCCCACCTCACTGCTCAGCAGCTGAGCCCTGGAAATATGCTATTTCCAGTTCTAATAACAGTCCTTGTAATCTAGCCATTTGTCCTGTGATTTGAACACTTTTTTTCTAACTCATTTTTATTTTTAATTATTTTTAGTCAGCATACAAAATAAAGCGCATTCTTTGTGACATTTTATACAGATTGCTGTAGTTTGCTTACACTCACCCTCTGCTAGTCCCCTCCCGCTCCCCCAGTGAGCCTTCCTCCTCCGGTTTCCTTTATGCCTTCATGTTATCTATGTTCAAATCCAGATTCCATGGATGAGAGGAGACATGAGACCTGTCCTGTCCCCTCTTGGTCTCTCTTGGTCCCCACCCTCGCCTTACCACCCTCCTTCCTCTTCCTTGTAACTTCACTGGACACTTCAACTCCAGTTTGCTTTCACTTGAGAAGGGGGCAGTAGACAGGAGTCCTCTGTGATGTGTGTATGTATGTATATGTGATGTGTATGCTGTCTAGAGTGTGGTGGTCACCATAGGCTCTCACACTTGAAAACTCAGTCCTCAGTTGGCAGGGCTGCTTGGGGAGGCCATGGACCCTTTAGGAGGTGCAGCCTTGCTAAAAGAAGCTGTCACCAGCGCAGGCCTTTTCAGGGTTTATAGCCTCACCCTGCTTCCTGCAGTCTCTCAGCTCCCTGTATACAGGAGAAAGGTTGCCAGCCGGCTTCTGTTCTGCTGCCACGCCATGCTGTCCTGGCCATGAAGGATTCTATTCCTCTGGGAACATAAAGCAAAATAAACCCTTTCTTCTGTACGTTGTTTCTGTGCGTTATCACAGCAACAGAAACGTAGCCGTCAGGTAGTGCCCCGGCTTCTCTTCCCTTCGTGACTCCTCCACCACACAGAGCTTATCACCTGCTTTTCTACTGAACAAATATGATCTTCTGTGCCCAAAAGGCAAGATGGCAAGGTCACCTTTTAAATGGGATGTCACCATACGACTTCTGCATCTTCTCTGGTTTTAGCAAGTCACAAAGGAAGGTAAGAGTCAGGACAGACATCTTCAGGAGGGTTTCTGTCAGACAACAGTGCCTGGTGACCATAGAAGCACCAGGGTTCCACAAGGCCTCTGTGACATCACAAAATAAATACCTGCTGGTCTTGTTCAGGGTAGAATCACTGAGAGACCTACAGAAGGAAATGTATGACTAAATGATGCAAGGAGACACAGGAAGGCAGACAGCACGAAAGGCAAGCTTAGATTGTTAGAGAAGGCTGTGCAGTCTTACAGTCCTGGGATCATTGAGGAAAAGCAAACATGTTGACACAGAGGTGAGGAAGGTGACAGTGTAAAGCTTTTGCCTATTTATATTTTAAAAGTATTTTCCAGTGACTAAGAAAATTAAAAATCAGTGGAAGGATCTATCAAATCTTGAAAGCCTATGACTTGGGTGAGAAAAGCAACCATCATGAAGAGACCTCTCCCCCCACCCCCTATCAGAAAGGGCACTGAGTCATGGAGTTCCCTTTTACACACAGCAAGGAGACACGGAGACACACACACACACACACACACACACACACACACCCGCCAGTAAGGACACCGAGTCATGGGATAGGTCCCCTTCTACACACAGCAAGAAGAGACACCCCCCCCACCTCCCTTACCCCCCCACCCCCATCAGTAAGGGTTCTGAGTCATGGGGTAGGTCCCCTTTATACGTAAGATGCAATCTCCTGTAGGAAATTTAAAACAATAACTTGAGACTTGGCAGTTTTATGATCTAAGCTATTGAGCTAGCTTCAAGATGCACTAATCCCTTGAGAAAAAGCCAGGACACCGTGGAAGGCGGCTCAAGAACGCACAGCATCATTTACTTGTGCACGGACAGCTATCTTAGCACTGTTTATTTGCCTTTGACACTTGAGGACAAGAGTGACCATTACACATTTTGGACAAGCCTGGAAAGCTAACTTATCTATTTTGTGGAGAAAATAAGCCTCTGAAACTATCATGTTGGTGTGAAGGGAAAACCCCTGCATTTTGGCTACAAAGCCAAGCAAAAAGCCTCTGTTTTCAAGCAAAGTGGAAAATGACTGCTTACACGATGCAGGATTACAGTTTATATAGAGTACAAGTGCTCATTACAGATGAGCTATCGTACTTATCATCAGGGAGGGCAGAAGAATGGTGGACAGGAGTGGAGCCAACACCACCCATTACTGAGCCTCCCTGTGGCTGAACAACAGTTTCAATACAAAACCAAACAAGAAGCCAAACAGCAGAATGCAGGTTGCAATCTTACCATTGCTGGGACAATGGATGTTTGAAAGCATACTTGAACTTCCCTCGAGCAGGCTGCGGGAAAACACCGTGGCTTGTGTTTGTCCACCAAGGCCAAGCCCAGCTGTCTGGGTAGCACCATTTCTGGTTAAGCATGCTGCTTAACCTCTCAAGACTCAAATGGAGAATCTGTGGCTTACCAGAGGGTGTCAGAATTTACAGATGCCTCCGACTGCACCTGTAGCTTACTCTGGCAGGGTCCTGGGCCCCTGGAATGGGCTTAAGCTGTGAGCCCACAGGATAGTTAGCATGCCAGTTTACCGCCTGGCCTAAAGCAGTGGCTCAGAACATGTCTGCCAAGCTAGTGGATCAGGTCAGATTTTTGAGCTAACCTGGGCCCAGGCTCACTAACTAGGGGTCCTAGCCAGTTAAATGATTCAGTATCGGTTGAATTATGATGTTAATTAGGAAGTGGCAACAAGAGAAAACAGAGCCTGAAAGCACCAGCAGTTCTTGTCCCAAATGTGAAAAGCTTAAGAGGGCTGTGTCTTTTACTCCTTCCCCATCTCCTCAGACATTTATAGTTAATTAATATTAATGGTGGAAGATCATTCCACTGTGATATGAAGTTATAAATTTGAAATCAGATTACAAGTCCACAAATGCCTCTGTAATTGCAGCTGCTTTGTTTCTGCAAAACCCTGAGTACTGCCTGATGTTATGGGGTTCCCTGGTCATCGGGTAACAGAATCACCCTTGTGCACTGGGGCTCCCAGTTAGCTCGTCAGTAGCAACAGGCACAGGAGCTAATAGCACTGTGGACACAGGAACTTGGGTCCTTTTGTTAGAACCTGTGACTTCCATAGTGGCGGGCTGAGAACTAGATCTTCGGTTAGAACTATGACATAAATAAGCAGGCTTCCGGGGCACTCCCTTTGCCCACTCACAGTAACCCAGAGGAGAGGCCATGGAGTCAAGAGACCCAGCAGCTCCCTGGAGACACACACAACTAACTACTCTGGCCTGGTTCAACTCTGCAGTGCTGCTCCCTGCCTGCCTGAGGCCCTGTCCTGAAGCAGAAATGCACACTGAGGCCCTGAGCATGCAACGGCCGTCAAGATGGCTTCTCTAGCAAGGCAAAGCCATGGGTTCTCTGGGACAAATTTAATGTGCAATGCTACCAGGAGAGAGATGGAAAACCAAGCAGGTCCACATTGCCAAGTTATGTCACCAAGGGCACAGACATTCTTTTGTTGTTTGTGATTGCAACGTGGGCTCCAAATTATTGTATGACTTCGGATAAAAGAAGAAAAACGAGATCTGTGAAGAGAGAGCCTCCCCCCTCCCTTCCCCCACAGCAGCTGGCAAATGTGTGCAATGCCAGCTGATCACCGCCCTGAAACTACACTCTAAAACTTCGTAAGAAATGTTTATTACTGATACTCAGTGCATAATTTACAACACTGTGCTGAAATTCACTTACACTCCATTTCAAGGGATTGTGAAAAGAAAATGTCAACTGTGGGGGAAATACACTTTATGGGTCTTGGCTTAAAACAAAAGGAAAAACACACATACAAGTGCCTCTCACTGGAAGGAAATAGTTTAATAAATGGCCTAATGAACAGCGTAATGATGTTTTAAAAGTAGGTAGCAGGAAGAAAAAGGAAGGAAAACAGAGGCTAATATGCTGTACAGCCTGGATAATGAACCCCTGGGTGATCCAGGCCTGAGTACTGGTGTAGGGACTGTACTTTACAAAACCAATTCCAAACTATGAATTATGATACAGCTAATAGGCTTTACAAATTAACATTCTGTGGAAGAAGCAATAGTGACTGTAGATAGAAAATCCTATAAAAATGTAGGTGAGTCTCTGCAATCTGTGGCCTTTGTTCTAACTCTGGAAGTGAGTATTTCTGTACCTCTCTATGTTGTAAAATCCGAGTTCACAGGACCATTGGTTGTGAAGTCATGGGCTCTCCCAGGTGCGGTGTGGACCAGGGCAGGGGTCAGACAAGGAATATGCATTTCGGGAAGAACGTCCTAGCTTCTGCTCTACTCTGATCTGTGTTCTCACAGCACCACTGCAGTCTTTTTTTTTTTTAAACCATGCTGTTAATTAGTTGGGAGGTGGTGCCGCATGCCTTCAATCCCACACTTGGAAGGCACGTGGATCTCTGAGTTTAGGCCAGTCTAGTCTACATAGAGAAATCCTGTCTCTGAAACAATCCATAACAAAAACAAACCAAAGAACAAAAACCATGGTATGACTACCTAAAACGGTGTTGAGAGCAGGACTTTGGGGTAGGAGACCAGGTTCTGATCTGGGCCCCGCCCGCCATAAGACAAGGACTTGGGAAAGCACTGTGTCCTCCACCTCAGCTTCACATTTGCAAGGCGGATGGACGCCTGGGCTGGGAGCTGCGAGGCTCTTAACGCAGTTTCTGATGCAGGGTGGTTGTTTGTTGTGTTACAGAGAAAGGAAAGATTAAAATGTACCCAGATGTAGACAGGATTTCTCCTAGCACTGCAGCATGTGCCTCCACACAAATTATACAGTAAACACAAGACCAAATCAGAGTTGGCTGGGCTGTGTTTTTGGCTGCACAACAACAGAGGCTTCTGTGGGACAAGTGGGCCCTGCACTTCAAGAGGACCAGGACAGTTTATAATGAAAAATGGCTAGAATTTTAAAGCATCATTTCCTCCCAACCTATCTTCCATGTTCCCTCCTGGAACACAGGCATAAGAATATATAAAATCCTTATCAAATGGTATGAAGAGGTATCCAAGGAAGAGGTCAGGAAGAACTGATCACTGGGTGGGGTCTTGGGGGGGGTGAGCTGGAGGAGATAAAGATGACCGAGAAGTCACAGGCTTGGCCACTGGTCTAGAGTAAAAGGCAGGCAGGACCTCACCTGTGCCGAGGGCAGGACAGCGGGAAGGTTAGGGAACCTGGGTGGATCACAGCAATACGGAAGTTATACATGTGTCTGACCACGATGCTTCAGACAAGAGCTGGTCATGAGGAGAGGAAGGATGCTTAGGTACAGTCTGACTGTCCTCAGCAGACAGCTGAAGCTGCTCAACAGGCGACAAAGGAACTACAAGCACCAACAACCCAGAACCAGGGTTACAGACTTTAGAACTGTAACAAACTGACAGAAGCCAAGGGGAGAGAAATAGCAGGGAGACAGTGTCTGTCAGAGGGAGGGCAGACACTCCGGAGTAATCAAAAGGCAAGTGTGGAGAGCAGGAGAGGAAAGACAAAAGGTCAGCGATGCCCAGGAAAGGGCACAGGGCAGGGCAGGAGATGAGGAGCACAGATATGATCACAGGAAGAGGCGAGGCCAAGAGACTGAGACAGTTAAGGAGGAGAGCTCGTTAGGCACCAACGTTGACTGTACACACTGGAATGCTGAAGTCACAGGACCCCCACCCACACACACACACACACACACACACACACTTTTTCTTAAACCCAGGAGAATACATGAATCTCTGTACTCCGGGATAGGCCTGAGCCAGCATTAATATGCAATGACTAAGAAAACCTTCCTGGGACTTAGAAGCTGGCCCTGATTTCTGGGGTTGAGTCTGGAACTGGAGGCAGGTCATGCTAAAAGTCATGCCCTCCCTTTCTGTGCCTTTGCTGTGGCCAGCGCATGAGTTGTCCTTCTGTGTTGAAGAGACACCATCCTGACTGTGGGCTCCTAGAATGTGCATTGTGAAGACTGCTACCTTAGTGCTCAGTGCTCGGTCTGCTCTAGGGACTAGGGACAGGCCCCACACCGAGCAGTGTCTACAGCGGAAAGCCAATGTGACGGAGCCTGCCTAGCCAGCGCTGAGACATAATTCCCAAGGCCAGGGGTGGGGACTGAGCTCAGGGCTCCAGAGCAGGTCCTCTGCAGCAGTCAGATTCTCCTAGCAGGAAGAGCCACATGCCTCGTGAGAGGTTTGGAGTCCCTCTCTAGAGTCCAAGGTCAGTAGTCTTTAAAAATTTTTTTAACCTATTACTTCGAAAATTCAGAGAAGCCATTGAAACCTATTAACCCGACAGAGTTGGGATTTTAAATCAAATCCATTTCTAAAGTGAAAGGGGCACAGCTGGCACAAGATCTAAAAGCTCTTGGCCTTCCATAAAGAGCTTCCCTTTCCTAAGAGTCTCTGTAGTGAAAGGAGATGGATGGGCAGCCCATAACCAACCTCAAGTGACAGACACACTGTTCCTGGGCATCCACACCACAGACTGGCGGACAGTGGAGAGAAGACAAGAGAAGACTCCGCCTGATCACGCACGCTTTATGCTCACACAGCTGGCTAAGAAGGTTTCATTGAGGAAGGCTTCATTGTTTTTTAAATAATGGGCATGCGGAAAGTTACCCTTGCAGAACAGCATAGCTCTGCGGTTAAGCAAGGAACAGGGCAGCAGGAACTGGAGTGCTCAGGCACTACCCCAGGGGACCATTTCCTTCCAGTTCCTTCAGCTGTGCGTGTTCTGGGGAGGGAGGATCCTCACCCTCAACCTGCAGGCAGCCCCAACACACTCTGCCCCCAAATTTTGTTTTACACAAAACTTTATGTGAACTATAAATCCTCTTTAAAAGCACAGGTCTGGCCAGCGAACGGCCTGTGGATGTTTCAGCGCTTTCATCGCTCAGAAGTGATGGGTGCACAGAGCCCTCCACGGACAAGCCGCGGTCCTCAGGAATATGCCCTTTAGAACTGGATCTGTGCATTTTATCTGACTTCTGCTGGGGAGTGTAGTCCTCTTATGAGGACGCGTTTCTTTATTGTCCAAATTCTAAAAGTCTTGACAAGAATTAACATCCGAGTTTGCCCTTTAAAAAATAAAGGAAAGAACATGGCTGGCTTTTTCATTATTGTCAAAGTGTGAAAAAAAATGGAATTAAGTATGAAGAGAGAAAAATAAAATCTTCATCCAGCTGTTTGAAAGTGACAATTACACAACCAGCACTCATTAATTGGCTCACACTTCCAGAAGGAACAAGTAAACATACTCTTCAAGCCCTGCAGGAGTGAGAAGGGGAGGAGCCTGGGATCCAGAAGGGGGAGGAGCCTGGCCCTGCAAGAGTGGGAAGAGGAGCTGTCTGGGGTCTCAGAGGGGTCTCTGTGACAGTGCTCTCCAGAACACTAACCCTGATGCTGACTGGGAACTTCTCACCAGTGGCTGCAATGGTGAAGATGTTCCCCTCTTCAAAAACCACTCGCTGGAGCTGACATGATGGTTCAGCGGTAGAGAACATTTTTTCGCTCTTGCAGAGAACCTGTGTTGAGATCCTGGAACCTACAGGACAATCACCCTAACTCCAGTTCCAGGGGATCCGATGCCCTTTTCTGACCTCTGAGGATACTGGGCACATACATGGTATATATAAACATAGGCAAGACTTTCTCTTTTTTGTTTTTTTTTTTTTTTGTTTGTTTGTTTGTTTTTTTCGAGACAGGGTTTCTCTGTGTAGCCCTGGCTGTCCTGGAACTCACTCTGTAGACCAGGCTGGCCTCAAACTCAGAAATCTGCCTGCCTCTGCCTACCAAGTGCTGGGATTACAGGAGTGCGCCACCACTGCCCGGCTTAGGCAAGACTTTCAAACACATAAAATTCTATAAAACAAAACCCCACTTGCCTTTTGGCATGTTTGTGACATGTTTGTTATATATAAAGCCAAACTGCACAGCTAGCCATAACTTCCTAACAATTGCTCAAAGCTTTTGTTAAGTTGACTTCTGGCTAAGAAATAAAATAGGTGGGGAAATTGCTTTCTAGACTTTGTCACCAACAATGGGAAAGATGATACAGAAAAAATGAAGGCAAAGTCAGTCACTAGGTTTAAATGTGCTGTTTTTCAATCTCAGAACAATTTCCAAGAGGTCTGAGGCTGTAATTCCCCACCCTAAAATGTACTGTCGTCCTCCCCCGCCAGGAAGTGCTTGGAAGAATAACACAATTCCTCGTTCTTTCTAAGATTCCCGTCATCAGACAGCAGTCACAGAAACAGAGGCCAGGACAGACATGAGCTTCCTGGGGTCTGAGTAAGCACAAGACTCCTCACATGTGCCTGCCATCGCGTGGAGAGCAGAGCCCAGAGGAGCCCAGATAGGCCTTCTCAAGACCCAGGGACTGTGAAGCGTTCCCCGGGGAAGTCACAGAGAGGATTTCATATTAGAATGCTGTAGAAATGGTGTAGCCTCAAGACTGGCTTGATCAGAGAGGCGGGCCGCCTCCAGGCGGGCTGGGAGGAGGGTGCTGATGGGCCCCTGGTATCGGGGTCTGGGAGCTGCTGGATAGAGTGCCGCGAAGCCCAGGCCTTGCAAATGCAGGCAAGGACACACAGCTACACAGCATTTATATCTGTAGCGAAAAGTTTCCTCAAATGGAGCTTTCTTTCTAAAAACATTTTTTATGAAACAGGTGTAAATTGATCGAAAACATAGAAAATTAGAAATATTTTTCATTAACTCAACTGCACCAGGGTGATGGCTATCAGCTGGGTGGTGTGATTCCTTTCGTTCCATCTATCACCTTCCTCTTCTTTTGATGAGACTCCCACAATTCTGTACTTGGCCCTTAAATTCTCAGTCCTGGATGAGCACTTGAGAAACACGCAGATAGCATGAAAGACTGCAGCGTGACAGGCAGAGGGGAGTTAGGCAGAGAAAAAGAAAACAATTCAAGGCCTTGGATTATCAATGGCTGACCCCAGGGGACCCCAAGGCAGCATTAGGGGGTTTCAGACAAATATAGAAGGAAGCCAGGCATGGTGGTTCACCTCTGCCTTACTAGCAACTCAGGAGGTAGGAGGATTCCACAAATTTGAGGCCAGCCTGGTCTTCACAGTGTTTCAATCCATCTGGGGCTATGTACTGACAGCTCCCTCTTGTAAACAAGGCTAGTGAGATGTCTCAGCAGGTACAGGCATCTGCCAGCAGCTCCAGGACCTGAGTAGGATCCCTGGCCCCTTGTGTTGGGTTCACCTCATGGGCTCATTCCTACAAGCTGTCCATGGACTTTCAAAGGCACGTGCAACCCCAAAATAAGTTGTGAAAAAAATGTAAACAATGCAAGAGCGGCACACAACGCAATAATCCGGTGACATGAACCAGACGATAGACTCAGTCAAATGAAGGACTTGTGTGGTTTTACAAAATGCACAGGCACAACGCTCTGCCGTCAACATTGTCAGCTACAGGGATCTCCAACCTGAAACGGCTTGTGCAGGGTGGCTAGCCAGCAGCACGTGTTAAGCCACAGCATTGAAGAGTCATCAAGGCCTGCAAGCTTGAAAAGACATCCCTAGAAGCCTCCATAGAGGAAAATAAATTACTACAAGAAACAAGAACTGGGCCAGCAGCAGACTTTTCCTCAGCAACATTAGACACTAAATGGCAGGAAGTCTGAGGTTCTGGAATGCTAGATTTTATACAGGAATGAAACTCCTAGAGTAACTCAATCCATGTCAAACTGTGATTCAGACATGTAAAAATCCATATTATCTGCTTTTGGCATACCATTTCTGAAAAAAAAATCTACAGGTTTACTTTACATAGTGTCTATCAACGATCTTAACTACATGTTCTGCCTCAGAAGACCATGCGGTCTATACTGAGCGTCAGGTAACCTGTGAGATAAGGGGAAGGCAACCAAGCACCAGGACAGCACCAGGGGGTTCTTCCTTGTAGCAACTTACACAACTGCATGTCCTCACATGGTAAGCAGTGAGCGTGACTCAGTAACAGGCAGGGGGAGACCCTCCGGGGTAAACCTCACACTCCAAACACAAAGCTTGGTCCCGGGAGAGCAGGGACAGTTACAAAGCCATCTCTCCTAGGGAGGCCCAGCTGCAGCTTCTAGCCACACCTGTGCAGCCTCCCAGGCCCGAGGGCAGTTACGGACCAGGGATAGTCTTATATAAGCACTGTCTTCTTCTTTTTTTTTTTTTTTTTTGGTTTTCCCTGTGTAGCCCTGGCTGTCCTGGAACTCACTCTGTAGACCAGGCTGGCCTTGAACTCAGAAATCTGCCTGCCTCTGCCTCCCAGAGTGCTGGGATTACAGGCGTGTGCCACCACAATGAAGCACTGACTTAAGCACAGCTGGTAGCCACCTCTCGGAGGTGTCAGTGTCAAGCAAGGGAACTGGCTCCAGGGTTAGCATCTCACTCACAGAGAAGGGGTCCTGTTAACCCTTCACCCTTTCTGCTGTACGAGAAAAGGAATGGAGGAAATACCAGCCTAGATAGGGAAGAGAAGACATTTACATCACAGCTGCACGGCAGATGCAGGAAGCAACCTTCCAGAATCAACCAGTGAGTGAACAGCAAGCCCCGAAGCTCTGCTGACAAGAAAGAGGAGCAACAAGGAACCACATGCAAGAGAAAGTTGGTTAGTCTGCAGCTACCTGACTCTGCTCCTCCTGAGGACTCACAGAAAGCCGCACCCATTTGCTCTTTTCAGGAGGTGGGTGCTTAGAGACTCTCTTACTGACCAATTAGACAGTTCTAGACAATGTTCATATAATCAGAACGGCACAGTGACTTCTGAGTGGTTTCCTTTTGAGGGACTATATGGCCACACAGAAAGTTTAATTCTAAATTAGAACTAAGTATCACACACCTTTACAATATTTATGTGGTCAGCAGACAGAAGGAAGGGAAAGAGACAAATGCGACAAGTTCGGAGAGACAGCAAAACACATACTATTCACTTCTTCATCAACACAGTGGGAAGTCAAGAGCGTCTGTCCTTAAAGGATGGATCAGCAAGCAGAGGTCAGGGACAGTGTTTGTTTTAAAAAAGACAAACTGTAGTAGTACTCTAAAAACCAAAAAAGAAGAAAGAAAGAAAGAAAGAAAGAAAGAAAGAAAGAAAGAAAGAAAGAAAGAAAGAAAGAAAGAAAGAAACCTAGAAATGAGTGGTTTACCATTTCTTCCTTTTTTATACCAGGGAAGTAATTAATTAATAGATCTGGTAAGTGAACAAGAATAAGATGCTGTTGATCGTACAGAAGTTAACAGAAAACAAACCAGAAAGCCTCCCGCCGTCAGAGGCAGTAAGTACCTCTGAGGAGTGGACGGGAAGGTCAAGTTGTGCTCTCCGCCCAGGTCCCTCTGTGTTGTTTAATGCTCTGTGTGCTGCTTGCAATTGTTAGAAACGATTACAGTCCAACAATTTAGAAAGGATTGGAGGAAGAGAATAACTTGCTGTAAGGTCTGAAGGTTTATGGGTAAGAGAATATGAGAAGAACAAGAGCTACAGAAAAGTTTAAAAACCAAAATGTCAATGCCAAAGCCGGACTACCCACAATAGGAAAGAGCCTTCACCTTGGCAGCAAACCGGGGCAGGCCAAGCACATCCCTGTGCACCCAGCTCCTCTTCTCAGTAAGAGGACACTGCAGCTGCACATGCTGAAAGGACCCTCCCTTACCATCTGCTGGAGTACCAAAGTGACTGTGATTACATCTATACATGTAAACTCCTAACTGCTGGTTCCCACTGATTCCAATGGAGTCAACAGACTCTTGCCTTCCTTTTCCTGTTTGTTCTGATACATCAAAAGTTCACAGTTTATTAATATGTAAACTGCTACTGGAGAACCTGCGTGTTACAATTGACGTTAAAAGCTTGTTAATTATTTAAGTCCATCCACGAATGGAAACAAACCAATAAGATGGTGATGGCCAAGCAACGGCCCTGAGAATATCTACATAGAGGAATTTCTCCTCACAGACCCCTAGTGAGCTCAATACATGCCATTACGCCAGGCCTCTGTGGACGGTGAGCGTGCTCTTGCTGAAGGCTTGTGGTGCTCCCTGGAGGGAGCCTTGTAAAGAAACATACACATGACAGAGAAGACTGCCAAGACTGCCAAGACTGCCAAGGATGGGGCTGGAGAGAGGGCTCGGCGGTTAAGAGCACCGACTGCTCTTCCGAAGGTCCTGGGTTCAATTCCTAACAACCACATGGTGCCTCACAACCATCTGTAATGAGATCTGATGCACTCTTCTGGCCTGCAGGTGTACATGCAGATAAAACACTCAAATACATAAAAGAAATAAAAGTAAATCTTTTTTTAAAAATGCCAAAGAAGGTGAGCTGTGGGGATCCAGTCTAGCTCTGGAGAGAGGCGTGGGGCCTAGAGGCACTCCATTGTTTGCACAGGGTTCCAACAGATTAGAAACAAAGTACCATCCTGTCCCCACGCCCCCTCCCCACTCTCACACAGTGTGGTTTGATGTTCTTCAGTATCACTGGGATATGTAAAGTATGGGCCATGTCACAGAGTCTGCTTTCTTTTTTTTTTTTTTTTGGTTTGTTTATTTGTTTTTTAGTTTTTTTAGATTTTGGTTTTTTCAAGACAGGGTTTCTCTGTATAGCCCTGACTGTCCTGGAACTCACTCTGTAGACCAGGCTGGCCTCGAACTCAGAAATCCGCCTGCTTCTGCCTCCCAGAGTGCTGCGATTACAGGCGTGCGCCACCAGCATCTGGCATGTCACAGAGTCTGAATTAAAACTTCTGCTCCTGGGGCTGGGGAGATGGCTCAGCGGTTAAGAGCACTGACTGCTCTTTCAAAGGTCTTGAGTTCAAACACCAGCAACCACATGATGGCTCACAACCATCCGTAAAGAGATCTGACTCTCTTCTGTAGTGTTTGAAAACAGCTACAGTGTACTTACATATAATAAAATAAGTAAATCTTTAAAAAAATAAATAAATAAAACTTCTGCTCCTTGAGAAAGATGCCTCTTCTCTCCAAACTATTTCCTCTTTTATAAAACAAGGGCAATATCCCACAAAGCTCTTTGTATCCAGACAACGAGATATAATACATGAACGCACTGGAATACTAGTTAGCAGATAACAGCTTCTTTTCCTACCTTGTAGCCCAGGAGCTCACAGGACTCATGCTCCCTGACAAGTGGCGGCCTCCTCACACTTGTGTGGACAGGCTGCTTGTTACCAGGGGCATGTGAGTGGAAACAGCTATAACTTCCCATTCTGCCTCCATGACCAGTAGTTGTTAGATGCAGAAGATGCCAGTGAGCCCCCAAACCATGATGAGCCCGCAGAAAGGGTCTACTTGACAAGCAGGAGCACCATGTGGACAGTGACACTGTTCCATGAAGCAGGATAAACACTGAAGCTTATGTTATACCCAAGTGTCAACAGCACCATAAAACATGCTGTGTGATGCTCTAACAGCAGAGCTCAGGCACCGAACACTGAGTCAGACACGCTGTCAATGCCATTAAGAAATCACGGACCAGGAGCATAGCTCAGTGAGAGCAACTGCCTAGCAGATGGGGAATCCTGGCAACCAACCAGCCAACCGAAGAACAGACAGTAGGAAAGAAATTACAGCCGAACAAGCACGCGAGAAGACGCTTAGAGCACGAGCCCCGGGTCAATGCCTCAGTGGCACCCACTTCAGTGGCCCAGAGATAATGACAACAAGGCCGGCAAGGACTGGAAACTGGTCTCTTACAGGCTGTTTAAGGCTATGCAGAAGCCAGGCATAGCCTGGTGGTGCACGCCTGTAATCCCAGCACGCTGGGAGGCAGAAGCAGGCGGATTTCTTGAGTTTGAGGCCAGCCTGGTCTACAGAGTGAGTTCCAGGACAGCCAGGGCTACACAGAGAAACCCTGTCTCGAAAAAATCCAAAAAAAAAAAAAAAAAGGCTATGCAGAGCGGCTCAGCTGTCCTTCAAAAAGTTCAGTGCAGCTCTTCTAACAGAGCTGATGGTGTTGAACAGTCAAGCACACTGTCATCAACACCACTAAGAAATATGGTGCATGGGGCTAGAGATGTGGCTCAGCAGTTAAGAGCACCAGCTGCTCTTCCAGAGGTCCTGAGTTCAATTCCCAGCAACTACATGGTGGCTCACAACCATCTGTAATGGGACCTGATGCCCTCTTCTGGCAAGTCTGAAGAGAACAACAGTGCATTCATAAATAAAATGAATAATTTTTTTTTTCCAAGACAGGGTTTCTCTGTGTAGCCCTGGCTGTCCTGGAACTCACTCTGTAGACCAGGCTGGCCTCGAACTCAGAAATCTGCCTGCCTCTGCTTCCCAAGTGCTGGGGTTAAAGGCGTGTGCCTCCACCACCTGGCTAAAATGAATAAATCTTTAAAAAAAATGATGTGGCAATTTTACCCCTAGGGATCCATCCAAGAACACTTAGTATGTTCTCACACTCTCCTGCACAGAAACGCGCAAAGCAGCCTCAATCATTAAAGCTAAAGAGAAGAAACAATTCAAGTATCTGCCAGCATGAACAATGAAAGAAAATGAGGTCACACACTGGAATGTTATTCACCCAGACAAAAAGAAAATCCTCATGTATGACAGATACAACCAGGCTGACCTGGAGCACATGCTATGGGGAAGACACTGAGAACAGGTCATATGTCTTATGATTCCCTGAGGTCACACAGGCTTCCCATCATTGCAGATGCAGAGACAAAGCAGGTGACTGGGTGCTGGGGTAGATGAGGGGAAACGGGCTTGTTTTCATTTTATGTAATGCAAATGTTGCTGAACATCGGAGACTGAGGGCTGCACACTTCTGGGAATGTACTAAAAAGCACGGTTACACACTTCCTAAGGGTGAGTTTACAGTAATGGGAGATATTATAGTTTGGGTGTAAATGCCTCCGAGACCTGTGTGTGAAGGTTTGTCTGGTCATGGCCTGGAAGCAGATCCTGGGCTCCCCTGAGCTCACTTGGAGTGATCATGATCATGGGCAGCAGGCTCGGAGCCCAAAAGCCTCCTTCTGTGTAAGATGCTCCTCAGTTTCGTGTCACAGGATGGGAATCTGACTAAATTTGATTTTTAAAGACAAAGATTAGCCAGGCAGTGGTGGTGCACGCCTGTAATCCCAGCACTCTGGGAGGCAGAGGCAGGCGGATTTCTGAGTTCGAGGCCAGCCTGGTCTACAGAGTGAGTTCCAGGACAGCCAGGGCTATACAGAGAAACCCTGTCTCGAAAAAAAAAAACAAAATCCAAAAAACCCAAAATAAATAAATAAATAAATAAATAAATAAATAAAATAAAGACAAATATTCAGCTTTGCTCTGCTTTGACTCCCAGAGGAAACTCTATCGACAGGTACCATCCCGCATTATTATTCAAGACTGGTCAGAACCCACAGGATGCTTCTCCCCGGGTGTTCCCATAGCCAGGTGAGCTCATACTCAGACACCCAGTGCCAAAGGCAGCTAAGAGCAGAAGGCACATCTCGGCTTTCCCGGGTTTAGGTACTGAGTGAGGTAAGGCTTGCTATGAGGACGGGCAAGAGATGAGAAGACAGAGCCTTGCAGTAACCGCTCATGTAGAGCTCTCTGAAGAAGTTCAAGTTCCTGAGAAGGTAGTGAGGAGCTTGGAGCTCAGAGGGAGGACTGCATTGGGAGTCTCTTACTTCCGTGTGAGTGAGACAGTCAGTTTCAAGGTCAGTTCACAGGTAAAACCTATTTGTGTACATCAAGTAAATGCTCATTTAAATGCTTGGTAGACAGAACTGAAACAAAGGCTCATTCTTTGGAACGCACTTTACCTGCCTGCAGGAATCTCCTCCTCCTTGCAGGAATCTCCACCAGGGCCTCTGAGCTGACAGCAGGCTGCCCTAGCAGTGCAAGGTGCTACTTACTTGCAGGACACTTTCGTTCTGTCAGCCACCATGGTCCACTGCTGCTGATTGGTGGAAACCTCAACGTAGTAGCTGTAGCTTCGATCATCGCAGTCCCAGAGTAATAACCTGAGGAGAGAGAGGACATGGCGTTGTCTTCGTATCCTGTCATGGGGCCTTGTGTCATCCCCCCTGTGCCCCACCTTGCATCCAGGACTGCAGAAGGAGAGAAAATCCCAATGAAGACATGAAGAGAAGGAAGGGCTCGGTCAGGCTGGTCACCTCTTTGGAAGTCCGCTTCACTAACCACACAATCCCAGGGAGCTTCTGTTCCCTTAGCAGCCAAGTTCAGCCTGGCTTAGGATAGAGATGTCTGACTTGAGTCATCTTTTCAGGTTCTCCATCTTTCACTGTAGCATCTGAGCTAGCAGAGGACAAGATCCGAGAAATACCTGCTCATGCGATCAGTGCTTCTAATGGACGCTAATGTACTTATCGTGTTTTATGTTTCCTTTCATTCTTACCAGGTTTCCACATAACTCTGATAAGATTACCTGCTGTGGAGATACAGCTATCCCTTAGCATCTGTAAGAGACTAGTCTGTGGCTACTCAAGACCTCAGTAACATGGCACCATATATATTTTATATATTATAAAATCTATGCAGTCATTTATATATATATATATTCACATCTCTAACATGTGTAAATACGAACTCATGCATGTAGACAAATACACACATCTATGGAGATTTGCATATGTGTGTGCATGCACATTTTCCACAGACATGGTCTTGTGGGGTAGGCTAGGTCAGGGAGCCCATGATCCCCCTGCTTCAGCCTCTTGAGTGCAGTGACTGCAGGACTGTTAAATTCCAATTATCCTTGGGTGCCTCATAATGCCCAATAAAAGTAAATGCTATGTGAATAGTTTTGTTCTGTATTTTTAAAGGATTTGACCAAAAACATTCTGTGTCTTTTATGCATATGTCCAACTATGTGAACCCCAAGTGTGTGAGGGTCAACTGCACTGGAAAACATACTCATTATCTGGGAATTTACTATCTCGGTCCTGCTCTGAGCCCTTCTTCTGCTCAGGTAAGAACTTTAATGAATTATTTGAGTCCATTTTCTCGAAGTTCAAAGCAGAATACACTCACCTGCCAGTTTCAGAATAGCAGTTCCTTCTGAGGAAGGTACTGATTGGGAAACAGGATGAGGGCAGCTTCCAGAAGGCCAGGGACATGCTAGTTTTACCTCAGCGGTAGTTAGGTGGCTATAGGAGCCGATACGTGTGTGGCTATGCACAAAGGATGTGTGTACAGTCCATGCGTACAGAATCTGAGCCTATAATATGGGCTCTGTGTTTGGCAGCTGATCATGCCTCAGAGGAAACAAATTACTGATTTCCACTATCTCAGCCATCTCTGCCTAAACAGAGCATGTGCAATGTCAGTCACCCTGTGTAACAGGAAGTCACATGCCTGTGCTTCCAGTCAGCCACAACAGTGAGCACACGGAAGGCAGTGCCCATGTCTAAATGGATTTTCTTTCTTTCTCCTCCCCCCACCCTCTGTGTAGGGTTCTGAAATAGGGTTTCTCTGTGTAGCTCTGGCTGTCTGAAACTCTCTATGTAGACCAGGCTGCCTGGCTCTGCCTCCCGAGTGTGGGACTAAGGTGTGTACCACCACCACCTGGCCTAAATGGTTTCTCTCTACCCGGAGCTTGGCCAGTGCTTGGCAGATGTCAGCAGGGCAAACACAGCAGCAGCAGTGATGATCACAACAGCCAGCACTGCTTTAGTGCTCGTGTGGATTGGGCCACAATCAAGTGCTCTGCACAGTCTGCTCTGGACTCTTCAGACACCTAAACACCCTCTCAGCAGGCACAACTCTTGCCCTCCCGCTATCTAAATGGCAGACGTGAGCCTTGCAGCTGTGGGCACCTTACCTAAGCTCACTGCCAGTGTATGAGCAATGCAGGATTGCAGCCTGGCATCCCAGTCTAAACCCACGTCTGTAATCCCCTTGCCTCTAACTCCTGATGTTCCTATATTAGGCATCTGAACTATATTTCTACTGTAACCCATCACTCTGTAACAGCCAATCCTGTGCCTTCTTTAATCTTGCTATTTTAGTCAATGAAATACCCTGCACAAGTTGTTTTGTATTTGTGTAAGGCTACTGTGGAGAATTAACGCTGATGTGGTTGTTTCTCGGTCTTTCACCTGGGGTACGCAAGTGTTCCACCACTGAGCTATGATCATAGCCATCATATTTTTCCTTATGAGATAGAGTCCAAGTTGCCAAAGCTAGCCTTGAACTTCCACTCTGTAGCCTAGGTAAACCTTAAGTTGTTTGGTCTCCTGCCTTTCAGGCCTTGGAGCAGCTTGGGTGACAGGCCTGTGCCCATGACCTAGCTCCTTCCCTTTCAATTCTTGCCTTCAGTTCTAAGTTCTGCTTGCTATCAAGTAATAGTCATTTGCTAATACAGATATGGGAAACATCAAGCAAATTAATTCTTCATTTCATAGCTCTAGTAACAGGATTCTCTAAAGACAACCCTTAGTAGAAGTCTGTTCTTCTGTTTGTTTTGCTTTTATTCTGCTTGTTTGTTTGTTTGTTTCAAGACAGGGTCTCTCTGTGTAGCCCTGGCTGTCCTGGTACTCACTCTGTAGATCAGGCTGGCCTTGAACTCAGAAATCCACCTGCCTCTGCCTCCCAAGTAAAGGTGTGCGCCACCATACCCCGCTCTCACTGGGATTCTGGATTATTAATGGAGAAGCAGAGCGTCACAACCCCTATCCTTCACAGAGAACCCAAATGAAACGCCTGGTCCCTGTGGGACAGAATATAACCAGACGTTTCCTAAGAGACTGCCTTGAGGACACATGACAAGGAGAAGACACAGAGTGCAGAGCAACTGGGAATACTGTGAATGTCCCCAGAGATTCTGGGAGTGACTGAAGTATTAGAAAATGATTAGTGGTGGCACACGCCTCTAATCCCATCATTGGGAGGCAGAGGCAGGAGGATCTGAGTTTGAGGACAGCCTGGGCCACAGAGCGAGTTCTATGGCTCGAATCATCTATATCATAGGTACTGACTTCTTAGCATTTCATTCGACCTATGTCCCACAATTTAAACAGTCTCTTGGTACTCAACACTTAGGTACTTAGTAATATTTCACTGTCAGGAAAATTCCTCAATAAACATTCTTAGTTAAACCCACAACTTTTCTTAAACATCTGCACATGAAAATCTCTGGGATCTACTTCTACTTTTAGAACCCACTACTTCCCTTGAAAGTTTGTCCAAAAAAGTTCTCCTTTGGAGGTTGTGATGTGTATTATAGAATAGCTGTAGACCTTTCCTCTCACCTTCAACCAAAAATCTGTAATAGGTTAAACTGCCAGTGGCTTCTAGCCAGCGCTATTTTCTGTGCATCCTACCAATACCTGCACTTAGAAACACCCTGGTGTTAGGGACGAGACACATTTCATTAATTTGCAAGTTTTTTTTTTAAAACTTATCATCGAATTTGAACATTTTGTGTATTTTCTATATTTATTCTATTGTTAATGACTTACAAAATGTCCTCTACATCTGAAGGATATTAATTCACTGCCTATCACAGTTGGCACGCTAAAGATATTAATTTTTATTAGCCTAGTCCATCGATCTTTACCTTAGTAATTTTTCCTAGCCTAAATTTTTTCTGTCCTGAATTGCAGCCAAGAGCACACACTGGTTGAGACATCTCCTTTCTATTCTTCTATTAAGAGTCCCTGGGGAATGCAGGGTCACGGTGACTCTTGAGTGGAAGGGACAACTGATGGATGGCAAGTTATCAAGTGTTCTTCTACCCGTGGAGCTTACAGGGATCCAAATTCCTGTGCCAGGATGCATACTTGCTTGGAATTTAGGCTTCCTCAGGAATCAGTCCTTTTGCTGATTCTACTGAAAAGGCAGGTTCAGTTTAAACCCTATAGCAAACCTGAACCAGGCTCCTTTCTTTCTACAGGTCAGCACTGGGCTCTCGTTAGGCACAGTGTAATGCCCCACATCACCCATGCTTCTTTGTCTGCCTACAAAGTCTGTTCTGAGGTATTTGCAGTGACAGCATAGAGACATTTCTGTCTTGTAATCCGGCTGGGAATGTTTGCAGAGTGTGATCGCCCAGCACAGACACTCCTCATGACCTTAAAGAAGATGAGCCTCCTTAAACATACCCCTCCCCTGCACCCCAGTATCAGAAGCCATTTTCAAAGAGGCTGATTTTATCCCACTGGAGAGATTCACCGCTGCAGATCAGGCCTGCGATTGACAGCCACAGACCTCATCACCTAATGAGCACCGCATAAACGCCTGGTGACATTACCAGCTGTCTCCTCCATCTCCCCTTATTCTTACAGTGGAGTCTCCCTAAAAGCAGCGAGGTGCTGGCTTTTTATAAAATTGATTAACAGATGTGATTCTGCTTACATCTTCCATAAATGCTTTGGCTGGTTGCATACCATTGATTACCCGGGGCTCGGTTTACAGCAACTAATTGCTCTCCTTGATGCTGTTTTGATACAAAATTCGATAGTGAATATGATTTCAAAACTCTTGTCTTTGTGGCCTGAGTCAGAAGTGACTGGAGGCAAACCCAGTGGACTCAGTTTTCTCTTCTTAAAATAATTGCTCTCTCATCAGTCTGTGAAGAAAGTTTCCAAATTGTAGCATTCTAATTGGAAAGCCTGCATTATGCATGCGATGACAAACTATGTTGTGCTGAATGGCATTTTTTTTTATCCCTTTCTTAAGGGATTAATTCCATGCCAGACCGTGAACAATGGCTGAAGCCTAACAGGAGAGATCAACAGCTTCTCCACTGAACTGGTGCCTTTAGACCAGGAGCAAGGGCCCGCTTGCCTGTTTCTAATTGCCAATCGTCTGTGGCAGCCTCTCTGGAAGACATGGAGACACAACACACTGCTGCTGTTGCTAAGAGCATCCTCATTTGCGGAAAACAGCCAACCAAAGCAAGATCAACAACCAGGCTATTAGCAATGTAATAACTTACAGAATTCGTTTATAAATGTTCAGTCAAAGGCATTCATAAGCTCAAAAATGTATAAATAGTATTCTTAAAGAACCTTTAAGTTCCTTAGAAATAGCTGTCTTTCATTAAACAGTTCCAAGATCCTTTACCAGGCACGAAGCACCATTAGGTAAGTCTTTGAAGCCACCTATCCTCAAGCCCGCCTCTTGTGACCTTCAGAGTCTGCCTTGTGGGTTCCCTGGGGTTGTCTCAGTGTCACAGCAGACAGCTCTCTGCATATGCACCGGAGGGCTTGGATGACTGTATATTTCATGGAATTCTCTGAAGACTGCCTGCAGCTCTATCTCAAGATGGTGTGGGAGTTCCTGCGCCCAGTGTGTCCTGCAATCTGGTTGTGGCTGGCCTAGGAAGCAGACCCGTGCTGAGCTAATCACACTTCGTTCCTCAAGAGCAGAGGATGTGCTAAGAGTCAGCCTTAATTGGCCCTGCTCCATCAAATGGGATAATGAGGAAGCAGACATCCCAGGTGGCCTTCTTCCATCGGAGGTACCAGGAAGGAAGGAGCCATGGGTGTGAGGAGCAGAGCGGGGACACAGAGACCAGGTGGGGCTGCTCCTGACACATTCCGTCCCACGATGTGCCACCAGGGTTCATGGGAAATTGCCCCATTACAACGAAGCTCCCTTTATGGCTTAGACCATCTTTATTTGGCTTCTGTCACTTGGAACCAATCAGGCTTAAGCTAAGAGCACACAGGAGCACAAGTCTGTGATAACCATGCTATCTATATGTGGTAGTGGCAGAGACAAGAGGAAAGCAAAGGAAGAAAGGGCGGATGATGGTCTTCCTGCTGCAGGAGAGGTGGTTTCTGTAGGCTGGACTGAGGTGTGGATGAGATGACAGGGTGAGGGGTGGGGACAGGCTCAGGGAGGGGGACTCTGCAGGTACTGGACCAGAGTGACAAGGAGTGCACAGTGCAGGTCCGAGGACCCAAGAGCCAGGGAAGTGTGGCATACGTCTGGGCTGAGGGGTAGACTGAGGCTGGAACAGAGATCTGGAGAAAGATCAGATGCTACAATAGAGCGGAGATCAGGGGGCTCTTGCCTCATTGAAGAATCTCGTTCTCACTGTCCTAGTGCAAGGAAGAAGGACACCATGTGACAGCCCCTTCTGACTCCTGTGCTCAGAGTTTCCCACAAATGAGAAGGTGCCTTGTCTGCCACCGTCTGACAGTGTGCTTCTTCCTGGGTTAGGAGCGAGGCCCAGCTGAGCAGCGCTGCTGGAGGGCCGCAGGTCCAAACTGAGATCCTTAGCAAAGAGTCTGAAGAGGACAGCTGAAGATCGCAGAAAGAGAATACCAAAGGAGCTGTGATCACAGCGGCCGGCCGGCCGGCCGGGCCTCCAAGGATCCGGCCTCCCAGGGCAGAGGGAACACTGGACTTCTAGTCCAGGAGGGAGCTGCTAGGGCTCACCAGAAGGAAGGCGTTCTGCAGTACACTAGGCAGGACCCATCCAGGCCGCCATGTACTGCGGGACGTGGCTTCATCTCTCAAAGCCACATCTCTATCTCTGTGACAAAATACTTGAGGTCAGAAGCTTTAAAAAGGGTAAGCTTTCTTTTGGTACACAGGTTTTGCTGTTTTCTTTTCAAATAGAGTCTCACCTTGATCTCTCCATGTAAACCAGGCTGGCCTCTAACTCACAAAGATCTGTGTGCCTTTGCCCCACAAGTGTTAGAATTAGAGGCGTGACCTACCATACCTGGCCACAGCAGTGTTTGATGTTTCAGTACCTGGCCATCAGCCCATTACTTCTGGTCTGGGTCCATGGTGCAGTGAATGAAACCACTGACAGTCAGACAGCCGACAGGGAGAGCTGGGAAGGGCCAGGGTTCCTTCTAAGGCATTCTGCAGATGACCTGACTTCCACTAGGCCTAACTTCTAAAAGGTTCCTCCATCTCTGAAAAGAATCCTGGGCATCAGAGGCAACAAGCCTTTCACGGGCTTGTCTTTGAGGATGTTTGCTATTCAGACAACAGCAGACACAGAAGATGAGTTCTCCAACAGAGTTCCACACAGTGGTCCTGGTCAGGGCTAGGTCTCGCTTGGGATCTTGATGGTCGGCTATCTGTAGTCCCTGTGTGTATGCCCCAAGGAAATAAATGAAGGGAGGTGGCCAAACAGACACCTGTGGAGGCCATCGGATAAGTACAAATGTCAATGAGAGAGTCACAGTACAATCCAGGGCACTGCAAGTAGAGAACAGGCCTATGGAAGACAGGACAGAACATGCCACCTTTGCTTAGCAGCTGACTGGGACCATGGTCCTCCTGCTTGGAGAAAAGAAGCTTTAAATTTTTTTTTTTTTTTTTTTTTTTTTTTTTTTTTGAGACAGGGTTTCTCTGTATAGCCCTGGTGTCCTGGAACTCACTTTGTAGACCAGGCTGGCCTTGAACTCAGAAATTTGCCTGCCTCTGCCTCCCAAGTGCTGGGATTAAAGGCGTGCGCCACCACTGCCCAGCCAAGCTTTAAATTCAAGGCCGGATGGTAACCGAGGACAGGCTCTACATCTACCAGTTGGGATTGTGGGATATGCAGTGAGCAACTAAGCAGTGGTCATGTCTACACAGACCACACCCACTTCAAGCTATTATCACACACAGGGAAAAGTGACAATTTATAATCAGAGCACTTCCTACTTCTCAACACAAATCTCTAAGTCTTTGGTTAATTTTCTGGCTCACTTACTTGGTACGCCTTTATTTTTTATTTCACACCTAAGTTTCGGCCCAGTCTTAGGATCTAGATCTCATGCTACACAGTCATGTTTGAAGAAATTTCTTCCATGTGAATGTGAGGAAACTATGTCTAGGCCAACAGCCCTCAGAATAAATGCTCTTTTTTGTATTTTGAAGGTGACTCTTTTGCAATACAGACCCTTCCTTAAGCAAGAAGGTTGCATCAAACATATCAGGACCGGTTGACAAGGTCAAGTATCATGATGCTGAAGACCTTTTGGGGAAGGACACATTAAGCAGGTAGGCAGCTTTTACAGATCTCTCCTGATATTTAAATTTGGCATTATCAAGTCCCCGTTCTACAGCAAGACCATCTGCCTCATCTCAGCAGCTTCTTCACAACGTGGAGAACACAGGGACACCAGTGTCCTGGGCTCCCAGCAGGCTCGGACAAGGCTCAGCAGGAGGCGGGACACCAGGCGTGGCTTCCTGGATGTTCAGGCAGCTCTCTCAAAGCTTCATTTGTTGGGGGAGAGTACCAGGTGCCACTGTGACTTCAAAAGGTCACAGTCAGTCTCTTCCAAGAGCTAAAGGCAATATGCATTTGTGTGATCTGCCCCGGGCCTGGCTCCACATCCCTGCATGACAATAGCCAGGGGACACTCCCTAAGGAGGGGCCAGCCAACTGTCCCCACTACTCATCAACTGGCTTATACTTAAGACTACAGAGGGTGGGGGAAGACAGTGGATGGAGTGCATTTCTCACAAAGCCTCACTAACTAATCCATCCTCCCTCCTCCATCCGTCCCTCTGTCCCTCCCTTCCTCTTTTGTGTCACCGCTGGACTGACCCAGGGTGTTCCACTCTTATGCAAGTGCTCCCCTAACTGAGCTGCAGCCCAGCCCACTCTCTGTGGCTGCCTCACTTTATTCTGCCCCTCCTCCCACCACATGCTAGTGCATGCACAGAGCCTACACAAAGCACCAAGAAACAGAGCCAGACAGAAATGTAATAAACTCCATAGCTCCTTTCCACTCCCTTGGGTCAAGTGTTCACGGGAATGTGTGTCTGGCGGGAGAACTCACAATTTAGCTCTAGGCAGATCTATGTATTCTCTCAACCTGGTGTGAGAGAATGGAAGGGCCAACAAAGGCTTGGCTCAACATCACAGGCAAGAGAACACTCCAGCAGAGATGAAGTATAAGGCAAAACTCTTCCTAGTATATCGTGTCCTTTCTCTATTTCTGCCCTCAGCAAATCTCATTTTCTGGTCTCTCTTAACTCAGCTAGTACTATTTTTCCATGTCTCTTTGTCTTTCTTACCAGTGTGACCTCTTCACCTGAGTCAGATCTGGGTTCCCACCTCTGCCCCAGCTGTGAAGAGTCCTCTTCCCCCACCCCCACCCCCCAGTCTACAAAGTTCTGGGCACTCGCTGAGTGACTTTAATATCTCTCACTGCCTCCAGTATGGGCTGTACCTTCCTACCCAAGCCTCCTGTAGCCAGTACCAATTCCCCTAGGTCCTATATAATCAAAGTCTGGCTGGCTGGCTCTCATATCTACTTGTCTTAAAATTTCCTCCCCACATATCTGTTTTCTGGATTTCTTTTGTGAAGTCCACAAGAAAACCACCCTCAGAAACACAAGACCAAAGCAGTAAAGTCATAAGAGCGCTTATATACAATGTAAGGTCTTAAAGAAAAGGTAGCTTATTCTGCTCCAAGGCTGAGCTGTGCTAAGTCCCGACTCCCCACGTGGTACATGGCCTACGTTAAGATAAAGACATTAATGAGAATAATAATAGCAAGATCTTCCCCACAGCACACAAAGGGGAAAATCCGAACAACTCTAAGTTCTCACAAACAAAAGATAATTAATCAATTTACTATGTTGCTGTGTGATTAATCTTTTGAAAAATGGCAAGAAGCCAGAAAGTAAGCAACATTTTATGTGATTTCTTTGCAATGGCTAGAGGAGAAATGGCTAATTAAGCTTTTCAGTGGGATTCTTTTGATCACTGGCCACTCGGAACAGTTCTCTTGATCCACGTCTTCAAAGTCTTCAAAGCTGGGACCACAAGTTTTAATCCAAACCTTTTCAGATGAACACTCACAACTTTACCTTTCCGAACTACTCAACAGTCATAATTACACCAAACTGGTGTGGGTTACAGGACCAAAGGCCAAGTGACCAGTTGCCTTTCCCCTCTAAGGTCACCTACACTGCTCTGTGCAGAGCTGGAGCGCAGGTGAGGGCTGGCAAGGGAGGGTCTGGTCCTCCTCACAACCTCCACCTCCTGCCCCCTCGCTCCTCCCACATTTGCTTGGAGGAGGCATCTTAAGACAAGAGGGAAACGCCCCCTGTTTGGAATGTATTCTACAAGAGCTACCTTTTTAGCAGGAACCCTTCCAGGTGTCGGCATGAATATTCACCAGCGTGTGCTGGGCATAGAGACCAGTCTCCACACCACGTACACTAATCCTTCAAAATGTATTCTAGGCAAGCCACCGGGGTAAACTCCCATATAGAAAGCAGGCTCTGCAGTGATGGCTATTGGAAGGCTGAATGAAGGAAATCACAGGGAAGGAGGAGATGAATAAATCACTCCTCTGGAGGCTCTGCTTCGGGAGCAGGCAGCAAGACCTGGCCACACTGACTGGAGCTGCAGGAGGCACCACTAGAACACTGCACCCTGGGAATTAAATGCTGTCTCTTCCATTCAGTTGCCTCACCCTTCCTCATCAAGAAGAGCAAACATCCATCTCCCCTCTGCCCCACCATCCTCCTGCTGGGTCCCTTTAATGTTCCTATTTGGGCCAGTATGACCCACGGGGACTTGCTGAGAACACCACCCCATCAGCCTACACTTGCGGGAAAACAGAAGAAAAGACTTGGCACCCAAAAAGGATGCGGGTCCAGAGGTGAGATCTCACCTTACCTTGGGGTCTTCCCTCTTCAGCAATGAGCCCCAAGAGCCCATACTGAATTGATGCTGAGGGCAGAAGAGGCTCTGGCTAGAGTCACACAGAGATCATAGGATCTCCACTGGGGATATCATCCTGACTCAACTTCCAAAGAGCAGCAGCTCGAATAGGCTGGGACACGCAGGAGATGGGAGCTCCTGCCACAGAGACAGGGAGCAGGAGACATTTCCTCAGCTCAGGTGGGCCAAAAAGGGCTCGAGTCTCGGCTTGAGCCTCTGAGGGACACAACACTTCTCAATGTGACAACAGGGTGACGAGCCTTGCCGGGTGGGAAGCAAAAGCTCCGACTTTGCCTCTGTCTTTCTCTCCAACAGGGCGCAGCCTCACGTAATCTGTTACGTGGAGAGTAGGTAGGTGCGGGGAGGGAGGAAAGAAGGGGGCAGACAGAATTTAGAATAATTTGTGGTTTTATTTTTTAATCTATTTTTTCCGTTTAATACAAAACAATAGATGACACATCTTTTGATATTCTTCTAAGATATCCACAAGATACATCTAGCCAGAAGAGGGGGGAAAAGGGTGGTCTGCAAGCCTGTGCAGAGCCTGGGCCCTACCTCAGGCCGCAGAGCTAAGTGGCCCCGCCAGCGCTTCCATAGGCCCCTCTCCTTGTGGCAGCCCAAAAGGCTTGATCCTCGTCCAAAGCCAGTGTCATGGCACATGTGTGACTCCCAAGCCAGATGCTGACTTTCAGTATCGCTTCTAACTGTGGGCTCCTAAGTACTAGCTTCACTTTCTGGAAGCATGAATGGCCTAGGACGCCGGACCAGGCTTTCCCGGGTGGGCTACAGAGGCGATCTACACTGTCTGGTAAGGAGGGTTTCCTGGAGCACAGCGATGCCCTGAGAACAGGCAACAATGGCATGTGTACTGCTTGTCGCTCTACAGGAAATCTGGCCAAGACCAAGAACGGCAGCCAGACTCACTGAATCACAGAGCAGAGGAATACGGGGACGGTTTAAAAAAAGGTTGAGCCTAACCTAAAAATGTCTAAAATCTCTTTCACTGAATGTTTCAAAATATGTTTTTTAATGTGGCAAAATCCACATGGAGTTCAGCTTCTGCTTCAGTCACAATCCCGTCTTTGTCACGGTGACAGCTGCAGTGGCATCTCTTGCCTTGTCTTACCAAATTTCTAGTATATTTTTCCCCAACAGTTACAGAGTTGGAAAGGCAGGGAGGAACAGGAGAGGGAAGAAGGAAGGGAGGGAGGGAGAGGGATGCTTGATTAAAATAGACCATTCCCAAGTCCTCCTTACTCCCTGACCTGATTGTAAGTGGCCAAGGTGAACAGCCTCAGGTTGAACACATACAAAAACAACAGCCACCAGCCACCGCCTGCCAGGTCCCAAAGAGATGGAAGGGGTAGGGCAAGTGAGCAAGTTACAGAGAGACTTCAGTTCCATAAAAACATGCCCAAAACTGTTATACAGTCAATAGGGCAACGAGTGTGGCAGCAGCTTCGAGGAAGATGGCCCACAGAGCAGACCCTCCATCCGAGCTAAGGCAGAGCATGCAGCGGCAGGTCGGAGCCCGGGAGAGAATGGGTGTGCATAGCTCTCCCCTCGCCGTCTCTCTAGCTCTGCCTCCTTGATTATAAAACACAAGTTACAAAATACTTGGCCAGAGTAGTTCAGGGCCAAAGATCAGCAAGAATTTACCGCAGCTGGTGTTTTAACTCAACTTCCCAATCTGGCATCTGTAATGAAGGCAATGTAAATTGAGTCTTGGGCATGCTGTTTCTAAATAGAACCAACTCGTTTCCACAAAACTCTACCTGCTTCTGAGGCTCACGTGGACAGCTAAAATGTCATTAAAGTAACCTAATCATGACAAAGCCACTTCCCTATCTTTCTAGGAAGGTTATTACCAGTAAGATATTATTTACCTGGCTACTGCTAATTATCTATAGATAATACCTTATCTGTTTCTTAACAAGGTTACAATGGACTTTCCAATAAACAGCATTTGATTGCATTTGTCTTTTTTTTTTAAACCACACAGAAATGAACACATAAAGGTCAGTATCAGGAAGATAACTGACAAGGGTTTGCAGGAGACTTCAGTGGACATTCAAACGGTATCTGCTTAAGGAACTTGGGAAAAGGACCTCAGGCTCCAATAACCCAAGGGCTGTGATATGTGGATAAGCAGTGCCCCCTATAGGCTCAAGTATAAGAATGCTTGGTCTCTAGCTGGTAGTGCGGTTTGGTGGGGTTAGAAGGTGCTGACTTGCTGAAGGAAGCACTTCACAGAGGTGGGCTTTGAAAGAATTAAAGCCTTGCCAAATTTCTGCTTCACGCTTGACGTGACTATTTCTGCCACACCTCTCTGACATAACTGACTTGATCCTCTGGAATGAAAAATCAAAGAAACTCTGCCTTTGCTTTCTTTTTAAACTTATTGTTATTTTTATTTATTTATTTATTTTTAAAGATTTACTTCTGTGTATCCATGTATACCTGAATGCCAGAAGAGGGCATAAGAACTCATTACAGCTGGTTGTGAGCCACCAAGTGGTTGCTGGGAATTGAACTCAGGACCTCTGGAAAAGTAGTGGGTACTCTTTATTGCTGAGCTATCTCTCCAGTCCTGGAACTCTGCCTTTGGTAAGTTGCCTTGGTCCTGAGTTAAGTATATGCCAAGGAAAATTCCACAGCCGTCCTTCACCTCAGACAGACCACAGCCGTCCTTCACCTCGGACTGACCACAGCCGTCCTTCACCGTGGACTGACCACAGCCGTCCTTCACCGTGGACTGACCACAGCTGTCCTTCACCATGGACTGACCACAGCTGTCCTTCACCATGGATTGACCACAGCCGTCCCGACCACAACCGCCCTTCACCGTGGACTGACCACAGCTGCCCTTCACTGCGGACTGACCACAGCCGTCCTGACCATAACCACCCTTCACCGTGGACTGACCACAGCCATCCTGACTATAACCGCCCTTCACCGTGGACTGACCACAGCCGTCCTTCACCATGGACTGACCACAGCTGTCCTGACTGCAGCCATCCTTCACCTCAGACAGCCATCCTTCACTGCAGAGTGACCACAGCTGTCCTTCACTATGGACTGAAGACAGTTGTGGGTCAGCACTAAGACATTTCAGGAGGAAAACCAGAATCTGAATGCTGTGGCTGTAGTTCCTTTCTGATGGCTGTACAGGTTATTTCCAAATCCCCAAAGTCAGAAACAGTCATTACAATCTTACACAGCACCGCATCACCAAGAAGTTAGAGAAACAGAGTAGAGATAGTATGGAGGTCAGTGTCCAGACCTCTTTGAGGGTCTTATTAGTTACTCCTACTGGACACGACTTACGTTTCAGACAAGATGTGACCCTGACTAGCCTGGAACTCACTACGTAGCTCAGGCTTGGACCTTCCAGTCATCCTCCTGCCTCTGCCTACTTAGTGCTGGGATTACAGCTGTGCCCTATCACACCCAGATAGGCATGGTGTTTTAAACCCCAGGTTTTAACACTGAAGATGTATGCATTTATTACTTTTTTCTGTTTGGTTCTGGGTTTGAACCTGAAGCCTGTGCATGAGGGACAAACACTCCACCATCGAGCCACGCCCTCAGCTCCCGCTCGCCTTAGATCAACTGGGAGTTATGTGGGATCTTGCCTGCCTTACAAACTTTATTATGTGCATGATTTATCACTATGCTGGCAAAACACAGGGACCAGTTACAGAAAATCTGATTAAATATTTGAAACAGAAACACAGTTTTTCTTAAGAAGTAAATTTCATGAATAAGAAATCAAACATATACAATCAGCAGTGCCTCTCATCCTGGATCAGAATAGTGCAGTAAGCAGACAGTTCTTTAAATTTATAGAACAGTTTGGAAACTGAGACTAATATAAAACACAGTTATTGTAGTGCTGCTTCAGACACATTCAGAAGCTGTGGTCTCAGAGGACAGCTTTTAAAAATGAATGCGGCTGGGCATGGTGTCCTGTGCCTATAATCCTAGTGCTTTGGAGGCAGAGGCAAGAAGATGGAGAGCTGGGGGCCAGCCTGGGCTATAGACTGAGGCTGAAGCCCAGCTCCGTGGCAGGATGCTCACTTAAGGGGTTCAGACCTGGGTTTACTCCCTAGCTTCAATACAAGAGCCCTCACTGCTTTATGTATTTTACATGGACAAACGACATCTCAAATCTCTTGAACATTAAAAAGGCACAGAGCACAGGCTGTAGAAATCCCACAGCATGGTGAGTGCAGCACAAGGTAGGCCTCTGAGGCAGGCCTGTGGCTAGGTGAGCCATTCCATCACCATGGCCCTCAATTTCTTAGCCAGGAAAGCTAGGGTTAAGCTGATCACCTAGAGCACACATCCCAGGGCTAAGGCTCTTCCTTAGGAGAAGGGGCAAACAGGCCTGCGTGGGTGGCTTCAAATCTTATTCCTTTGCCTTTTCCTTATTTCTGCCTAAACACAGACTTGTAATTAAAGATGAAACAATTGCCTTGTTTCTTTGGGGCAAAAATTTAAGTAGAAAAGAAAAAAACATGTTGCTTAGCTCATTGAATTGTAGGACCTTACCCCCGCATATTTAAAAAAAAAATGCAAACGGAATCAAAACAAAAGTAAATTGAAAGAGAATTTAAATCTTCCTCTGTTATTTTCAGCACACAGACCTCAGATATGAGCTTCTTGGAGTAAATGAGTGTGCTAGCAATTAACATAAACAACTCCCAATGACAGTGAGCACAGCTCACACCAAGACCTCTTGGAGGAAGAAGGGGGAGGTCAGCTCAGCAGTAAGAGCACTGCCGTTCTCCCTGAGGATTTGGTTCTATTCCCAACACCCACATGGTGGCTCAGAGCAGCTATAACTCAACTTCCAGGAGCCCCAACACCTTCTTCTGGGCTCTGCAGGTACCAGGCACACGTGTGGTATACAGATATGTATGCAGGCAAAACACCCACACATATTAAATATAAATAAAAAGAGCCGGGCGGTGGTGGCGCACGCCTGTAATCCCAGCACTCTGGGAGGCAGAGGCAGGCAGATTTCTGAGTTTGAGGCCAGCCTGGTCTACAGAGTGAGTCCAGGACAGCCAGGGCTACACAGAGAAACCCTGTCTCGAAAAAAACCAAATCCAAAAAACAATAAATAAATAAATAAATAAATAAGCTCCTGGGAGGCCCAGGACCAGAAGGAATAGCCATTTGTGAACCATAAACTGAGGAAGCAGGCCATGCTGAGTGGTGCTGGGTCAGAGGAAAGGAGTCACAAGGCAGGACTGTCAATGTCATCACCACAGGACATGGGTTCAGAAGCGAGAAAGACAATCCTTCCCATGAGGACTCAAGGGCAAGCTAGGGAAGAAGTCCTGGGAAAGTAAGTGCACAGTGTGCATTTATCTAGTAACTGATCCTGTCACTGAACCCGATCCATCAGGAAAGAGGCAGCCTAGCAGAAAGACTCCCGAGTGTCCTGGGGCAGGGATGGGCAGATGAAGGAGCTGCTGGGGCGCCAGGTAGCAGCTCTCCCAGCCCCCGCTAGACACCTGACCGACGACAACGAGACTGGTGTGGTGTGGAATACAGGCAGGCAGAGGCCAGGCTAAAGGTGCAGCACAGGGCTTTCTCGGTCTCTTACCTAGTTGTGAGAATGCTTTTAGCACGTGCTCTGTGGCTAGGCTTTTACAAGGGGCTGAGCTTAACACGCACAAGCTGGCAAGGGCAGGGGAGGCCTGTGAGCACACACAGTGAGCTGAGATCTCACAACACTAAAAATGTGAAGCCTTTGAGGCCCCAGAAGGAAAAAAACGTTTCAGACTAAAGGTACCTGAGAAATGTGAAGGCTTCGGAAGGCAAACTAACTGATCTGAGCTTTCAGGGCTGGCTTTCAGGGCAGCTGTAGTAACTCGAGACTCAAAAGTTGCACTGAAGCAATCTCATCAAATGAATCTGCAGGAATGTCCATCCACTTCCTGAAAGTTCTTCTGTCAGCCCTGCCAGGAGCAGCCGCATCTCTAGGACACTGTGTGGCTGACTCTGGGGTGAGCACTGGCCACCAAGCAGACCAGGACATGACATGGCGGGTCCCAGAAGTCAGAACCAGCGCACGGTGCTCGTTCGATCTTCTCAAGCAAATAGATGAGCAAACAGGTGCTTTAGAGGAGTTTTAACTGACAATTCTAGATAATTAACAACGCATGTATTTGCGCTTGAAATTTGGGGGAGGGCTAAAAAGGGGTTAAATCATCTGTAAAAATGTCTTCTTGATGAGCTAATCTTTGACAACTAAAAGACTCTTCACATTATCTAGTGTGTATGTGATGACTAGCTGTCAAGTTCCCCAGTGACTCAAGAGAGATAAATGGCTGACATGTGAGGTAAATCACACACATAAACACTTCTTTCTTTTTGGCATTTAACCTTTCCTGCGTTTCCAAAGAACATCTGAATTGTCGCAGGCCTGTTGTATTTCACATGCAACTTAGTTGCCATAGTAATTCACTTTCATCTTGAAGTTTCTCTGCCATGGAAGACGGCTAGTGTCTGTTTACTGTGCCCGCACTCTCTCTGCTGCCGGCTCCAGCGTTCCTGGCCTTCGCATGTTCACATCGTGCAGACCCCAGCATCTGTTGGGAACCCCAGATATAATTCTTTCCTCTAAGATTTTTCTGGAAATCACAGTGCTGAGGTTGAGGGTGATGAGGAGGCGTCAGCATGATGCAGATGGGCTCGGGGAGAAACAACATTTAGTAAATCATATATCAGCAAGGCAAGGAGAATTTCTCAGTTCGGGGCTGTGGCAGACGATGCTTGGCATGACTGATAGGAAGCAAATTTTGTAAAATATCTTTCCAATTTCAACTAGAATTATAGGCAATCTTAATCCAGAGCAGAGGAGTCATATATTTAGATGCTTGCTGTATTCTTCAGACTATAAAAAGGAAATTTCTAGCTCTTGAGGTTGCCAAGAAGGCTGTCTTAATGTAAATGGATGTGCTGCTGGCCCAGCGGCCTCAGAGAAGATGAAATGGAAGCAGAATGGGAGGCGGCGGCAGGTGGTCTTCCCGGTGTCGATGCGGGTGTCGATGCGGGTGCCGATGCAGGTGTCGATGCAGGTGTCGATGCCGATGCGGGTGCCTGCCTCCTGACCCCCTCCTCAGTCATCTACAGGGTCCAGCCTTTAGCAGTTTCCTCACTTACACTTAGTCAGCCACACTGAACGAATATGATACCCGATTTAGGTGATTGATAGAACTCCCTTCAGTTGCAGTAACACAGGAGCATGTGGTCAGTGCCGTCAATGAGTGTTACCAAGCACCAGGCACTAGGAATCTGCTAGAGGCCAAGTCCATCACAACATTAAAAAAAAATTTATATTAAAAAAATCCCAGGCTGGAAAGATGGCTCAGCGGTTAAGAGCACTGACTGCTTACCCAGAGGTCCTGAGTTCAATTCCCAGCAACCACATGTTGGCTCACAACCATCTCTAATGAGATCTGATGCCCTCTTCTGGTGTGTCTGAAGACAGCTACAGTGAACTCATATACATAAAATAAATACATAAATCGTTAAAAAAATTTTTCTAGCTTCATTTTGAGATTTTCTATGGTCTTCTATAAAACAAGCCCCCGAAAATATTATAATTCCAAACTATTATTTGAACTATAAACTTCAGTTTCTCTCCGCCCTTACTGAATAAAGCCAACATTCAGAGGCATTAAGGAGGAGACAAGGTGGAATGCCTCCAATCCCTTTTCTTTTATGAGCCTCTCCTTTAGGACAGAAGAGCATGAACGCTACTTTGGCGGGGTGGTCAGCAGCAGAAAACAGGAAAATGGCGGGGGGGGGGGGGGGTCTGGGCGACCACAGGCTGAAAGGTGGCTTGCGGCTGGCAGGCCTGTTCAGCACTGGAAAGGCAGCAGCACTGTTGCAGGGACAACAGGCTCCAAGAAAAGGCCGCAGCCTCATGTGTGAGCCTTTCTTTCCACTCCCCCTTTTCCTTTGCTATGATGTTCACACCTGTGTGTAATCACTGCAGGGCACAAACTGATTTGTGCTTCAGGCTTTCTGTGCTGCATTATCATGTACAGGGGGCAGACCTGTGGGTGGCTTTTTTTTTTGTTTTTTTTTGTTTTTTTTTGCCCCTGTAGAAAAATAAAATAAAAAGAGCTTCATCATAGACTGACGAGATGAATACCCAGAGAATAGCCCAGTGGTTAGAGCACTGACTGCTCACCCAGAGGTCCTGAGTTCAATTCCCAGCAACCACATGTTGGCTCCCAACCATCTGTAATGGGATCTGGCGCCCTCTTCTGGTGTGTCTGAAGACAACGACAGTGTACATAAGATGCATAAATTAAAAACTAAGTGTCCTCTGGGCTAGCCTCCTTCAGTCTTATCTTGCTGCATACGTATGCATGTGCACATTCCAACTGAAGACTCAGTGTTCTTGTGTCCTAACTCCTTACTCTAGGTTTATTTAGCCCTGTCTACTGACACTGGACCTCCTGGGGCAGCCTAGTTACTTACAGTTAAGTTTGCTATTTAAAGCATCGTGAGCATTTCACTCACATGCATGTATCAATTACAAAACCTTTCTTTCCAGGCTAATGTAAAGATTGTTAATTTAGCTGATGTCTTACATTTAGGGTTTCAGTAAAGCCTGTCGCCCGTGAGCTGGAGGAGGGGCACTCAGAGAGCTCAGTGCAGAATGTGCTTGGTTTCCCTCCCACATCTGAGGATGCTCAACACGCTATCTCCATCAGCAAGTAGACGGATAATCAGTCTTAAACTAAGGTGAAGAGGGACTATAAACTAAGACACAACAGATTTGGTTAGTTATTATGACTCTAGCCTGGGCTTTTTATGTGGTCAGGCCTCTGAAGACTTCCTGTTATTTAAATTTTAATGTTTTTAAAATGGCATGGAAATGATATAATTACTACTCAATTACCTACTTCTAGGGCACATTCCAGGTAATTTCTCTTTCCCCCTAAAAGTGAGTAAATTCTGGCTTCCTGAACACCAGGCAACAAAGACCAGCTGCTGTGTTTCCAGCCACACAGCCTTGGGGGCGTGGCCTACTGAAGGAAACCCCTGGAAGCAGAGGCAGGGGCAGGGCAGAGACCTCAGGCCTCAGGGCCTGGCTGCCGGGCTTCCTCCTGTCTTTCTCCTCTCCCATGACAGGCGTGGGATGGAAGCCTGGGGTGGGGAGGACAGGGTGCGGGTACTGAGTGCAGAGTCAGCAACAGGACCCCTCTTGGCTGTCACCCCCAAATCTCCCAGGCCTTGCCTCCTGTTCTCCCCTCCTCCTGACCCTGGCTCCTTCCCTGGGTCTCCAGGGTGCTTCCTTTACCACCCGTCAGCTCTGCTCACATGTCCCCTTCTCAGAGAACCTTCTCTGATCACCCAGTCTGACGCAGAACTGTCTCCCTCCCTCTGTCCCCTCCTCGTCCTCCCCTCCTCTGACTTCCAGGAACTTAGCATATCCAGGAACTAAGCATGCCGTTCCCTGCTTGCATCTGTCCTCAATGCCAGCTCCAAGAGCACGCCAGTGCTTGCCTTGCTTACTCAATGCAGTTCTCCTTAGCATCTATTACAGGGTTTGATCCACAGAAAAAGGCTGTTTGTTGAATGAATGAAAGAAAATGAAGGGATGGGACAAGCGAGAGTGGAGACTGTCCCTCCCCACAGTGTCACAGGCTCACCCATGCCAGGCACACTAGCAGGACTGGGCTCTGCTGACCCTGGAAACCAAGTGCTCTCTGCCAGGAAGCCTGGCTCCGCTGCCTGCACCTAGCCAAAGGGCCAGGGAAGAATGAAAGGTCTTATCCATAGCACACTGTGGACCACACGAAGAGTTAAGAACATCGACAACTAAGACCTTTGCCTGAGAAGTCACCAACTGAAAAGAGATGTGTATTTTCAAGGCTTATGTGTAGAGGGAGGTGGGTTTCTAGGCTCCCAGCTCTGCCACCTCCTCTCTGTAGAGCACGACTCTGGGCTCTGGAGCGCTTGCCCCGTGGGTGGCTACAGACACAGTGACTAGGAAAGCAAGTTAGTTATCACGAGCAGTGGAAGCTGTGGGTCAAGTGCTACTGACTAATCAACCACAGCTGGTCAATTACCCATCCTCAGGGAGAGGGGCCACTGATCTAGTTTCACATCAATAAATGTCTATCTGGATACATCATCACTGTAACTGCAGCCTGCCAAGATACCCAGTGCTGTCCACGGGCATTGGTGGCCAGGAAACCTCCCTCCCTTTCCTCTTAATAATGTCACAGAAGAAGCAAATGCAGTTCCTGACAACATAATGCTAGCTTCACCGAGACGTGACTCTCTGAATGCTTGGCTAGTTATACAGCACTCTGGCTAAATGGATTTTCTTACTGGGGAAACAATAGTTGGGCTTCAGGAAGTTAGAGGCACCACACTGTGCTGAGATATACAATTCTGCCTCTGGTTGTGTGCCTGCTCATCGTCTCTTATCTGAGTCAGGAAAAACGAAATTGTTTGCAGGAACCATTTTCATCCCACACTTGATAAGACCAGGTGGCCCCCTCTGCCTGCCTGGGGCCTCAGGAACATACTTCTCTTGAGATGTTAGAGTCCAGGACTTTGGTAGAGCTGGAGGCCAGGTGGTCATGCCCAGGACAAGCCCTTGTTTGTTTCAGCCATCACCCTGGCAACCTCCTAGGGATCTGCTGGATCTAAATTGTCAAGTTCCTCCTAAACCTGCTGTAATCCCCTTCTGCCTGAAAGACTACCTCGGGGCACACTCAACTTGGTATGAGAAGAACTTAACTCTGAGTCGTCTCAGGCCTCCTGCAGCAGGTGGGTGAGGCTGGAGGAGTCAGTAAGGAAACAACCAACACAGGAGCTCTGCAGCTGGTGCGGGTGCCTGATGGAGGTGCGGGTGCCTGATGGAGGTGCGGGTGCCTGATGGAGGTGTGGGTGTCTGGTGCGGGTGTCTGATGGAGGTGCAGGTGCCTGATGGAGGAGGTGTGGGTGTCTGATGGAGGTGCGGGTGTCTGATGGAGGTGCGGGTGCCTGATGGAGGAGGTGTGGGTGTCTGATGGAGGTGCGGGTGCCTGATGGAGGTGCGGGTGCCTGATGGAGGTGCGGGTGCCTGATGGAGGAGGTGCGGGTGCCTGACGGAGGTGCGGGTGCCTGACGGAGGTGCGGGTGCCTGACGGAGGTGCGGGTGTCTAATGGAGGTGCGGGTGCCTGATGGAGGAGGTGCGGGTGCCTGACGGAGGTGCGGGTGCCTGATGGAGGAGGTGCGGGTGCCTGATGGAGGTGCGAGTGCCTGACGGAGGTGCGGGTGCCTGATGGAGGTGCGGGTGCCTGACGGAGGTGTATGGGTTGGTTTTTGTCAAGATGATCCAAACCTAGACACACCTGAGTCAAGGAAATCTTAACGGAGAAAATGCCTCTGTAAGACTCTGGTCTGTAGGTGTGCCTTTGGGACATCTTAACTACCAAATGACGTGGGAGGGCCCAGCCCTCTGTGGGCAGTGCCACCCAAGGGCTGGTGATCTCAGCTGTGTAAGAAAGCATGCTGAGCAAGCCATGAGGAGCAAGCCAGTAGGCAGCACTCCTCTGTGGACTCTTCTCCGGTTCCTGCCTCCAGGTTCCTGCCCAGAGCTCCCTCAGTGATGCAGTGTGCACCAGAGTTGTAAGCTGAAATGAATCCTTTATCCCCCAGTTGCTCTCAGTCATGGTATTTTACCCAATCAACAGAAACCCTAAGTGAGACGCAGAGGACGATGGGAGGCTGGGCCAGGATTCCCACAGTGGACTCAGGATAGCAAAGAGTAGTAAAGGAGAGCGGGGTGGTAAGGGGTGAGAGCAGCGTGGTCGGAGAGCGAAGGGCACAGGACCTACAGCCTGACCACAGCGGCTCGGGCGGGCTGAGGGCAGACAGCAGAGACCAGGCTGTAAGACTCTCTAACAGTGCGCTCCTCGGGGCTTGCCAGCCCTGCTTTGGGGAAATGGAGTGGTGTGGTGGGAAGAAAGGATCACATGGTAGAGAAGTCACACCAGAGAGGTTTCACTCGGGACACTGTGGGACACACAGGCGCTCTCAGGAGGCAGCACTGCCTGATCTCCAGAGTGGACTTCAGGGCAGTGGGGAGTAAGAGAGGGTGGCAAATCGGAGGCTTTGGCTCGCTGCAAAGATGTGTGGAGCCTCTGCGCTGATGGTGAATCCTGGGAGAGTGCTGGGGTGAGGTGAGTGGGGTGGGAAGAAAGAGGGCAATGGAATTTCATTCCAGCTGCCTTGGTCTGCGACACACATGGGCACAGTTAGATGCTAGGGCGCAGAGGAAGGGTAAGGTAAGCCAATGATATTCAGATTAAAGGAGAGTGGACAGAGGTACTAAGTTGCCCGTTTGCTTCCATCTTCATTGGTAAGGAGACTGGTCCTCAAATTAGAAATGGCAGAACAAACATAATAAAGAGAAAATTGAAGTCCCAAATAGGTAGAGTGAGAGAGAGTGTCTAGTCAATTTAAATGATTTCAAGTCTTCAGGCTCAGATGAGTTACACCCCAAGCCTGCCGCAAGAAATTGCAGATGTAATCTCAGAGACACGATTGGTAATCTTCAAGAAATTGTCGGGGAGACAGTGGCAGAGACAGGAGGAGGACGAGTGTTGGCACATTTGTGAGGAGGGACAAGCTGTGAGGGAGATGCAGACCACTCACGTCATCCACCACCAAGGTCCTAAGGATGCTTCCTAGGTAGACGGCAGGACCACAGCAGTGAGTGCGCACAGCTCTGGAAACGGCAAGAGGATGGCTGTGCGTTCACCCGGGCTGCGTGCTCACCCCTGCCCCACTGCATCTCCTATGACACTCAGCTTGTGATGCGGCCCTTGATGAAATGGAGTTAGTTGAAATGAAGAAATCTAGGGGTCTCCATTCAATACATCCAACCCGGGTCCTCAGCACGTGGACAACACAAAGCAGCACTGAGCTGCAGTGGCTGTCCCAGGCGCCGGCAGGCCTGCTTCTGCCACCCTGCCTGCCTCTGCTCTCCTGTGCTGGCTCTTTCTTCCTACAGACTAAGACAAGGGCAGGGAAGAGTAGCCAAGTGTAGAGAAGAACCAGGCGAGGGGCAGCCATGACTGCCAGCATCCACCCTCGGCAGACCAAGGGAGACGGACATGCACTGTTTCCCATATGAGCCCTTCAGGGGCACCCTCAGAAACAAAGGTGAGCATGGGGGGGGGGACCATGAGGGGATTAGAGGGGACAGGATGGAAGGTGAAGATGGGAGGGGAGAGGATGAAGGAGATACAAGAGAAGAAGATAAAGATACACGGGGAGACGATGAAGATACAAGGGGAGAGTTTGAAGAAGATACAAGGGGAGAGGATGAAGAAGATATAAGGGGAAAGGATGGGAGAGGAGGAGACAGGATGGGAGGGATAGAACATGAGAGAAGAGGACGAGAAGATGGAGGACAGGGGGGAGAAGATGGGCAGAGAGGGGACTCTCTGAGGGATGTCACCAGTATCAGACTTAAAGCTAATAAAATCCCACGAGTCAAGCAAAGTTAAAGTCAAGCAAAGTTAAAGTCAAGCAAAGTTAAAGCTCCTTTCTTAAAACAAAATGGATGAAGAGGAAACTCAAACCCAAAGACAGTAAGAAGACTGTCTAGAACCAGGCTTCATATTTGGGTTTCTGTGGTTCATATATACAGTTGTTTACTGCAGCTGAAAACAGCTTCTTATCCACATCACCCTGTGAGTCTCTCATCCACACACACTAAGGCTGCAGAAGGAATAATTGGAGGCCTCTCATCCAGTCCTCCCCAACTTTTTTTTATTTTTTTGGTTTTTTGAGACAGGGTTTCACTGTGTAGCCCTGGCTGTCCTTGAACTCAGAAATCTGCCTGCCTCTGCCTCTCAAGTGCTGGGATTAAAGGCATGCACCATCACCACCCGGACCTCCCCAATTTTTATCCAGTCTTCCCGTCCCTCTCACCCAGTCCTCCCCCCCCCTGCTGATTTCAGGCCTACTTTTAGTGTAGCTCCCCATTAAAATATCCCAGTGCACAGCAGGCGCCACTGCCCTGCCTCCTGTATTTATAATGAATAGTGGGGTTTGCTCTCCAAAGGCGTGAGCGACTGTGTGTATCTTTTAACCCACAAACGCACAGAAATCTTACCGTATCGAGCCAATCATGTATGGCTGTGCCAGCTGAACCACAATGGCACCACTGCCCAGCTGGTGGCACGTGTAGCCGGAGTCCCAGTCATAATTCTTGGTGTCCCCATTCAGCAAGGCATTCCGGCTCCGACTGACCCCTTCGATCACGCTGGCACAGTCAGCAATCGTTGCCACATTCTCCGTGGGAACTGTGGATCCAAAGCACAAGGCCCAGCATTAAGATGAGCCAGACACATCCCTACAGCATGCGCGGAACAAAATTAATTAATTAGCATCTCACATCAACAATAAAAGGGAACTAGAACATCTCGATTATCTTCAGATAAGGGTTTCCATGCCAAATAATTAAACAAACAAGAACTGAACTTCATGCTGAAATATCCAAACCACCTGTAGCAATCCATCTTTAAGTATTTTGTTATTAAGAACATGATAACGGATGCAGAAATACACAGTAAAGCCTAACTCGGTGAGGAACTATTCAGCAGCTCAGACGGAGTTTCCCTACGTGTTTCTGGGGCCTTGCACATTCTGCGCAGATGTTCTATCACTGAGCTGTGCCCTGGCCGGCACCTGGGGCCAATGAGCTACAGCTTCACAGTGTAGTGGAAAACACAGCCATCCAGCCGACAGGGGCCCAGGACGTGTATCAGAGTCTTTTCTGAACACACAGTTAGCTCCACTGTTTGCTGTTCTGTGCATGGCCACACAGGGCCCCTTCCTTCGCTCGGGAGCTGTTGGATCTTGAAAAGAAAAAAGAAAAAACCAGCAGCCTGACTCCAAGTCTTTCTCTATACCTCAAGTCCAAATCAACCTGCCCATTTATAAAAGTCAAGAGCTCCCACAAATCGCTGGCTGTTCAATAGGATAGAGGCTCTCGAAACACTAAGATACAGATGATAAAACACAAGGGCATGGGAAGCCTGGGCTGCGAGGCTTGGACACTCCCCTCCCCGTGATTATTTTAAATGGTCACATCCTTGGGAGACAACTCGGTATTTCTATTTGTTTTTGCTGACTCCAGAGTGCATCAATTTCCATCTATGCTGTACTTCATTGCCTCAATATTTTGTCCCTAGACGACGCAACATGATTAGGAATGGACATCAGGGACCATCACAGGCCACAGTGAGCATGGCGCTGTGCTCGCTGAAAAGCCAGGCCAGGATGGACATTCCCAGTTAGGCCTTATAGAAGACACCAACCACAGAACTCATGGACACACACAGACCCACAGAACTCATGGGCTCACACACAGACCCACAGAACTCAGGCTCACACACAGACCCACAGAACTCATGGGCACACACCATGGGCTCACACACAGACCCACAGAACTCATAGGCTCACACACAGACCCACATAACTCATGGGCACACACACAGACCCACAGAACTCATGGGCACACACAGACCCACAGAACTCATGGGCACACACAGACCCACAGAACTCATGGGCACACACCATGGGCTCACACACAGACCCACACACCAGTGTCCTCCAATCATGCCCATCCTTCTCCTCAAGAGAGACTTCCGCAGAAGTCTAATAGCCATGTGGTAGCCACCTCTACCCCCACTTCTTTGAGCACGATGTAAAAGCACTGTCACTTCTCTTCATTCTCATTTCTACTTTCTGGTCTGGATCAAAGCAAAGAGCTGAGGATGGTGGGAAGTGGAACGGAGAGGACAGGAACTGGGTCTGGAGTCCACTGGGGTGGGCCTCCTGTAAACCGCTATGGTGTGGAGATGACAGCACTTCAGCCCTGTTCCCGCTGCTCTGTGAGGCTGCAGAAGTTCACCTTGTTAACCAGGTTCCTTATCCACAGCCACACAGATCTCAAGTCATTTCTTTAAGTGAGGCAGATCAGTCTCTGGGTCCTGATCTGACTGAGAAGGGGCCCCGGGGGAGGGAGCGTCAGCAGGAGAGCTGCTATGTAAGTGCCACCTTCTGCCCTAGGAACCTCTTTTGTTGAAATCTGACCCAGGTACAGAAAGTCTGGCCACCCATGGAGAGTTACATTGGATAACAATACAGATTACAGAAAGGCTGCAACAGACATAAAAGGTCTTTTAATCTGTTTTTCATTTTTCAGGTTATTATTTTTATTATTTTAAAACTATATTAAATTTTGTTCATACAATATATTTTGGTGATATTCTTTCTCCTCTCCCAAGTTAATCACATTACAGGTTTGTGACAGGAAAGGTTTGTCCCGAATGTCACCACTGACTACCCCACCATTTAAAGGTAACTTTCTACAGTTCAGCAGAAAGTTCTTGGAATTATTAATTCTTCTCCTAGAAATGCAAGCCCCAGCTCGCCTACCTAGTCTGACTAACACAGAGGATCAAAATGCATCCTGCTGGGAAGAACTGGAGAGCGTCTCCCCCCACCCCCCACATGGGCAGTGTGCAGCTGCTCGTCCTGGGAATTAGACACTCCCCATTTAGAACGTTCATTGCCGCCTTTCATATGAGCCTGATACATTTATTAAAAACACCATCTGGATGGGACTCGGCTTTGTGCTGCATCTCCAGTCTTCCAGTCTCTTGCCTGATCCCACTGGAATTTCTGTCCCAATTTGCGTCACTTTGTTTACAAACCCAAGCTGCCAGAACCCAGCGTCTTGCGTCTGTCTCTGCCTGGGTCTCCGCTGCCATCCTCAGCTCCATTTCTATTACAACAGCCTGTGCTAGGAGCAGGAGACAAGGGGAACTGCTTGGGAAGAAATTACTTTTCCCCTCCATGCACACAGCAGTTCTGCTCAGACAAATTTAATTTGCTGCTTCTGAATGCAAAAGTTGCATGTTAACAAAGTGTATACATCCTCAATGTATGAAGAACAGAGCTCCTGGGCTGTGGGGGGGAGGGGTACAGGGGGCAGGAAAAGCCATCTGAAAACAATCCACAGCTCCCTGACCTTTCGTAGCACCAGGGTGACCAACAGCCTGCCAGTCACTATTTGTTTATTCATATTTATTTAGGCTTTCCAAGACAGGGATTGTCTGCACAGCCCTGGCTGTTCTGAAACTCACTCTGTAGACCAGGCTGGTCTTTTTTTTTTTTTTTTTTTTTTTTTTAAAGATTTATTTATTTATTTTATGCGTATGAGTACACTAATTGCTTTCTTCAGACATACCAGAAGAGGGCATCAGATCCCATTACAGATGGTTGTGAGCCACCACGTGGTTGCTGGGAATTGAACTCAGGACCTCTGGAAGAGCAGTCTGTGCTCTTAACCTCTGAGTCATCTCTCTAGCCCCAGGCTGGTCTTAAACTCACAGAGATCTACCTGCCTCTGCCTTCTCAGTGCTAGAATTAAAGGCTTACTCTACCTCCTCCCAGCATGTCAGTAACATTAATTCAGTAGTAATATAGTTTTTAAAAGGGGGTGTCAGCTCACTAGGACATGACGTGAGGGACACTGGCACCAGCTATATTTAACAGTAAGAATGGCAACCTGTTATTTGGCTGTCTCCAGAGTCTCCAGAGATGGAAGAAAACCTTTTTTCATTTTTTAAATATTTATTTATGTGTTTTATGTACATGGGTGCTTTGCCTGCATATATTTATGCATACCAGAAGAGGATATCAGATCCCATTATAGACAGTTGTAGGTGCTGGGAATTGAACTCAGGACCTCTGGAAGAGCAGCCAGTGCCCTTAATCTGTAAGACATCTCTCCAGCCCTAAAAAAAAAAAAAGCCTTCCTGATGCTGATTTTTTTTTTTTTTCAAAATGAAATAGCATGTAGCTCTTACAAATAGACAGCTATCCCCAGGCCCTGTGCTGTGGTGGGCTTTACTTGCTATTTTCCTGGTTATTGGATCACACGACTGCTTTCCAACAGGCCCCACCACTTACGCAGCAAACAAGTGCTTAATATCTCACCATAGATTTTTCTTGGAAGGTTTTCTAAGCAGAGTGACAAGCATTTCCTGATATGGAACATGAGGAAGGCTACTTTTAGCTTAAGGTTCTACCTATACATCCCCCAGCCTCACTGCTGTTTGATTTTAAGGAGGCTAGTAAACCCAGGGCCCATCCCCAGGCCTGCACAGAACTTGCTCCTGACTAGACAAGTTTCCAAGCCAACTGCAACCGGACCTTCTGCTGCATTCTTCTACAGGAAAAAGTAACCACAGCTGCTTTGTCTTAGCAGCGTAACAGCTGTAAACGAACAATAGCTAATTAGAGGACAAGGCTGTCTATCGGAAACTATCAAAACACAGCACAAATGTGTTTCTCAAAGTATGCGCTGAATTACACACTGACGCCTGGTTTTATCTATGGGAAGAGAAATCACTATCAACCATGTGTTACATCGCATTTGAGGAAAAAGTCACTGATCACAAGAGGTGTGTGATCAATTCCAAAGCTTCTCCCAGGTTTCTCAGGGAGAAAGATCTCACCTCCCCACACACATAAACACAACCCAAAAAAATCCAGGGAGTAGTACTGACTTCCCAGTCCCTGTAGAGGACTCCTGGCCCCTATCCCGCCCTCTATCCTACTTTCCTCTTGGTTTTTCCCTCTCTTTGGTGAGTGCCATACCACACATTCTGATCTCCTGTGTCAGTTCCCATCCTTACACTGCACTTCACACCACCACATCTGTCCACACCATATCCCACACTGCACTTCAAACCACCACATCTATTTACACTGCACTTCACACCACATCTGTTCATCCCACACCCTATCCTGCACTTCACGCCATCACATCTGTCCACACTGCCTTCATACATACTGCACTTTACACCACCATATCTGTCTACACTGCACTTTAGACCATCACATCTGTCCACACTACACTCTCACACACTGCACTTCACACATCTGTCTACACTGCACTTTACACCACCACATTTGTCCAACCCACACTGCACTTCACACATCTGTCTACACCATACCCCACATTGCACTTCACACCACATTTGTCTACACCATACCCCACACTGCACTTCACACTACATCTGTCTACACTACACCCCCACACACTGCTTTTCATACTTCTGTCCACACTATACCCCATCACACTGTACTTCACACCACCACATCTGTCCACACCACACCCCCACACACTGTACTTTCACAATCATGATGGGCTTCATCCTGCCCCACACAAGAGAGCCAAGAGCTCAGCAGCCTTCGCATGTGCTCCCAGCTCCACGCCTCGGGCTCTCAGACTGAAGTCCTAGCTCGAGTGCTGCAGATATGGAAGATAACAGAGATGGGTAGCCTCAGGAGCTGAAGACAGTGGGCTCAGGACAATGCACCTAAAGTACACACGCTGACAGATATCATCAAATTCACTCTGTCCTCACATTGAAGGCTTTGAAAGTGAACACTCTGCTAACCAGCCATACATCGAAGCTCTTCTGTGGTTTGGCAATCTGGAGTTTAAATGCTGGAGGTTATAGCTGATAAATTTAGCAAAAAAACTTCAAGAATGAAGCAGGAAGTGTTAAGCGGCAATGACCACTGCAGTATGTGTAGGAGGGGCTTACTCTGCAGGTGAGCCTGGAAACCCTGGGCAAAGGTATCTCAGGCTGTGAGAAGAAACAGCCAGGCATCCATCCCTGTGTCTGAACTCAGGCAATGCCTCAACGCAGTGGCACAATCTGCCAGAGAAAGACTGCACTGAGAGGTTATTCATACTGCTAGCCTGGAAAAAATACCCAGCACACAACAGTCACTGAAACTGTACAGGAAGGGCATCTTGCTGTGGGTATACTGTAGATTTTGTAGGGATTATTTTTCCTTAGGTCTTGAATGATAATGGAACCAACAGTGAATGTCCTTGTGTCACATTACTGGATTAAGCAGCTTGTCAAATCAGTTTTGTGACCTGAGAGTAGAGATGTCCGGTCAAAGTTAGGGAGTCGCTTTTTTCCCGGCCCAGAAAACAAGAATGTGCAAAGATCTCAGAAAAGATCCATAGATACAGAAGTCTAATGCACTCCTGTTAAGAAGTTAGTATTCTAACTACCCTTTAATCACTTGATAGCTTGCCTCTAACCTGGAGAGTGCATCTGGTTCTAAATTCAACAAGTTTAAGTTAGACTGGTTCTAGGATCACAAATAGCCCTTGAGTCTTAAAATGTGAGACTGTCTTTTTACATAGCATCAATGAGTATAATATTTAAGCTGTCACTAAAAATGGGAGCAATAGTGGAGTATTTACATGTTGCATGGGCTCCTGACGTCACAGAGAAGTCCCGTTGTATCTGTGTCACAGAGAAGTCCCATTGTATCTGTGTGAGAATGACCTCAAACTCTAGAGCAGCTTCCTGCACTGCCCCTTGAGACCTAGAGAGAAGGCTGACAGAAGAGTGAATTCTCAGAGGCCGTGTCCCTAGTTGGCCCTGGGTGGACTAGCAGAGAGGCATCTCAGGAGAGCACAGCTGGCCTGAGGAGCAAACATGTGGGTTCAGGTAGGAAAGCTTTCACCAAGCCCCCGACATGGCCAAGGAAGAGCTTGTCTCTCAAGTCTCTCAGATTTCAGCTCAGGCACTATTAGAGCCATGGAGCTGAGGTGATGATGTCACCGGGACCACGGGGACTGTGGCTGCCCAGCTCCCAGGCTAGCCCAGCGCTCACACAGCACAAGTGTCGGAGGTACCAGAAAAGGCCATGTCGAGCCAGTTTACATGGCCTTCTGGAGCCCAGGTTAATCTACATGAAGGAAATAATGATGCTACAGCTTTCTGTAAATTTACCGAGTGTGACTTTAAAAAAGGTTTGTCTAAAATAGAATAAAACTTACCTTCCACTGCTCTTTACTTACTTTAGTAGCCTAGTGCCAGTGCTGGGAGTATCCAAAATAAATACAGCATTTTAAAATGGCATTCTAATCCTTTCACATCTGTTAGGAATCTTCCTTCTGCATTCTAGGCTTCCTGCCCTCAGGACTCCAAGGTTCAGGCCTGAGGGAGAAAGGGCAATCCCCCACCCACTGCCTGCCCTATCGTCTGCTTTAGGGGCACTACAACAGGCAAAGGCTGGAAAGCAGAGAACCCCAAATTAACCATGACTGTGAGCCCACATTTTCTAGGCAGTCTTAGGGAAGCCATTTAACCATCTCCAATTTAGTTCTCTTTTGTGTGACAAGGACAGCCAGAGTGGTTGTCCCTCTTTCTCCCCACCTTCTGTGACACAAGTCTCTCAGTCAGATGAGGTTTATTTGGAGTTTCAGTTTGAATGAGCTCTTTATGTCGGCCTTCCCCAGTAACCAAGAGCCAGGTCTCCCCCAAGGAATGGTGGGTAGGCCTGGGATTTCAAGTCAGAGTCACATAAGATCTGTGTGCTCAGGAGTCACCACCTTGGGATTGTAAAAGGATTGGGTAAAGGAAGGAAGAGCCAATACCAATTCTACTGACCTGCAAAAAACTATTAGCACCTGCTAGTGTAATATGCAGCCGGCAGTTTCAGAATAACCGAGAAAGCAGTTCCTTCTGGTCGATATTTGCTGGGGACAGCAATTTCTGACCTACTGAATCAGATCAAGATCATCTGAATCATTAGAGCAAAGAGACGTCTTTGTGCTAACGGTCCAGGGCTGAGCGGTCTCTTTTCATTAAACAAAAGCTTCTGCCCATAGCTGCCTTCCAGGCTGGTTTTGCTTTAAGGTTCCAAGGGCTATCAAAACTCAAGGAGTAAATCAAAACTCATTTAAAAAACAAATTACAGCTGTGAGTGGGCTTATACTTTATCAGCAGGACTGTAAGCGGAGCAACAAATGCCAGGTGGCTGTCCCACTCTTCCTAGGAGAAACAGGAGGAGAAGAGAGGAGCAGAAAGGGAGAGGGGAGGAAAGGAGAGGTCCCTCAAGTATTTAGATGGTCTTCAAATGTTCATCATTTCCTTGGGGTGTGCTCATTGCCAAGCTGACAGATGTTTCGGGAAACCTGTACTGTTCTGAAGAAAGGCTAACCTTTCAAAAGTGGAAGGAGGCGGGAGGAAGCCCACCGCTCTGCGAAGAGATGACATTAAACTGGGCAGTAAAGCACCCTTGGCGTGCTGGATCTGAAAGGCGGTGTGATAACCCTGCCACAAGACGGGCCTGGGAGACAGCTCATCTTACTATGACTTGTCTTGCTCAGAGTGCAAACTGGTTTTTAACCTAAATATGATAATGACCAAGGCAGTCCAAAGGCTGCTTATTATGGTTTCAAACCATCACAGTCCTAAGTGATAAGTTGCACAGCATTCCTCTGGGGAGCTGTGGACAGTCCATGTGCCTCTCCCCAAGACTCGTGCCCACATGCCTTCCTGTTCACCCTTCCTTGTCGCACTTCATATATACACGCGTGTGTGTGTGTGTGTGTGTGTGTGTGTGTAGACAGACACACACGTGCATGCATGAGGGGGGCAGGCTTTTCAGAGCAGACTTCCCAACTGGGTGCAAACTTGCATGGCTCTTCTGCAGGCTAGATCCTTGACATTTCATAAAGAAAGCCACCCAATGGAGGGCTGAGAAGGCTGAACATTAATTTATGATACAGAGTAGGCTTTGCAAAGCCTAGCCCCTTCCAACAAAGCAGCAGCAAGCAAACACACGACAGCTCTGAAGGATCTCCCCAGTGTGTGCTCAGCGCCCACATGTAGAGCCGGCTGACCACGGTGCCTCTGTCCGCTTCCTGAAAAGGACGCACCTCTTCTTTATCTCTAAGCTCTAAGCCTCCTGCTCAAAGCACACATGTTCTTGGTCGTCAACGTGACTGTTCATCATTTTCCTGTGCCCTAGTTTCACCTGATGTTTTGTTGGTTTTGCTGAGGGCTGACTCACCCAGTGTCTTCTCATGGAAGGCAGGCAGATTAACTAATCTATCCATTTAGAGATTAACAGTAATGGGACACAAGGAAAATTATACCTCCAGTCTGAAAAACCGGCAATTGGGAAACCATTTCAGAGAAGAACACCTCCATTTATATCAATTATCTTGTTTATCAAAGACAATGGACTGCGGCTGCTGGTAAAGAGGTTCAGGGTGTGCAGGGGGAATAATGACACCTTGCACACTGGGGGCTGAGAGCCATTTGCCACTTCACTTGGGGAGGTGATGCTCACTGCGACTGTTGTATAACTTTCCCACATTAACTTTGAAATGTCAAAAGCAGGCAGTTAATTGTTTATTATACAAAATGTCACATATGTAAAACACTCAGATACAAAATTATTATAACTGATCTTCCACAGAAATCCTGCCTTTCCGGCTCTACAGCTTGTTTGTCAGTCTGGAGCACAGTTTAATTGCCATTATGTAGGCTGAGCATGCCAGGCAGTTACTGTCTGAAGAATAATATTCTCTGCACGCACTATGTCTTTAGCCAGTTGAAAAATAAAAATAACATGATACGAAAATTACTATTATGGTTTAAAGTAATCTTTCCTCAGAAGAATGGGAAATGCTGGAAGTGCCCTGTCATGAATTCCGATCATGTTCTGGCCGAGACGGAATCCAGAGACTAATGATGCAGTGTGGACTGAAGTGGCTCAGCTATGCAGACTGTGAACACACTGTCCAGCTTTTTCAGCTGCTCTGTGTGATGCTAACGTCAGGCATCATCCCTGACCCCTGAGCGGAAGAGTCATCTACCTTCAGGAGCTAAGTCTCAGTACCTGGCAAATCTACACGGCCCAAAGTGCCTTCCTGGACTGTCCACTACTACAATTTTGCCAAACTCACCCTCTGGCAATCTTGTTATGTTTAAGTTCAAAGGGCTCAGTTTCCCTCAGGAGCTATAAAAATCAGAAATACGGGAGTAGGGAAGAATCTAGAGAGAAAGGAAGTAGGGGGAGTAAATCCCAGAAGCGTGGTTTTATGAAGGCCTGTCCAGGTAACAGGGGGGCTCCTCACTGTCCCATTGGACACGGCACATCCCTCAGACCTTTTGTGGCTGAGATTGTGGCTAAGATGCCTGGAGACATCAGGCACTGACTCGCTAGGCAGCTGCCATGCAGCTGTCAAAGCACAGAAGGAAAACACACTATTACACCATTCTGTTGACCGCAGTCGTCACCAGAATCAACTCGGTGCCCGCACACGCAGGATGGCTAGGACAATGAAAAGATGCTACATAAAGTCTTCGTTGTCACTCAGCGGAACCATACAAAGTCACCAATACAAAATCCCAGTCATGAGAATACTGGGCCTCAGTGATAGGCAGATCTTAACACATAGGATAAGAGAAGTGACAACTAGATGACTCACAGCCCAGAACAGCTCTTAAAATCAGAACGCACCCCATAACCATTAGCCTTGTTGTTAAAAAGCCAAACATGCACACATTAAGGAAATAGTTAATTTCACCAGAGCTACTGTTATAAAGAGGAGGGCCCAAGAGTAGGGTTCAGGGAGGAGCTGTCAAGAGAAGGCCTTGCCCAGACTAGGAGCATACAAGTTACAATCTGAGGTCTGTAATCAACGCAGCTCTGACCTTAGGATTCTTTTTTTTTTTTTTTTTTTTTGGTTTTTTGGATTTGGTTTTTTCGAGACAGGGTTTCTTTGTATAGCCCTGGCTGTCCTGGAACTCACTCTGTAGACCAGGTTGGCCTCGAACTCAGAAATCCGCCTGCCTCTGCCTCCCAGAGTGCTGGGATTACAGGCGTGCGCCACCACCGCCCGGCTACCTTAGGATTCTTACCAGAAGCATAACGACCCTCCCCAAAGCTGCAAGGTACGACTTTCTCCTTTGTCCTACATCAGAAGCTTAAGGCTCAGAGAGCATCTATTTTATGAGATGACTTTATTGATGCAGTCAGTTCTCATTAGTTACAGATTCGTTAAATTCAAGATATGTCTTGCCTATTATATAAAAAGGTAAACAAAAGATTAGAATTGGGAGTTGGTTGATCTGGTGCTCTGAATGAAACACATCATTCCATCCATCTATCCATCCATCTACCCATCCATCCATCCACCCTCCCTTCCTTCCTCCCTTTCTTTTGTCTATTTGTCAAGATTCCAGGCACTATTAGAGCAGTACACATATACACATGCACGTGTGCATGTGCACACACACACACACCCCACAATCCCTTCTATTTAAAAATATAAAGAACTATATAGTTACAGACAAAAATAAGTATTCTAAGAGAAACATTAAGGATGTCTGAATACCAAAGAAACTACTTGATCCAGTGCTTACTCCAGCACCACATACACTGGGACACTACAGAGACCACAATGGCCGCTGCACAAGGATGTCATGCAAACTCATCAAGTGTTCCATATTTTTTCTGTCCAAGTTACATTTGGTTTTAATTTTTACTAGGTACTATATATAACCAAAAGATTATTTAAAGAGAAAGAAAGAAAAGAAAAGAAAAGAAAAGAAACCAAGGAACGTAATACAGAGCAGGAGGGGAGAGGCAGGGCAGGCTCTTCTAGAGCAGGGGCACAGATAGAAAATTCAAGTTAAGAAGAGACTGCCTGAGTGGTGGGCCAGGCATGCTGAGGGGAGGTAAGGAGGAGGGAGCATAAAGAAGGTTCCTGGGAGGACAGCAAGAGCAAAGGCCCTGTGGTCTCTCCATGGGAGAAAGAACGCCTGCCGGGCTGAGCAGAGACAGTCAGGTGAGGGGCTGTGCCCGCCTAGGCAAATCAGCTGGCATCACACACTGCAGACAGATGGTGGCGAGGAGTCCTAGCATCGTGTGGGCAACGGAAGGCTAGATCTTAAGTTAAGGTTCCTGACAGGCTAACTCTGAGATGAACTAGAGAGGACAGGGGGAAGGCCAGGCAGTTGACACTGTGGAGGACAGGAAGCGGCAACTTGCCTTTTGGGGGCAACAATGTGACAAGGGTACAGACCTGTCATTCTAAATACAGTATGAATAGGAAAAGTATTCCTATAATATAAATCATCTCTGATCGTGGATATTTTATTGTGTCTCCACAGCTCACTGAGGAGTCACTGAAAGATGCTTCCTGTTCCTATAACAGGCATCTACTGAACATGAGTTCATCAGAGCAGCACCCAGGGAGTCTGAGGAGGCTCACCCTAATGACTCAAGGAGGGAATGGGGCTTCAAGCTTTGTGACTATCGCTTGACATGAAAGCCCATCACTATAGCTAAGCAGCAGCTGTCCCATCAGGGCCATGGCTAGGGGACAGGCGCTTGGCCCCTCTGCACTGTGGGACCCACTGCAGGGATAACATTTCTGAATAAAAATCTCAATCGATTCCTATTTGCTGTTTTACAGATCCATTTCTGGAAGATGCCAATGTGAACGACCTAACACCTTCTGCAGTTTTACATCTTGCTTGAGTCTCTCCCTCTTACCCTCGGCTTTATTACCATTTTAGTTGATTTCATCACAGCCTCATGGAAAACAACTCACTGAAGACCATCTCCTGTCATTAAGGGGGCAGAATTGCAGTCATGGCCCGTGTGAGCACTAGGCAGTTTTTATGATAATTTTAGCACAGGTAATGTTGTGAGTTTTAAGTACACTCTCTCTTGTAGCACTGTACCGATTCCTGTCCTTAGGAAGATAAGTATCTAATGTAGCTATAAAAGAAACATACCCATCTCCACAGTATTAATGAGCCAATAAATTCAAAGAGATGGCTGTGTCCCTGCCTGCCTCACCTAACAGGTTCCCATTTTCATGTCACTGCTTCATTTTACACAACCCAGTGACCCACCCTCACCCTGTGGTGCAGGACAATGCAGCAGTAAGGGCGCACTGGTGTGGAGACCCCTCCCAAAACAGTTACTGCAGCAAGCTATATGCTTCTGCAGCAGCCAAGTCCTGAAGTCTCCTGTGGCCCACAAAAGCATAGTCGGCCTCGTATGCTAGTAAATATGTGGTCTGTGGAGTCCAAGGCTCCAGGAATCTTTTCTTGCCAGTCCCCTCTCCCATTTCCACACAGAGACAGCATCGGCAAGCACTGAACGACCCAGACTGAACATATACAATATACTGGGCTCTGGAATGCGCGGCAGCAGCAGCAGCCGCCGCCGATGCCCTTGAGATCAACACCAGCAAGCCAGGAAGGCTCCCTGCTGGCCCCCGCCATCTTTCCTCACCCAGCCTCAGTCTAGACTCACAGTCTAGAGCACAGACACAAGCACTCAGCAGCCACACAGCAGCTGCTCTCTTGTAGCCCACAGATCTCAACCAGGCTCTTCAGGAGTCTGTTCATTCTAAGGGCCATAGGCTGAGTCTCCACACTGCAGGTGACTCACAGAGAGGACAAGTCTAACTAAGGGGGATTTACAACTAAGAGTTCTGAGAAACTAGCCCTGTCAGCCACTAAAGCTTTGACTCTCCTTTAAAGAAGGTGACAGGGACATAGTTTCATTAAGGGCTGGGAAGATGATTTGTCTGGTAAAGAGTCTGAGATGCAATTATGAGGAGGTCAGCACAATCTCCAGCCTCCGTGAAAAAGATGTGTGTACTCATGTGCTGGGGCAGAAAGGGGTAGATCCCTGGAGCTCACTGGGTAGCCAACCAGGCCAAACCGATGAGCTCAAGGCTCAGTGAGAGATCCTGCCTCTAACAATAAGGTGAGGAAGCGACCCGGGACACCCACACTGGCAGAGGGCCTATGGCATATGCAGCTGTACAGCACCACCCCAAATTCAAGCCCATGCACATTCATCTCCACCCATTTATATGCAATGTTCCACAGTCACTGAAAACACGTCAATGAAGAAAAACACTTTAAAAACATTACATAGGCGCCCACCAGCTAGAAACGTGCTCACATCTGCAAGCTCTTCAGTTTGGTGAACTTGCGCGCCCCAGAATTCATATGCTGGAGCTTCCACACAGGCCTTTAAAGACAGAACTAAGGTAAAATGAAGGGCCTTATCACACATGACCAGTGTCCTTGTAAGAAAGGAAGAGATGCTAGAGAAGTGACTAGACAGATGAAAAGCCAAGAAAGGACAGAGGGAAAGATGGCCAACTCCATGCTGAGAAGAGGGCTGTCCAGAGAAAGGGAGCTGGCCCACACTCCGGAAGGAGCTTCCAGCCTGCAGAGCTGTGAAGAACTGTGGGCTGGTCCTGTAGGCCGCCCTCCCTCTCTACAGTCTTTTTATGGCTGTCTCAACAAATGCATAGATGCATATGTAAAGAGGTATATATTACCTTTAATTTTAAAATACGAGTATCATTCTGACTAGAAAGGGTGTACCTTCCCCCTCTATCTTACATTATACTGTGGGCATATTCTCACATGTAGGTGACTCTACAGACACTCTGACATGTGAGTGTGCCATAATCCATTCAATTTTGTCCTTACTGTGGGCCAATATGTAGCCCTTCCCCTTACCATATTACCATAAGTAACAGGCACTGAAAATTTTTATAGAGGAGATGTTTCTAAGTATTTCCTTGGGATAAATCCCTAGAAGTGGAAATAGTAGGTCAGGGTTGTACTGGCCAAGTTTCTGTCAATTTGACACAACCAAGAGTCATTTGGGAAAAGAGACTCTCAGTTGAGGAAATCCCTGCAGAAGATTGGTCTGTAGGCAAGTCTGCAGTACATTTTCTTTATTAGTGATTGTGAAGCCAGCCTATTGGTAGTAGTGCCATCTTGAGGCAGTCCTGGGGATCTATAAAAAAGCAGGCAGAGCTAGCCAGGAGGGACACCCCTCCATGGCCTCTGCATCAGCTCCTGCCTCCAGGTTCCTGCCCTGTGTGAGTTCCTGCTCTTACTTCCTTCAGTGATGGCCTGTGATAGAAAACTATAAACCAAAACAAACCCCTACTTCCCCAAGTCGCTTTTGGTCATAGTGTTTCATCCCAGTTAGAAACCCTAACAAGGGCTGGAAAGATGGCTCAGCGGTTAAGAGCACTGACTGTTCTTCCAGAGGTCCTGAGTTCAATTCCCAGCAACCATATGGTGGCTCATAACCATCTCTAACGGGATCTGATGCCCTCTTCTGTTATGTCTGAAGACAGCTATAGTGTACTCATAACATAAAATAAATAAATCTTAAAAAAAAAAAAAAAGAAACCCTAACAAGGCAGAAATTGGCTACCAGGTCACAGAGTGCTGCTGCAACAGACCAGTCATGCTGTTTCAGGGGAGGGCTGTGGCTGTGTTTACAGTGTTGGGCTGGGAAATCCATTGGGTGTACAGAATGCATGGAAAGATACTGCTGAAAGCTGTGCAGCTGAGGGAGGTCCGGCTGGTGAAACCTCACAGAGACATCTGAGAGTCCTTAAAGACAACATGGCCATTTGATATTCTGAATTAGAATCCATGGTTCTGGTAAGCTGGAACTGAAGAACTGGCTGTGATTAAGAATCCAGACCCACTAAGGCAAATCCTTTGCTTTATTAGGACAATTGATGATGTTTGGCCAGAGCAGAGAAATTAGCAGTGGTAAAGAAGAAAGCAGCATTACAAGGGATCACATATCTGAGAGACTTTCTCTTCAGGGTCAGCACATAGAAGCTATGGTCCAGAGAGGGCGTAGGCCACTTGGCAGCCAAACTTGGTAATGTGTAAGAGACACCCAGACAGTCCTGGTTTTGAAGGCACAAAGCGGTCATGGAGAGTAGCCGAAGCTTCAGTTATAGCAGACACTGCAGGATTGCAGAAGTCATGGAGAGCAGCTTAGGTGTGGCACCGTGCAGCAGGGTCAGAATCCCTGGAGAGAGCCCAGGAGCCACTGTTAACAAAGGTATGGCCCAGTTGCAGGCAGCAGAAGATACCAACATTTTGGAGATCTTAGTACCTTGGGACAACTTCAAGGACAGCAGCAGCTGTGGACTGCAGCCAGCCGGAGCCCTAGTCAAGCTGTGTGCACCACGGGAGTGAAGGGCTGGAGAAACGGAGCTGCTCCATGGCTTCCTAGAGCCCAGAGGATGGCAGCTCCAGATGTCAAGTGCCGAGCCTTTTACACTGTTGAACTATGGCTGTGCTGTGACTTGATTATACTGTGCCCTAGTTCTTCCCTGAAGAATAAGAAAGTTTAATGTGTTTTGGTTTTAATGAAAATCACAGTTAAGAGATTTTGGAATTTTATAGAGATTTTGAAATTTTAGAAAGACTTTGGATATTTTAAAGGTATTAAACTTTTATAAAATGTTTGAATTTTTAAAAAATATAGAGCTCTTAAAAGTTGGGACATTTATACTGTAATGCTAATATAACATCTTGGGGATAATAAGAAAGGAAAGGTTATAGCTTAGTAAGTGATGTGTTTGCATGCCAAGTTGACAAGGGGTTAATTGTGGCTGGCTGGCTTTCATGTCAAACTGACACAAGGCAGTATCATCTTAGAAGAAGGGATCTTAATTGAGAAAATACCTCTATAGGATTGGCCATAGGCAAGTCTGCCGGGCATTTTCTTGACTAATGATTGATGTGAGAGACTCAGCTCACTGCGGGCAACGCCATCTTGGACAGGTGATCCTGAATGGAAAAAGAAAGCAAGCTGCCTGGGCAGCAGAGTAGAGCTGGCTCTGGTGTGGGGGCTGTGGATGAGCCAGGCCGGAAGGCAAGAGCAAGGGAGAGCTAGCCCTGCCACTTGTCTGTGTGAGGGGGCATGGGCACAGGGTCATGTCTTCCCCTTCTTGCCTCTTGCCATGTGTAGTAGTTGGGAGACCTGGCCAAGCTCCTTGCTGGCTACAGCACTTGGAAGACTCCCCCACCCACTCCCTCCACTGGGCAGCACAATGGAGAAGGCTATGGAGGCCTGGGTGCAGAAGAACTGAGGCCGCCCTGCCTCACACCAATGGGGTTAGCATTGGGTAGTTTAGCGGGAGCAGTGCTGGAGAGTAACTCCTGGTGGTGTGGACACTGGAGAGCCTTCAGGCTGACAAGCTCAGCTAGCACCCAGCTAGATCTAGGGCTGAGTTGGCCCACTCCTAATCTACAGCACCTGTGAACTGTTGGGCCATGGGAAGGGGCTGGTCCTGCTGATCCAAAGCCACAGGATCTCCACGGCACAGGGCAACAATGGGATAACCAGGAGGAGTCCTGGTGAGGACCCAATATTGATGGTGTGATGGTGTCACAGGAGCCAGAGACCTTGAACCAGACCCATGACTCATTGCAGTGAACATGTACAAGTGAAGCTGTGTGGGCAGAGGGATGTGCTGTGGGACACACTGTGACACTACAGCTTCCACGATGAGAGGGTTTTTAGGCTTGTGTGTGTGTGTATGCGCGCGCGCGCATGCCTCGTGCACTTTTGGGGGGGAGGTTGCAAAGGTGGAGGGGGATGGGGGATGAGTGGGACTGGGTGCATGGTGTGAAATTCACAAAGAATCAGTAAAAAATCAGGAAGGAAGAAGGATGCTTCGTGAGCAAGCCATGAGGAGCACCCCACTAGACTCCTGGCTTGAGCTCCTCCCGATGTCCTTAGCCCTGGAGCGGAACCTAAGAGTTACAAGATGAAATAAAGCCTTTTTCCCAAGAGGCGTTTGGTCATGGAGTTTTATCACAGTGATGGGAATCCTAAGACACCGGTATATTTAAATGACTCTTCATGGACACTGCCGCACTGTCTTCAGGATAATCGGAACACGCATCTCTGGAGCACAGCCCTGCTGCTCTCAGAGTCTCCCAAGTGTTTCACTGAAAACGCCTCTGACAAGATTTTGGAGTCAACCTTGACAAGCTGATTTTCAAGCCCATTGGAAATGAAAATTTGAAAGAATAGCCTAAGATTTTTAGAGAAATGAATAACCATGGGTGTAGATGACATATGACATAAAAAGATCATAATACAGAAAAGCTACAACGGATATGTAAAGCCATAACATATGTTCTTCTTTATGGTTGTGAGCCTAGCCTTTAACGGCTGAGCCATCTCTCCAGCCCATGCTCTTCTTTCAATGAAGGGAAAGGCTAAACAAAAAGAATTTCAAGAGAACTAGTCATATGTTTTAGAATTAAAGGTTAAATCTCTACCTGAAAGCAAACAATGAAACACTAACTGGGTTAAGATGGAAATGCCAAATACAGATACAGCCCAAGAATGGCAGCACTCAGCTGACCTCCTCTGAGGCATGCCATGTGTTTTTATATTGTGAGTTGGAGGGGAAGGAGGGCTGTGTGTTATTAAGTGAATCACAAAATCTAGAAGCAAGAAAGCAAATGACTGACAGATATGATTGATACAAAATCCAAAACGTCTGTACAACAAAGACAGCATAAAGAGCTCACTCGAAGTCTAGGGGGTATTTGTAATGTATTTCAAAAGCACAGAGTAAGTGTCCATAATGCATAAATTATTAGAAAAGATGAGCAGTCAAAGAGCATAAGGGAAATTCATTTAAAAAGAGAAAAGGGGGTTGGAGAGATGGAAAAATGGTTAAGAGTACTTGCTGCTCTTGCAGAAGTCATGGGTTTGAATTATAGGACCCACATCTAGCAGCTCACAGCGTCCTGTGACTCAAGTTCCAGGTGATCTGAAGCACTCTTCTGATATTCACAGGCACCATATACTCAAGTATACAAACCCACATTCACATACAACACTTAAACATTATTATTAAAATTTAACTATTTAAGGGGATCAAGAAGCACAAAGGACATTCAATCTAATCACTAGAATAAACCAAAGTTAAAACAGAAATATTTTATTTTACTTAATGCATTCCTATACTGCTGTATTTTTAAGCTGTAAATTAATAATTTATAATATGAGTTTAAGTAGTACCAAGTAGTGCTATGGTTTATCAATACAAACAAAAAATTAAATTAAATCAGTTACTGTTTCTTTTATTTCAAATATTTTAACTTTTTTGTAGTGAACAAATTTGAAATTTCCTCTTTGCAATTTAGAGTTTATAATAACTATACTCACCATGTGGGGCAATAGAGAAACCTGTTCTTTCCACCTGAGACTTTCTACCCCTGCTCGACAATCACTTCCTTGCTCTCCCACCCCAGCCTCTGTGACCACCTTCCTACCCTGCCTCTGTGTGTCCACAGGTGAGGGATGCATGTCTGCCTTTTCTGTTCCCACCTTGCTCCATGCCTAACATGATGTCCAGTTCTACCCGCACTGCTACAGGACAGGATTTGTGCTTCCCTCAACATCTGACTATAATCCAGCACACGTGTATATCTCATCTTCATAGGAGCTGCAGGCATCTCTGGAGTTGACTTAAAATCTTTTGAGTAAATCCTCAGAGGGGAGGTTGCATTGGAAAGTGACTTGGTTTTGCTAGAACTTCTGTGGTTTTCATGGTAACTTGGTTTTGGCGGGATGTCGGTGGTTTTCATGGACTTGGTTTTGCTAGGACTTCCATGGTTTTCATGGCGACTTGGTTTTTGACAGGATATTGGTGGTTTTCATGGTGACTTGGTTTTGCTAGGACTTCCATGGTTTTCATGGTGACTTGGTTTTGACAGGATGTCCGTGGTTTTCAGGGTGATTTGGTTTTGCTAGGATATCTATGGTTTTCATTACTGCTTATTCACATTCCTACTGGTTACGGGGGTGGGAGGTCCCTTTTTTCCATACCCTTATCAATAGTCGTTCTTTTATCTTTGCTAACAGCTATCCCAAAGGGGGTGAGACAGAGTTCACTGGCTTTGAATTTGCATTTCCCAGTGAGTAGGAGCTGAAGTGCCTTCTTCTGTTGGCCTTTTGAATTTCTTCTGTGAATTGTCCATTTGGGACCCTGGCATACATGTTTTATCTGCCTGGATTTTCTTTTTCCTTGCTTTTGAGTTGCTTGAGCTCCTCTTCCTACATTCTGGGTATAAGCCCTATCAGGAATTTGGCCTATGAATACTCTCTCCCCTCTAAGGAACATCTGCACACTGGTTAGCTGCTGACGCTCGCTCGCGGGCAGATGCGCTTTAGTTCCAGGCAGCGTAGTTGTCTCCATGCTTCACGTGTCTCACTTTAGAGGTTAGAAGAAACACCAACCCCAACATTGTCCAAAACAACACAGTGTCTCCTTCTATGCTCTGCTACTCCAGATGGTTTCTCTTTTAGTTTTATAGTCTTTGATCTTACGCTTAAATCCTTAATTCCTCCCAAGATGAGCTGTGTGTGTAGATGTGCTAAGGGTTCCCTTGCATTTTGATGCATGTGGGTATGTGGTTTTCCCAATGCCTTTCACATTTCATATACTTGGCATGGCGGTCAATAAACCAAAACTCGCTTCAAATGCAGAGACAAGGGTGTCCAAAGAGTGCTAGTGAGCAGGGAACTGTTATCAGACCTTCCTCACGCATTATCCCCCTTCATCACCCATCTTACAAAACAATGACCCAGAAATAAAAGGGAAGAAAGCAATCTGATGCTCCCTGTGATGCTCCCTGGGTCCCCTCCTCGTGCCACAGCACAGGTGGAGAGTGCTGAGAGAGTGAGCCGTGGCAATGAACAAAACAAGAGCACGCCTTTCTCTGTGGCCTACACATGGCACGGAGGTCAAAAGCCAACCGTCTGTACAGTGTGGGTTCCTCTCTAGGCTCTTTATTCTCTACAGGTGGGTATGTTTCTTTCCTCCCTGCCTCTCATCCATGACTGCCTCACTTACTGACAAGTCTCCTCCTGCATCACAGCACACATCCTTTAATGTGCAGTGTTAACGTTAACATACGATGATAACAGTCCTCACTCATTCATTTTCTTCTCTTTACTCCAGTGTCTGATCTAACAGCCTTTTAACTCCGTGTAAAACCTTCGGAATGTGTTAACATAGCGGACCATGAGCTATGTCCACATGCCCACAGCTAAGGATGGCTCCGAACTGCATGGAATCTATGGCAGTTTCCCTGCTTCGCTGGAGCCCGCCCAGCTCATGTTCTCAACAGCAGATCTGGAAAATGCTCTGATTTATGACTGTGCTTTATTCTGTGGCACATAAGGCACATCACCACTTCCACACACACGTTACTAGGGCACAGCGTGACCCACTGGGAGCAGTTCTGCCGACAAGTGAATGACACCCCGAGGACTGGTGATTCACCCAGTTTGTTACCTCCTTTCCACTCCACAAGGTCTAGCCTACTCCATGTCCAGCACCAGAGCCTCTTCTACCCCATCCCCTCAGCCTAGGCAGGGCTCGGCAGCTCACTTGCTGCCCCTCCCCACACACAGCTTGCTTCAGTGGTTGTTCTCTGCTTTAGTTCATTTTCCTCTGTTAGCACACGTGTTCCTCCCAGGGAGAAAGTACACCTGTGACAGACCTAATAAATGTCTGCTTAATGCCAAGCAGTTTACAGTAGCTCAATCGGTTAAGTTTCACTGACAGAACTTGCCTTTATATCTAGTTTGAGGAATTGGGTCCCCCGTCCCCTCCACCCCCATCCCACAGAGGAAACTCACAGACCATCTAAGACCATCTGCATTAAAGCCCTCAGGGTCCCTTGCCAAGATGGATCCTTCAGTTACACTCTCATCTTCATATGCTAATGAGCTTCCCTAAGCCCAAGTCTGTGCTCCTGTGGCAGGGGACTTATTTTTCTAAGCAAAGTTATAAAGCATGTGAGTTATGATACATCATGGTTTAATGAGCTCAAAGACCCCTGGTGGCCCAATTTCCAACTTTCTGCTTTTCCTGAAGCATTTCAAACATACAATTACAATCCCAAAGTACCTTTAGGTGAGAGACATGATCAGAGTCACCTCCTGCATTCTGCTCCTTGGTGGGAAATACATGTAACCTATTTTTGTTACTAGATAGATTAGCATGTTCATCATGCTCTATAACATGTATTCAGTAGGAGATCTAACCTATGCACCATTCTTCACAAAGCACTCTCCTACCGGCAAAGACAGGATGTCGAGGGCCCCTCCCATTCCCGCTGAACTGTCCCTTTCCCACACTGCTCTCTAAGCTGTGATTGTCTGCCTTGTAAGATGCCTACCAACTCTGACTCAGATGGCAGGCTTCATGTAGAAGCCTTGCAGCTCCTGAATGCCTTTTACCAGCCTGGCTCCTGGTTCTGACAACAGAAGATGCTGGTGATAGACTGAAGGGAAGAGGTCTGTTTCTCGATGATGCTGAGAGCAGCTGATGGGCACTATGTCAGGGCCCCTTTTACAGATCACAGGCCAGGGCAGCAGTAGGGCCTGTCCCACAGATTCATCAACAGGCCTATGGCTAATTAGGAACCACAACAAAAAGCCACTGGTCTTCCTGGCCTTGTACAGGCAGACACATAGAAACACCCTGGTCTCATGATATCTTCTTTCCTTCCGTGATTTAAATAGTTTAAAGAAGCCTGAATTTCGAACCTGTTTCTATACTCTAGTTAGCATCGCTCATGGAGCATGAAGAGCATGAAGGACAAGGAAGCCTTCTGACAGCATGCATTGTTCAAAGCTCCAAAAGACCTTAAGAAAGGAGACTAGATTCTTAACTGGCTGAATACCGCTCAAACACCAGCTAGCGTTTACTGCTCTCCCAGGTCTTCTAAGAGCTGGTCTATTCATCTAGAAGACTCATAAGAGAAAGATATTTAAAAAATAAAAAAGAAATGCAAATGGCCCTTAAGCATATAAAAGGCAGCTGCTCCATTTCCCTCCTAGGAGAGCTACAGATAAACTGCAGCGAGGTCTATCTCTTCCCTAAACTATGAAGCCCCACAAGTGTGACACCATGCCCCATTGGCACAGCCGTGAGAGCGTAGTCCACTGTAAATAAACCGTGAAAGTCTGCAAAGTATTGCCTCTATAATGGGGAACACTAATGTATTTAGCAAAACTCCATGGTATTGGATTGTGAAAGCCCTCTTGTATGAATCTGTCCCAAAAGTATATTGGCAAAAATGGGAAAAGATTAATATGCAAGGCAATCCAAACCACTTGCAGCAGCAAGACTGAAAACAATACCAAGGGGTCACCCACAGAGAACCTGCTACATGAACACTGTTCATCTACACAGAGTGTGATGGAGCTATAAGAAGAGATGAACAGTATGCCTCTACGTCTTAGCTCTAGCAAACTGTTAAGTACTTCATAGTCCTGAAGTTCCCAGAACAAAAAGCTACGCACATACTAAAGATTATACAAGGCTGACTGGCTGATCAGAATTTAATTATGGAGAGCTGAAATGTAGATCCAGAGCAAAATTTACCTTGGGCAGTTTTTGCTCCCTTTCCAGTTACCATCGCCTGTGTCTGTGTCTAACACAGCATCCTAGTGCTGTGACACCACCATCAGGTGAGCCTCTGAACACGTGGGCATTCACTAGCTTTCACTGACACTGAGGCTAAGCACTCGATCAGGGAACATCTGAAATCCACCACAAAGTTCTCAGGCTCCTACTGTTCTCACCAAGGCATCTGGCAAACACTTTATGACTTCCTTTGGTTCTGTGGCTGTAAGAAGGTCATGTAAGCATGTGTACGTTAGAACATTTCACCAGGGACACAGCCACTCACATCAGGCTCAGAATAAACTGTCCTACTCCATTTTAGCTGAGAGCCAAAATATGGGCCCAAGGAAGATCCCTTCTCACTCAAAATGCTGGCCTGTCCTTTGTCTCACCAGTCTGCACTGCCTTCCTCAGTGGGTGCTCTAAGTTCTTCCTGGGGCTCAGACCCCCTTTCCAGGCTGTGATCTGCTGGCTGAGTCTGAGCTGGTTGCTGGTCACCCTCTTACTGTGTTCACAGCATTTGATCAAAACATTCAATCATCAGCATCGTCCCTTTGCTGGCCCTCCAGTGTCCAGTACTGTGGCTTCTTATGCAACTTGGCTTGTTTTAGTTTAGAAATCCTATGGCCACCTGAACATAGGACTCCAACAGGGTGGAGGAGCAAGGAGAAACTCCTGAGGACACTCGATAGCTTCACTGAAAATCTACAACGACATATCCCATTGCTTTCAACTCCAAAGTGCAATATGTTGTCACAGGCTTTCCATGAAGACTCAAATGAAGAGTGTCCTCCTACTCTGTGAGCCCCGCACATTTCTGTCAATACGCAAGATAAATTTAGGACATGTTGAGAGGAGCCAACCTTGGGGTAAAGACTATTCCCATTAATGCAACATAAATTTGATCCAAAACACATATCCTAACTGATCTATTATAGAAGGTTCCAATTTTTTGAGAAAGAAAAAAAAAGATACTAAAATGGGAAATTGAAAATCAAGGAAGGAAAAAATGATTGGTAGACAAGTTAGTCTCATGTTTGACAGTTCTGGAAATCTGTCTTAGTTTTACTACTGTGATATCATGACCAAGACAATGTCTTATAAAGACAACATTTAATTGGAGCTGGCTTACAGGTTCAGAGGCTCAGTCCATTACCATCAAGGAGGGAACGTGGCAGCGTCCAGGCAGGCATGGTGCAGGAGGAGCTGAGAGTTCTACATCTTCATCTGAAGGCTGCTAGAAGAAGACTGGCTTCCAGGCAGCTAGGATGAGGGTCTTATAACCCACACCCACAGTGACACACTTCCTCCAACATACCACACATTCTAATAGTGCCACTCCCTGGGCCAAGCATATACAAATCATCACACTAACCTATGTACTTTTTTCTTTTTTTGTTTTTTTGAATTTGTTTTTTTCGAGACAGAGTTTCTCTGTGTAGCCCTGGCTGTCCTGGAACTCACTCTGTAGACCAGGCTGGCCTCGACCTCAGAAATCTGCCTGCCTCTGCCTCCCAGAGTGCTGGGATTACAGGTGTGCGCCACCACCGCCCAGTTTAGAAACTTTTTTTTTAACCTATGTATTTTTTAATAGTGAACAATTGATATCTATGAAAATATAATGTGTACACAAGACTAAAAGTCCTAAAGTCCTAAAGATTATAAATGAACACACTAAGGAATTTAAAAACATTTGAGAAATGATGAAACAGCTAATTTACAAAACATGAAAGAGAATTTTAGAAACTAAGACAAGAAAAAGAGATGTTTAAAAACAAGAAGTTAAATTTTTAGAAGCTGTATCAAAACTGATGAATTTTCAAGAATATAATTTTTCTGTTCTCTGCTCACCCACTGTTGCTACTGTCTCTGACTGGTTGTGACCCTCCCCTCCCCTCCCCTCCCCGTTCCTTCCCTAGAAATCCCCAAGTGTAACAAATTCTGTATCACAGGAAAAGGCACCTCTTGACACCTCTGCATGCTGGACAGAGCCTGGCTAAATGCTTGCACCCGGTGTGCTAGGGTCATGGCCGGATTCTCTGGGACTTGCTGACCAGTTTCCATAACCTTACCGATCTATAAAGCTGGTTTTTCTGACTTCTACTAAAAATGTCCATTTTAAGGGCATATCCTGCTCTACCAATTAGCTCTTAAAATGGACAACCTTTCGGTTAGGTCTGCACGGCAGGCTTCACTCTGACCTTCTCACCTTCCCCTGGGTCTCTCACACAGACAGATGAGGCTGCCACCTTGTTCTTATGAGGCGTGAACCGTGGCTCTGAGCTCCCGGATCTGTGTGACGACTACATTGTGCTCATGAAGGCTGGTGAGTTTACCAACACTTTGCATGGTATGTTGACTGCTGGTCTGTTAACCTGTGTTTACTACTAGATATTATTGTTGGAAAACACGAGTCAGAATGTCTTACAGCTTACAACTATAAGAACTTTTATAGATCTTTAATTTTTTTTTGCTCTTTTATAAATTTGGATCATCTCTAAGATTGTTTTGACAGTTAATATGAAGTGTATATGACCTTTTACTTTAATATAATGTGTACAGCACCTTGGTCTATCAGCATGATGTTTCCGATGGCTACCTGTAGATAGATATCATGCGATATATTTTCATGATAACACTCCAGCCAAGACAGAGTGTAATTAAGCAAGCACCTACATAAACAGATTCCATCCTCCTTTCAGTGCATACTGTTAACAGGATCTCCAGTGTGCCCCGCCTCCAGCTACAGCAGCTCCCAAAGGCCAGGCTGGGTCAGCTGTCCCAGACGTTAATGGGGAGGAAATGATGCTGCAGGGCGGAGAAAGAAGATCAGCGGCTACACTGAGGAAAGGACACAAGGACCAAGCAACCCAAGTGCTTCCTCAGGGTGCTGACATGATCTTTTAACTTAAAAAGAAGCTAGGCATGGTGGCACATGCCTTTAATCCCAGCACTTGGAGGTAGAGGCAGAGGGATCTCTCTGAATTTCAGGCCAACCTGGTCTACACAGTGAATTCTAGGACAGCTGGGGTTACAGGGTGAGATGCTATCTCAATAAACCAAAATAAACAAACAAATGAATGTAAATAAAACAAAAATCATCAGACAGGGGTATGAGAGATATAATTAAGCAACCCTGATTAAAATGTTTATTTTTATTTTAAAAGCTTTATCTTACTTATATGCCATGTATGTGAGCTTATGCAAATGGGCCCTAGAGCAACCGTGAAGGTCAGAGGGCATGGGAATCAGCCGGCTCCTTCCATCATGTGGGTCCAGGGAGAGAATCCAGCCATCGGGCTTTACCTGATGAGCAACCTTGCTGTCTCACAGATGTGTAGTATTCTTTTGTGGGGTGTGGAGGCTTGGGTGAGGAGGCAGTCCTGTGAAGCTCTCTAGCTGGCCTCATTCACAGAGATCTACCTCCTTTGCCTCCCTAGGACTGAAATCCTTCATTGTTTGAGGGGACAAGTTGTCCACGGGAGATGGCTGCTGCTGCCCTCATTTGGAAGACTACTTGTCTTTGGTGGCTTTTTTATTCTTATAATCTGGAGTGACTGAAAATTTAGGACAACCACTTGCCTCTGTGTGTGGGTAAGAGGGTATGAAATGGGTAGACAGACCGGTGCTTTGAGTGATTAACAGGCTGACACAGTCAGGTGGGGACACAGTCACAGATGAAGGCAGAGATGTTTTCCCCCTTTTACCTCGTGCCCCAGAGGAGACAGTTCTAAGTGCCTGTTAAAGTTTTATCAAGTTTGATGGTGGAAGCAAACAGACATTTCACCAGGGCTCTTCATGTTTTCTGATGTAGCTTCCCTGGTTTTCACTTCTAAAATAATTTTATTAAGTAAAAATGCTTTTTAAATTCTATAGTCAGAATTAATTAATTATTAAAAGTTATTAAAAATTTGTAGGGTCCAAGTTAAATGCAGTGATACAAAAGTAAGATCTACTTTTCTGTTCACAACAGTACCCTTCGCATCAGCAGGACGGCAACAAAGAGGTAAGGAACAAGAGCCCTGCGCTGCCCCTTACGCCTGCAGTGCCCGGGCACAAGCAGTCAGCACGACGTTTGCACGCTTTCCCACGGGGTTTGAAGTCTCCTCTTAGAAGACAGGGAATACCTTAGCAGTAGGAAAATTCTGTTAAAGTGAAGTTTTCCTACTTGGGGCATCGCTGCTGAAGCATACAGTGACTGTGCTGCTTACTCGAACTAATAGTAACGTGCATTTGTAAATCCTGCCTGTGTGCACTGTGGCTCGAGTGACCAAAGGCACTACAAAAAGTGACTGTCAAACTGAATGAAGCTTGGACAGGCTCAGCCTGAGACTCCCATTAGTTGCACTAAACCTAAGCTCTCTCTCTCTCTTTTGAAGAATACCAATTATCTCCTAATAAAATAATTACTAAGCATCCCCTGAAAATAGACAAATAACATGTAATCTATCTCTGCTAAAGGGAGACGTAACACACTGATACAAAGAATTTTCAGGCATGGTGACTAAGTCTGCATTATGTACACACAGGTAATTCTAGTCCTTGTGAGGTGGAGCTGGAGCTGGAGAGATGGCTCAGCAGTTAAGAGCACTGATTGCTCTTCCAGAGGTTCCGAGTTCAATTCCCAGCAACCACATAGTGGCTTACACACATCTGTCATGGGCATCAGATGCTGTCTTCTATTGTGTCTGAAGAAAGCAACAGTGTACCCACATATGTTAAATAAATAAATAGGTGGAAGCGGGGCACTTAGGGGCCCAAGTTCATTCTTAGCCACAAAGTGAGTTCTGAGTCAGCCTCAGAGAGCTTACACAGTGTTTCAAACAAAAATAAAAATAAAGTGAAATAAAATACATTAAAAACACATACAAAAAAAGTAGAAAAATGATTACAGGCTCTTTCCATAGGAAGCTCCCAAGAGATATCTTAATTACTGAGAGCTAAAACCAAGTAATTCCCTCTGGAAAAAAAGTTATCACATCTAACAGCACCCCTCCCTCAGTCTCAATGGAAAGGACTTCTAACTATCTGGCTGCCTTAGCTATAGTTTATTGCTATGATAAGAGATCTTGGATCAAGGCAACTTGTAAAGTAAAGTGTTTTGGTTAGGGTTTTACTGCTGTGAAGAGATAGCATGGCCAAGGCAATTCTTTTTTTTTTTTCTTTTTAAAGATTTATTTATTTCTTATATACACAGTGTTCTGCCTACATATATGCCTGCATGCCAAAAAAGGGCACCACATTTCATTACAGATGGTTGTGAGCCACCATGGAGTTGCTGGGAACTGAACTCTGGAAGAGCAGTCAATGCTCTTAACCTCTGAGCTATCTCTCCAGCCCCAAGACAACTCTTATAAAGTACAAAGTACAACATTTAATTGGGACTGTCTGACTGGGTTTTTTTTTTTTTTTTTTTTTTTTTTTTTTTTTTTTTGTGACAGGGTTTCTCTGTGTAGCCCTGGCTGTCCTGGAACTCACTCTGTAGACCAGGCTGGCCTTGAACTCAGAAATCTGCCTGTCTCTGCCTCCCAAGTGCTGGGATTAAAGGCATGCGCCACCACTGCCCGGCTTGTCTTACTGGTTCTAAGATTTAGTCCATTATCATCAAAGCAGGAAGCACCCCTTCCAACTAGGTGACACTAGGTGCAGCGTCCAGGCAGGCATGCTGCAGGAGAAGCTGAGAGTTCTACATCTTCATCTGAATGCCCATAGGAGAATACAGGCTTCCAGACAACTAGGATGAGGGTCTGAAAGCCCACGCCCACAGTGACACACTTCCTCCAATAATGCCACACCCACTCCAACAAGGGCACACTTCCTAATAGTAGCACTCCCTGGGCCAAGCATATTCAAACCACCACAGAAAACATTGGGGGGGGGGTATCATGGTTCTAAAGGGTTAGAGTATGCAATCATCAAGACAGGGCATGAGCAGCAGACAGGCTATACAGCAGCAGCCGAGTGCTTACATTCTTATCCATAAGCAGGAGGCAGAGAGAGTGCTAACACTGGTACACCCCTTCCAACTAGGTGACTTCTAATCTTTCCCAAACAGTAAAAAATTGGGGACCAGGGATGCAAATATATGAGTCTATGGGCCAATTCTCATTCAAAGTGCCACACTTGCTGTGCTACAAAACTTGATTATTTCTTACCAACAGGCCGACTTGTTCTGAGAACCCTTCCACAGGGACTTCACATTCCACTACATCTATAGCTGGGAGCTCCAAGTACCTAAACCCGCACCTCTGGGAGGGCTACAGGCTTAGCAGCTAAGAACGCTACAGAGCAACTGCAGAGACTGGGTTCAGATCTCAGTACGTGCATAGCGTGCATAGCATGTGAAGCCTATAACTCCAGCTTCTACTGGCTTTGGTGCACACACTCACACAGACTAACATATAAACATCTCAGAAACTCCTGTGGCAGCACTCCAGGGAACCCTGTCTCTTTTGCATTGCATTCCTTAAATCTTTTTATATTGAGTTTTTTTTTTTTAATTTTATGAGTTATTTAGAATTTTTATTGGCATGTTATTCCTAAACTACACAAAACAGTGCTGACACTTTTCCTGTAAAACTGCAATGAGGACGATATTATAGTCTCTCAGTAATCATGTTTTTTGTTATGACTGTTTGTGTGTCCTCAAGACTTCCTACTTTATTTGGAGCCTAATAATATTAAAAGTTCAAACTTTGCACTATCTTCAAAAAGAATCCTTCAGTATTAGTGTAATATGGGAGGCAGATTTTGGATTGGGTGATTTTAAATTTTACAGCATAACTCCATTTTTGAGGTATCTGTTTTAAACTCAAATTCCTGTAGCCAAAAATAAAACATGTTAAATGTGTACTGCCAACTGGACTGCCTTGCTGCCACTGACACTAATCCTGTTCAGGTATCTTCAGCAATACAATCTTGTTTACTAGTTCTGGTGAACAACCATAACAAGAGAAACGACAAGAGACTGTATTGTTCCGGGGGCTCCTGGGCCCTTCCTTTGGCAGTACGCCATACCTGGCATTAGGGCTTTTGTTCAGTGACCTGTTACTTCTGGGAACTTTCAGAGAGCTGGAAGCATCCTCCATGCTGGGTAGGCTCCTGGTCTCATGCAGGGTCAATTCTGAATCTGGAAGGCCAACCTGGCATGGAAACAGGTATCCACTGGTGCAATGGGAACATGACTGTTACAGGCATTAGCCATGCAGTCGCAATGATCAGATCTGAGGCCCACACAGTGAGAGGAGATCCATCTGTAGAACGGTAACATCATCAAGACAGGACTGTGAAAAGCCCAGGACTAAGGTAATCGTAAGCTTCAGGGAGGAACCCACAACTGCTATTTGGTTAAACTGATGTAACATCAAACTGTCTTCTAAACACCTGTGTTTATGCTATCTCTGGAGACAAGCGGTATTTATCAGCCTTAATCAGAGAAGCCCGGCTCTGCAGAGAGAGGAGGTGAATGCAAAAATCCACAATTCTGCAAGACTCTGAGAATAAAGGATGTAGCGGGCTCAGTTCTAAACAAAATGTTTACACTACATTAGGTCCAGAGAACATCACAGAAGAGGGAGAAGAAAGAATCTAGGAGCCAGAGACAGGGAGAGGGGCTGCAAAATGCCACAGCCAATTGTGAACTCCCAGCAGCCACTGTGACTGGCAGAGGCCTGTACTCAAAGAGGAGTGAGATGGACCAACCCTAAGCTAAGTGCCGAACTGCACGGAGCAGCATCAATTAACTCCAAGATACATTTCCTCACAGTTTGAGATATACCCTAGAATACCATAAATGATTGTAAAAAATGTTACACCACATTCAGTAATGACATGGTCCATGAGAGCACTGCTACTGTTATTCTAAGACCATTTTGTATTAAAGGAACAGAGTGGATGGATTATTGTGCTGTATCACTGGTAACTAAGGCTGAACATGGAGAGAGGGAAGTGGAAGAGAGACAAAAAGGGCAGACTGAATGTGAATTAGAAGTTTCAGGGCATATTAATGAAACATTTACCTGTTATATATAGGATATACAACGAGGCTATGAGCATTCATTTCCTACTTCTGCAAACAAATAAAGACAGCAGCAAGCACTATCTATTGTGCAAGCACTACCTTTTCAAATCTCACCTCTGTCTAAACAAAGTGAGGGTTTCCTAAAGAAATGGCTGGTTTCAGACCAAGGGCATGAATGGTACACGATGACCCAGGTGTACTGTGTCATGCTGCAAATCTAAGAGATACTCAGAAATGCTGAGTTACATCAGCAAGTCCCAAGGACCAGTCTAAGATGGGACAGTCTGAAAACCAATGATAAATGGTTTTTGGTTGGTTGGTTTGTTTTTTAAGGTTATTTGGCTAGGGAGATGGGTCTTCAGCTAAAGCACCTGTATGCTATTATGAGGACCTGAGAATAGAGCCTCACCAAAGACGCTGGCCAGGACAACGCACTGCTGTGCCCCACATCTGGAAGCAGAGACAGACGGGCCCTCAGCACTTGCTGGACAGCCAGTCAAGCCAGTCCGTGAGCCCCAGCTTCCGTGAAACACCAAGGCGGGGAGGGATAGATGCTGACGACATACAGCAGCTGACCTCTGGCCTGTGTACCACAAGCACACACACATGACACAGCTGCAACAAGGAGAAAGTTACCTGTGCACAACGCTGTGTACCACCTCCCCTAAGAAACCCCAGGAATCTACATCTCTGTCACACTAGGAGGATGCTAGGAAGTACTTGTTCAGTTTGAAAACTGGCACAGAAAGGAGAAATGACGTGACATTCACCCTACCTTCCTGGGAAAGTATAGCTCAGGATTACCAAACCTCAGAGAAATGCCCGCTCCCCATCACTTTCCAGCTACCAAAACAGACTTAGAACAGTGTCTGTACTCCCAGATTGAGAAGTAACAGGTTTAAGAAACAGACACCAATGGATGGGCATATCCAAGAGAGAGCTAACCTGAGCTTCTGTGTGTTTCATGGTGGCAGAGCACACACACTGCTACCTGTGGAGCAGAAATACCTAAAATTAATAGTAAAATCTGACTAGGCTTCTAACTTCCTTGTCACAAGAAATGCAATGGATTAGCACACCGTGGAGTTCAGTGACCAAAATCCAGGCTTGTCAGTTACTCTGAAAAAAGTCTTTTCCTTCAACTAATAAACCATGAGCAGAGAAGAAAGTGGTGTGTAATGGGGAGAGAGGTGTGGAGCTTTTACCTGAAGTATTTTGGGAGGGGTGCTGGGCATGGAACTGAACTCAGGGCCTTATGCACACTAAGCAAGCACTGTGTTTCGAAGTCACACCCCAGGCCTATTTCCTCCCCCTTGAATTCTGATGTGAGTAACTTATAAAATACAAAATTCCTCATTAGAGACATTGAAACTATTAAGAGATATTTCAATACTGGCTGACCACTTAATATTTTAAGAAATTACTATTCAAATATGAGGAATTATAATAGTATTATAATACAAATACCAACTTACTTTTTTTAAGAGATATACAATGAAATATTTACAGGTAAAATGATAAAAAATGGGATTGAATTCAAAACAAGCTGGAAATGGGGCTGGAGAGATGACTCAGTCAGTGGTTAAGAGGACTGGCTGGAGTTCCATTCCCAGCACCCTCATGGTGCTCACAACTGTCTATAACTCCCTCTACTGGCCTCTTTTTTTTAAAAAAAAAATGCATTTACTTATTATATGTAAGTACACTGTAGCTATCTTCACACACTCCTGAAGAGGGAGTCAGATCTTGTTAAGGATGGTTGTGAGCCATCATGTGATTGCTGGGATTTGAACTCAGGCCCTATGGAAGAACAGTTGGTGCTCTTAAATGTTGAGCCATCTCTCCAGCCCTCTCCTGGCTTCTTATGGGCACCAGGTACATATAGGGTGCATAGACATACATGCAGACAAAGTATGCATCCACATACATATAATATCAATCTGGTAGAGAGGAAGTTGTGGATGGATAAAGCTAGCTGTGAGTAGTTCTCACTGAAAATTGGTTAACTACTGAGATACGCAGAGTGGATGTGGATGTGGAATGTGACTAGGGAAAATGAGCCCTTGGCAAGCATGCACAGAGAACACAGAGTCGAGCACTCAACCACGCCGAGCTCGGGAGGCCAGGGATGTGTGAGGCAGTAGTTGCTTCTGCTCTAACAATTGCTTCCCAGCCTCACGGGTAAGCCAAGTTAGGATTTCCTGCAACTCTTCCAAAAATGCAAGTGATAGTCACCACAGACCCAACCTGCCAGGAGAGAAGGAGTCCAAGCAGGACCCACAGCAGTCGCCAAGTGAGACAGGACTATGGCGGCGGTGGTGGCAGCAGCAGCAAGCTGGTATGATCCAGCAAGGGCTAACCCAGGGACAGGGGACCTGACCAAGTTTCTTCTTAGCTGTGCACATGAAGCAGCATAAGGAACCGTGTAATCAGAAGTCTGGCCGTGGTGCCACACACTGACAATCCCAGCATTTGAGACACAGAGACAAGGGGATTAAGAGTTTGGGGGAGTGTCTATAAAACATACCAAAACCAAAACAACCCCCCAAACAAAACAAAATACAAAAAGGGTAGAAACTCTTTACCAGAAAAGATAAAACACACAGAGTTAGCAGCATCCCCTTTGCTGCATTGCTTTCTGGCATCATTATAAATTTTAACATTAAGATCTTATCTTAAGGTACACAAATGTTTTAAAGTCATTTTAAAGATCTATAAAAAAATAGAAGACCCTGACCTGTTAAAGGAAGGCAGAGGACTGAGAAAGAATCTGTGGATCTACGAAAGGAGACACTGCCGTTCTATTAGCTATTCACAGTCAATTCATTGTTTTCCTAGTTCTTCCCAGTCACGACAATCTCAGCTTGACTGAGTGGCTCTCAAGGAGATGTCTTCTAAAAGAATTCACCTCTGGGTACATCTGAGCTACCGCCTGGGCCCCAGCAGTGTCCACTTCTTTCTTGGGTGCCTCAGCAGGATGGCTGGCTAAGGCCTGGATGCTGCTAGCATGCATCTGACATAATCAACATGGAAGTGTGTCCATTACTACTTCAAACACCTTTTAAGCTAAACAAAGCTGCAATGTCAGATTCAGGGTAAAGAGGTCCTAGGGCTCCTTCACACTAGCATCCCCCTCTCTGCCCAGTCAGAGCAGCTCTGAACTGTAAAGATGACCCCAGGAGGTCCAGAGCAGAGCCCACCACTGAAGGTCATCTGCTGGTCAGAGCACGTCCAAGCTGTATCCCCGCACTGCTGCTGCTATTTTGTTGAGGGACAATGACAGGCAGGGGGCTGTAGTGCCCCTTACAGTCACACTTGTAAACATTGTAGACCTACAGAGGAGGGCCTGGGGTGTTTAATCAGACGCCAATACACCTTCTTGCATTTGCAGCCTTCTCCCTTCCTCTGACATGCCCGAGTCTAGGAGAGCCTTGGATAACACTGACTGGATCAGCTTTGACTAACACGAAGACCAAAACTGCGTGCCTCACCACAGCGGGCGTGGGGTTTTGTTCTTGTAGTGGCTTCTCTACCAGACGGGTCTGTTTCCTAGTTAATTGCATAATCGACAAACTTATTCTGCAGAAGGAAGGAGAACCATTTACATGGATGCAACATGAGTAAAAATGCAGTCCTCGGGGCTGAAATCATGCCACACAGGTTATGAGTCTGCAGGCTCTAGGTTCTTCAGATGTGCCTCAGCAAGGCCTCTCCTGACTATACGCAGCGAGGCCTCAAGTCGCCACAAATCTACATACCACACAGAATTAGACAGTTACTCCACATAGTGCTTCAAAGTTGCTAATTTTCAAATTACTTGAAAGTCACAAAAAAAACAGCACTAGTATTTATTTTTTAATTTTTTTTTAAAATTACATCAGCAGTAAAGTAAAAAATAAAACAAATTTTCAGGTTGAGTTCTAAGAGTGTTCCTGTCAGTGGAACGCTCTTCAGCCTGGCTACTTCTGTAGGAGATGAGGGAGATGCAGCGGGCATGGGGGACTGCAGGCTCCTACTGGTCACACACCACTGCAAGTTGTTCTCTTCCTCCTTGTCACAGTCACTACTGTGCTCTAAAGACCTGTGTCAACGTGGACATGTGTCTCAACATGGACAGGAGGACGGACTCCTCCTTCAAAGACACAGAACTCTATTTCAGGTAAGGCCAGGCAAAGGCACACTCGGCATACAGTGAGTGAGTCTTCAAGGAAAGCTACAGCAAAAGCACAGCTTCGAGGACCTCGGGAGCCGAGCTACACGAGCCGAGCTACACAACGGGGGAAGCCAGAGGCCTCGGGAACACGGGAGTCCGCCGCCTGGAAGGGAGAAGTCACTCTTGCTGCTGCCAAGGCCAAGACCAGGGATGGATTGTACACAGTGCCTCAAACAAAGCCACACCCAAGACAGGAGAAAGCAAGCAGATGGACCTAGACCTGAAACCACCCTTGGGGAGAACCGGCAGCAGCTCCCACTCGGTGACTTCACTTTCTCTGTGGCAGCTCAGCATTCCAGGCTCACTCAGACTGCAGACTGGAATTTTCTTGAGGGTAATTTGACTAAGCAGAGTGAATCCTGGCCTGAAAAGGCTATGAAAACACTCCCACAGCTACACACCCTATTTGTATCAAATCAAAGACTTAGAAGGCTGTCTGATCAATATCAGACAGACGTGCTCCCCAGCCCTAGCTACCGTTAAATATAGACAGGCCTCGGATGTGAAAGCCTTCTCCTGCCTAGCAAGAGATCTATCTATCTGCAGATTGGAGCAATTCCCAAGATTCCAATGCTTAGCTATAGCATAATATTTATATTCGTTTCCTTAAGTTTACTGAGTTTATTATTTTAAATCGTCTACAAATGAACAGTATTCTCTCTGTCACTCAGCCATATGGCATTCCAAAATTAGCCAAAGTCCTTAATCAGAGCTGCTTAATAGGAACTGTTAGAATGAATGCGAAAATACTCGAAGGCAAAGTATCTATGTAAAGATGCAAAAAGGTCATTGTAATACTTACCTATCAGGCCCTTCTCCAGAGTAAAGGCTTTGTTTGTAAACATGCATTCAAAAGCCACAATGTGGAAAATCTTGTTCACCGTGTTGTGAGTCCCGACTATTCGGATATACCTGTGGGCGAAAAGAGCACAGCTGTTGGAAGGAGCTCTGCCGCAGCCAGGGGAGGCAGGGGAGGCAGGCACACGGAGCCAGACACAGTAAACGGGACCTAGAAAACTCCCAAGTCAACCTCCTAGGCCGGCTCACGGCCATACCGTTTCACAGGGAATTAAGCAAAACTCGGATCTGATGGACCTAGGACTCACACCAGGGACTATTCAGGTCAACCCTCGGATGTTAGAACAAATGTAAACCCAGGAGACATTTACCCTGGAGAGTAACAACCAGCTTCGATCTTGCCTTGTGGCTAGGAGTCTGTCTGGGTATGTGTGCAAAACTGTAGGCAAAATCAAATGATTTCAGCTCCAAGAGTTTCCATCCATTGCAGACAAATGCATGCAATCAATACTGCTTCCCCATCCGAAGAAAACATGCACAAAACCTACTGAAAAGCACCATAAGTATCCTTTCTTTTAGTATCCCTCCCAGTCCCAGCTAGAGTGTTAAGCCTACATACTTACACCAGCCCCCACACCTGACTGCTTGCGAGCCTTCCTGTAGAGAGGACCCAGCCCGCTCTGCAGCCTCCTCCTGGGCCCCATGGCTCTGCCATCTGCACACCGTGAGCAGTTTCACCGGGCAGGTCTGGAGTATCTTGGCCTGTTCACCCTGTCCATTTCCCTAGAGACTTCATCAGCCACAAACAAGCATTAAACCTTGGAGAGCCTTGCTCCCTTAGCTCAGAAAGGCCTGCCAGTTCACAGGTTAATGAAGACACAGACTCACTCTTCTGAGTGTCGCACAATTCTAAAGGAAATGCGCCCTGCACTGTCTTACCAGAATTCAAGAGGGAAGACCATGACAAATAACTAGATTAACTACGGATGCTCTTCCAAATTATGAACTATGCACTCTGAGGGACAGGGGCATATGAGAGAACAGATTTCAATTAGGAAATGACAGTCCAGGCAAGGTTTTAGTAATACCCTCCTCTGCACGTAGAACCACCTTCGATTTAGATGATATGATTTGGCTTCTGAGTTAATCTCTGTTCACTAATTCCGTAATCTCATACCATTTCTCATCACTCCGACTTAACTGGAGAACGTAGAAGGCTATTTGGAATGGTCAATTAAGGGGACTGTATTTAGGCGTTTTGCATTACGGCCTATCTTCTCCCATTTCTTCCAGCCTGTGCCTCACGGCATTCCCTGTGCGGCTGAGTTAGCCATCTGCTCCTTGACAAGAGCCCATCAGTCATCTTCAGAACCCATTTCAATGGCATCCCCTGGACGAACTACTCAGAGTGCAGGACTTACTGCGCAGAGGGAGGCCCAGCACCTGCTCCTCCTCCCAGGACCTTGCAGGCACAAGGAAGGTTTCTTGGCTTTCCTCAGCCTCTGTGCAGGCAAAGAGGGCAGAGTTGATTAGGTTTGGGTTTTACCACGGAGTTCATTTTAAGGTAAGGTCATAATGCTCTGAGTAGTAGATTTGTGTTGTCTCTTACTGTTGTCAGCGACTCTCCTGAGTGCTTTCTGGAAGGGAAGGGGTGTACTGAACCTGGCTCCTTGGCCTGAATCTAATTTCGGTCATTTCCTGTAACCACAGGAACTAAACCAGCATAGCGCTTTCAACCGCATATGCCCAAGGTGGCAGATGCAACCTTAGAGTGCTGCCAGATGCAACCTTAGAGTGTGCGGTTGGATGAAATGTGATCAGATCCTACTCTCAAGGTCAAGTTACCAAAGCAGCGCTAGCTCTCACACTGCAGGATAAAAGCCCAGGTGACGAACAGGCCTCCCCTTCCCAGTGCCTAAGCAGAAGCCAAGCAGGTCCTGCCTGTCCTTTTTAAACATGAAACGAAGCTTTCAAGTTTAGATTACAGTCGCTTCCCCAATTTTACCAGGCAGGAATAGACAAAAATTATGCAAGTTTTCCTTCTCTCGCTCCACAGTTGAAAGCAACTGAAGACAAACATTTGTAGTGGAATACATTTTACAACTTTAATGACAGTGTTTGTGACAATAAACAAAATAATAGATAAGAACAGAGAAATGTTTCCAGGTCAAAGCCCTGCATAAATGAAGACAGCATTATCTCCGCCCATGATCCTGAGGTCAAGGCAGCCACTCATCACTGTGCATCCCTCGCTGGCCACACAGCATGCCCATGAGCCCCGTCACCCCGTCACCCCAACCCCTCTTGCTTGTTTCTGAACCTGAACAATTTCAGCATAACTTACAGCGATGCTTGATGTCCTTACCCAAGCTCACACTTGAAGAAATGAAAAACCGTAAGCAAGAAGCCAGGCTCCCTCCCTCCTGCACTGAACAGCCTGGCTAGAAACAGCACATGGCTTCAAGGAGCGGCCAGGCTTCAATGGCTGCTGACCGCCCGGAGCCCTACACTCAGAATTCAGGAGCCTGTCTTACTTAGAGACCCGTAAGCAATGACTGAGGATGCACAGGAGAGCCTTCCTTGATCACAGGCTCATTTCCTTCCTGAGCTGAGAACGGAGGACCCCAGGGCACGTGAGAAGCAGCGCCTGAAACCCCAAGAGAAAGGGTTGGGACAAAGTCCATTTTTTTGTTTTGTTTTTTAACTTTCTTTGAAAAGCAAAACAAAATGATTCTAACGTTTAAGCAAGAGAAGTGGATATCACTTTTCTGCACAAGGATCCCTGATAGCAAACCAGCAAAGCTTCGGATCTGTTCTCTTCCCCTCAGCATGGTCTCTGTGGCACACAGTCACACATCACCTAGTAACAAGGGCAGGGGCTGCGAGGGCTTCATCGGTGTGCGGTGAAGAGCAGCACCAGGAACTGGAGAGCTCCACTGTGTTCTCTCAGAGGTCCTCAACACAGCAGCTCTGTCTGAAAGTAATTAAACTTAAACCGGTGTGGTGGAAGGCACACGGCAACAGAGTGGCCGGTTATAAAGACGATAAATGCCACCCACATGGGTGGCAGCGAGCCGGTCTCTCTCTGACACTTCCCTGCTCTCTGTGTGTTCACTGCCTTCCAGTGGCTGACAGAGCCTGGGCCTTGAACACAGTTCAGAACAAGATGTTCCAGTAACGAAGATCTTCAGAGCTAAGAGACTGCGGGTGAAAGGGAACCTGTCTTCTTTAATAAGATAAAGTTAACGTTCAGGAAAGCCTTCTGAAACGAGCAAGCACTGAGGACTTTCAGAACAGTGCGGGCTTCACAATGCAGCCACTACAGGATCAGATGTGTCGCCTGAGAGAAAAAGAAGCCATTAAAACTTCTAACCTTTGTTTCCTCCTCTTTTAGGAAAGGTCAACAATACTCTCCCAAGTCATAGGTTTGCAAAGCCAAATCCTGCTGCCAGGTGCAGGATTGTCCCTATGAGTTGTTGGCCACGTAACCAAATGCCAGAGGCCACCAGGGCAGCAACAGTTATTACCATTGCTCTTGACTGCCCACCAGAACTGTTACTGCTGAAGATACCATGCGCTCTGGATACAAACCACCGAAACAAAGCCGGAGCTCAGCTGGCAGCTCACTCTCTGCACTAGCTGGCATCTGATGCCCTGCAAGGTGCTCTGTAGGCCACTGGAGAGGCAACGCCTTCAATAATCACATCCGACCCTTTGTGCTACAATAGCAAACTACCCGGGAAGATATGGCTACTGGTACAATAGAGACATGAAGCTCTGGGTTAACTGACTGCTTTCTGATCAGACTGGAAGCCCATCATGGGGAGGGGATATATGCCTAGCCCTGTAGAAAAGCCTGGGGCTAAGGGGGTCACAGGAACTATGGGGGACTCTGTAGTGAGAATCCTGGAATTTTGGTTTCTTCTAAAAACACAGAAACACTCTTAAGAACGTGCTTTTCATTTAACCCCAGGTGTGGGGTGTGGGGCTGCTTCAGACTGTCCACAGCAGCGGACTACGATCTGCCTCGTGCTCTCACAGAAGCATGGTTTGCCAGCTATGGATTGTTTCTGTGATCATGTGGTGGCATTGGAATTCTGTAATTTTTCAGAGAGTGTATAAATGTTAGGACCCCGTGAGGTGGGGTGGGTGGCTGTTGGTTGTTGGGGATAAGGGGAGGCTGAGCATTGTTAGTAGTAGTGCCCAAGGAAGAAACCAAAGGAAAGAAATTAGATTCAGGGATCTCTATTTCTCTCTCTCCCCCTTTATTCTTCGTTCTCTCCTACCTAGTGATAGGGGTGAACCCAGTGGGAGGGACAAAGGTGGGAAAAGAACCCACCCAGCAACAAGGGCCAGCTACAGGAGTTCACCACTTAGGTGTCACCAAAAGGACATGTGGCTGAGCTGCCTTTCCAGCATTTACACCGCCATAGCACAGCACTCCGCTGTGAGCGGAGAAGCCTGTCTCGGCCTTGGGTGGTGGTCAAAGTGGTGAGAAGACTGAGTGACTGCTGAGCACTTGGTCCCAAACAGGACATCGATGTCACCTCCTCCCAGTCCAGAAAACATCACAGAAGATGGCAAAGAACTGTGGGAGCCAGAGGGCCGGGAGAAGTGCAGAGGGGCACTGTTAATAGCACATGTATGCTGCAATCGTGAAGATGCAGAAGCTGTGACTGCCTGTATCCCCTGCCCCGCCCCCCAGGAGGAAATGAGGGAAGAAAAGGATAGGACTAGATGGGAAGAGGAGATGAGGGAGGCGGGAGGAGGGTGAGAGTGCAGGTGTGATCGTACATCACAGTACACTGTAAACAAAGGAGAATATTGTCAGCGTGTACAAATAGTGAACAATGAAAATTAGCCACAAAAGGTCAACAGTAAAACCTTTAAAGAACATTTAAATGAGTTAAATATTTAAAGTACCAAAGCCAAGGCTTGGCAGAGGAGGATACCTTAGGAGTAGACTGCTGGGAACATTATTTTGTGGTTTGGACTTTGAGTACTGGGCTGCTGAGGAGAGTACTCCTGATGGCCACAGGGCAGACGTGGCTCACGCAGGTGGGTCTCAGACACCCCCTGGGCACCACAGCAGAGGGCACCATAGGGCAAAGGTAGCAGATGCTATTAAGAATGTATATCTGGCTGGGCAGTGGTGGCACACACCTGTAATCCCAGCACTCTGAGAGGCAGAGGCAGGCAGATTTCTGAGTTCGAGGCCAGCCTGGTCTACAGAGTGAGTTCCAGGACAGCCAGGGCTATACAGAGAAATCCTGTCTTGAAAAAACCAAATCCAAAAAACAAAAACAAAACAACAACAACAACAAAAGGAATGTATATCTGGACGCTCCAGCATAGAGAAATCGAGGGAGGGTACTTGGGAGTAGGTTGGGTGGAGGAACATCATCATAGAAGCAGGGGGAGGGAGGATAGGTCAGGGATTTTGGGGCGGGAGGACTGGGAAAGGGAATCACGTTCAAAATGTAAATAAAGAATATATTCAATTAAAAAAGAAAGAGAATGTATATCTGACCCTACGACATTTCCTACCTGGTCACCCAGTCTTCAACAACAACCCTTTTCTGGGCCTGTCTCAGTGCTTGTGAAAGCGAGAGAGGAGTCACTGGCCTGTCGTGAGCATCAAGCCTCCACCTGCTTTCCAAGCTCCCCTCTCTGGTAAAGAAGGAGAAAGAGACCCAGGCAGACTTATCATGGTGGGGCGATACACCACTCAGCCCAGCTGAAGGCTCAGATGCACTCACTAAGGAACACAGCGTTTCCTCACAGAGGCCTGGGGTGATCTCATGGTGTTATCTGCTGTTATGGGAAGGTGCACGTTCTCACCCTTCATCTACCCACCGTTTCTGTCAGAATGCTTCCAGAGCTCATTTCTCACAGCCAACACTGAAAGTCAAGCATGGTAATCTACTAAAGAGCAGAGAAACTCAGTGGGCTGGGCGTTCTAGGTAACTGCCTAGTCTCGAGCTCCACGGACTCCAGGCAGCTGTTGTCCTTACGTCTGTCACACAATGCTCTGTGCTGAGCATGTTCTACATGGGATAAAAGTTAATTTGTTAGGACGATTTCAGTAAGCTCTCAAGGAATCAAGTGAACCTAAAGTTCAATAGACCTCTAATCCTTGATAAACAGAGTATTTTCAAATTAGACTTTGCACTATTGGCATAAACAGATACTATGATTAAAACTGTGTACACTTTTAAGAAGGGATCCATAATAGTTTCTGTCTTCTTCCACATGGCCTTGGGGAACTCTGAGGAGAAGTCCTGTTCTTTGTTGTGGGTAGGGACAAGAAATTGCTGCTCTCACTTAGAGGCCTGGTTGAGTGACCGGGGCTGGTCACTCCCTAGCCTTCCATTCAACCTTTCCCTTCTTCTGCCCACAAAGCACATGGTTCTCTAAGCCCAGGAACAGCTGAATTCTGTGGTTACCTGTGGTTTCTTCCTCCAGTGCTGGGCGTAAGGTCTGTGCCCTTAGCAGCAGACCAGGATCTAGGAGGGGAGGGACTTTGGGTCTTGTTGCTAAGGCAGCTAGTGGAAAACAGTTTGCTGCCAGAATGACAAAAAGCTTCTAGAAAAAGCATGTTGCAACAGAAAAGATTTGTAACGGTTAGAAAGCCTTCCCGCTGGCTGGTCGGTGCTGCTATAGATTCTCCTCTGCCGACACTGGCGAAGCCCCTGCAGCGCTGCGCACCAGGAGAGGGAGAATTATGGAAAGGTTAAACACTGTGTGCAGTTAGCCTAGGCAGAGGCTACCAGCTCAGAGAGCAACCAGGCCCCTTGTGCTCTGGCCTTGGGTCCTACGGAGGGAGCAATTGTGCACCCGCTTCCCGGATGCTCAACTTGAAGGGCAAACAAAACACGAAGCCATCTTGTTTTGCTGAAAAAAAAAATGGATGCCACAGAGGGCAAGGAGCAAAGATGACGGGTAAAAATGATTACATCAGAACCCAGAGCTCTGGAAGCAGAAAGGCCCCCTACACAGAGGGGCATCTGATGGAGACAGGCCCCCCACACAGAGGGGCACCTGATGTAGACAGGAACCCCACACAGAGGGGCACCTGATGTAGACAGGAACCCCACACAGAGGGGCATCTGATGTAGACAGGAACCCCACACAGAGGGGCACCTGATGTAGGCAGGAACCCCACACAGAGGGGCACCTGATGTAGACAGGAACCCCACACAGAGGGGCATCTGATGTAGACAGGAACCCCACACAGAGGGGCACCTGATGTAGGCAGGAACCCCACACAGAGGGGCACCTGATGTAGACAGGAACCCCACACAGAGGGGCACCTGATGTAGACAGGAACCCCACACAGAGGGGCACCAGATGTAGACAGGAACCCCACACAGAGGGGCACCTGATGTAGACAGGAACCCCACACAGAGGGGCATCTGATGTAGACAGGAACCCCACACAGAGGGGCACCTGATGTAGACAGGAACCCCACACAGAGGGGCATCTGATGTAGACAGGAACCCCACACAGAGGGGCACCTGATGGAGACAGGAACCCCACACAGAGGGGCACCTGATGTAGGCAGGAACCCCACACAGAGGGGCATCTGATGTTTTTCACAAAAGAGGCTCATGTGAATGTCCAACAGTGAGTTCTCCCAAACAGAGCCTAACATTGCCACGTGCCTTCAACTTATAACACTGTACTTGGAATTATTATCCCCTGAACTAACTGTACTGTTTATATAAATCATATAAAATTATATAAGGTGTAAAGTTTATTTAGTTCATTTCAATTTTCTGCTTCTGCATTTAAGCTCTTAAAGGTGTCCTGAGTAAATCTGTCATTAATCAAGATCCACCCACCAGATACATGAAATTATACTAAGCTCAGTGAGGAAGGAGCGAAGAGGCAGGACCTAAACCTTGATTGGAAGACATTTATGCTAAGGCACAGGCAAGAAGGGGAGCACTGTGCAGCTCTTAGGGGACAGAGCCAGGATGAGCTGCCAGGTATCCAGCTATTTTAGGCTCTAAGGGGGCGGAGCACTCACTACCTACTTAGTCACACATGGCAGCTTCATCTTCACACGGGGACTCTCAGAGCTTGGGCTTCTGAAGGCCTACTGAGAACCCACTACACTTATGTCAAAGACCAAAACCAAGTACACATGGCTCCCTTCTTGGCCCCACCCCCAGAGATCAATAGCCTAAGCAAATGGTGTTACTAAGCACTTGTCTCCGGCCTGCTACTCCTAGTCTGGGTAAATCAAATAAGTCCCTCTCCATGGAACTTACATTTAAAGTCAAGAAAAAGATAACAAATTAAAAAAAAAATCAAGTAATTATCCATTGTTTAGAAAAGAAAGTACACACCACAAAACCTTACAGACAAATGTACTTACCTAGAAAGTCAGACAGTTATGAAACCATTGTGTGACAGAGTGCAAGCTGGGACAAAAGGGAGGGCATGATCAGCTCTGTCCCTCACAGAGCTGTCTGTGATGGCCATCTCTCTCTGGAATGACAGCCAGGGGTGTTACACGTGCTACAGGTCCTCAGCAGCACACAGTAGGAACCACGGCCGCTCACACAGGCTCCTTACAACCCGGACAGAGGAACCGATTTGAATGTCACTGGACTAAACATGAACTTCGTGGTTAAGTTTTCTTTTCTTCAGATTGTAACATTTCAAGGATTGTAAGGAGGAAGTGGGGATGTATAAAGTAAAAATTAAACCTGAGAAACAAATAAAAACAAAAGGGAAAGTGGAGGAATACAGAGGAAGGTGCGGCGAGGGACACAGGGAGGTGCCCAGAGCTGGTGTGGGGGGGGGGGGGTGGGGGGGAGCGGCAAGTGTGAGGAAGGCAACCCTGCTTGCTGTGTGCTGCTAATGGGAACAAAGCACCAATTTTACTACTCAATAAAACATCTGAAACCAACACGAAGTGGATCTCAACAAATAGGATGAAATTACCAAAGTTCAACATTTGCATTTTTTCATTAACTTTTCCCCTAGCCTTGGACGCTGAGGGCAAGGAGGAGAAGGCCTAGCTTTATCTTGGCAACAGTTGCAGTATGTATCCCAGTTCATCCAACAGGCCCTTCCTCCAAGGCTGACAAATGGTTCTAATGGAAGTTTACACTGGAGGAAGAAGCAAAAGGAAATTAAATCTGGTAGATTCCTTATGAATCCGTAAAAACTCATTTCATGAATGTGACCTATAAAACATCTGCTTTGTGGGGTCATGGGTCATGGTGGGCGAAATATTTCTTTTTCCCTTAACTAGGATGGCATGGGCCATTCACTGCAACAAAACTCTAAGGACAGAAGAGTTTTCCCCTTTCTTTCTTCTTTTAGAACAGGTGAATAAATGAGGAACGAAGAGAGGTAAACAGGAAGATAAAGAATTTGGTCCTGGTCTGATTGAAATGTGCTCTGTGCATGCATGAGAAAGTCACAATGCTTAGGTAGAGTGGCTCATGGCTATCATCCCAGAATGCAGGAGGCAGAGGAGTCACGACTGCCACAGCTCAAGGCCAGCCTGGGCTGCCAAGTGACACCATGTCTCAAAAACAAGAGAAACTCACAGGCTCACTAGTTTGTGTAGTTACATATGCTAGCTGTGAAAAGTTTAAGCGAGGAAGGTCTGGCTCCGCAAAGAAACATTTAGGACACCTAAGAAGGCTAATACTGGCTACCTAAAGAAACGCCATGGTGACTGGCCACAGAAATCTCAGTGTCTGAAACTAGAGTGCCACAGAGTGCAGGAGCCGAGGTCACCAGTTTCCACTCCACTCTGCTGAGAAGCCAGCACTGGAATTTAAATCTAAGCTAACGACTCCAAACATACCACACGTGCAGCCTTCACAGTCCATACTGACATACCTGTAACATGAGTTCAAACAAGTTATATTCACATGGAAACACATTCACTGTCATGTCAGCAGCCTTATTGTCAGCCTAGAGACTTGCTACCCTGAAACCCCGAAGCCTCCTGTTCTTTGCACCTACCTAAGGAAGCCTGGTTGGGCAGCAGACCTCAGAACACCAACCAAAGTGTACGGAGGGAACAGGCTCACCTCCCAAAGTCCCACACATGCCACCTAATGCCCCGGAGTCATCTATGGGCACAGGAAACTTCAGGGAGCTTCCTTTTGCCCTTGAGAAATTCTATACCTGACTCAGAAGGGAATAGGAAGGGGAAGGAGCATTGGGGTAGGGAGCCAGTCACCCTGTTGGCACACAATTCAAGTAGCGCTGGAATTATGCACAGTTCTCAACGAGAAGCAGAATAGGAGTAAATAAAAACAATACTGGAGAAAATGAGGAGAAGATAAACTACCCACAGACAGGAAATGCAGTCGATTACAGGAAGTACAAAGGGACACACCACAGCCAGTGCGGACACAGACAGGCAGCGCCCCCTCAGGGCAGGTCAAGCGTAGGGTGTAGCCAATTTTGCCACAGAAGCTCCGCCTCCAGTTTCCAAACAGCAAGGCAGATTACCACACTGATTCAGTGCTACTCCCATGAGAGACTTCATCAGGTCCTTAGATTGTGAGCACAAGCAAAACAGGGATGGGGAGATACTCCAAATGGCTCCGCAGGGCTGCCTACAGCAGGAGTGAGGCAGGTGGACGGATGGAAGGCTGCTGCAGGCGGTCCAGTCAAGGTAAAAGGCCTTTCTTCTCTGGTGCGCACCCATGGTGCTGAAGTTCACCGGAAGTCTGCCTGCCATCCACACCTCTGGTGGATTAGTAAACCACCCGGGAGGTGGACTACATTAGCAAGGATTGTTTTCCTTCTCAAAACAACTTCAGAGTCAAGCCCTGAAGATTCCTGCTCTGGGCTACCCTGGTACTAGTGCATTAGTGCTGGCACGCTTCGCAGAGAGACCACCAAGTCCGACACTTGTATCACAAATGGGGGAGGGGTATACTGTGCACACAGAGTAGCATGTGCTCTTTTCAAGAGGGCTTTGTTTTCACTAAGGGGAAGATTCTCTCCTGTCTCCAGAATCTACTGCTGCTCCTCGAGTCCTTGGCCTCTGTACTCAAACAGTCCAAAGCTGCCTTTACTGTTAGCTCCTCTTTAATTTTACAGGTAATATTATATATGCACACAGTTAAAAGGCAAATTGCCTGTAAGGCCTGCTATGACAAATGTCCCATGCTCCATTTCCTCCCCTCCCCAGAGGAAGTGCTGTTATCTGCTTTAATTCATTATTTTAGGATTTATCTTGCATCTACAATCAACGGGCCTCTGATGCTATTTCTTGATCTTCTGGTTTTAGGCTTTATCGACCAATGCTACCGCAGCAGACAAGGATTTAGCTGTTCCCTCTCCAACTGTACCATTCCCATCCCCCAATGTAGATTGTACCTTTGGCTGGATCAATACTTACAGTTTACATTAGGATTATGCAAATGATATTCACATCTAATTCCTGCATGGGGTCTTCCTAGTTAGAAATGAGATAAGGTTGTTTTGTGGTCTCACATAGCTCAGGCTGGCTTCAAACAGGAAGGAATCTGTATACCTGCTCTTACCAAACCCTAGGATGACAGGCATGTGCCACCAAGGGACCATGGCTCAAGGGATTTTTGCTTTGCTTAATTTTCCAGGAACCCCCATAAACCCTTTCTTCCAGTAGCTCTCGCTCAGCTGATACACTGCTCTCAAAAACATTTTGACACATCAAGGAGATGTAGTAATTGTTTTCTTTTCAAGCTACATTGCCAGGCCTCCTGGCCAGGCCCAGTCAAGCCTGGCCGCCCTCTAACTCCCACCCACCCCACAGCTGCTCTTAACATCTCTTGTCTCTCCTCTCTCTGCAGTTTTGTTCTGTGACTTTGATGGAGTACGCTTACCAAAAACTTCCCAGGAAATGGGTCCTGGGAGATGAGCAGTTACAGACTTTGAGCTGTTCTGTTTGGCTGCCACTGTGTCTGGTGTGGGCCCTTAAACTACCAACTGTTTTCCCTGAGAGCTCTGAGTAGAGTATCATTTTGCCAGTCAACTGCTTTTGTACTGAATGGCCACTGTGCTATCCGACCACGGCCTGTTCTAGAAGCACGTGAATTACGACTAGATCCCCATTAAAGAAATAAAGTGAAGATAAGCCTGGGGGTGGGTTTTGCAATCTGGAATCCCACATATTGCGCTCTGGGTAAAATTTCAATTGTTGGTACTGCCATCTTCCCCTGGGATTTTTCTAAATGACACGTGAAGTCTGGATTACCAGGGCCTTAGGAGACCCTGTGAACCCTGACCTGTGCTTTTATGCTGTCCTTCGGCCATCTGTTCATCAGTTTGGTCTTTCTGGGAGAGTTCCTCAACTCAGTGTCTAGGCTGCCTACTGCCGTTCTGATTCTGCTTTAATATATCAACTCTCTAACAACACTTCTGTTCTCTAACTGTGCCCTCTCATGGCATCCTTGGTATAGAACTGCTGTTGTCTGTTAATCTCTCTAGAGATGGCAACGGCTTGTTGAAGTTTTCATTTCCCTATATTCTATTTTACCAGTTCTCTGATGTCTCATTAGGTACACGGCATGGAATCTGCGGGCACAGCGGGTCAGGGTTTCAGCTTCACTTTAGTGCTCCCTAAAGAGGCAACTGTCACCAGAGAGGAAGAAGCAGATACAGCTCTGAGTCCAAGGCTAGCCTGGTCTACAAAGGAAGTTCCAGGACAGCCAGGGCTACACAGAAAAACTGTCTCAGGAAGAAAACAAAACAAGCAAACAAACAACAAAAAGAGGCAAGTGACAATGAAAGCCTCCTTTGAGCCCTTCGCTCACCCCCCTCTCAACCCACCTCGAGGGCTGGCCAGATTATCTAGGGAGAGAACTCTAACCGCCTGCAGGGAAGGAAGGACAAGGACCTAGATGCTAGTGCTCTAAAAGCGTCCGTGAGATACGGCCCTCTTCACTGTGCCCACTCGGCTTGGCAGGCCCTTATTTTGCCCTCATCAGTTTAAGTTCTCCTTTTGCACTCTGGCTGGGGAGACCGTTACAGTTGCACACAGTAGGGGAGTGGATCTACGGCTCATGTCTGTCCCACAGACATGTGGGCATCGGTCGGTCCTCCTCATATCAGCCCTCTCCTGCCCGGTGCACTGGTCAGCACTGTGCAGGTGCCTGGTGCCTTCCTCTGAGGGTCCACAGCTTTGGACTCTACTTTCCTGAGTCCTTAGTTCACGGGCTTCACAGCTTGCTCTTCCAGTTTCCATACAATTAGGGTTTATGTCGACACAGCCTTGCTTGTGTTTTGCTGGGGTTCTATTCTAAAGGGTGTGAGAACGGATTATATGTTCATAGTGTGACCACTACTAAAGTCTTCACTACTTGTCATAAGGGAATGCTATCTCTTTGGATATCTGGGGTTCCAGCAAGGACTTCTGGGGCCTTTTGGAGTCTGAGACCTGCAGCCTTCAAGTTTCTGTGGCCACTCGAAAACTGGTAGGCAGGACCGTAATGGCCACTTCCACGGCCACTTCAGCCTTAGGGCTGCAAACCTACTCCGAGTCTCAAACTAGCACCATTCCCTTCCGGCTGCCTCTCCAGCCTCTTAGCCCCACTCCTCCTCCCAGGTCCTCAAATATTTGTCTCAGCCGGCTGAGCCATTTCATCTTCTAGGCTGTTATTTCCACTAATTAAATGTCCGAACAAGGAGACGTCCAGGCAGTCCTGTAAATTATCACCATTCTGCAGGAAGATTCAAATGACTGACGAGTTTTGTTGGCTGCAGTCTTTCTCGCCCAGGTGGAAGGGGGACGTGTTAATTCCCACTGGGTAAAGATAAAGTAATTCAGCTCACCAGCACACTGACACGGCTGCACACAAAGCCCTGGCCGCTCTGCTTATCTTGATAACTGTGGCAAACACCACTTCCTTCCCTTCCCTCTCTCCAGCACAATCACCAGCTCCACAGGCACACGGGCTGATTTCAACCGTCTGGAGCAGAGACTTGTCTGGTGTTCATCCTGCATGTCTGCCATGCACCCTTCCTTTGCTGCTGTTGCTTCAGATAACAGCTGCTGCAGGGGGCCTGATAGACTCAGCTGTGGGTCCCCTGGATGCTCCCAAATACCCCAGCTCAGCCAGCTCTTCTAACCAGAGCCTTGGGAAGTAAGCACCAAAGGAGGCGGAAGTGCACAGTCACGCCCTCTTTAATCACTGTACTTACCCCACAGCCATAGCCCTGGAGGCTGTCGGCTGGGGTAGGGATGCAAAGATCTAAAAGTTCCTGGCCTGCCAAGGGCTCAAAGTGGGGTGCCAGATACCAGATACCGGGAGAGCAAAACCCAGGGAGAGTTTCATCAGGACCCACTGTTTTTACTACTTGTTCAGGAAGCCCAAGGAAAGCCTTAGATGGGTGATTCTCCTGGGCCAGAGTGAGTTAGGCAGGAGTTAGGCCAGACACAATGTTTTCAATCTCTTGTTGCCTCTGTCCAGTCCAATCCAGTCCAATACCCTTCCTAGTAAGTCAGGACCGTCTGGTTTTAGCATACCAAGTCTCACATCTCAGACACTGCTCAGTCTCAGGAAAGCAAGTTCATCTAGGCCACCAGCAGCCATGTCCCCTCTGGAGGCGCTGAAGCGGAACTGATTTACTCCACTCAGCACCTCCATCTTTCAGGCCCACTTTTCCTGCCCCACAGCCACTTTCGGCCTGTGTCACACACAGTCACACACAAGGGTCCTAACGTTAAAAGGCCCGCCTGTGCCTGACTTGCAGCGGACACTGAGACTATACTGACTGAGCTTGCCCAGCTGCTTTTCTAGAGCCCTGTCAGAAGCACACGGAGCCCACAGCTGAATCCAAATGACTACAGACTGAACATAAAGGCTGTCTCAGGGTGCAGGGAAACAGTGCCTCCCTCAATAACTTCACCGCTAAATCTTAGAAGGACGAAGCCAGAGAACACGCCGTTGCCCGGGGCTGGATAATTCTGTGTGCAGATCACTCTGGCCTGGTTTGCCCTCCCCTGCTCTGGCCAGCATCAGGCCACTTCACTGCCTGTTATCAGGAAGGCAGAGGGAAGGCAACAGCTCCATTTGAAGGCAGGTTTTTCAGGAAGGATGCTCGAGCTCTGGGCTAACAAGTAGGAAGGGAGGATGGGCGTGGAAGCTGAGGTAAAATCTATTAATAATTTGACCCCTTCTGACTCTCAAACTGAGAAAACTGCTGCGCCTGAATCTGCACTGGAAGACTAGGAAAACTGTAAACATCAGACAAGAAAACCAATGGCTAAATATACAAGATCCCGTCTATTAAAGAATTATTTTGACAATCACCACGGGCAATGGTAACATTAGCAATTAACAATAAACAAGAGAAAAACTTGCATGCTTATATATGAATCTTTAATGTTCTTACAGCCTCAATCAAAGAAATCTATTAATTCAGACTGAGTGTGAACTATCACTTTCATAAAGACACCTTAATGAACAACTCAGATTTTGCTTATTCACTGGCCTTTTGGAAGCCTGTTTCCTTACCTGTATAGGGGAAGAGTAATGGTATCCAGTTAAGGGAATTTACAGGAACCAGGCACAAAGTAAAAGTTCAGTTAAGAGGGGAGGCATTCTGTAAGTATTCAAAAGTGTGTGTGTGGGGGGGCACATTTCTCAGTGTGCTAGCATTTTTATTTGGTAACTACCATATGCTGAATCCTTTTAGACACTAGATAAGGAAACGAATGTGAACAAGTCAATTCCTAAAAGGGCTACTGTTTTAATGTAGACGAAACTTCAATACCAATTAATAAAGAGCATGTGAACTCTACTTTAGCAGCATGGTGACCTATGGCAATGGTGCCTCACCCAGACAGGGACGACCGGAAAAGCTTCCTAGATGTGGTTGCTCAAGACCAAGAGATGAGAAGGAAGAGGCAAAAGGAGTTGAGGAAGGAAAACTCAAGGCAGGAGAATAGCACGTACAGAGTCTAGGGAGGTGAGAGCCAGAAAGACCGGGCAGAGCAGCAGAGCTGAGGCTGGACTGAACTGGGCTGGAGCAGCCGCGGTGGAAACAGTCAAGGTGTCAGAACAGCAGGGTGGAGGGCAGGCTGAGGGCCGAGAGCACAATGTTTCAGTGACTAGCATGCAGAAGTGACCTGAGGAGCTGTAACTGCTGCAGGAGGAAGAGTGAGGGCAGAGAGGTGGAGGCTGCTGTTCCCTGCTGTGTACTGGGGACAGACTTGGACATAGGCACACCCTTTCTGATTAAGGGAGAGTCTCCTTGTGTGCCCCATGAACCTATGTGTAAAGGGTGTGGATGAGTTGTTCTTATATCAGATCAGAGTCAGACTCATTTGAGAAACTTTAGAAATGCATGCATGCATGCATGCATGCTATTTTTACAGTGTGATTTTTAAATGAATTAAGGCAGATTGTCTAATATGTGTCTCAGCTCAGAAACCACTGTCTAAATCAGTAGTTCTCAACCTATGGGTTGCGACCCCTTTGGGGGTCAAACGACCCTTTTATAGGGTCAACTAAGACCATTGGGAAACACAGATATTTACATTATGATTCATAGCAGCGGCAAAATGACAGGTATGAAGTAGCAACCAAAATAATTATGGCTGGGGTTGCCACAGCATGGGTGCAGCCTTAGCAATGAGCACCAGCAGCCTAAATGGTAGCAAACACAGCACAGCCACACATAAAAGCACACACTACAGAAGTGCAGACTAATTGCTCTGGGGGTGACGCTCCTGTGGACCACTGGACTGCTGGACCACTTTCTTTTCTTTTCTTTTCTTTTCTTTTCTTTTCTTTCTTCCTTCCTTCCTTCCTTCCTTCTTTTTTTTTTTTTTTTGGTTTTTTGAGACAGGGTTTCTCTGTGTAACCCTGGCTGTCCTGGAACTCACTCTGTAGACCAGGCTGGCCTCGAACTCAGAAATCTGCCTGCCTCTGACTCCCAGTGCCAGGTGCTGGGATTACAGGCGTGCGCCACCACCGCCCGGCTGGACTACTTTCTCAGTGTGTCTTTGTTTAGCTTTCTGGTACTAGTAGTAACTACTTCTACTTATGCCCAGCATTTAAAATCATGCTCTTTCCCCAGAGTATGTGAGATGTCTGCCTCACACTCAGAGCTTCTGCTGAGGGACGCCTGCCTTCCTCTCTGTACTCTGCAGTGGGCTGGAGAGCGGAGCATTACTTTACGTACCACGTCCCACGGCCACTCGACGGAAAGAGGCTTGGTTTCTACCCGGCGATGAGAGCCTAACTTCTACTGCGCTGCGCCAGGGAAGTGCTAAGAGTTCACTTTTCCTGAACGCTCAGGTCTTCCTAAGGCATAGCCCATGTGTTGCTCAGGGTCCCTCACAAAGCACAAAGCACCAGGACAGTACTCAGAATGCATAAAAATATTTGCAAAGTCAAGAAAAAACTGTGAGGAGACAAAAGGTAATTGTTATAACATCTGTAAACAAATTTAAAAACATTTACAAACTTAAAATTCAAACAATATTTACTTGATTTTTTTTCTTAAAATATTATAGATTATCCCTAAAGAATCAAGGACAGAAACTGTCCAATTGGTATAGAGTTTGAAACTTACTATTTAAGATCTGGCTCAAACCAATCACAATTAGGCAGTATTTTCTTTGTCAAAAGTCCTTTTTGTGGGCTGGGTGTGGTAGTGATGCCTTTAATCTCAGCCCAGGTGAGTGAATTTCTATGAGTTCAAGGCCAACTTGATCTACGCTATAGGGAGTTCCAGGCTAGACAAAGCTACACAGTGAGACCTTTCTCAAAAGACCAGCAAACCCAAATCCTTTTGTAAAGCAGCCGCCATGTGCTGGTGGGAGAGGAATCATGATACAGAGGTACAGGATCGAGGCTGACAAATCTGATGATGTAGCAGAAGAAGAAACACTAGCAAGGTTTCTAAGTGACAACCGTCAGCAGGTTGGAGATTACTTAAAATACAATAACATCAAATAGCCATGGAATGACGGCAGGGCTTCTCAATATCATCACTGAACACAGAAGAGTTCCTTCCTCAAAGGATATTATTGAAATCTGGCTTTCATGATAGTCTTAGAAATAGAGTATCCCAGAAATGACAGATTTCAATGACCACGAAAGAAAATAAAGGGATTTCTTGCTTATTAGCTTTATGGTGCTAGAGATCAGGCCCAAAGCTTTACATGCAGTAGGCAAAGCAAATACTTTACCACTGGCCTACACACTCAGATTCGAAGGAAAAAGACATTTAAATCCCCACTGTCTGACTATTATGACAAGAAGAAATATATTGTCTATTTCCATAGGGTCCTTCAGCATTAACTTTTGAAAAGATCCTGACTTCAGGGACTGGGACCATGACCTCATGGGTAAAGTGTTTGCTGGGCCAGCATGAGGATGGAGGTTAACATCCTTAAAACCCATACAAAAGTCAGACATGCTGGCATACCGCTATAAACCTAGTACAGGGTGCTGGAGCAGGAGGATTCCTGGGATCTTACAGGCTAGTCAGTCTAGCTGAGGTGCCAAGTTCCAGGGTTAGTGAGAGATACTGTGCAAAAATAAAATAAAATAAAATAAAATAAAATAATAAAATAAAATAAAATAAAATAAAATAAAATAAATGGGGTATGGGGGTGGGGGAGGCAATAAAAGAAGGTATCCGGAGTCAGAGTCTGGCCTCCACACATATCATAAACAAGCAATCCCCCTTCACACCTCTCCCCAGCAGCAGGAAGATTAACAAGCACACTTACACCTGCACCTGCACAAGTGTGATTATACATGTTTGCACACTTGCAAACAGACAGGTACAAAGAAAAGAATATAAAATGGCTTTAGAAGTATATTACTCGGAGTAATGGGAAGAAATTAAGAAAGTGGTGAAATTAGGTCACATATCAGACACTCTCTCAGCATGATTTTTACTGTGGTGTGGAAGCATCTTCTGGAATAATAATGCTAATTTTAAATGCCCTCTTAATAAAATGTTCAGGTAGCTTATAGCCTATTAAGCAGCAATTAAAGTCTCATGTGCTCTGCCACCCCTTCCTCAGGTCTGCCACAGTACAGCTACCACAGGAAATGAGGCCCAGAAGTTCTGGGCACTCAGCGGTGCTGTGGGCCAGGTAAAAGATGGAAGGCCCATCACTCAAGTCATTTAAAATTGGACACAACATTAGGGGAAAGGCAATGGACCCGAGTGAGATGAACTAGAGAAACTAATGTAGCATTTAAAAAAAAAATCACATTCATTGGTGCCAAGGGACAGTTGGAGGACATTGTATTTAAATTTGGAGCTCCTTTGAGTGTCAAGTGTCCTGGGTGTCCAGGCTGACCGAGCTGACAAGGGGCTGCTCCAACGGTCAGCTCATAATGGCTTCCTCCGCTTCCCCTGCCTCACTGATAATGATGTCATCATGCATCTGTGGGCTGTCATTTTATATGGACATAAAAACAGACAGAAAATACATTAACGTGATATGTAATTTTCCATGCAGTGCTTTCAGACTAATAAGAGTTATGGTTTATGATTAAATGGAAATGGGTTATTTGCTTTAAATATTTATGATAAAAGTATTTAGAATTAACACTTAAGCAATTCAATCCACAAGATGAAAACAAAACAAAACAAAACAAAACAAAACTGCCATCCTCCCTTGCTGACCTTGGCAGCTAATGTTCTGTGGCACATGTTACCTACAAGGTAATAAATCATACCCCCAAATAACAGAAACATGGCTTTTTGCCTAGTTCTGCTATCAAACTTAGTTAATCCTGGGAAACCACTTTCTTTTATTGAAAACAGATATCTTGCCAGGCAGTGGTGGCGCACGCCTTTAATCTCAGCACTTGGGAGGCAGAGGCAGGAGGATTTCTGAGTTCAAGGACAGCCAGGGCTACACAGAGAAACCCTGTCTCAGAAAAAGAGAGAGAGAGAGAGAGAGAGAGAGAGAGAGAGAGAGAGAGAGAGAGAGAGAGAGAGAGAGAGAGAGAGAGAGAGAGAGAAAGAGAGAAAAGAAAATAGATGTCTTATAACTTCCTGATGATGCTCTCCCTGCCTCCGCACCTCCCGATTGGTAGCTCAGCACCTCCTCCCACCAACATCCACACTCATTTGCCTCTCCTTAAAAAACGAACAGGCTTCTAAGGAATAATAATAAAACACAATACTATAAAACACAACAAACCTACCAAAATAGGATGAAGCAAGAACCAAAGAAACACACATAGATGCAGAGATGAAACACAATTGCATACACAGGGACCCAAAACCACAAAACTGAGCAGCCAAGATATATACACAAAGGACTAACAAGGTTAAATCAGAAGGCCCTCACTTAACATTATGAGACAAAGCTGCTGTTGAGTTTGTTTTGTGTTGGCCATCTACTGCTGGGCATGGGACCTACCCTTAAGAATAGTTTGTTTCCCCGGGGAGACTCCCTCGGAGGAAACTAACTTTTCATTTCATACATCGATCAGAGACAGCATCTGCGTTAAGGATGGAGCGTGTGTCCCCGTCTCCCTCCAGCTCTAGGACCACAGTGCAGACCTATGTGGGCCCTGCGCATGCTGCACCGTCCCTGAGCTCACATCACCATACACTGTGTCTAGGAGGCCTTGCTTCCTTGTGTCTTTCATCCCCTCTGGCTCTTACACTCCTTCTGCCTCCTCTTCTACAGTTCCCTGAGCCCTGAGGGGAGGGCCCTGATGGCCAGATCTATTTCAGGGGTTAGTGTTCCAGGGTCTCTCACTCTCTGCATACAATCTGTCTGAGGGGCTCTATTTATTCCCATCTGCTTTAGAGAGAGGCTTCTCTGATGATGGCTGATCTATGAACAGAGCAGAAAGTTGTCAGGAATCATTTTATTACAGTATTCTTTTCAGCAGGATAGTAGTTAATTGGTGTCCCCCAATGGCCCCCCCCCAGGTGCCTGCCTATCGAGGCTCAGGCTCCTGGTTGCCCAAGCAGTGTTTGCTATGGGTTCATCTCATGGCATGGGCCATAAGTCAGACAGCAGATGGTTACTCCCACAGCTCTGTGCCACTATCACACCAGCTGATCTTGCAGTCAGGTCACCGTGTAGCTCACAGGGTTTGTGTTTGGGTGGCTGTTTACCTTTCTCATTTGGTAGTAGGTCCAAGAGGGCTGATATCTAAAATATATACTGCACTCAAAAAAAAAAAAAAAAAGGATATCAAGAAAATGAGGTACAGATCTAAACAGAATTCTCAAAAGAATAAAACCAAATGACTAAGAAGGGCTGAAATGGTCAACATCCCTAGTTATTGGGAAACCCAAATCAGAATTCTGAGATTTCATCTTACAGTAGTCAAAGTAGCTAAGATTAATAACACGAGTGACAGGTCATGCTGGTGAGGATGTTGAGTAAAGGAACACTCATCCATTGCTGGTGGTACTGCAAACTTGCACAGCCACTGTGGAAATCAGTGTGGTGGTTCCTCAGAAAGACAGGAATCAATCTACTCCAAGACCCAGCTAAACCACTCTTGGGCATATACCCAAAAGACGCTTCAATCTACTACAAAGACACTATTCAACCACGGTCACTGCTGCTTTAGCTGCAATAGCCAAACACTGGAAGCAAATGATGTCCATTAATAAATGAGAAAAAAAAAAACAGAGTACATTTACATAACAGAATATAACTCAGCTGTTAAAAAAATACATTCAGGCCGGGCGGTGGTGGCGCACACCTGTAATCCCAGCACTCTGGGAGGCAGAGGCAGGCGGATCTCTGAGTTTGAGGCCAGCCTGGTCTACAGAGAGAGTTCCAGGACAGCCAGGGCTATGCAGAGAAACCCTGTCTCGAAAAAAAACCAAAAGAAAAAAAAAATACATTCAGGAAGTTTTCAGGTAAATAGTTAAAAATGCATTCATGAATTTTGCAAGTAAATGGATGGACCTGGTGGGTGGAGGCATGTATTGAGTGAGGTAACTAGACCCAGAAAGAAAATGGATGCTGGTTATTACACATCATTGGTAAGCAAGCTACAATCCAGGTTAGGTAGAGGAATCTCCCTAGGAAGGAGAAAAGGGATAGTTACCAATGGATAGGGTGGAGGACAACTGTAATGGGAGGATTGAATAGGGAGAGAAAGAAAAAAGCAGGGCAAGGGATGCAAGGCAGGGGGCAAGAGCTAAAACTAAGGAGGTCCTCATGTGAGGTGTCATATGGAAACTTAATATAGTAGCTTGCCCAAATACATACATATATAATAAAGGTGATCTAAATGGAATTGGCAAATTGAAGGGGAAATTGAGATGTCCCAACTGGACATCTCTCATCATCAAATGAAGCTTCTGGGACTGGGAATAGGTTACATTTAATTAACCTGGCCAAAGGGTTCTCAGGCCATTGCCAAGGCTATGTGTGGCTTTCCACAAAGTGACAGCAAGGTCCTACACAACTCACTGCACATGAAGCTGGTGCCTACCTAGGGCCTTCACACTTCTATGGACTAGTGGTCTCGGTACAGGAAATGCTTTCTTTAACCTCATTCCTTTTTAAGTCTGTCCAATAGGATAAAATGAAAATTGCTGACATACCATGGCTAAAGAAAATCTAAAGCAAATAGATTGATGAATATAGTAATATCCTGTTAAAACCTTTCAGCCAATTACTGATTTCCATAAATGAATCACAGCCTAGAATGCGGGAATGTGAGGGCAGAGGCAATTTCAAATCACTGCAGGGAGACTATTAATAACCCAGTAACTCAAGGTGTATTTAGGGCGTGGCTAAACTTGTAACAAGTTCAACGCCACAGCTAATGCTGAATGGCTCTTAAACATTTAACTGTGGAGTCTAACTTGTTTCAGCTCATCACAAGCTTGGAAGTGGAAAGCTGTGCTGGCTGTTCAGCAGAACAGTAAGGCTACTTCTCACAGTGACAGCAAGCTACGGTGAGCTACAGTGCTTCCCCCCCTCTTGAAGGAGGAAGCCTTGGATCCCAGGAGCTCAAGTAATACTCCTGTCTTGGTCTGGAGAAAAGCTGAGACTACAGGCACAGGCTACCATGCCTGTCCTGGTTTTTTTGATTTTTTTTTTTTAAGCTTAAACTTGAATCTGACTATAAATTGCTGACCGTGAATCTTTTGATTAATATGCAGTTACGAGAAGTGATGTGAAAATCTGATACAGCTATGCCATCCATATCCAGTGAGCACCCTGCTGTATCGTCTACTACGAATAACTCTGAGTTAGGTGATGGAGACAAAACAAATGGGGGTGGGGGGAAGACTGAAGTAGAGTTCAGCAGGCGCACACTGGCCTAGCAGGCACAAAGTTAAGGCTGTTGTTTTTTCTTTTGCATTTTATTGTTTTATTTTATGTGAATGAGTGTTTTGCCAGTGTGTATGTCTATGCACCATGCTCACAGAGACCAGAGGATGGAGATGTTGAATCACCTGGGGCTGGACTTAGAGGATAGTGAGCCACCACATGAGTGCTGGGACCTGAGACCACGCCCTCTGGGGGGGAGGAGCCACCACGTGAGGGCTGGGAACTGAGACCATGGCCATTGGGAGTGCTCCCAATTGCTGAGCCAGCTCCAGCCCAAATCTTGGGTTTAATTTCCAGCATCTCAATCAATCAAATTCCACGGAAGGAAAGAATGTGCACAAACTAGATAACAATTTGTCTTCAGAATCAAGCGTCAAGAAAAGGCAACAGAAAGCAGCTCATTTACACACTGCCCGAAACATTTCCCTCAACAGGAGCACACACTCAGCCCACACACCCATCTTTACTTTGCTAAGTTACTGGGGTCCCTAGAGCTTTGGGGTGAGAAAATACCTGCTTCATTTTTCACAATTAAAAGCAGGGTGTGACCTGCTTCATCAAAATGAAATAAACTTACAAGTTAAATATTTTTTAGCTTACTGAATTTGACTTTTGCTTACATAGAGAAGAAGGTCATGGTTTGCAATAAGCACACCCTTTCCTAGTGTCCCTCTTCACCCAACATCTCCTTACAAGAACACACAGGTATTCTCCATACCTTCCACTGGCTTCCTTTCAATGAAGGCCTATTTCTGTGTGCAGATAAATTCTGACCACTACTCAAACCACAAGGCTCACTGTCTCTCCCAGGCCTAGCAGGTCAAGTTTGCTGACACCAGAGGCAGGTCTGAAGAACAAAACTGCTGTCAACCGTGACATACAAAGCACACACGCACTTTCCATTTTATTATAGGGCTGAGCCAAGAAACACATAAAGCACCATTAGCAAGAGAGAACCACAGTTTACGAGGTGAGAGCTATGGGCACGCTCAAGTCAAGTGTTCTGGGAATTCTTACACCAACGAAGTGCTCCTGAGCTGAGCAGGTAACTGTGATTGAGCCGACGAAGGAAAGTAGAAAAGAACAGTAAGTGTAATGGTGATCTGTCTTACGGGCCCTCTTAGAAGACCAAAACCTGGCAACTTTCAGCTTTATGACGGTTCACACGAAGTAAAACAATGATCTTTCCTTCAGGTGATAGATGGTGTTTCCTTTAGGGCCTCTGCAGTTTTGCTATGGCGATTTTGCTGCCTTTGGTCTTTAGTAGTTAAGGTTAGCACCGGACGCATGCTCCCAGAGTCCTGACTATGGTGGCCTGATAACAGCTCCCATTTAACAAGGCAACAAGGCTTCGAGATGAATATAGGTTCACAGGGCCAACTAGTTTTCCTTAGAAGTGCACAAAGTAGACCCTTACCCGCTGCGAGAAGCCTCACCTACATGTTAAAAATATGAACACTTCTGAAGCAGAGTTAATGCAGATAAATGGGTCCTGAGTTAACGAAGCGCGGTGGCCAGAAACCTGCTGACCTTGCTTCCCTCCAAAACCTGCTGCTCTCAGCTCTGGCCCCGAGGACAGCCAATAATTTACATTATGATAAAATAATGCAAAGATTAGTAAAATTTGGTTAATTTGTCCATCATTTCTTGTAAGTGGCTCATGAGAGAGTTAAGTTAGGCATATACATGGCGTATCTCGGGCTGAAGCAATAGTGGCCTTGGCCTTGCTGAGGCGGTAGGTAGCCTCACGTCCTCTGATATGTGACTCTGCAGCAGCAGCTGCCTCTGCGATGGCAGCTCTGGTGCTGCTGTGACTGGAAGCTCTCTGAGGGAAGGGCCAGATGCTCTCTGCCTTTGCTGTTCCCACAGCAGATATGGACCACAAGGCCTTTCTATATGCAGAGTACCAGCAGTATATCTCAGAGAGTATGCTTAACACAGGACAGAGGTCACTAGAGTAGCATCACACACTCAGACCCTGAATTGAATCCCAACCCCCAAAACAAGAGACCTGTGCTGACGTTTTAATACCAGATCCATCATGTGTCTGCTTGGGTGTTGTGCATCTCACACAGGAATGATCATGAAGCTGGGTGTGATGACTGCTGCCTGTATCCAAGCCTGTGGGGAGTCCAGGCAGAAGGGCTATGATTCTGAGGTCAGTCTAGGGTCTGTGTCATGTTTCAGACCAGCCTGGGTGCTGTAGTGAGATAGGGTTTTGTGACCCACTTTCACTGTATCCACACCGCCCTCCATGTAAAGTACTTCCCCCTGGGAGACTTCATACAAGGAAAGAGATTTCTTTATACCTTTGACTCACGGACTTCATTTGACAAAGCTCTGCACTCTTGTGCCAATCCTTTCAAGAAACCATTCACACCCAACTCGGATACAGTGCCTGCCTTCCCTGAGTCTACAGAGCCTCCCCTTGGCCTGGAGGCTGAGCATGCCCTACCCGAATGAAAGCTGCAGGTAACTGTGCCGTGACACTTGCCTCTCCTCGGAGGGCCACCTCTGGCCTCGCCTCCCACTCAGAGCTTCTCTGGCCCCCCACCACAGCTGTGGTCTCGTCTCCCTGGCTTGCAAGCAAAGGTTTGGGATGAACTCTTCTCACAGTCCTGACTAACGGCTCTGGAACTCTTCCCCACTCTTCATAGCCTTTTCCTTCTATTTTAGAACCTTGTGTCCCCTAAGACACTCCAACAGTGCTCTGCTCTGCCCATGCCCTCTTCCTCCTTACCCTTCACACTTCGGAGACAATAAATAAGCCAGTCCAGTGACCTACTCTGGGAAAACCACATACACAACCACGTAAGCTGGCCTTGCACATACAGACCTAGACAACCCCCCCCCCCCTCCAGGCTCCTTCCTAGGCTGCCTTGGTTCCCAGGAAGGCTTTTCTCCCAGCAGACTGCAGTTCCTCTGCACGCTGACAGGTTCAAGCTCCTGAAACAGCCTCAGCTCCTCCTTTCTTTTGTGCTTTATAAAGCAATGAATGGAAGCTCCGCCTGGGGCGCTCTGGTGTTGGCCCCACGCTTCCTGACAGCTCCCAGGATACTAGACCAGGAATCAAGGCTTTTGGTGATTCTTTAAGAGGATGTTTTACTCTAAAATGAGGAAAACTGGCCACAAATCATCACTAGAAAAGGGAAAGCCAGTCTGTGTGGAAGCTGTGTTGAGAAAAGGGTGTTCAGTCACAACAGCCCTGGACACCGGCCAGCCCTCGCCTGCTCTTTAATGAGGCTTGGGTTCATTTCCTGCCTTGGCTACATCGGCCCTCCCTGCTCCCGATTATAAATTCCACTTTGCTCTCATCTGGGTAACTTTTAGCTCCTTGTAATACAAAAGACTTGACTGTGTCTGCGATGGTAAAGTGACATCCAATATGGAATCCATATCACCTTCTTTTATTTCATGGCCACTATTACTCAGGAGACCTGCCTCCTTGAATATAATATATGACTTTCTATGTAAATGGGAGGGCAATCATATTAAAAGTCATAAATGTACCTCATTTAAATAAACTACCCAAGCTCCAATGCTCCAAAAATCATAAAACAGAATTGAAAACAAATGAATCTTTGCTTTGGGCTTTAAGGCTTATGAATTAAATCAGCTATTAATCAGACTTGGAAAAACACTGGCTCTTTTCCCATGGTCGCTACTATAGAGTTATTTTAAAGGATCAATAGGGCTCACTAACCTACATGACTTTCTGGTACTTATACTCTCTGGTTTACCTTAGAACTTATTGCTAATTACTGTGGGTCTAGGAGAATCCACACAGAAGTGACAATGCACATAAATTATTCACAGGGCTATTCATCTGCAATGGACATCCCATCAGATTCAACCTTGTAAGTGTCACAGGACCAGTTATTTTTACATCAGATTGTATTTTATAGGAAATAATAAAGACGCTATAGCAGCACAATAAATCCCCACTAGCAGCAGATCTGCATTTCACTGCAACAAATGTCTCTACTCTATTAAGTGAGCACTGAAATCTGCCCTTACCTCGCTGTGGAGTCAAAGGTTTCCCAGGTATTGTCTGCAAGCTTTCAAGCCTGCAAGCCTAGGGCTGAAGGTTGGTGTCAAACAGTAAGGATACATTTGTTATTGTTTGTTTGTTTAGCTTCCTCCTCCTGTCCAGCTTCCGCCTGGAAAGAGGACTCTTAGAACCAGAAGGCCTCCCTCTCGTCCTAGTCCTAGGCCCCGCTCTCATCCGAGGCCTTGCTCTTGTCCAAAAGGACCTTGCTCCTGGCATTTATTTTCCTCATCTAAAACATTTTCTCTTCTCGGCTGTGATCCATTTTGTCTCTGTAACAGAACCATGTTTATCACTCAAGACTTATCACATTGCTCTTGCTGACTGTGTGGTCAGCAAAAAACCAAGTTGATGAGTCTGGGATGTGAGTACTTGGCAGCCCCATGGCTCTAATGGATCTCAGCAGTATTAGTTTACTGAAAGAGGATCTGTACAGCCCAGGACAATTTACCATTCTGTGTATTGTGCACAGATGACATCCTTTATTGTGCAAGAGTTTAACTTTGGCTCCCTTCCTAAAGGACAGAAATTCAGACTCTGTAAGTGTCCAGCAGTGAAACAGCAGTGAGGAGAGGCAGCCTGGTGTGGTGGTGGACACAGGAACACCTGGGGACTCCGGGAGACCATGGCTCTCCTTCCCGGAGCTCATCCAGCAGTAGAAAGGAGAGGCCTATTTTGCTCAGGGTGAGGCACAGCCATGGGAGAGTCTCAAGGTCACTGTGATAGCCTTGATCCATTAATGAAGGATGGGCTGCTGCTCTGAGCTGTGTGTCTTCCTGAAGCCTTAGACTCTATCTGTAATCTGCATGCCAGCATACTCAAAATAATGTAAACAAGGCTAGCTCAGAAAAGAAGTCAGGCACCACACTAAATCCTGTAAGCAGCCATGGCTGTTCTCCAATGCCTCCAAACTGCTCTTCCCTGGTACCTGACTGTGTAAGAAACATTTGAACGTCCTTAGTTCTTATGCCCCTTATTGTCTCAATGGCCACTTCTAATCTTCATAAAAATGAAGGGAAAGACTAATGTAAGTTTTGGAGAACATGAATAAGACCAAGAGGGATGATTTTATACATAGACCAATAACACAAAAAGGAAAAAAAAGTCACAATGGCTCAACGTAAAGTCAGTAGTTTTGCTGAGATGCTCCCGCCTTGCAAATCCCGCAGGGATTACCGTGTATACAATCGCTCTCTCCTGGATCAGCGTCACACATGTCACCAATGAAACAAGCATCTCTGGAGCCCTGAGCGACAGGATTTTTAGCCATACCTTCAGCATTTTCATAACCCCACATCTAAAGTAATTAAAATTTAAATATCACCAAAATTCCTGGGAGACTCTCTCTTTGTGAAAGCTGCCAGCTTATCCCCTTCCCATGCAGAGTCACACTCGTTATTAGAAGATGCTAAGCCTAATCACAGGCTGATGAGGAGCACTAATTTGTCACTTCCCCGGGCTATTTCTGCAGCTGTGAGGTGGGGTTTTGCTGGCTTGGCGTGGACCGACACAACTCATTTTCTAAAAGTCAAACGTATTGCTATACAGCTGGAAGAAAATTTTGCTCCATCAATCTACAGATCCACCAAGAAAAAAAAAAGCACACATGCTTTAAAGTATGAAAGTATAAAACCTTGTCCATCCAGATTTCCAAGAGCAACAAATCATTTTTTGTGTTTATTTTTCCTTTTTGAAAGAGAGTATGTTCTTGACGTCTTCAGTCCTGGCACCAGAGATCATGCATGTGATGCTTAATGGTACTCAGTATCCTTGACCTGACCTGCTCTTCCTCCCAGAGCCTCCCCAAGCCTGACACAACTGTAGCACTCTCCCACAGGTGTACTCAAAGCTCTCCTCTGCAGCCAGCACTCTTACACTTGCCAGGACACAACTGCAGCTCTGGCTGTGGGAGTGGACGGAAATGCTAACTAGGCCTGGGGACTTAGCATGCACGGAGCCTGGGTTCCTCCATCCCCGCCCAGACCTGGGCTTCTCTGCTGAAGCCCTCTGCTTCCCTTCCTCCACGGGGAAGGGAGAGCCTCTGTCAGCTCTTCTGCAGCTTCAGCTTCAGGACTATTTCTGTGCTGAACAGCACCAGGGACACAGTAAGCAGCACTTGCTGAGGACAGTGCCCCTTTCTTCAGGAGGTTACATACCCTCGCGAGGCCAAAAGTAAAATGCACTATTTTGTTCTTTCCACTGATTCCCCCGGACACCCCTGAAAGTGACTTAGGATTCAGGGAGCCTTTAGAGTGATCAGGAAATAGATCACACCTTACGTAATTACTCAAATACTACAGTCTTTCTGCTTTGGGGCCATAGTACTTTGTGCACTGATTTATTTCTCTGAATTGGACCAGAATTAATAAGATTTTAAGTTCACTGAATACAGAAATCACGACTATTCATCCATGTATTTTTCACACTATTATTACTTAAGTACACAACACACACACACACACACACACACACACACACACACACACACACAGAGGGTTGAGCAGTGATGTATTATGACAGTTCCTTTATTGGGGGAAGGGGATTTGAGACAGGATTTCTCTATGTAGCCCTGGCTATCCTGGAACTGTAGACCAGGCTAGTCTCAAACTCAGAGATGTACCTGCCTCTGCCTGAGTGATGAGATTAAAGGTGTGTGCCCCCCCACAACAGTTTCCTTTTCAATGAAAGCATGAAATCTGACTTCAGAAAGCATTTTTTGTACTCTTAGTGATAGAAGACAGGGAGACGTGTAATACTAGGTTAAAATTCAGAGCTGCAGCTAATATCATCAGAAATTAAAGATAAAAAGGATGCTGTAGAGATGCTAAGGTAAGCAACATTTAACACTTCCATTCCTAGAATCCATCTGAAAAATAAGCTTGCTATGTTTTGTTCATTTCCTGTTTTATACATTGCTTTTGTCTGATAAACCTAAACGTTCGTAGACTGTTGAAATAAAGTACACCATGTCTAAACCTTTGAAGGGCTAAATGGGCCCGAGCTCAAGGGTGCAAACACTCTCGTTGCGTGTCTTCTGACTTGCAGTCACACAAGGGTGCAAACATTCTCGTTGCGTGTCTTCTGTCCTGTGGTCACACAAGGGTGCAAACACTCTGGTTGAGTGTCTTCTGTCCTGTGGTCACACAAGGGTGCAAACACTCTGGTTGAGTGTCTTCTGTCCTGTGGTCACACAAGGGTGCAAACACTCTGGTTGCGTGTCTTCTGTCCTGTGGTCACACAAGGGTGCAAACACTCTGGTTGTGTGTCTTCTGTCCTGTGGTCACACAAGGGTGCAAACACTCTGGTTGAGTGTCTTCTGTCCTGTGGTCACGCAAGGGTGCAAACACTCTGGTTGCATGTCTTCTGTCCTGTGGTCACACAAGGGTGCAAACACTCTGGTTGCGTGTCTTCTGTCCTGTGGTCATACAAGGTGCAAACACTCTGGTTGTGTGTCTTCTGTCCTGTGGACACGCAAGGGTGCAAACACTCTGGTTGCGTGTCTTCTGTCCTGTGGTCACACAAGGGTGCAAACACTCTGGTTGTGTGTCTTCTGTCCTGTGGACACGCTCTTCTGAAGGAGCTTGTGCTCGCTCATCTGTCCTCGCCCCCTCCTAACCCCCAGGCTTGGCTGCAATCTTTCTTTCTTTCTCTTTCTCTTTCAGGCATTTTATAAAATAAGACATTCTGCTCATATTTACCTGTCTTCCTAGATCCATACCTACAACTCCTCTCAATCTACCTGTGACTTCATGCCTTTTCTTAAAAAAAAAAAAAAAGCTTATATGTAATTATATTTATAGCATAAATGTAAAGGAAGACAGTACAGGAAAGTTAGAGTCTGTAACTTCAAAGCCAGGCTTATTAATATTCTGAAACCTCGTGATAATCGTGCCATTTAAAACCAAGCAGCATTTTAACTTATGCTATCCTAAGAACTATCTGTATCTCCCCAAAATCTCTCATTTTGGCATAATCAACAGAATCAAGAAAGCAATTAATGAAAATGCTTTCTATTGAAAACAAATTATTTGAAAAAGGAAGTTCTGCATGCATTCAGACAGACCCCTTCTTCCTGCTGTGCACGCACACAATAGAGCCCGAGGGAGAAGAGGAGGCTGGCAGGCCTGTGTGGAGGTCAGCATGAGATCAATACCTTTTCTGTGGCCCCAAAGCACTGATGGACATAGGGATGCACCCACTGTGCCTCAGAAAAGTGTCACTAGCCTTTCTACTCTGCCTGCAATGGCAAGGAAAAGGACTCAGGAGTTGGCTGCGACATTTTAGTGATCTTTGGAACACAATGTCTGAAAGCGCAAGGCGGCTTCTCCTTGCAGCTGAAATGTGATAGATAGCCAGCACTCCAGAGAGCTGAGGGGAGAGTTTAAGGTAAGAGTTCAGATTCAGTCAATCTGTCCCTCCGGTGGACAGAATGCCAAGTCCTTGGACAAAGCCAGCACTGAAGCAGAAGCAAGCCATGACCAGTTGCGGTGTGACAACAGGACAGCTCATGTGGTCTGCAGTGGTCCTTCCTATGTAAAGCATGGTTGCCAATGCCATAATGAAACATAAATTTGGTCAAAGTTTATGCTCAGTGAAAACTGTGAAACTGTTTATAAACAACTAAATCGTATATCCTGCTGTCCATCAGCATCGGCTATCTCCTGGAAGATTACAGGAGGCACAAGGTAGGGCAGACCTTGGCATGAAGAGGACTGATTCCATGCTAAGGTAAAAAGCTCGTGGGTGCCCTCAGGGTTCTTATGATCTTCTGGGCAGGTTCAAATGGAAACCTAACCAGTCCTGCAGAAACTGCTGGGATTCAAGGTCTACAGCAGCACAGCCAAGTGGCTGCGGCTAGGAAAACATCTTCTGGACCACTGTCCCTCACTGCAGACCACAGCAGGAGAGGTCACCAGATATCTGAACTCGGGTACCAACATCAGACCCGTTCTTGCTCAGAGGAAGTTAACTATCTAAATTATTGAACAGACTTCGTCAGGGAAGACAAGGTCTATGGGAAAGGGCAGGCTGAAAAAACAGATCCACCATGGCTGGCTTGCAAGGGTGAAGACAAACAGGGCAACCTTTGCAGCTCCAGGTCTCAAATAATCATAGTTTATTGTGGAACTCATTTGTTGAAACTTTCCCAAAGCAATCAACCTTGAGCCAGCACAAGCAAGCAAGCAAACGAGCGAGCAGACAGACAGACAGATGGACAGTCAGACAGGGTAACTGTGACCAGACAAGCACCAGTCTCTGCAGCCCTAGATATGGAGTAAGGAGCAGATTTCAAATTCCCTACTGGTGTTTAATGAGCATCGGCGGCCATGTAAGAGAACGTCCCCTGGTGGCTCAACCCCACCCCTCAATGTGGGCAGTACACAGAGTGAACAAGGTTTCAGGAAGTGAAAACATTAGGGAAAGGCTCACACTTTGATTTAAGAAGAAAGATTGCAGAAAGGAAACCATATACCATTCAGCTAAGGATGACTAAACACGAAGCTACACTGAAAACATATATTGAAGGGTATTGCAAAGATAGAGAAAGGTTTTAGTGGTATTTGTTTTTAAATATTTATTAGGGTTCTGGAAAGCAGGAAATTTAAAAAACAAAAACAAACAAGGGAAGAAAATATATCCTAAAGTTGATAATATTCCCACAGTCTGAGTAACAGGAATACTGTATTTGGAGGCTCACAAAACACACACATCACAAATAATGGTGTGTGTGTGTAGTTAAACAAAAATGAAAGCTGTACCAAGGTTATTCTAAACCCAGAAATGAGCTGTGTTAACTCTACGATAATAGGGAAATCACTACATAATCATTAGCCACTGAAAAATCTCCTATCTCCTGCAATACACATCAAATTTTATTGCAATTGTGTACAAAGGAAACTGGAGCTGAGCTGATGCACTCGGCATCATTCACTGTGCTCAGCCAGGCACCCTGAGGACCTAACTGCCTGGGGCTTATTGTCCTGTACTTGCCCTCCTTGGAGTGGGTGTAAGCACCAGAGCTGTGCAGGGCCTTGATGGACTGGATAATTAGAGTCACAATGACAGCCATCTGAATACACTGCATGTCATCATCTTCTTTAAGTGCATTACCTTACACACACACAGCTCCTTCCCACTGGATACTGGCTGCTTTCAGGCCTGAGTTCCTTATCACAGCCAGCCTCTTGAGGTGATTGGTGGAGTCTCCAGCACCACATCAGACTCATTTCCTTAAACCTACCATCTTTCTTTTAGAACCTACCTATTCAGCAGGGTGGTGGCGCACGCCTGTAATCCCAGCACTCTGGGAGGCAGAGGCAGGTGGATTTCTGAGTTTGAGGCCAGCCTGGTCTACAGAGTGAGTTCCAGGACAGCCAGGGCTATACAGAGAAACCCTATCTCGAAAAAACCAAATCCAAAAAAAAAAAAAAAAAAAAAAAGAACCTACCTATTCTGCCCCCAAAGCATATCTATCTGGCTGAACATGTTACCTGTGACTTTTGACAGGAGGTCAGATGAAAGGTAAACACTGCACATGAGAGACTGCATGTCAGCAGCACCTATACATGGCTGCTGAGAACATATCCTTGGAAGAAACCATGCAGGAGCTGGGGCCAGTGCTCCCACCAGAAATAACTATGAGAATGAAACCACGTTCTCACTTAGAGAACAAGGGATAGATGGCATTTACCACAGAACCTTTGAAATCAAGTTTATAACTGTATCCACTTACAGCAGTCATG